>NC_140591.1:1301187548-1301797132 GCF_964204655.1 Triturus cristatus | reverse complement strand
TACATGTTTGGCTGTCCGAATGTTTTACTGAAATGGATAAGGAAGACTTTGGGATCTCATTTAAAACGTGTCATCATTTTACCTTCCTAGATCCCTAATCATAATTTCTTTGACCAAATGACACCTCTCATTTTGTTAATTTGAAAAGAAATGCTTTACGTTTTACAGCTTTGATTCCATCAAGATGGCTTCAGGTGTGCCACAGTTTTGTCTTGAATACAGAACACTGTGGTAGGTTGCAGTAGAACACAGGTGAATCAGCTGACTGGCTGCTGTTTGTAAATAAAGTGAAAGGCCATTTGCCCACTTAATACCCTGGAGAAATGATTGGGTGGGTCTACCTTTTATTGATCTCAGCAGTGATGCAGAAAGAAGACATCATGAATAAAATGAATGAAAGTGGTTTTTATATAGCGCAGTGTAGAAAACCCTAAATGATTTACAAACGTTTTGGAAAACAATTCTTTTTGGTAGCTTGCTTGACTTATGTTTGCACATCTAGGGAGTGTGGATGTATCACAGGTTCATGTCTTCTTAGGACACGTTCTGTAGAGGATGCTGGATTCTGAAGATAAAGATTCCCAGACTCCTTAGGGGGCAGCTGCAAGACCAGAGTGAACAGCATAATGATGTTTGATGAGTAGCTGTGTTGTGAGAAGAACCGTGCCCCTCTCTCAAACTCTTCCCTTGTCTACCTTCTCTCATCCATGGTTTAGGTAGGAGCTGAATGGTGCAGATTTGTTAGTGATTACTTAAAGTGATTCATTTGAAATGACTTGCAGTACACATCATATCATTAAAGGTAAATAGGAAATGATGGATATTTCACTTTCTTTTCAAAAAGCATATCTTTAATTGAAACATACAGTATCATTTTTAAAGCTTTTCAAATACATGCATAATAAAGTGGCCACTTTTGATGGCAAAAATGTGTCTTGCAGCATCTGTTTTCTTTGATTAGACTTCTGAGCAACAGCTTTCTTTTTACCACTGCGATTTTGCAGCATCATTAATAAACTATAAGTGATGCTGGAAAATCGCAGTGGACAAAATTAAAGGCAAAAATAGAGCTCACAATTACTAAGCAATTGGTCAAGAAAATCACGTAAATAAGTATTTGATGTTAGTTTTCTTTACAATTATTGATTTTCTTAGTTATGAAGTTTTATGTAGTGCGGACATTATCCAAATGTGCTAGAGCACTTTACAGTAGACATATTTTGTTACATGGATAGTTAAAGATAGTTCAAAATTTCAAAATATTATCCAACTATAGTTGCTGAAGGTCAAGATTTACTAAAAGGTGAATCATCATAGGAAAGAAACAAACTGTACAAGAAGTATAAACAGCAGTTAAAGTTTGTAAGTGTCTGAGGAAATTGAGGTAGTGTAGTACTGTGCCAGGAGGTGGGTGAGCATGTTCCCCACTGGAGAGGATTAGCTGCAATGTCTTATCTAAAATATCATTAAAGGAAGATGGAGTACTGCGTTTAATTCAGTTTTGAAGGTCACCAGTGAGGTGGTGAAGCCTAGGTCCAGAGGTAGTGAGTTCCAAATTCTGGTTGCGCCAACCGGAATAGGATTGTGCAAGGGGTCATTCTTTTTTAAAGGTCCGGGGTTCTAGCAGCAATGATTTGGGACCTGGTGCTGGTCTACAACCTCCTTTAAGCTTGAGTTTGTCCACCAGGCAACAGGGAGTGGATATGTGTAGGGCTTTATGGGGGATACAAATAGTCTTGTATATAGCCCTGACTTCATTGGACAACCAGTGGAGAGTGACCTGCATAGGTGTGATGTGGTAATTCCTTTTGGGCCCCATAGATGCAGCATGCTGTCACATGTAGGATCAGGGGGTCAGATGGGTTATGGGGAGACCAGCCAAGAGAAAGTTACAGTAGTTGATTCTGAAGCTCAACAGTGTTTGAGCAAAATATTTCAGATCATGCTTTGGAATGTAGCGGCAGATTCCGTAGATAAGACGCAGTTGATTACACGAGTTTCTGGCCATGGTGCTTATTGTGAGGCTGTAAGTTAAACTTCTTGTCTTGGATGACTCCTAGGGATTTGGCACCGTCAACAATGATAGGTTTATTGTAGAGGATGTTGAGTGTGTCCTTCCACTATTGCAATGAAAGTATTGATTTTGAAGGGGAGATGAGGAGGATTTCAGTTTTGGAAATGTTTAGTTTCAGGTGATGAGAAGCCATCCACTTGTTGACAGGAATTAGGAAGATGGCGAGGCGTGAGATGTTGTTTGTTGAGAAAACCTTTAGGTATAGTTGTTTGTTATCTGCATATTGATGATAGAACATTCTGGCTTTCTTAAAGAGGACACCAAATGGCTTGAAGTACATGTTGGTTAGTGTCAGGGCAAGGATAGATTCTTGAGGGTCCACTGTTGCCCCGATGTATGTACTTGCCCCGATGTCTGTACTTTGATCTCTATGTACTTGTGATGTTCTGTTTATCAACAATGAACCATCCTTGACGTTGGGCATCTGTACTAGGAAACACAAACATTCTTGCACATGAATTAGGCAATGCACATTTATTTCCAAACTATATGTCGCAGACCACTAGGTCGTCATTCTTTAGCCACAGAGCGCCTTCTAAAGCTGTTTTAAATATTAAAGGCATGGCTATGCAAATCTATAAAAACAAGAGATCCTTTGTCTAAGAAATGGATTGTTGCAAAAGAAACGAATGCATTCTGCAGCCTTTGCAGAAAACTGATCAATTACTATGCCAAAAATGCACCGTGGCTAAATAAATTATTACCTTTTCTGATGCACGGCCATGGTAATCTTTCACAACAAATGAAAATGATTGCACAGTGGTCAGCGTGCTGCAGGAGTGACCCACTGCATGCATCTTATAGACCACCCACCCATTTCTTTTTTACTACAGGGTGCTAAAACAGAAGCAGGTTATTCTCATGTACCGCGCCATGTTTCCCATGCTTGCCTGCGCTTGTCATCACCAGTGACATGGAAAACCTGTAGCCATTTTTGCAGCCCTGTCAAAACAAGGAAAAATGTTGATATAACTGCAAGAGGAAAACAATTTACTATATTCTGAACAAGTTATTCCATCTTTTTGAGGCAATGCTAATTAAATGCTTCAGCAACCCCATTACCAGCTGAAGTCACCGCAGACGCATCTAGGCAGGTAGAACACAGCTCAGGCAGAGAGGGTCCCGACCTCTCGTTTGCTCCATCTGCAAACCTCTGCATTCACCGCACATTGGCCATTAGGAGAATAATTTCAGAAAACACATTTTAGAGCCTGCGGTGGGCATTTTGCAGCTATACACGCGTCCTGCAAAAATAATGGCATGAACATTTTAAAGTAGAGAGGGCACCAGTGAAGTGATGCCAGCGCAAAGGCTCTTAAGCTGTCCATTAAGGACTCGGATTCAGTGAACTATTTGACAAGGAGGAATGTGTGTTGGCAGCATTCCTTATATGCATTCCAAGGGCAAAAAAGAAGCAATTTTTCTGCAAGATGTAAACATTTATCACAACAAAGAAGGTTCTTGCAAAGGAACCTCTTTCATAAAGCCATGATGACAAAAAGCCAACGTCTTAAAGACAATATGCTTCTGAACACAGTGACTGTACCTAACAGAAGGCTTTGAAGCTTGAATCATTTGAGGGCCGGCGTGTGTTATGCACCTATTAAACCATCAGAAGCCAAACGGTGAGCGATAGTGAGCTCCATTCAAATGTGTGTTTACTAAATATGTCCTGATTGCAGTAATGCTTATCAGAGTCGGGCTGAAATAGATAATAGACACCAAAATAAATACAAAAATATCCCATCAGCGAATTAGGTAGCTAAAAACGTGGCCCACTTCGATACAGCTTAAAGTGTGCAACTAAACGCAGTTTAGGCGCTTTGCAAGGTTTTGGAGACTGCTTGCATTTGTGGTTGCTGGAGGCAATGTTTGTGATAATATCAAGGGGTATCAGCAGTACAATTCGACCCACCAGGCGATAAAATAGGCTCACAGGGAGCCGAAAAACCGGTCTGCATGATACACTATCAGACCCACCATTAGGCCACTGCCAGATTGCCCTAGAGGTCAGTCGTATCCTAGTGCTTATTATGAAACACAAAGGAACATATTTCCTTTAAGCTGCTGCTTCGTAGTTTAAACATTTTATATCACAGCCTTAAATGCATATGTAAATATTTATAGGCAAATAATCTTGTTTGGGGATTTGGAGGTCACCTGCCTAGCAGAAGAGCTGGATCATGCTAATTAGACCTGACATCCTTGACGTGGTATTACCCCACATTTTTTGCCTTCACCACTTCTGTTTGCTGAATTTGTTTCTGTTGTCTTCTGTGCACGTTGCCACTGTTAACCAGTGCTAGAGTGCCGGTGTTCTCTCCTTCAAGCAGGGTAATATTAGATTACACCTAGTTGGCATATTTAATTTACTTGTAAGTTCCTAGTAAATACTACTACCCATACCTAGCGCCTGTACATTAAATGCTACTAGTAGGTAGCATTACTAATTGTGCCACCAACTAAGGTAGCCCTCCAAA
Source organism: Triturus cristatus (assembly GCF_964204655.1). Lineage (NCBI taxonomy): Eukaryota > Metazoa > Chordata > Amphibia > Caudata > Salamandridae > Triturus > Triturus cristatus. The sequence continues at coordinate 1,301,792,578 of NC_140591.1, read as the reverse complement.
AACATGTCTCAGGTATGATACTGCAGCCTGTGTGGGCAGCTTTAAACTACAATTTCAAGCTGGCAAAATAAACCCCTTGCCAGGCCCAAACATTCGTTTTTAATACTTAGAAGTCACCACTAAAGCAGGCCCTGAAGGCTCATAGGGCCAGGTGAATTGTATTTGAAAAGTAGAACACATGTGCTTAAGTTTTATATATCCTTACAGTGGAAACCTCCAAAAGTTGCTCTTCACTGTTGCAAAGGCAAATCTCTCCCATTAAATAACACAGGGTTACTTTATTACATTTAATAAGCTCTAACTTTGGATTGGAAGCAGGTAGAGATATGCTGTTTACAGTCAAATGAATTATATTTTAAAATACTCTAATGGCGAATTCGGAATCGAAGTTGCAATTTTGAAAATGCCAACTTTTAGAAAGTTAACATTTTCTTGTCCCATCCAACTGTGCCTTCTGCCAGTGTCCTTGGGCACATGAATGTGAGTGGCGTTGCTGTTAGGGTTTGTGTACTGCTTCCAGACAGTAATACAAAGGGGGCTTAGATTTGGACATGAAGGGCTATTCTGACAGGATGACAGAAGAGGAGCTGTCCCATGACTCACATACACTTCAAAGCCCTTTGCTACAGCACACACAAACAAGCTTGATACCCTGCTTTTTGTCACCCCAGACAGTCTGGAGCCTTGACCAGAGGAAGGCGAAGAACTTTCCAGACACAGTGGTGGGGGTAGAACAGGGAGTCCACCTATACAAATGCTAGAACCTCCAGAGCCACTCATCAGAACACACTAGGACCTGTAGAAGGTTCAAAAGAAGGACTGCCGTGCTGCTGGAGGACTGCCCTGCTGCTTGAAGTCCTGCCTTGCTGTCCGAAGAAGATAATTTTGACCTACTTGCCTTGTTCCCAGTCTACACACAGTGACTTGAAGGGTCAATTGTCTAACTTACAGTGTGAGCTACATGGCCACAACAAGCTTCAGAGGCCTCCCTAAAACTGCCCAGCTGGCTTGCTGCAACTTGACCTGCCTGGCCCCGCAACAGGATCTGCCTGAGCCCTGCTGCTTGCGTGTGCTGGAGTGAAGTAAAATTGAATATCTCCAGATCTCATTAATGGATTTTCATTGATCTGGTATCATTTTACTGATTATAAATGATCTTATCTTTCTAAATTGATGTGGGAGTATTCTTGTTTTTTGTTTTCAGTTTATTAATGTTTGTGCACTGCAGAAATACTTTGCACATTGACTCTAAGTTGAGCTTGGATGTGTTGTGCCTAGCTCTCAGAGTGTTAAGCATAGGTTAATTTAGTGACCGTTGTGGTACAATCTGACAAGGATTGTGGGTGTTGCCTGAGTGGAGCTTCCACCCTCAGCAACCAATAATACCATTTCTTACATTATAATAGGTATAACGATTATATTATGACTCACTAAAATATGTGACAAGCATGATTCACTTTTCAGTAGCTTGCCTGAAAATGATGATGTGTGTGATGACCTGGGTGGTGCGATGGTGTGATATTAATGTTGTAATTCATCCAATTGTTTATTTAATTTACATAGTAATAGCTCTTGATGCAATGAAAGGTCTAATATTATCAGCAGTGCACTGGGGAGATTTAAGGCTGGTACCTACCATAGATGACATTTTTTAATTTGTATTATATCCTTAAACTCCTGTATGGATGGATGTTCCAGAACCACCTTGCAGCTGTGACAGCCTTGCCAAATCTTCCTTTTTCTGTTATTCCTTAATCTAGTGATCTTAAAAAATGCAGAATCTTTGCTTCTCATGGACGCACTTGGAGTGTCTGAAGACTGTAGGACTGTCCATGGCAATATGCTAGAATATTGTTAACACAAACATAGTGTATACAGTCTGTACACATGATCTATTTATAACTCCGATGGGACAATATTTTTGTAAATAGTATTTAGGGCACAACATTTCCATCAAAGTATACTGGACTACAAGTCAAAACCACCCACCGCCCCTCTTAAAAGACTTTTTTTTCTTTTTTCCAGCAGCGGATATTTTTAGAGATGCAGTATTTGCACTTAGAGAGATGTCTTCTAGCCTCCTCTTATATTTTATTTTGAGTGGATAGGACACTTTGCATTGACTTTCTTTTATGCTTCAGATGTTCCTAATTTTACAAATATTGAGCTAGATCCTTACATTGTGTGCACATCGTAAATGCTTTTTCAGTACAAACAATTCACCAGTGGCAATAGTGACACAGAGTTGTTTGTAAACATTTGTTTTTTCATAAGCGTGAGGATTGCAAGATAAAGGATTTATGTTGCACAAAGTAGACATTTTCACACCTCGATTTCTTCAACCCTTTGAGTCAATTGAAAAGGCTGCTTACAAAGGCAATTCCTTAGAGTTGTCAATGGTCATTTGCACGTTGGAAACTACCACTATAATACTTCTTGAATTGTGGCTCTTCATCTGAAAAGAAAACTCTGTTCCAGCCTGATTCACTAGAATTTTTGGACTTGGAGTATGCACTGTCACTGAGTTCAGAATGTAGGTTAATCAAGGATTGATGTTCCACATTAATGTCTAATTAGTGGAGATAGGCTTTAGTATGCATTTCTGCTTCTTCTGGGCATTTCTTTATTACACAGTAGTATATGTGAACTGCATGTGCCAGCCAATATATTGCATCTTATATCCTCCTATTGGCAAATTCCAGTTTATTCTAACACAAATGAGATGTAGAGTCTTGTAACTGATTTCCTTGCTATACATACATTCTATCTTTTGTGAGCATACTTCTATGATTAACTATACTTAAGCCAATGGTTCTTTTACCTATTGCAACATCTCTTGCCCAGGCTGTTCTCAGTACTCCAAACTGAATTCAGTGTACATTGCAGAACATGAAAGAGAAGGTAAAGTCTGTATTGGTCAAAAGAAAACTAAAATCACAAACTGTACTGACACTGCAAATATGGACATTTGTGTGAAGTTACATTATTATTTGCTTTAAGTGTGTAGTTTGGTACAAACATGTTTTCAATCTGGACATAGCATAGTTATGGCATTGACAATTGAAAAAAAGTGAGGAATTGTGTGCATATACATATAGCAATACAGCGTACAGAGAAATCAACTTGCCCAAAGCCACCAAGAACCACATCAGCTGGATCACTGCATGCGCTGACACCATTGCTCCCCTAAAGCTCAATCCATTGGCAAGGGCCCAACCAAAGTCCAGCTGGTGCACAGAGGAACTCATGTTGATGAAACACCACTGCTAGCAAGAGGTGATCAAATGGGAAACTAGTTAAGACCCGATATTTAGACATCTTCAAATCAGCACCAATAATTTACCACCCAATCACAAGCATACAGTTCTTGCAGATCGCATTGACCCCAGCCCTAACAGTAGCAAGGACATCTTCCCCATCATCAAAGATTTCATCGTGCCTCCTGCCACCTCTAGTAACATCACCCCCTCACAAGACATGTACCACAAGCTCTCAGAATGTGTCTGTATAAAAAACATCTTCCTATACAGCAACTTCAAACCTCAGCCAGACCACATTACCATTGCAACTCAACTTCCCATCACGGCCCATGAAAGAAACCTGACCTCATGGCTTGCTATCATGAAGTATGAAAATTAAAGTTGTGCTGTTCCTGAATGATCTAAAATTCAGCAATATACAAAGGACAGTAGGCTACAGAGTCAAAGAGATGGGAATGCATTTCTTTGGAATTTAATGCCCTCACACACCCAGTTGGGTGTCATGCTTCATCATCGGGCTGCTCCTCATCAGGCCGGCGCTGCAATGCCTGACGGGTTCCCCATGAGGACACCATCCCGGTCCCGGCAGCAGTGGGTAGGTCCTTGGACACATTGCGTACTACGCAAACTATATGGGAAGTTCCTCATATCTTGACCTGCCGGGGATTGATGAAGCAGTAGTGTATCCCAATTACGGTAGAACCAGTAATACCAGCCATTAGACAGAGTAAGTCATGGTGGCTTAAATCCTAAACATTCATTCATTATTGTTTTCCATTCTACCTTAGTGTAGATAGTTTTTTAACTTTAGGTTCTGACGAATCGCCTCTAGACTTGTAGAATTGCGAAGAAACATGTTAACCAACCACACGGAAGAATGCCACACCTAAGACATTAACTTAGCATTGCGCCTTTCCTCTTTATTTTAATCAGGGTAGGAGACCCCACAATTAAAGTTATTTTTGCTGGTACTCCCAACCATGTTTTATGTCACATAAACATCACACACCACTTATTCATCTACACTCACTAAATCTCTCACCCCCACGGCACCAAACGGCTATTTAGATAAAGATCTCCGCCAAAGTGCCTCTCATCGGGAGCCCGTCAGGCATTGCCACGCCGGCCAGATGAGGAGCAGCCTGATGATGAAGCATGACACCCAACTGGGTGTGTGTGGGCATTACATTCCAAAGAAATGGATTCCCATCTATTTGACTCTGTAGCATACTGTCCTTTGTATATTGCTGAATTTTAGATCATTCAGGAACAGCACAACTTTAATTTTCATATTGCATTTGGGCAACTGTGCTGGACCTCATGTATAAAAGCCCTTTGTCCCTCTATTTGTGAATATTGCTATCATGAAGACCATTCACTTGGGGGCTTCATCTGACCCATACACCCATAACTACTTCACCAAAGGCCTTCCTACCAATCATTGAAGCACTAACACCCATCCTCAATGCCTCTATTGACTCAGCCACATTCCAAGACACCTGAAAGCATGCCACCATCCTGCCATCTGCTGTCCCAGCCATGCTTTCCAACTACAGGCCCGTCACCCTTCTACCATACCCAGCAAAGATCATAGAGAAACTAATCAACCAATATCTCACCGACCGCCTCAGCAACCACCTGCTTCTCGATGACACACAGTCCAGATTCTGGACCAACCACAGAACAGAAACAACACTCAACTCTGCCACAGATTACATTCACATGATGCTAGACAGAGGAAACATGGCAGCCCTCATTCTCCTGGACCTGACATGGTCTCACACCCCTTTTTCATCAGGTGCCTGCATGTGATTGGCATCCAAGGACCTTCTCTATGTAAAGCTACTCCTTCTTAATGAATAAAGCACAAGTTTTCAACCTGACACCTTACTCCTCTGAAGCCTACAAACTCACCTGCTGAGTGCCTCAAAGGTACATCACTCAGTTGCACCCTCTTCATCACACACATCATCCCTCTGGCCAACCTTATATGTGCACACAACATCAACACCCTCTCCTATGCTGGCAACTTGCAACCCGTACTTTCCCTTGCTGACAAGACCCCAACACAAGAAACAGTTCACCGCCAGCATGACTGAAGCCGCTAACTGGGTGAAAGTGAACAGCCTTAAGCTCAACATTGACAAGTCAGGAGTAGTTATCTTTGGTAAGAACAACTCACCCTGGGACTCGAACTGGTGGCCTGCCTAACTTGGACATAAATCCACACCCAGAAATCACACTGGGAGCATTGGAATAATCATTAACAGTATACTGGACATAATTTCACAAGCCAATGCCATCGCTGCATCATGCTTTCAGATGCTGAAGATGCTAGGGAACATATTCAAATGGATTCCGAGCAACACTAGTACAATTGTCAATCATGCCCTAGTCACCAGTAAGTTGGACAATAGGAACACCCTCTATGTCAGGATCACCAAGCAACTCACTAGAATACTACAACCCATCCAGAACTCAGCAGCCAGACTCATCATTAATCTCCCACACAGAACTGACATCACGCAACACCTCACGGAGCTCCACTGGCTGCCAATAGACAAACCCATTCAATTAAAACTCCTCACACACACATTCACAGTACTACACTACTCAGGCCTGAACTACCTGAACAAAAGCATCTCCCTCCATCAGCCACTCAGACTCCTCCATTCCACAGGATTCCTACTCTCAGACATCCTGCGGATTCACAGAGCCAGATCCAGATCCAGAGGTAGGGTGTTCTCTTACATCACTCCTAAAGCGCAGAACAGTTCCTGAACAACAAATCAGAGCCTCCTCCTCTCTTCTTGAATTCTGCAAGGACCCAACTTTTCCATTGCACCACCTACCATTGTCATGGCTAGCCTCACACACTTCCCCAGCACCAGAATACCCTAGAGGGTGATAGCACGTTTTTCAAATACACATAACGTTTCTAAGGTCACATACTGGAAACAACATGGATGCAATCTGGGGCTTTAAAATTGAGGCAAAAATAAGTATCCACATTGTGAAACTATTTCATACATTGCATTCTTAGTCAATGAAATGTGTTTCAAAATGCTTGATAATCTCACTCCATGCAGCCTCATTGTAGATCTTAGCAGTTGTTAGTGCCACCAATGTGTTAAATAGCAGAAAGAAACACGAAGCTTGTCTCTGATGGTGCTATCCCCAAAAAGTTAGGATATTGTCAACTTAATCCCATTTAAAATATATTGAACACATAGAATGGTAATGCTCTAAATAAATATCAAATTTAAGGTAGGCTTGACATCCTAACCAGGTTACTTCTCCCCAGAAGCAGCAAATTCTCTCAGTTCATTGTTACAGCTAAACAGATCGTCTAGGTCTGATCTTAAATTTGAGAAAACAGGTGCTGTTATTTACATTAACACATTGGGTAGGCAATCTCAAATACAACCAGCAATAATGGACCTCAGATTTGTAACCTAACACTCCTAAGGTATAAAAGAGAAAATTCTGGTTATGGTCCGAATTGAAACTTTGTAACTTCCCTGGTGTAATGTTTCCTTGTACTTATACTGAAATATTAAAAATGTGGAAAGTTTATAATGTTTAATGTTTTTATAATTATAATAATTTCCTGCTGCTTTTCAAGTGGGAATCATAATTTCAAATGTCTGAAACATGTTTTCCCTACACAAATTGCTGCTTTAGAAAACACAAACACGTATTTCGCAACTTGTATCTTCCACACCTAACATCTTCAGCAGTATGACTCCTAAGGTTTTGTAGGAAATTGGGGGTCATATGTACAAGCCCCTATCGCCATGGGAGCATCACTTTTTTGTGATGTTCCCATGGCGATAGGGGCCTTGCCTTATGTACAAGGTAGCGTTAAGCCACTTAAAGTGGCTTAATGCTGCCTTGTACATAAGGCACACCTTCACACTATGTTTAGCATGAAAGGGGCGTGCAGTGGGTGTTGTGGTGGGCGTTCCACCGCAACAGCTATTGTATTTGACGCTGCGCCCTATGTACAAGACGGCGTACATAGAAGGCAGCGCCAAAATTAAGACCAGGAAAATCCTGGTCTTAAGTTGGCGAAACGAGTAGAAATGCATTATTTCTCCTCGTTTTTGCTTTTTCCATGTGGGCTGCCTTATGCAGCCCACATGGAAAAAGCTAAATGCCATAGTTGTTTTACAGGAATGTGTCCCTTTCTGTACATAAACAAACCTTTTTTGAAAATGCCATTTTGTAACTTTCATTAGTGCTGCATGAAGCAGCACACATGAAAGTTACAAAATGGCATTTTAGGATTGTTTATGTGCAGGAAGGGACACCTTCCAACACATAACCAATCCTCCCCTGCACACAGACACCCTTGCACTCTAGTGCAAGGGTGCCTGCGTTGGCGCTAAGTTGTTAAATTTAGCGCCATCACAGGGGGAAAGGCAAGGCTTCACCACATTCTAGTAAATATGGTGCCTTGCGTTTCCGAAGTGGCAGAGGGTGTCGTTAAGCCCAGGAGGCTAAGAACACGCTCCGCCACTTCATTGTACATATCCCTCCTGGGTTTTTAATTGAGGGAGTTAAGACCCTTCTCAAGCAACAACTACAATACCTGTCAGGGTGAACCATGAAAGTCACTAAATTTACCTGTGCCCAATCATGCGAAAGTTTGGCACGGAAGCAACCGAGGCTTAACGAAGAAATGTGAATTTTATGCAGCACACAACAGTAATAAAGTGGAAACACAAGAAAAATCCCCAGTCAACTTTAGTAAATTTAGAGTAAATTTTAATACATAAAATGACACCGAAATTACTTAAGGCCAATTTTTAAAGTGTTAAGTGTAAAATGGCACCTAAAAGAGCAAAGTGCCAACAGCGGGTAACTTGTCGTGCAAGACCGGGGAAAAGCCAAATTTTAAGTCTGACCACTATGAGCCTGGTTCAGCTACACGAGGAGGATTAGGACTTGTTTCGACTTGCCTTTGGATTTAGAAGACATTTTGAAGAAAAGTTCCAGAGAAGGAACTTGCAGTGGCAAGGCAGCCAGTGGTATCCGATAAGGAGGTGTAGTCATTGGGGAGCCGCAACACAGAGTTGCGGTGAAGATTTCTTCATTCAGACTTTGACACCTTTTTGGAAGCTGAAAATCTCCAGAGGGATAAGGTTGCAGGCTATAGCCAATGAGGCCTCCACAAGGCTGGATACAATTGCTCAGAGGTTGTACTGAACAAAGTGTGCTGCTGCGGTGAAGACCGCAGTGGGTGCTATAGTGAAGTAAGACCAACCAGAGGTGCACCTCAGACAGATCAGAAGGCAGGTAGGTCCCAGTCTTCTGTTGGTTCTCAGGCCACCTTTTGGTGAAGAAAAGTCCCAGCAATTAGGGTAGGTCAGGAACAGCACCTTCATCCTCACAACCAAGGGTCTAGGACTGGGCAGGCACCATTTGGGGGTTCAGGACTCACTCCAGCAAAGGCCAGGTGTAGGGTTCAAGGTTTATAGACTTGTTATGTGCCTATAGCTCACACAGGAAATTAATCAACTAGCTATTGGAGCCACTCTGGTGGTCCTGGGTTCATGGCTCAGGTTTAGTCCTTCTTCAATCAGAAGGGCCACAAAGCATTCCTTCCAGCAGCAAGGTACCAAGGAGTCCTTCTGAATCTTCCAAAGTCTAGGGCTGTACTGTAGAGATGGTTCAGGAGGTCCATTATTTATACATGCTGTTAGTCTTTGCAGTAGGGAGTGACATCCTGGCTACCCCTGCATCTGGTTCTGGAATGTTCTTCGCTTCCCCTAAGTAGCCTAGAGTGACAATAGATTGGTGTCAAGTTCCTGCATGCGTGAGCTGGAGGAAGCCCTTTAAAATGTGAGTGGGACAGGGAAAAGCTCTGCCAGCCCTTTATGGCAGGGTGGCCCATTCTGTCAACAACTAGTCTCCCTTGTTCTCACTGCCTCAGAGGAATATGCAAAGGCCAAATGGCAAGCTGTTCACAGTCATGTGACCAAGGACACAGACACCAAAAGGTTAGGAAAAGAAAATTCAAAGTTTCTAAAAGTGGTATTTTCAGATTTGGACTTAAAATATGACTTTAATATTAAAGATAATTTTAAATTACAATTCATTTGAGATCAAACATGATAAGTCTACATGTTCCCAATCAAAGCTTAACACTTACTAAATGTAATAGAGTAACCCATTGTTATCCTATTGGAAAGGTAGGCCTCACAGTAGTAAAAAATGAATCTATTACTTTTTTTCACTACCAGGGCATGTAAACCTCAAATAAACACGTCCTTCCTTTCAAATACAATACACCCTGCCCTATGGGCTGTATATTGCCTATCTTAGGGGTGACTTATACGTATGGAAAGGGAGGTTTAGTTTTTGTAAGAGAGGCCTATCGTTTTATGAGAGGAGTCTGTATTTTTAAGTGTGGAGTCACCACAGTCAAAAAATTGCTATTAGTAAAGATAAACTCGCAGTTTGTGAACTCAAAAGAAACAGTAAACTTACGCAAAAGTTTACATTTGTGAATCAGGCCCTTAGCCGGCATTCCTACTTTTTATAATTTTGACCCATGTATCCATTTAACAGATTGTTTTATTACCAGCCGTCTTTGGGTCAGCCTGTAAATAGTGAGTATGCACGAGTAAGTAATACCTTGAAACCCTTATCATTTTTGAAGTCTCGAAGCATATTTTTATTAGGGCTGATTGCGTGCTCCTGAGCTTTCTTTACAAATCCTCCTACTCAAGATGCTGTAACTTCCCACACACCTTGCACTCAAAAAGTGTTCATATTCATGCTGTCTTTTGGCAAAACTTTCCAATACAAACCTGATTTTTCTCCAAGTCTGTTTGAATGCGTCCTGAGTTACCCTTTACTTCTTTTCAAAAGTCGCGTTGCTTTGTAAGTTGCACTACGAGTCAGGTGCATTTCCTCCAGGAGATGCTGCCTCCAGCTACTGGTTTGTGCTGCATCTGTAGTGACTTTGCTGTCTATGCTGCCACTGACCTGAACTGTTTTGAACAAGGGTTGGCAGTTCCCCTTGATGTAAGTTAAGGTGGAGGTACCACTAGTCGATCTATTCACTAGTTGTTCTTACACAAATGATACTTACCAAATTGCTCTATCCAACTGGGCAATTGGAGCTAGATGCACATAGAAACGAAATGTAAAAGGTGATATCAAACTGTGCACCAAATTTTTGTTAATTGGTTCCAATTATACCAACTGATTTATGTACTAATAGGTCGGTTTCCAAAATCACCATTTGAAGAGGGTCACAATATAACGTACCTCGTCAACATACACGAGGGAGGGTACGAATCGACTCACTGAGATTGGATGATATCACATGAATAGTTGCCTGCTGGTGTCAGCAGTCCAACATGTCTGTGATCACACTTAAATAAAGTACATTTTCTCAAATACAGAATGCAGCTGTTTTCCCGCACCCCAAGACGCAGGAAAAGGGCTGTGCATTTAAGAAAAAAGAATACTTTAAAAAGATGGTTAAGAGTTGATCGTGGTCCTCTGGAGCACTGCCTACTCCCAAACAAAATTGTATTTATCATTCACAAAAGGGAAGGAGTCCCACAGGCCCCCCTTCCCCCTTTGTGAATGAGTCATCCCCGCCTTTAAATATTTTGCAACAAAAACTACTCAATTTATTGACACACAGAATTCTGAATTGTAATTTGGAAGGGATGCTCTAAAATTGTGATTCAGCATTCATTTCTAAGCCTAATTTGTGTTTCTGTAATTTATACAAATAGACAAATCGGGCTTAGTAAATGAAAAAAGCCATTTATTGGGTGTAAGCTGTGTGATGTATTTAACAGCAGGCTTTATGGCTGCTGAATGGCTTTGTGCATCTAGCCTTTAATGGTATGAAGACTCATTCTCGTTTTTGGAGAATTCCTCTGATAATATGCTAACTGTATTACAGCTCCTGTCCCTCTATGTATATCCTCCACCCCCCCCATCCTGAATTAGAACAGAGTTCTCATGTGTGTGTATTTTAATTTCAGCAGTGCTTTCAATTCAGTTGATCATTCCACACTTTGGCATAAACTTGTGGGACTGGGCATTCCTAATGATTTGTTACTCCTTCTGATAACCGTTCATTCTAACAGTTGGCTGAAAGCACTCCTGGGCACTGAAAATGAATACTCAGATACATTTCCATTAGATAGTGATCTTTAACAAGGATGTATTTTGGCTCCTTTGTTATTTTCTCTTTATTTACCTGATTTCCTACTTTTTTTTTAAGTCAGAGAGTTACAAATCATCCTGAATTTGGTTTAAGGGATGTTTGCACCTTGATGTAAGCGGACAATATAGCATTATTGTCACTCAAACATAATGGTTTACAGTGGCAACTTGATATTCTTGCTTCATTTGCAATTGTTCATAATCTGCTGAAAGTAAGATTATTGGGGCCAGAGGTGATATGTCTCCCAGGACTTGGGTTGTTAATGGAGGGAATTAGAGGTTGCAAAATTGCATATATATTCAGGAGTATGTATCTCCAACAACTTGGAATGGTTACCTGAAGATAAACCTCAGTTCTTTAAAGTAAAGTCCACAGGTCTTGCCTTTTGCAATTATTTAACACACAGTAGAGAAGAGATATTTAATCACTTTTAAAGGTGTATATTTCTTCTATTATTCCTGATGCATTCAATCAATCAGTGTCTTGTAGAGCGTGACTACTCACCCTTAAGCGTCTCAAGGCACTAGGCTGGGAGTGGAGAGCTGCAGATTCATCCAGGCGATGTGGTTCAGTTGAAGAGCAAGGTCGAGAGGTCGTTCCTGAAATGAGGCAGTGACGATGATTGCCTGAGGTGGAGAGGCAGGGTTTTCCAGGTCTTTACTGTTTGGTAGGAGATGGATCTTCCTCTGCTGTGGTCTTGCGAATATGCGGCACAGTAGCCAGGGCCAGTTGGGCAGAGCAGAGGTCTCTGGTGGATACGTGAAATGCGAAGCGGTGTTTTAGGCACACAGGCCTCACATTGTGTAGGGCTTTGTAGGCATGTGTGAGGAGCTTGATGGTGATTTTTTTTGTTGACTGGGAGGAAGTGGAGGTCTCTTCGGTGACTGGTGATGTGGGTCCGGTGGAGGGTGTTGAGGATGAGTCTGGTGGCAGCGTTCTAAATGTTCTGCAGTTTCTTGAGGAGTTTCTGGGTGATGCCAGCGTAGAGTGTGATGACGTAGTCGATTCTGCTGCTGACAAGTGTGTGGGTGACCATCTTTTTGGATTTGGTGGGGATCCATTTGAAGATCTTTCAGAGCAGGCATAGCGTGTGAAAGCAGGATGCTGAGACGGCATTTATCTGGCAGCTCATGGTGAGCGAGGAGTCCAGGATGATGCTGAGATTCTGCTTGTGGTCTGTGTGTGTGGGGGAGGTTCCAAGTGCTGTGGGCCACCAGGAGTCATCCCAGGCATAGGTGGTGGAGCCCATGATGAGGACTTCAGTCTTCTCTGGTTAAAGCTTGAGGCAGCTGTTCTTCATACAGGTGGCAACAGTCTTCATCCTGTCATGAAAGGTGTTCTTGGTGACTCTTTGTTCACTGGTGAGGGAAAGAATCAGCTGGGTGTCATCGGTGTAGGAGACAATGTTGAGTCTGTGGTTCCAGATGATGGCTACAAGCGGGCCATGTAGATGTTGAAAAGCATGGGGACCAGGGTGGAACCCTGAGGCACTCCGCAGCTGATCCCTGTGGGTTCAGAGATGAACAGAGGTAGTCTGACTCCCTGTGTATGGCCTGTGAAGAAGGAGCTGAACCATTCCAGTGCTTTGGCGGAGTAGTGGAGTCTTCTGTATAGGGTGCGGAGAGCGCTGGTATTGAAGGCAGCCGAGAGGTCCAGGAAGATGAGTGTTGTAGTTTTGCCTTGGTCAAGGAGGGTGTGGATGTCATCTGCAGCAGCAAGGAGGTTCAGTCTTGGTGCTGTGTTTGCTTTGGAAGCTGGATTGGCAGAGTTCCAGGATGTGGTTTGCTTCAATAAACTCGGAGAGTTGGATGTTGATGTCCTTCTCGATGAATTTGGCTAGAAAGCAAGATTGGTCTGAAGTTCTTGAGGTCTGTCGGCTTGGCAGAGCGTTTCTTCAGCAGGGGATTTATCTCTGCATGTTTCCAGTCTTCTGGGAAGGTGGCAGAGTTGAAGAGCGATGGTGATGCCTGCTCTGTTGAAGATGCGGTGCAGGCAGGGGTCTGAGGGTGCTCCAGAATTATGTTTTTTATGATCTTGAGGGTGTCGTCCTCGGTGAGGGGGTCCAGCTGAGTAGGGTCTGTTGGGGTCTAGTGTCTTGAGGTGTAGTGGTTGAGGGTGTGGTGAAAGGGTTGTGAGTATTGAGGCTGTCAAAGCTGTTGTATATCCCACTGATCTTTCGGTAGAAGTGGGTGCCGAGGTTGTTGCAGAGGTCTTGGGAGGGTGGATGTCTGCTGTCTTTCTGCTGGGTCTGGCGAATTCTTTGACCCTGGCGAAAAGTTCCTTTCTGTTGAGTGCATTGGCGTTAATAGTTTCCTGTAGGGCCACTTTCTTCATTGTTCTGATGAGGTGGTGGTGTGCGGTGACAGTGATCTTAAAGGCTGAGTGGTCTTCAGGGGTCTTCTGGACTCATGAAGCATGGGGGAGAATGAGCTGGATTTCTTGGAGTGTCGCTTGCTTGGGACTTTCTTCAGGGGGGCCAAAGCATTGGAGCAATTGGAGATCCATCGGTGAAATTTGCATGCTGTGGTGTTGGAGTATGTGGATGTTGGTGGAGGGGTTTCGCTGAGAGTGGTTGTGAGCTGTTCTTTGGTGACTTTGTTCTAGCTTTTATGAGGGGCAGCGGTGGATTTGATGAAGGCAAAGTGGAAACTGTGGTGTTGGTCCACTGGAGCTCGATGGTGTGGCTGAAGGTAATGTTGTTGCTGACGGAGAAGATGGGGTCGAGCGTCTGTCCTGCTGAGTGGGTTGGGGAGGTGAGCAGTTGTTTGAGTCCGATGGTGCAAGGTTCTCCAGCAGGGACGAGGTGTTTCGTTATTGATGTTGTCCAGGTGAAAGTTGAGGCCCCTGAGGAGGATATAGTCTGTGGAGTAGGGATCGTGGGGTGCAATGAAGTTAATGATGGAATCGATAAATAGTAGGCGGAGTCCGGGGGGTCTGTAGATGAGGGTGCCATGGAGGATGGTGTTCAGGTTGGTCTGGACCTGGAAGTGGAGGTGGAGGTGCTCCATGTTGGCTGAGAGGTCATCTGCATGGGTGGTGAGGCAGAGTGTGCTTTTGTGTACAATGGCGATACGTCCCCTGGTTTGTTGACATGGTCCTTGTGGCCATCTGCGATGGACGTGGGGTTCATCCAGGTTTCCATGAGGAAGGCGATGTTGTGGTCAACTGCATCAAGCAGGTCCCAGATCTCCACAACATGTCTATGGAGGGGGCGAATGTTGAGCAAGATGCATTTGAGGCGGCCGGGTCCAGTACTTGTCAGTCAAGTGCTGGGGGGACTGGTGTGCGTGGCAGGTGAAGGTGTAGCTGCATTTCTGGCGGTTGAGGGGGCGGGTCACGGGAGCAAGCAGGAGCATGGGGAAAAAAGGGGCAAAAGAGGCAAGAGAGCAGTAGCAGAAAAAGAGCAGAAAATGTGAAAAAAGTAAAAAGTTAAAAAGATAAGGAAAAAGGAATAACCAGATCAGAAGGCAGTGAGACAGAGGGCAGAGCAGGGGCAGAGCAGAGTATATCACCACTGGACCACCAGCGATGATGCACTGGTGGGTGGAAGAGGGCCTTGAACTCTGAGTAGCAGCTACTTCGGCGGATTTACGTGGAAGGTGAAGCACTTCACTGACTGCCATATGTCCTGTGGAGGCCCATTGTCGTCTTCTCTTATGTTAGCCTTAGCATGTTAAAGGCTGCTCTCTGCTTTTTGCACGTTACTATACAAATGTATTTTGCTTCGTGCCACGTTATACTTTCACACAGAACCTACTGTTGTTTTTGGGCCTTGAACTCCGACCAGCAAGGATCAGGGGCAGCAGGTTCTTTGGCGGAGCTGCGTGGGAGGTGACGCACTTCACTTGTATGGTATAGAGGCATTGTCACGTTCCTCATTTAAAGCTATATCCAACATTGAATCTGTCCTGTGAAAATAATATCTTGATGAAATCTCCTTTAGTTCAATTTAAATGATTCGTCTCCACCTGGGTTTGACCGGAATAATCTTTTGAGTTTATTGCCAGATTATTTGTGATTCTTTTCAATTGTTTAGTAGCACTGAAAATACATTGAAATAAGTTATTTGGCGGGAACTCTCAAGGGATAACAAGGGGATTTATACATTTGGATTTGCTTACAATCATAGATTGCATCAGATGGCTTTAAATAGTGATGATGTGCTATCCTGCTTAGTTAGCAGTGGTCTAAAATGCTGATTAAAAGAGAATGCAAAAAACTAAGGGGGCGATTCACAGAACTAATCTGAGATAAAATCCTAAACTTACTACTTTTGGTATTCACAGAAGGCATTTAGTAGTAGTAAAGTTAGGACTCCTAAGACATAGTTGCGACAAACAAGGCTGATTAAAACAAAATAAAAAGACAAAGAATATAAAGAATAAACCATTTCCCTGACAAAGTATAGTATAGATCAACTAGCCTAGCTCCTGAGTAACTGCATTTCTTTTCACTTGGATGACCATACGCGATCAGACTTGATACCGTCCCTCAGACTGTAAGAGATCCAATGGCTGAAGTGGATTGCCCTATTGCCCCATTCAATATGCTGTGGTGGGAGTAAGTAAAATGGAAATGCTAGCTGAACAGATAAATGGATGAATTTGGCTGGCCCACAGCCTCTTAATTTATACACATATTTTTTATGTAAAATTTATATATTATACGAGACAGGAGCGACAGTTAAAGCAGCATTATATTTAATGTGTACATCTATAAAATACCTTGGGGCATATGTACAAGCACCTATCACCACCAAAATGTCACCTATATTGACGGGGTGGTGGCAAAAGTGGCTGCGCCTTATTATAAGGCAGCGTTAAGCCACTTAATGTGGCTTAATGCTGCCTTGCACATAAGGCCCCCTTTCAGGCTATGGTTAGCATGAAAGGGGTGGGCAGTGGGTGTTGCGGTGGGCGTTCCACCGCAACACCCATTCATTTTGACGCTTCCCCCTTTCTACAAGGGTGGGGTACATAGGAGGCAGTGCCAAAATTAAGACCAAGTTAAAACTGGTCTTAAGATGGCGAAACGAGGAGAAATGCAGCACACATCGAAAAAGCAACATGCCATTGTTTGTATATGTTTAGGAAGGTGTGCCTTCCTGCACATAAACAAATTTTTTAAAAATGCCAGGGGTGGGCGGAATTTGCGTAGTCGCGCTCCACAAAGCTCCGCAAAGCTTCGCAAAACGGTAAAAAATCTCAGCGAACACGCAGAAATTCCGAGAACACGCGGGATTGCATGTTCGCAATGCTTTTTTCCTGTTCGCGATCGCTGTTTGCATGCTCAGGGGAAATATCTCACGAACACGCATTTTGAGATCGCAGACAAGAAAAAAATTCTGCAAAGTCGCGGAACGCACAATTCTGGGCAATTTTGCGTTCTCCGCGGAACGCAAAATTACTCAAATTCCACGAGAGGAACGGAATTTACTGCCCATGTCTACTATTTTGTCACTTTCCTGTGTGCTGCATGAAGCAGCATGCATGAAAGTTACATGGTGGCATTTCTGGGATTGTTTATCTGCAGGAAGGTACCCCTTCCTACACATAAACAATCCTCCCCTGCATGCAGACACCCTTGCACTCTGGGTCAAGGGTGCCTGTGTGGCACTAAGTTGCTACACCTAGCGCCGTCGCAGGGGGAAACGCAAAGCTGCACCACATTCTTGTAAATATGGAGCAGCCTTGCATTTTAGAAGTGGAGGAGAGAGGCGTTAAACCAGGAAGGCATATTGACTCTTCCCTAAAACAATACATTCACCTGCTGATTTGTTCAACCACTAATCCTATTCATATACAATGAAGGTGGAATTAAGCCAGTTAAACAAATGCATTCTTTTCGTGAGCTCAATAATACACTATGAAAATATTCTCCCAGAAACTGTTAACACATCATTAATTCAATAGAGATGCCAGAGAATGATCAACTAACAAATTACCTGTATGTAGGTGGAGATGTACTTGGAAGTAGAAGCACTGATATATACTTGGTCACGGATGTAGCCGCACCGTGTTGCAGTTGTTCTTAAATGTAATTGTAATTCGTGGAGCTGGCTGAACTATTGACCATGCAGCTTTATAAGATTTAAGCGAATATTTGAGGAAAGAATTTAAACTCAGGATTTTTTGGTGTACATAGTTTTAGGGTATTAGTAAATTGGTAATTGCTTGCAAATCGGAATCCCCCATCGCTGCCAACAATGTGCTGTTTCCTTGCTTTATGTTTAATTGAAAAAAAACATATTCTCTACTTATTGGTTACATTCAGGGAATATGATTCGAAAAAATGGGTTGTTATTGCATGCTTTCCTTTGTGTAAAGTGTTTTGTACCTGTAGAATGCGTTCTTTTTATAATCCAGCATTTTCTTGCTAGCACAAGTATCTGTGCTTGGTACTCTTTCCAACACCATAAGGATCTCTCTACGTTTATTGCGAAGGAAAATATGCAGAATTATTGCTTATTGCTCAACCAAATAATTATGCATGAATGAATTCCATAAATGCAGCTCTAACTGTCAAAGGTGTGTAACAAAAAGTAATTCTTTAATGCATGACACATCTGAATGCCCAGCAGTTGCCATGCCTCTATTCTCAGTTTTCCACATCCGTCGCTCTTCATCTCTTCCAAAAATCAGTAATGAGAGTTTGCCTACAAGGCACGTTTTAAAAACTTCTTCTAGTCTAGAGTATGTGCGCCTCATACGAAATTTGACTTCAATAGGATTAGCTGTTTGGACGAATCAGTTTACTGTAGTTTTAATTGTTCCTAATATGTTGTTAAAAATTTCCTCATTTGAGGGTACAGTCAAAAATTAACATATTTGTCTTAAGTTGAAATAGGCGTTGTCATATCGAGAGTAGAGATTTTCAAGTAATATTGTGATCACTCACTCGTGATGCTAGTCATTTTGCAGTGGGATTCAAAATGGAGATATCATTTTTAACCCCACTTATTACCAGTGGAAGTGCCTGTGTCCTTTGAGAGTAGCTCTATCTGCACCACATCCGGATTGGTTGTATGTGAGAATTTTCATGGGCAAACAAGTAAGTATTGATTGTCTAAATGTCATGATGGCAAATATACATATATATGAAAGTATACATTTAGTAGTGTTTATTTATTTATTTATTTTATTTTGAAAGTTTTATAGAGCGCAAACAAGATCCTTGCGGATATCAGAGTGCTTTACAGTATGTAAAGTTCTTTATACATCAGTTAAATGCAAGTCAAAGCTCGTATACATAACATCTTGTAAAAGCAAAGTAGTAAGGTACATCACAAAACTATCCCGGTGAATCAGATAACGGGCAGGTATGGTGTCTAGGTTGCCAAGATGGTCCCTTGTCATAATAAGGGTTAGTAACGAGGGTAACGTTTGGTCTAAAAATTTCCATGTTCAGGTGAATTTTGCCATGAGAATCGATTTTACTTCCTTTTTGAATGATGCAGTAGAGGAGTTAAGTCTGGTTTATGGGGGTAAGGCATTCCAGATTCTGGGCGCCATCCCTGAAAAGGATCGGGTATATGTTTTCTTCTTGTTGAATCTTTGCGGTTACAGTAGTATGTTTTCTGCACTTCTTAAGGATCTGACACCACCAGAGATCGTCAGTTTCTGGGCCAGATAGGTGGGTGCCTTGTAATGCATGGCTTTATGCGTCATACACGCTATTTTCAAATGAATTCTGGCTTCCAGAGGTAGCCAATTCAAGGATTTTAGGTCTGGGGAGATGTGGGCGCTTCTTTTGGAACCAGTGAGGAGTCTGGCTGCAGCATTGATTGACGCTCTTAGAGGTGCCATTGTAGCTTTGGGCAGGCCGCAAAGAGAGACACTTCCGTTCTCCACTCTAGGGATAACTAGAGCTTGTACTGCCTGCTTGAAGTCATTGTCTGGCAGGAAGGTTTTCAGCTTCCTCAGTGTGCTTATCTGGAAGTTTGCTCCCTTTGTTGCATTGCTGATATGCTTTTGCATATTGAGGTCACTGTCAAGAGTTATTCCCAGTGATTTCGCTGAATCCACGATGGTTGGTTGAACGTTGAGGGCCGTAAGATGCTTGATCCAGTCTTGTATTATGGGGACTTGGGCGGGTGGAGCTATTAGGAGGAATTTGGTTTTTAGGGCATTCCATTTGAGATGGTTTTTTGCCAACCATGTCTCGGTATTCCCAAGAGTTGTGTTAAGCAATTTGATGTCTTCTAAGGTATAATTGTGTGCCATCAGCGTAAATGTGATATTGCACGTTAGACGCGTGTAGAATTTCGGTTAGTGGCTCCATGAAGTGATTGAACAGTGTTGGGGATAGTGAGGACCCTTGCGGGACTCCCAAAGTTACTGGGACGAGTTTGGACAGGGAGTTGTTGACCTTGAAATGTTGTGTCCGGTTTTGGAGGAATGAGGTAAATCAATTTAGACCCTGATAATCCCATTCTGTGTTTCAGAAGATCTATCAGGTTCTCATGTTTGACCGTATCAAAGGCTGACGAGAGGTCTAGCAGGATGAGTAGGCAGGTTCCATTCTGATCAAGGATTTGTAGTGCATCGTCAATTATATGTGTTATGGCTGATTCAGTGCTATGACCTGTTCGGAAACCTGATTGGTATTTGTTAAGAAGGTCCAAGTGATCAATATGCCTTGTCAGCTGGAGGTGTACACATTTTTCCAATAGTTTGGCCAGGGTAGTAATATTGGAAATAGGGCGATAGTTGTTTAGGTCCGTAGGGTCGGCCGTGGGTTTCTTTAGAATGGGTGATACTTGACCGGCTTTGAGGGTGTCCGGAATACAATCTTGTTGTAGTGAGCTGTTTATGATCTTGGTCCATAGAGGTAGAAGCAGTGGAGTTAAGGCTTTAACAGCATTTGCGGGGAGAGGATCGGTGAAGTGATTGGCTGGATTCAGCGCCCTAAGCATTTTGCCTATAGCTTCTTCAGTGTAAGTAGCAAAGGATGACAAAGCTGCTTCATTTTTTAGGTTAAACTTTGATGGGATTTGGTGTGGCGCAATTGGAAGATTTTCCTGTGAGGTCCAGAGTGTAAGATTAGATCATTGAGAAGGTCCTTCTTGATGTTGTCAGTCTTCTGAGTAAAGAAGGCAGCAAATTCTTCACAATTGGGTTGCGGGTAAGATATGTCTTGCAGACGTTGCGGTGCATCTTTAGATTGGGTTTTGATTAATTCAAAAAGTTTTGGGGGACGATTTTTTGCTTGGTCTAGTTGGTAGCTGAAGAAGTCTGCTTTGGTGCGCTTGATCTTTCTGTATAATGCATTTCTCTTCTTCCTTAGAATCTTGAGGTGATTGGAGGATGGAACTGATCTCCATGTGCGTTAAGAAGTTCTGAGAGATCGTCTGTCCTCGTTAAGTATTCCATTGTACCAGGGCTTAGAATCTTTTCTGGAGACTCTCTTTAGTTTAAGGGGGGCTACCTCATTTATTATCGAGTTCATGGAATTGAGGTAGTGATTGGTGACATCATGGACTTCAGAAGTCCCTGCAGGGGGCAGAAGTAGGTTGTAGCTGGAAGATGGTAATATGTTGGGGTTGATCTTTTCCAGGTCTCTTTTCCATATTTTTGGTCTTGTGGATTGAACCGAATTACGTTTCACTATTTCCTTGATAAAGAAGGTAATAATACGATGGTCTGACCAGTTGCAGGGTTGGATCGACTCTAACTGAGTAGAATCTCTTTTAGAGATTATTATATCCAGGATTGAACCTTTATCGTGTGTAGTGCTGTTACAGATTTGGGTGAGGTATAGGTCATCGAGGACGTTTTTGAGACTATTGACCACTGTATCATTGTTGTCGTTCCAGTGGAGATTGAAGTCTCCAAGGAATTCTTGGGTATTATGACGCCCGGTGTTCGATGAGACCATACCCATGAACATTCATGTCAATTACACACACACACACACACACTCAAAATTACGTTTCTTCATTGAATTTCTCGTTTTTTAATGCAAAATATTTTATTTCCATACGTGAAGCCAACCCCCTGCCGCATATGGCTTTCAGCTGCTCAAAGCAGCAGCAGAGGGTTGGCAGAAGTGCCTGGCCTGTGACCAGACCTGCAGCCAATCCACGTCTGTGCACAAGAGGGGATTGGCAACACCACAAAGGCAGCCAACCCCACACAATGTACAGCCTTTGGACGCACGTGGTGTGAGGTTGACTGAAGGGCCTGTCGCAAATTCCCAACAGGCAGCCAATTCCAAACTGTGCAAGACCCTTTGGCTAAACCCTAAGCAGGCTGCCAAACCGACAGCACACACAATCTTTGTTATGGGGGCCCAACCGCGGGGCCAGTTTCTTTAACAAGGGCGAGTGCCATGTAACCCCCTCCATAGGGCACCCCTTCCTGAGCCTTCTCAGGCCCTGGGGCCAAATACAATTAAACATGAAAGGGAGCATGCAGAAACCCCCCCAAACCTTCTTGGGCACCGGGCACCCCTTCCCTGGGGTAAAAATATAGGGACGGGCATGCTGCTCCTTTCCCCAAGCCTTAATACGCACTGGGGATCCTAATCCCTGCATCTATCCATTTTTTAAAAGGGGAGGGGGCAAACAGCCCTCCATCCCCAAGCTTATTTTGGCCCCTGGGGCCCCATCTGCATGGGCTTCTGTTAATAGCAGGTAGATGCCCTCTCAGGACAACCACCAAGCACCATGCTGGGGGCCATGGGTGAGACCTAGGACCCTGGGGCCCCACAAGGTGTGGTAGCCAGCATTGCTCTCGCCTTGGGGGAACAGCATGCATTTTGCATGCTCCGCTTCGGGTAGGCACATCATGTTTTTTTCACTGTCAGCATGAGTGTCCCTGTGGGACCCCCTGACCAGGCCTAGTGGGTCAGGGTGTTTCTACCCTGTCCCCTTTTCTTTTTTTATCATTTTTTGTTTGTGACTGGGTTTTACCGAGTCACAAGATAGCTACCAGCACTTCTTGGTTCAGAGGGAAGGCAAGCAATTAAAATGAAGCTCGTGATCGGGAGGGTACGTGGATCCACTGCGGTCACCAGATATCAATATAGATTTTTTTAATTTCTCAGGAACTACTGAACAGATTTACACCATTTAAAGCAAAGTGTGCACTCTGGACCAAGAGCTACCTCTCTGCCAAATTTGGTGCAATTCTGTTCAGCAGTTCGGGCTATATGGAAATTAACATGGAGTAAATGGGTTTTGGGATCTTCATTTATCTCAGCCCCCGCTTGACAAATCACCCCAAATCTTTTAGGACAGGAGCCGACAGGAGCGGGCCATTAGTTTTAAAACTTTCATGAAGATTCAATAACGGGGCCTAAGATATTGGCAAATCAAAAAAACTCTTTTCCTCTAGAAACTAGGTCCTAACTATAACTACCTACTGGCGACCGCCATTAGGTAATATATGTATATATATATATTGTTAGACTCGGAATCCCTGGTTGGCTGAGGTAGGTACCTTAGGCCAAATAGGGACCCGCATTTCCACGCCAGGGAAAGGAAGGTCACGTTCTGAGATAGCCCCCGCTCACCCCCTTGGTAGCTTGGCACGAGCAGCCAGGCGTATCTTTAAGGCAAATATGTGAAGTATTTGCAATCACGCTCACTGCGACCCAATGATGACACCAGAAATGGACTCCACACGAGTTTTATAAAAACAAGTATAAATTTTATAGAAAAAGATATACGATAAGACCACATGATATAAACCCAACATATGAGTATGTGTAATATTTCTCCTGGCTGGTTGTTAGGCCAGCCAGCCCTTGTAAGTTCTGACAATATTAATGAGCACTTCCAGACATTCCACTGTAATCCTAATACCATGTTATACAGTTCCTAATGCTAGAAATAGGCACTTTTGCAATGTAACAATAATGCAATGCGTAAGACAACAATCAGGCACTTTGCAATGTAAAAATAATGCACTGCGTAATACAACCACCAGGTACGTCGTTATGCAGAAATAAGGCAATGCGTAATACACTAATCAGGTAGTTCGTTATGCAGGAATAATGCAATGCGTAATACACTAATCAGGTAGTCCATTATGGAGAAACAATTCAATGCGTCATACGACAATCAGGTAGTTTGTTATGCAGAAATAATGCCATGTGTCATTCACTAATCAGGTAGTTCATTATGCAGGAATAATGCAATGCATAATACACTAATCAGGTACTCTGTTATGCAGAAATCAGATAATGCGTAATACACTCCGGCACCAATCACGGTGCCTTAGGTGGTCTCTCCACCATGCCTTCTGACTCGCAGTCAGCCTCTGTCAACAGTTGCCCTCAACACGGATATGCTGTAACAAAAAGTGCAGCTCTGCACTCCGGCCCCGGTACTGCCACTCCCTTGGCAATATGGGCCGCGATACGAGCCGAAGCAGAGGCTTGTGCTGCCAGAATAAGAGAGAGGACGAGAGCGTCTCCCTCCGAACCCGCACTCTGCCCTAGGAGTTGACACACGTTACCTGGGGGGTGCAAACTCACTCTCCTCTCCTCGTCCAACGACTTGGGCCTCCGATGCAATCTTTGTGAATTGGCAACAGCGGGCACGGGCCAGCGGCTCAGCTACTCCGAGGCTGCCGGTCCAGGCCGCTACTGCTACGAAGATCTCAGGCTGCCACAGAGCACATGCACACAGCATCGCTGAGACTTCCCTGAGCTTCGGGTGTACGATCACCGGGCACTCCACACGAAGGTCTCAGGCTGCACAAAGAACACACGCACAGCGTCTCTGAGACTCACTTTAACTCCAGGTGCATGTTAACAAGGCAATCCTCACGAAGGTGTCATGCTGCACAAAGCACACGCACACAGCATCAATGAGACTCACTTGGACTCCGGATGTACGATAACAAGGCAATCCTCACGAAGGTCTTATGCTGCACAAAGCACATGCACACAGCGTTGATGAGACTCACTTGCACTCCGGATGTACGATAAGAAGGCAATCCTCACGAAGGTCTCTTCCTGCACAAAGCACACGCACACAGCGTCGATGAGACTCACTTGGACTCTGGATGTACGATAACAAGGCAATCCTTATGAAGGTCTCACGCTGTACAAAGCACAGCGTCAATGAGACTCACTTGAATTCCGGCACACACGATAACTCGACAATCCTCACAAGGGGTTCAGGCTGCAAAAAGCACAAGCACACATCGTCGCTGATTCTCGCTTGGACTCCAGGTGCCCACGATCATGGGGCACGGCTTACAAGGGTCTCAGGCTGCAACAAGCACACGCACACAGCGTAGCTGAGACTCTCCTGGAAACTTTTGTGTTACTGACTTTCCGCAACAGGGAGGCAGCTCGCCTCAGGCCCTTGGGGATAAGTTACTTCATGACACAGCACAGCAAAGTACTTTCAAGCAGGGGGACACAGCACACAGCGAAGTCCCTTTAGCCTTTCTTTGGTTAAAACAGCAAACTGCACGCCAGCCCCAGAACACACAGCAGGGGTCAGTCCTTTCCTTCAGTCTCTTCAGTGGTTTCTTCCTTGGCAAAGGTTCCTCTTGACCACGAAGTAGCTCCAGTCTTGTTCAAACTTGATCAAGCCATTCTCCAAAGTTCAGGGGTTTCAGTTCTCATAGTTATACCCCTCAATGGCTTTGAAGTCTTTGTGTTCAGGGGGGCAATGACCCCTGTTCAAACCAGTTCTAGGTGCCTCCCTGCAAGTGACACCTTCTTCCTTTGATTAGTAGGGGTCTGGATTCTTAATCACTCAGCAGGAGATGGGACAATTGTTTTATGGCAGCAACCCAGGCCTCTTCACCTCTAGGGGCTTCTCCTCCCCTACTCTCCAGATGCAGGTCAGCCTGTTACTGTCTCACCTCCTCCCCTGTTCAAGACATTCCTCAGATCCTATCGCTTTTAAATCCAGACAGTCAATCCATAACCAGGCAGAGAAACACAGAGATGTTAGAGCACAAAGATCCAGCCACTTCTAAAAGAGTGGCTTCTAAACACACAATGCAAAATCCACCTTCGTGAAAAGATGTGTTATTACATTGTGAGTTCAGGCACACTAAACTTCACCTCTCCACCTTAAGCCATATTACACAGCCTCCCCATTCTGTCCTATGGGCAAGATGGCCATTCCACAGTGAAAAACGAAATGAAGATTATTTCACTGTCAGAACATGGCACACACCTTAGTACATATCCTACCTTTCACATTCACTGCACCCTGCCCAGGGGGTACCTTGGACCTATCATAGGGGTGTCTGATGTGCATAGAAAGAGATGGGTAAGGTCTGGCAAGTGAGTGCACTTGTCAGAACAACATGGCAGTTTAACAAACTGCATGCAGGCACTGCAATGGCAGGCCTGAGTTCCCTTTTTAAGGCTACTTGTGTGGGTGGCACAAATAGTGCTGCAGGCCCACTAGTAGCATTTGCATTACCAGCCCTGGCACACATAGTGCACTTTACGAGGGACTTTATTAGTAAGGCAAAAATACCAATCATGGACAACCAATTATCATTACACTTTATACAGGGAGCACTTGCACTTTGACACTGATCAGCAGTGGCAAAGTGCCAAAAGCATCTACGTTGGCAACACCAATTCAGAAAAAAGGTCTAGGGGGAAAGCAAAAGGTTTAGGGAACTTTAGCCAAAAGGGCCAAGTTATAGTTAGAAATTAGCATTTAAAAAACCTGAGAAATTCACTGAAATAAACATAGGTTTTAGGGAAAGTTATAGTTAGTTGGAAATTTCACTCGTACAAAACCATAGAAATCCCCATGTTATAGTTAGTTCAGCTAACTATAACTCGCGCCCCCATAATGCACTGCTGATATTGTCACATATTACATCACTCATGACATCTCAAATGACATCACTGATGACATCACTGATGACATCATTCAGTGACTGTGTTTAAATATGTTTAATATATATAGGGAATGGCGTATTGAAGAATGAGTGGGTGCGTGACTGACTCTATAAGTGAGTGATTAAACGTATCTTACTGAATGCATGGGTTAATGACTAAACTGTGAATGCCTGTATCCGTCTGTCTGTTGGTGTGTAAGTGGCTGCATGGGTTTGCGAATAGCTACATGAGTGTCTATATGGGTTATTGATTGGTTGTCTGAGAAGCTGTATGGGTGCCTGAGTGTTTGTGAGGGTGGGGTATGTGTGACTCTGGGCATAGATGTGTGCGTGGGTGATTCACTGGGTGCATGGTTTCAAGATTGGATCTGTGATGGATTGTATGGGTGGGTGAGTATGTGTATGGGTGTGTTAGTGAGTGAATGTATATCTCAGTGGTACATGTGTGAGTAACTACATATGTGAAAGGCAGTATGTGTGTTGGAGTATATAAATGGCTATAAGTGAGAGTGTGTGACTGTGAGAGTGGCTGTATGGATGAGTGTGTGCTTATATCAGTGATTGTGTAAGAGCATAAGAATGTGCTAGTATTTGTATGAGCAATTGAGCTGGTGTGTGTATAACTGTATAGGTGAGAAAATGGCTGTGTGATTAATTATTTGCATGACTTACCAGGTGTGTGAGTACCTCTATGGATGAGTGGCGGTGTGTGAGTGTCTATATAGGTGTGTGAATGCATATGATAGTCCTGTACTGAGTGACAATAAGTATGAGTGACTGTACGGGTGAGTGAGTGGATGTGTGTTTAAACCTAAGAATCAGTGAGTGGGTATGTAGTTATTGGTGTTGGAGTGTCTATGGTTTTGAGAATGGCAGTCTGTAATTTAGAGTGGGTGTATCAAAGGTTATATTGGGGTGTGAGAAGATGCATCAATTTATCACATGGATGATGTCATCAGTGATGTCATCAGTGATGTCATTTGAGATGTCATCAGTGATGTTACAGACCATGTCATGTGTGATGTAATATGTGACGTCATCAGCATGTATTGCAGGGGCATGAGTTATAGTTAGCTGAACTAACTTTAACAGGGGAATTTCTATGGTTTTGTACGAGGGAAATTTCCAACTAACTATAACTTTCCCTAAAACCTATGTTTTTTTCAGTGAATTTCTAAGGTTTTTTAAATGCTAATTTATAACTATAACGTGCCTGAAACCTATGTTTTTTTCAGTGAATTTCAAAGGTTTTTTGAATGCTAATTTCTAACTTTAACGTGCCTGAAACCTATGGTTCTTTAAGTGAATTTCAAAGGTTTTTTTAAATGCTAGTTTCGAACTATGCCTACAGAGGTAGTACAGAGGTAGTACATGTGACGAAAGAAGAAAAAATGCACAGAAAGAAGCAAGAGAGATGCAGAAAGAAGCAACAGAAGTCCACAAAGACGAAGAAAAGTGCAGGAAGAAGCAAGACATGTGCAGAAAGGACCAACGGAGCAGAAAGGGGCCTTGTTGCAAAATCATCCGGTGCCCACAACTTTTTCAGACGGGTACTGGTGGTGACTGACTCTGACTAACAAGGCCTAGAGCCAGTGCTATGCTAGAAGACACTTAGTATACAGTGAAAACACCTACATACACTAGGGAACACTATCTGTTGGGGAACCCCTGTGATTAGCATGACCTCCTCTGCAAGGCCCTAGTACATAATAGGGCAGGGGGATTAAAACTACCTCTAAGTCGGAGGTGCAGAAATATGCTACTTTAACTAGTAGTCGCGTTTGCAGAGTGGTGGAGAAAGGGTGCTGGGCATCCAACCAACACTCAGGAATTCTGCTGTGTAGGACTTACAGGAGGTACCAGAAGGGATTCTTGGCCCCCAACCTCCCTCAAGACTAAATTGGATTTCATCCCCATCCCGTAGTCTGCCACGAGGCATGTTTGCAGAGTGGTAGAGAAAGGGGGCCATGGCCTCCGAAGACATCTTAGCAATACCACTGTGTGGGACTTACTGGAGGTAACAAGAGGGGTACTTGGCCCCGGAGGACATCCTTGGGGGCCAACTTCCCAAACTCTTACCTCCAGTCACTCCAACACAGCAGCACTGGTAAGTATTCGTACCAAGCCACACCCACTTTGCCCACCCTCTACAAACGCGCTCCCTGGCACGCTCTTGGATGGGGATTGAAGTCCCCTTCACTGCTGGGGGTACTTTAGGGGCCAACTAGCCTACCTTTTACCTCCAGTAAGCCCCTCGCAGTGGGATTGGTGAGAGGTAGACAAAGGCCATGCCCCCTTTCCCCACCACACTGCAAACGCACCCCCTGGCACGTTGTAATTTGGGGGATTAAGTCCCCTTAAATCATGAGGGTCCCTGGGGTCCAACTAGCCCACCAGGTACCTCCAGTAAGCACCATAGAGCTGCGTTGCAGAGAGGTGTAAAAAGGGGCATGGCCTGGACCAACTCTCTGCAACGCAGTGCAGTGGCGCTTACTGGAAGCACCTGGTGAGCTAGTTGGCCCCCAGGGGCCCTCAGGATTGAAAGGGAATTAATTCCCCAACTTTAAATGCACCACAGGGCGTGTTTGCACACATGTCACCTCAGGCCCCGTCCCCTCCCTTCACCACTGAGCAAACGCGCCCCGTGGCACGTTTTAAGTTGGGAGATTAAGTCCCCTTGAATCCTCAGGGTCCCTGGGGTCCAACTAGCCCACTAGGTACCTCCAGTAAGTGCTACAGAGCTGCGTTGCAGAGAGGTGTAAAAAGGGGCGTGGCCTGGACCACCTCTCTGCAATGCAGCGCAGTGGCACTTACTGGAAGCACATGGTGAGCTAGTTGGCCCCCAGGTGCCCTCAGGATTGAAAGGGAATTAATTCCCCAACTTTAAATGCGCCACAGGGCATGTTTGAACACATGTCACCTCAGGCCCCGTCCCCTCCCTTCACCACTGTGCAAACGCGCCCCGTGGCACGTTTTAAGTTGGGAGATTAAGTCCCCTTGAATCCTCAGGGTCCCTGGGGTCCAACTAGCCCACTAGGTACCTCCAGTAAGTGCTACAGAGCTGTGTTGCAGAGAGGTGTAAAAAGGGGCATGGCCTGGACCACCTCTCTGCAACACAGGCCTGTGGCGCTTACTGGAGGTACCTGGTTGCCTAGCTGGCCCCCAGGGGCCCTCAGGATTAAAGGGGAATTAATTCCCCAACTTAAAACGCGCCACAGGGTGTGTTTGCACACATGTCACCTCAGGCCCCGCCCCCTCCCTTCACCACTGTGCAAACGTGACCCGTGGTGTGTTTTAAGTTGGGGGATAAAGTCCCCTTGAATCCTTAGTGTCCCTGGGGTCCAACTAACCCACCAGGTACCTCCAGCAAGCACCACAGAGCTGTGTTGTAGAGAGGTGTAAAAAGGGGCGTGGCCTGGATACAGTGTTGAACAAAGCAGAGATTCAGCTACTATCTCTTGGCCTTACCTACTCATATAATCAGACTAGAATTGACGTTTTCAAATTTATTCGTAAGGTTAAGTTAATGAAATACTTTTGTTTGATCAACCCTATGGGACGTTGCCTGTTTCTCCATGCTGGTATAGACGCCCTTCAGGTAAGAGATATGCAAGGTTTACGGACATTACACTCTTTGTCTACAGACACTGCTGACTTATCTACACAGGAGGCCATGTCAGCAATGGAGATTGTAACCAACAAAGTAGCCATAAGTTCATTCAAACCGACCTCCACATTTCTCCCCCCTCATGCCTAAATATGCTGTGGACATTTTTAGTGATAGGGTGGTGGAGGAACTGAAACATCTGAATAGGTCTGTGATGTCAACCAAGCATGCCAGAACATATCACAATGCCCAATACCAGTCCCTTATCAAAAAACTGAACAGCAATCATGATTTTGTAATCAATAAATCAGATAAGGGGGGCAATATAGTTCTTTGGCCTCGCCAACAATACCTGGCTGTAGCCTGACCGTCATCTTTCCAATGTTTGCTGCTACAGAAAATCATCC
This sequence comes from Triturus cristatus, assembly GCF_964204655.1. Taxonomy (NCBI): domain Eukaryota; kingdom Metazoa; phylum Chordata; class Amphibia; order Caudata; family Salamandridae; genus Triturus; species Triturus cristatus. Next base: position 1,301,762,273 of record NC_140591.1, on the reverse strand, counting down.
AAACAGGACATGCGATAGGTACAAGACAAAGGGCCTCATTTATGAAAAGTGACGCATCACTGCGTGAAAACAGTGATGCGTCACTTTTCACTGCGCCCTCCCTGCGACTCCAATGATGCGTCATATTTACAGTATGACGCATCATGTCGCAAGAAGTCACAGATACGTCAGTATTTCTGGCGTATCTGTAGGCGCAAAAGTGACGCATTGCTGGAGTGTGTCACGAAAGTGACGCAACTCCAGCAATGTGTCCTTTCACATGGGGCAAGCCCCATGTGAAAGGGCCTGCGTCAGTCTTACGCCTGCTGTGAGGCAGGCGCAAGATATTGATGCATTTCCACCCTAGAAGTGGCGCAGTGAAATCTCGTAGATTTCACTGTGTTACTTCTACGATGCTTACTTACGTGGGAATGCCCACCCTGCATACATTATACCTGACGCAGGTATAATGTAGCACAGGGGTTTACAAAGTGACGCATCCACCTAGATGCGTCACTTTGTAAATATGGTGCAACAAGGTCCAGTTTTTATGCCGCTGATGCAACACAAAAAGTGACGCACCGGCTGCGTAAAAGTGACGCAAGGAATTATAAATGAGCCCCAAAGTATTTAAAAGCTTGTCTAAATGGAGAAGGATGGGGCTCCTTACTAAAGATGAACATGATTTTCTCAAAGTTGAGCACCCAGTTACCCCCGTTTTGTATTTTTTGCCTAAGGTGCATAAAAAACTGTTCCTATTCCCGGATGTCTCATATTTCAGCACAGAAAAGTTTGCTTGAAAATGTGTCAAAGTACGTGGACTATTTTCTTCAACCCTATGTAACATCTTTACCATCTTATATTAGGAACACCACAGACTTTTTGAGTAAGATTGATAAAGTTACTTGGTATCCTAGTTATTTACTTGTTGTCATGGATATTGAATCCTTGTATATGAGCATCAATCATCTAGATGGTTTGTCAGCAACCAAGTACTTTTTGGACAGAAGGAACATCAGTGTGAAGGAACACAATGATATACTAATTGAGATGACAGAAATGTGTTTGCACAATAACTACTTCTCTTTTGATCAGACAATATACCAGCAACTTAGAGGGGTGGCCATGGGGGCATGTTTTTCCCCCAGTTACTCATGTCTTCATATGGGCTTGTGGGAGGAGCGTGTCCTCATGGCAAAACATGGGGACCTGTATAAACATGTTGTACATTACTGGCGTTACATTGATGATGTATGTTTAATTTGGGATGGATCACAAGAAATGGCATGCGAATTTGTTAACATCATCAATCATAATGAGTTGAATTTGAAATTCACTGCCAATATAACTGACAAAAGTGTGGAATTTCTTGATACTTTAGTATACATTGATAACAATAGAATTCAAACCAAATTACATCGCAAGCAAACAGCCGGTAACTCTATCTTACATGCTGGTAGTTCCGATCCCCGTCATTTGATCAGAAGCATTCCATACGGTGAATTCTTGCGTATTAGCCGTATTTGCAGTTCAGTTACTGATACACATGCTTGCCAGAGGGAGGCTCTCGCTAGGTTTTTGAATAGAGGCTACAAATGTCACCACTTAATGCAGCCCTGGAAAAAGCTAATAATCATTCTAGAGAAGAATTGCTGAAACACATTGAGGAAAAACGGCAGATATGACTAATAACTACTTTAAGTGTACAGATCCATAAAATAATTTACTCCCAACGGCCGATTGTGCTTACCGACATGACTTTGGGATCCATTTTGCCTGCATTACCTGATATTACTTTCAGGAGGGCACCCACGATGAGGGATGCCCTGGTTAAATCTAGTCCTGAAGTTTTGCCTAAAAGTTCATGGTTGGTCAGCAGAGGTTTCCATAAATGCACATCTTGCCGTGTGTGCACTTTTGCATGCAATATGACTCACTATGTGACGGCTTTTAGTGATAAAAGAATTGAAATTATGGAATACCTGACTTGCCGCACTGAATTTGCTGTGTACATTTTGAGATGCAGCTGCCGCCTTGCCTATATAGGGAGTACCAAACTTCCTGTACACAAGCGTATTCTCCAAGATGTCAGGGCTATTGTGAACTCTGATTCCAGTTGTCCAGTTGCCCGACACTTTAAGTTAGTTCATCAGAACAAACTGATGGATTTAACATTCTCTGTGTTAGGTGTTGTTCCCAACCCCAGCCGGGGAGGGAATCGTGAAAAGAAACTTAGGCAATTGGAAACACACTTTATCTTATCCCTAGACACAAGAATGCCAAATGGAATGAACACCAGTGAGGATATGCATAATTTTTTATAACTCTTGCCCTTTGCACCATCAAAACTGTATATATTAATCCAATGGTATATTTTATGTCCTTCATAATTGTTTTTCTAACAGTTTTTATTCTTTCTCATCTTGTATCTGCTCGTTTAAACCTTTGGTTTTAACATCTAGCCTGATCTTAGAGTATATAAGTTCATGATCATTGGTACTGTATGATGTTAATGAAGTCTGAGGGTAACAGCATGCTGCTATTGTAATTTAATTTTGCACATATTTCTTTTTGCACATTTGGCAGGTTTGCACACTTCTTTTCACTTTATTTAGATAAGACTGGCATTCTCTTGTAGCAGGTAGGCTTTCTATCTGGTTAGGCTTTGTATGAATTTGAATCTATTTTTAATATGTCTCGGTTGCTGCTATTTTGTACTGTATGAATTGCCCTTAAATTTTTGTATTTTTTAGCATGTGTTCAGCTGCTATTTGCTCTAAATCCCCAGTTTTAATATCATAGTATATACTGCCTATTGGTCAATTGACACTATATTTTTTAGGATGTTTTAATAATCATGCACTTGCAGGTTATTATTAATCAATGTTGTATGATATATTGTATACTGCCTATTGGTCAATTGACACATTTCATCAGGACTATTTCAATAATCTTGCACTAGCAGTTCAGTAATATACAATGAATTATTTATATATATATATATATATATATATATATATATATATATATATATATATATATATATATATATATATATATATATAGATATATATTCACTGAAAAAACCATAGGTTTCACACACGTTATAGTTAGGAATTAGCATTTAAAAGACCTTGCAAATTCAGTGAAAAAACCATAGGTTTCACACATGTTATAGTTAGCTGGACATTTTACTGATAAAAAACCAATGAAATTCCCCCATTATAGTTAGTGCAGGCAACTATAACTCACGCGACCGCAATCCTCTGCTGATGCTAATACTGTATTTAGACAATTATTTGCCCATGTCTTCTTCCATTAAATTTTAGCTATACATATATTACAAATATTTTTTTTTCATAAAGACACATATGTCATCAGCAGAGGATTGCGGTCGCGTGAGTTATAGTTGCCTGCACTAACTATAACGGGGGAATTTCATTGGTTTTTTATCAGTAAAATGTCCAGCTAACTATAACATGTGTGAAACCTATGGTTTTTTCACTGAATTTGCAAGGTTTTTTAAATGCTAATTCCTAACTATAACGTGTGTGAAACCTATGGTTTTTTCAGTGAATTTGTACGTTTTTTTAAATGCTAAGTTACTTTACACCATTCGTGGCGTGCGCGCCCACTTAACGCAGTTCGATCCGTGCGCGCACGGTGCGCTTCGCGCACCGTGCGCGCACAGTGAGCACACGGTGCGCTTCGCGCACCGCGCGCCCACTTTACGCAGTTAGTGCCGTGGATGGGCCGTGTACGCACGATGCGCTTCGCGCACCGTGCGCACATGGAGGACATATTATGCGCTTCGTTGTGAAAGGTAAGCTTTTAAATTTCCGCAATTAATTATATTCCATGTACAAATGGTGCGCTGCGAGCACCATTTGCACACGGGGTGGGGAGAGTGTGGATAATTTTTTTTTTTTTGAATTTTTTTACCGTACGCGTACGGTAAGCGTAATCGGCGATTTTTCGTAAAAAAATAAAAATGAATTTTTGGCCTTGGGGGTTCTTTGGGGACACATTCATCAAGGCTAGGTGGTTAGGAGCTGTCTAAACAGTCCCTTTACATGTTTTTTGCCTTTGTTTTTCCACCCCCCCTCAGAGTGCGAGAGAGAAAATGGCGGCCGCCGCTTCCTGGTTTCGAACGATTCGAATGTTTACTAAGATCTAACAGCCAATCAGATTCGCGTACGGTAAGCTTACCGTAAGCGCACGGTAAGCGCACCGTAAGCTGGCTCAGATATATATATTGATTTAAATGCTATTTTCTCAGGAACTACTGAACAGATTTACACCAGACCTACAAAAGGCACTTCCTTGACCTGAGGACTACCTCTCTGCCAAATTTCAAGTAACTCTGTACAGCCGTTCGGGCTGTAGCTGTGTCTAAAGGTCCTATGGAAAAATGCATGGGAAAAATGCGTTTTGGGACCCCCCTTTTATCTCAGCCCCCGCTTGATGAATCCCCCCGAGACTTTCAGGGTAGGAGCGGAGCGTAGCGCCCCACCTATTTTGAAAATTTCGCGAGGATTCGTTGACCGGCGCCAAAGTTATTCCAAATAGAATGTTGCGGATTTCCCATGGAAACAGGGTCCTAACTATAACTATCTACTGGCGACCGCCAGTAGATAATGTATATATATATATATATATATATATATATTCACTTAAAAAACCATAGGTTTCACACATGTTATAGTTAGCTGGACATTTCACTCGTGAAAAACCATTGAAATTCCCCCGTTATAGTTAGTGCAGGCAACTATAACTCAAGCGACCGCAATCCTCTGCTGATGACGTCAGATATTACATCACTGTATTTAGACACTTATTTACCCATTTATTCTTCCATTAATTTTTAGCTATACATATATTACAAATATTTTTTTTTCAGAAAGACACATATGTCATCAGTGATGTAATATCTGACGTCATCAGCAGAGGATTGCGGTCGCGTGAGTTATAGTTGCCTGCACAAACTATAACGGGGGAATTTTAATGTTTTTTCACGAGTGAAATGTCCAGCTAACTATAACATGTGTGAAACCTATGTTTTTTTAAGTGAATTTGCAAGGTGTTTTAAATGCCAATTCCTAACTATAACGTGTGTGAAACCTATGGTTTTTTCAGTGAATTTGTACGGTTTTTTAAATGCTAAGTTATGTATTTTTAATTTTTTTTAAGGTTTTTCACCGTGCGCGTACCGTACGCGCACGGTGCGCTTAGCGCACCGCGCGCCCACGTTACGCAGTTCGCGGAATTTTTCCGTTCCTACCGTACGCGCACGCTACGCGTACTCCGTGATTTTTTGGTAAAAAAATTAAAGGAAATTTTGGCCCTTGGGGGTCCTTCTGGGACCCCCTGACAAAGGCTAGGGGGTCAGGAACTGTCCACCCTGCCCCCTTTATCTTTGAATGTGCCTGGCCTCACCAAATTCAAACCTAAATCTACCTTCACCCCTCTAATGCTGCACGATAACATCGACATTTTTCACGAATTATCTGTTTCAGGGATCAAAAAACTGTATTCATCTACCCTGCGTGAAAAATTTAAGTACACAGCACAGAACAATTGCTACTTCCAACTTGTCAGCAAATTACAAGCTAACAATAACATCATTGTACGCCAATCAGACAAGGGAGGTAATGTAGTGCTCTGGCCCAGGGACCTCTACTTGGAGGAAGCCTACAAGCAGCTTAACGATTCCCAGTGTTACAGACGCTGTGATGCAGCTTCAGTGAAGGTAGCTAGAACTGAATTTTATTCCCTTCTTGTCGCCTGGAGGAGCACAGGATTACTAAGTCAGGATGAACTGAAATTCCTCAAAAATGACTTTCCGGTAATTCCTGTTATTTATTTTATTCCTAAAATACATAAGAACATTGAGAAGCCTCCAGGCAGGCCTATCATTTCGGCACGTGGTGGACTATGTGAGAATACCTCTATGTACATTGATGCCTTTTTACAAGAGCATGTCAAGGCTTTGCCATCATATGTGCAAGACACAGGCGATTTTTTAAGGAAAATAGCTGGGTTAATTTGGGACCCCACATTTTGGTTGGTTACACTGGATGTAACCTCTCTTTACACCAGCATTCCTCACTCTGATGGTGTAAGAGCAGTCGAGCATTACTTGGGCACCCGACCATTGTGTATGTCCAACCATAACAAAATGTTGTTAGCTATGATTTCCTTTTGTCTGCACAATAATTTCTTTATGTTTGGCAATCAGTATTTTCAGCAGGTCAGAGGTGTTGCCATGGGGGGCCTGCTTTTCTCCCAGCTATGCCTGTCTTCATATGGGCTGCTGGGAGGAGCAGGTCCTCTGTGGTCAACACCATTATACACTGTCAAGACATGTAATTCATTGGTATCGTTACATAGATGATATTTTCATGGTTTGGCAAGGGTTCTTGACTTTATTGATGTGATTGATGTGATTAATTTTAACACACTCAATCTTAGTTTCACCTCCGATATTAGTCAAGATAAAGTGTTCTTGGATGTTGAAATTTTTGTTGACTATGGCAAACTTAACACACGCCTCTTTAGGAAACCCACCGCGGGTAATACAGTTCTCCATGCCACAAGCCACCATCCCATGCACCTTATTCGCAACATTCCCTATGGAGAGATGCTGCGTATTAGGCGCATTTGTAGCACTGAGTCCGACTGCCTTGCGGCACAGAATTCAAGCAAATTGCGTTTCCTAGATAGGGGTTATTCTGCCTCAACAATTGACAATGCCATCCGTAAGGCTAATGGTTTTTATAGAGAGGAGGTCCTGATTAACAAGGCATCAATAGTCGCACCTGTCCACACCAAGGAGCCAGTCAGGTTGATCTGGACGTACAATCGTCAACACCAAGCGCTCAGGAAAATCCTGAAGAAAAATTGGAGCTTGGTTTGTAATGACCCTGTCATTGGGGACCTAATGGCAGCTAGTCCTGATATCACCTTCAGGAAAGCTCGCTTCAATGAGCGATGCTTTAGTTAAATCTAGTCCTGAGATAGGCTCTAATGCAACCTGGTTGCAGTCTTGCAAAGGCTTCAAGAGATGTCCTAGCTGCAAAGCATGTAGACATGGAGTTAATAGGACGCAGTTCTCTATCCCGTTCTGTGAAATTCCTCGCTCTATCACAAAACCACTTACTTGTAAGACCGATTTTGCTGTGTACATGCTGGAGTGTCCGTGTGGCCTGCAATATGTTGGAAGCACCAAGTTGCAGGTCCACAAACGGATACTCCAGCATATACGGGCAATCAATGGAAGTGATGCCTCTTATCCGGTTGCACGCCATTTTAAAGAACTACATGACAATAAAAGTGAACTATTAAAGTTCTTTGTCATTGATGCAGTGCTCCCGTTAAGACGAGGAGGTAACAGAGAGACATTGCTTCGTGCCCTTGAAACGAGATATATTCTAGTGCTGGATACGAAGACGCCACAGGGCCTTAATTCTAGTGAGGACCTCTTCACTTGTCTTTAATTGGGTTTTCTTGATTTGACTTCCCATGTGTTGTACTGCATTGTGTGATGGTCACACCTCCTTTACCAATTTTTGGTTTTAATAAATTCAGATGACACAATCTTTTTTGATACACTTTGCATTATGCATGTTTTCTCTGCACTTAGACATAGTTTTTATGTTTGTCCAAATATGGACTATTACACCGATTACAACAGGGAATCTTTTTTACGCACTTTATAGTAACCGCCAATGTTATTTTGGGTTAGACGTTTGAACTGTATTTTCAAGGTAATTAGTAGGGTTTGTGCAATGTGGTTTGGCCAACAAATCTGTGTTTAAGTTTACATTGCATTTCTAACTTAAAACTGTTAGATTATACCCACTTGGTCTCTGCTAATTTTGCACACTTTTTGCTTGTTTTGCACATGTTTGAAAGTAATAAGATTCAATTTCGTATCAAATAACTTTATTGCTTTATATCACACAAAACATAAAAAAGCAGTTCTGAGCTGTTTTACCTTGGGTTACTTTTTAGAAACATTTTTTTAACATGACATTTGTTTCATCGGTATTTTAACTGATTGATGTTGGTGCTTTTACAACGTTGCCCTGTTTTGTAATTATCCAAGGTTATAGTAATTTTTCTATGTCTATATATGCACAGTCTGAATCAGCCAATTGTGTCATCTTTTCAATTTGTATTTTGCACTTTAAAAAGCGGGACCACAACTCCCATGGCGTCATGTGATCAAGGCCTCTGGGAGGCTGAAACGCGTCATGCAGGCAGTGAGGTGAACAAAATAAAACCATTTACTCACTCGCAATTTGGGTGGGCTCTCGTCTGTTCCTGCTTTCCTTCAAGATTGTTGATGAGCAGGAGTACTCCAGGCGAATTCTCCGTCTCATATATATATATATATATGTATATATATATATATATATATATACATATATATATATTCACTTAAAAAACCATAGGTTTCACACATGTTATAGTTAGCTGGACATTTCACTCGTGAAAAACCATTGAAATTCCCCCGTTATAGTTAGTGCAGGCAACTATAACTCACGCGACTGCAATCCTCTGCTGATGACGTCAGATATTACATCACTGTATTTAGACACTTATTTACCCATTTCTTCTTCCATTAATTTTTAGCTATACATATATTACAAATATTTTTTTTTCAGAAAGACACATATGTCATCAGTGATGTAATATCTGACGTCATCAGCAGAGGATTGCGGTCGCGTGAGTTAAAGTTGCCTGCACTAACTATAACGGGGGAATTTCAATGTTTTTTCACGAGTGAAATGTCCAGCTAACTATAACATGTGTGAAACCTATGTTTTTTAAGTGAATTTGCAAGGTTTTTTAAATGCCAATTCCTAACTATAACGTGTGTGAAACCTATGGTTTTTTCAGTGAATTTGTACGTTTTTTTAAATGCTAAGTTATGTATTTTTTTTTTTTTTTTAAGGTTTTTCACCGTGCGCGTATCGTACGCGCACGGTGCGCTTAGTGCACCACGCACCCACGTTACGCAGTTCGCGGAATTTTTCCGTTCCTACCGTACGCGCACGCTACGTGTACTCCGCGATTTTTCGTAAAAAAATTAAAGGAAATTTTGGCCCTTTGGGGTCCTTCTGAGACCCCCTGACAAAGGCTAGGGGGTCAGGAACTGTCCACCCTGCCCCCTTTTCATGTTCTCCACCTTTGTTTTTCACCCCCTCAGACTGCGAGAGACAAAATGGCGGCAGACACTTCCTGGTTTCGACCGATTCGAATGTTTACTAAGATCTAACAACCAAGTTTTACCGTACGCGCACGGTGCGCGCTTACAGATATATATATGCTTTTAAATGCTATTTCTCAGGAAATACTGAACAGATTTACACCAAAGGGCACATCCCTGACCTGAGGACTGAGGACTACCTCTCTACCAAATTTCAAGTAATTCTGTTCAGCCGTTCGGGCTGTAGCTTGGACTAAAGGTCCTATGGAAAAATGCATGGGGAAAACGCGTTTTGGGACCCCCCTTTTTCTCAGCCCCCGCTTGACGAATCCCCCCGAGACTTTTAGGGAAGGAGCGGAGCAGAGCGCCCCACCTATTTTGAAAATTTCGCGATGATTCGTCAATCGGCGCCAAAGTTATTCCAAATAGTATGTTGCGGATTTCCTATGGAAACATGATCCTAACTATAACTATCTACTGGCGAACGGCTGAACAGAATTACTTGAAATTTGGCAGAGAGGTAGTACTCAGGTCAGGGATGTGCCTTTTGCAGGTCTGGTGTCAATCTGTTCATGTGAAAAAGCCTTCTGCTGGGATATCATGATTGAGAGAAAAATATTTTCTCATGCTTTTCCCAGAGAGGTTTGGAAGGTGATCTATAAGCTAAACTGAGAGCTTATTTTCTGTAAATTCACATTATCTTTCTCAGTCATGTGAGAATGAAGTCTGACATTCTCAGTAAAACATGTACATCCAACAAGGGCAGAGACTGTCAGTTGATTCCTTTGTGTTCTACTGCAGCTTCCCAGAGTGTTCCAAAGAACAACTAGAGCGCTAACAGTCCTACTTATGATAAACGTATGGCACACCTGAAGCCATCTTGCTTGGATTAAAGTGGTAACTCTTAAAACATTTAATTTAAAAAGTAACAAAATGAGGGGGTTCATTTTTTCCATAAAAAGTATGATTAGTGCTGCAGAAAGAAAAATTAGGGCAAATTTTGAGTGACTTCTCAAATCCTCTTCTATTTCATTAAAAAATTCTGACATGCAGACTGACACATGCACTTTCAATACCAGCAGCAGTTTTCCCTGGTGAGCAGTAGCTTTACTACAGTGATCTAATGAGCAAAAAGAGTGCTAACATTCTGAATTTATGGCAAATGTGTGACACATCTGAATGCCTTTGGAATCAAAGTAAAAAACTGAAAGTATTTCCTACTGAGGAGACTGCAGTAAATGAGTAAATTAGGAAACTTCATAACAAATAAGTCTGCCAAGATGGCCACCAGAGACAAAAGAGCCCAAATGTAGCCCAAATATCACCCAGATGTAGCCCAAATATAGCCCAATGACAGAATGTCCCAGAGTGTTCTTAAAAACAACTAGAGCGCTTACTGTCTTCATTATGACAAAAGTATGGCACACCTGAAGCCATCTTGATTGGAATAAACTGGTAACACTTAAAACATTTAATTTAAAAAGGAACAGAATGAGGGGGTTCATTTTGACATAGAAATTATGATTAATGCTGAAGAAAGAAAATGAGGGCACATTTTGAGTGACTTCTCAAATCCTCTTCTATTCCATTAAAAAATTCTGACATGCAGACTGAAACATGCACTTTTAATACCAGGAGCAGACTTTCATGGTGAACAGAAGTTTTACTACAGTAATCTATATCTGAATACGTTCATGATGGAATCAAAGTAATAAACTGAAAGTATTTCCTACTGAGGAGACTGCAGTACATGAGGAAATTAGGAAACTTCATAACAAATAAATCTCCCAAGATGGCCACCGGAGACAAAAGAGCCCAAATGTAGCCCAAAATCACCCAGATGTAGCCCAAATATAGCCCAATGACAGAAGTGTGCAAAACACTTATTATTTTGTGTTTTTGCAGTGTTATATAGTGCAGACTTGTCAGGTATTGGAGTGCTTTACATGAGCATTGGTTACATCACACAAGAACAAATTCATTTTGGCTGTAGACATGGGGAGACTAAGAGATTTGACCAGAATCACAGAATGTCGAGCTGAAGCAGAAACTCCAACCTGGTTCCCCAGTTGCAAAGTCTGCAGTTCTGGAAGTAACACCACATCCTCTCCCCTAAGTGCAACATTTAATTAAGTGGTCAACTGGATAAAAAAACATAAAGGTAACAAATAATTTAAAAGTGCTTTCTCGCTATTTGAAAACTCAGAAAATATGTCCTTATTTTTGTCTTTTAGAGCACTAACCATAATTTTGATGCCAATAAGACCCTCTCATATATGTAATTTCTAAAGGAAATGCTCTAGGTATTACAGTTTTGATTACATCAAGATGACGTCAGCCGTTCCACACTTTTGTAATAAATATAGAATGTTAGCAATCTAGTTGTTCATTAGGATACTGTTGAGAGGCAGAGGCCAGGGGCACGGACTCTGAAAATTGAAGGCAGGTAGGAGGGTGCAAAGGCAACAATTTAACCACACTGAGCAGGCAGGAAGGGCCGTGGCAGCACAACAGACTATGGAGGGCAGTGGAAAGGGGGGCAGGGGCAACAAACCAACAATACAGGACTTGCAAGAGAGGCTGTGGCAATGTAATAGACCATTGTGGGCAGAAGAAAGAGGCAATGGTAGTACAACCATACATGCCATACATACATACATGCCAACAGACCCGATTCAGCCAGGAAACGTCCAACATTTTTAAGCTCAAATGGGTTTTATTTTATCTGTCTCCTGTCTACAATCTCCTCTTTTTCAATGTAACTCAAAGGGGAAAATCAATACCCCAGTTTTTTTTCAAAATCTCCCTCTTACCAAGTTCAAAATGTTCGCAAGTATGGTACATTGGATCATGGAAGGAAATGGGGTAGGGACATGGACTTGGATAACAGAGGACAGGGGGGACATGGAGAGGTGCAACAAACTGACCCTGCAGGGCAGGCATCAGGGTTTGCAGCAGCACAATGCACCACACAGGGCATGCGGGACGGGAGTGCAGCACAACAATCCATAGAAAGCAAGAGGGAGGGGACAGGATCATGCACATGGACAACAGAGAACAGAGGGGCAAGAGGCACGACCATAATGGACAGACAGGAGAGAAAGCTGCAGCATAACAGACCATAAAGGGCAGGAGGGATGGATCAGGGGCATTACAATGGAACAGACAAGCCAGGAGGGAGGGAGTAGGGGTCTGCACATGTAAACAGAGGGCTGGGGGCAAGGGGGCAGGGCAGGAGCAGCAAGATAGCCATGGAGGTCAGGCAGGATGGGCACTAGAAGCAAGACACACCATGAAGAGCAACAGTGAGACTGTGATGGCATACACACAGACCATGGAGGGAAGGTGGGAGGGGTTCAGGGGCAGCTAACTGACCACACAGGGAAGGTGGGAGGGGCCATGGCAGCACAGAAGACCATGCATGGCAAGTGGGAGGGTTAGTGGTAGCACAATGGCTATGATGGGCAAGAAGGAGGGTGCAGGGGCATGCACAAAGGATGATGGAGGATAGAAGGGAGGGTCAGGACCTGTGCACAGACAAGAAAGTTCAGGGGAAGGGGCCTCACAACAGACTGCACGGGGTAGGCAGGAGGAGCAGTTGCAGCACAACAGACCAGGGAGGGCAGAAGGGTGTGGCAGTACAATGGACCATGTAGGACAGGAGGAAGAGGATAGGGGCATGGCATGTGGACAGGCAGGGTGTAGGTGGCAGGGACAGGTTACAGTCATCTGACAATGCTAGGCAGGTGGGAGGGGAGTGGCAGCTCAACAGAACACTCAGAGTAGATAGGAGTGGCAGGTCCATGGAACATGGTGGGCAAAAAGGATGGAGCAGGGACATACACAAAGACATCGGAGGGCAGGGGGAAGGAGAATAGGGGCAGCAAGCTAAGCACAGAGTTTAAGCAGGAGGTCAATGATGGGGCATAGAATTGGGCAATGGAGGGCAGGAGGAGTGGACTGGTACATAATACTAAATTGAGGGCAGTGGCAGCACATCAGACCATGCATGGCAGGAGGGAGGAGGCTAGTCCATGGATTCACACAACAGAGGATAGGGAGGAGGGGGGGTGGGGCAGCAAGCTAACTGTTCAGAGTAGGCGGGTATTAGGAACTTTATTGTTTTTAAAACGTGTGCCTGTGCGAACTACTTAAAATATGAACAAGTATTCAGCATAATCTCACTTTATTTCAGGAAGAAGAGGACGTTTGTGACTGTGACTCCGGGCTCACTTGGCAGAAACACCCCCTGACCCTCCACCCCCTATCGCAAAATGTAATGCCCGTGAAAAGGGTAGGTGAACACAGTGTTATATAGAACATAGTCCTGAGAGCACGATTGAAAATGAAAACTAGATATAGTGTATGGTATAAACTATGCACCAAAAAGTGTGATATAAGATGAACCGGGCGTGAAATATAATATGCAATACATTGTGCGCAATGACAGATTCATTGGAGAGCGCGAGATAGCACAGGCACTAGCGCGTGCTATGCGATATGCGCCTTGGAGTGTAATATGCACAGGGCAGTGTTGTGTAACCTAACTAGTCTCTAAAGTTGTAATATAAAATATGTGCTGGGGAGTGTAACGTTGCATATGCACTGTGACAAAGATATGGATCCCAGATTGTAATATGTAAAGCATAGCACTGTGCGTTATAACATAGGCATCGAGGAAGGCACGTTAGATGGGGCAATATAACCCGTGCGAAGACAAGTGTGGCATGACATATTCACGGGGAGGTGTTACAGTGCACATGGGCTAGAGCATATGCACTAGCTAGTGGAATACAACACAGAGGTGTGTGGCACTCAGCAGGCAATGGTGGGTGTAACACAGCATTGGGCTCTGCCAGGAGCGCGCTGTGACTCTCAAGTGATGTTCGTCCCCTTTCCAGAGAGTAAAATAAAAAGGATTACACATCCGGCAGTGGATGTGTGTTTTATTAACCGTGAGGGGGGTTTTTGCATAGTTTTGGTCGAATTTTTGTCGAATCCCCTTTGAAGGGCTTGGTGTGCATGTGTATTAAATGTGCCCGTCAATAGCTACCCATGTTTGTATAAATAAACGACAAGGGTGTCTACCGGGATTAGGCACGGTAGGGCATCAGACATGTCAGAGCTTCACTAGTGGTGTAAATACATTCCACGTGGATTCATTGTATGCATAGTCGCCTTTTAATGAATATCACGCAAATCGTCATGGTGATAGGTACGTACGGTTTGTCCAGCATGTCCTAGGTGTGTCTATAAATATATATTTTTTAAAAATAATAAAAAACAGTGGCCGGCCCTGGGGATTGGGGTCAAAAAATATAATTAGGAGACAGGCCCTGGGGGATGGGGTCATCAGGGCCAATAAATTAGAATAAGAAGGGGAACCACACAGCCCCCCTTCTTAAAATATTAAAATAAATAAAAGACTGGCATCGTGCCGGAGGCCACGCCCCCTCCTTGCAGCACTCTGCAAACGCGCCCCCTGGCGAGTTGTAAGTTGGGGAATTAATTCCTCTTCAATACTGAGGGTCCCTCAGGGCCAACTAGCCCAACAGGCATCTCCAGTATGCACCAGGGAGCTGCGCTGCAGACAGGTGTTCTGAGGCCAAGCCCCTTTTTACACCTCTCTGCAACGTAGCTCTGTGGCGCTTACTGGAGGTACCTAGTGGTCTAGTTTGACCCTAGGGACCCTTAGGATTCAAGGGGACTTAATCCCTCAACTTAGAACAGCCACAGGGCGCGTTTACACAGTGGTGAAGGGAGGGGACGGGGCCTGAGTTAACGTGTGCAAAAACGCCCTGTGGCCTGTTTTAAGAGGTAGTTTTAATCCCCCTGCCCTATTATATACTAAGGGCTTACAGAGGAGGTCATGCTAATCACAGGGGGACCCCAACGCATAATGTTCCCTAGTGTATGTAGGTGTTTTCACTGTATTCTAAGTGTCTTTTAACATAGCACTGGCTCTAGGACTGGTTAGTCAGACTCAGTTACCACCAGTATCCGTCTGAAAAAGTTGAGGGTACAGGATGATTTTGCAACAAGGCTTCTTTCTGCTCTTCTTTTCGTTCTTTCTGCACGTTATCCTTCTTCCTGCACTTTTCTTCGTCTTTGAGGACTTCTGTTGCTTCTTTCTGCACTTCTTTTTATTCTTGCTGTGCATTTTTTCTTCTTTCTTGACATGTCCTATCTCTGTAGGCATAGTTAGAAATAAGCATTTAAAAAGCCTTTGAAATTCACAGAAAAAACCATAGGTTTCAGGCACGTTGTAGTTAGGAATTAGCATTTAAAAATCCTCAGAAATTCACTGATAAAACCATAGGTTTCAGGGGTGTTATAGTTAGCTGGACTTTTCACTTGTACAAAACCATTGAAATTCCCCCGTTATAGTTAGTTCAGCTAACTATAACTCGCGCACCCGCAATGCACTGCTGATGACGTCACATATTACATCACTCATGACATAGTCAGTGACATCACTCATGACATCACTGATGACATCACTGATGACATCTCAAATGACATCACTGATGACATCACTGATGACATCATCCTTGTGATAGAGTGGCAGACCTCCTCTCACCCTAATATAACCTTTGATACACACATTCAAAAATAGAGACTAAACTTTTCAAAACAATGGACATACCAATACCAGTTACAACAACCTCTTCAGTAATTCTAATATCCACATACACATCCACTCATTCACCAACAGTCCTATACAGTCACTCATACATGTATTCACGCATCCTATGTACTCATACACCTATACATCCTGTTACACAATGCCACTCATCCATAGAGTTACTCACACACATAGTCACTCATGCTAATAAAGAATCAAACATACATTTATTTGCATATACAGTTATACACACACCACCACACTTACTTCTACGGAAACTTACACATACTTAGGTGCCGATCACGATCCTGTAAAAAAATTCCCCGTACGACTCGTATCCGGTCTGTTTACCGTACGAATCGTACAAGTGCCGTACAAACTGCCAACTACGATTCGCATGGGAAAAACTCCATACGAGTCGCATTGGGAATAATTCCCCACACGTCCTCGGGTCGGAAAATGTGTCCGACACCTCCCCGGACGATTTACCGTACAAACGTGAAAAGTGAAGTCCGACCGCGCAAGTACGATCCATCCCGTGCGTCCGATGTCACAACCGTATGGAAAAAACACCGTCCACACCGAACTCCCATTGCAACCATGGAGACATGTGCCCACATACGCGCCGTACCCCCCCAGCCCCCATGAGTACGCGCCGTACCCCCCCAGCCCCCGTGAGTATGCGCTGTACCCCCCCAGCCCCCGTGAGTACGCGCCGTACCCCCCCCAGCCCCCGTGAGTACGTGTCGACCCCCCGTGTATGTACGCCCGTGTACGTGTCGACCCCCCCGTGTATGTACACCCGTGCACGTGTCGACCCCCCCGTGTATGTACACCCGTGTACGTGTCGACCCCCCCGTGTATGTACACCCGTGTACGTGTTGACCCCCCGTGTATGTACACCCGTGTACGTGTCGAACCCCCTGTGTATGTACACCCGTGTACGTTCGAGTCATACCCCCACCCGTGTATGTACGGTGCGTACCCCCAGCGCTACGCACGGGTGTACATACACTGGGGGGTCGACACGTACACGACCGTACATACACGGGGGGTACGGCGCGTACTCACGGGGGCTGGGGGGGTACGGCGCGTACTCACGGGGGCTGGGGGGTACGGCGCGTACTCACGGGGGCTGGGGGGGTACGGCGCGTACTCACGGGGGCTAGGGGGGTACGGCGCATACCGGGCCCCCTATTCTGGTCGTTTCGCGGCGTACTGCGCTTTTCCGGCACTTTTTGGGTGCCGTGAAAATATTGCCGTCCGGACTGCTGTCGGTTCGAATCGTACTTCCTGGGTCGTGAAACGTTGCCTGACAGCGTCCCGACGTCACGTCGGCGCTTTCCCGGATCACATTGGTATGTATAATTTTGTCGGACGGTGTTTTGTACGATTCGTACGGAAATGGTGTTTCCGTGCGAATCGTACTTCCATGTGTGTGAAGTTTTACGACCGGGTACGAGTCGGACGGAGAAAACGCTCCGACCGACGGTTCGTACCCGGTTTTTCCAGGATCGTAATTGGCACCTTAGTCTTTTAAACAATCACTTATAGAAACACATACTTATTCATACAGGAACTCTTTCAATCTCTCACTCTCACATATACTCACTTATATACACCAATAGTCACATATACTAGTTTAAAACATATGTAGTTATTCATAAAGACACTATTGAGACAGTCATTCACTCACTAACACACCCATACACACACTCATCCACCCATACAGTCCTGCACACATGCTGTCTTCAACACATACAAAGAGTGAGTCACTCATTCATGCACCTATGCACTACATAATACCCCCCACCGAACCATGCAGACACTCAGACTGATACTCAAAAAAACAACTAATAACTTATATAGACACCCATGTAGCTACTCACCAACCCATGCAGCCACTTATACACAAAGTGAGAGACTGATACAGATATTTACATATTTAAACATTACTCACTAAGCCATGTATTCACTATGATACACTTAATCAGTCAGTTACACAATCAATTTTTCAAAAACAAATCATCCATTTAGACACTTATATACCCATTTATTCTTCCATCGACCTTGAGATATACATATATAAAACATATTTAATTTTCAGAAAAACACACATTCACTGGATGATGTCATCAGTGATGTCATTTGAGATGTCATCAGTGATGTCATGAGTGATGTCACTGACCATGTCATGAGTGATGTAATATGTGACGTCATCAGCAGTGCATTGCGGGCGCGCGAGTTATAGTTAGCTGAACTAACTATAACAGGGGAATTTCAATGGTTTTTGAAAAGTCCAGCTAACTATAACACCCCTGAAACCTATGGTTTTTTCAGTGAATTTCTGAGGTTTTTTAAATGCTAACTCCTAACTATAACGTGCCTGAAACCTATGGTTTTTTCTGTGAATATATATATATAAAATATATATATATATATATATATATATATATATATATATATGCTTGATTTTCGTCCAAGTATTCTTTACATCGAAATGACGATCACAGACCCAGTTTTGGTGCAATTTCTTAATTTATTGTGTTCAGACGCCCTGCACCACCGCCATGACGCGTTTCGGGCAGCTCTGTGCCCTTGATCACATGATGCGCTGGTGGAGTGTTTCCCAAAATTTAAAGTAACAGTGCAAGTTTTTTTCCTTCATCACAAGGCATAGATATAGAAAACATCCGCAAATTTAAATATAATAGGCGAACATGTTTACAGTTTAAATAAATAATGCTGAATAAAACTAGACGGTAATAGAATAAATGTCATCTACCATCTTATAGTGATAAAAGCAATATTTACGGTAATAAATATTTAAAACAGAGATATTATGTTTTAAAAAAGACTTTAAAACCACCAATTTAAAATATCTACCACATGTTATTTAAATCTGGTTCATAAATATGTGCAAAATTGGTAATGTAAACATTTAGTTCATACCTAACTATGTAGGCCTAGTGGCCATATTTGGTGATGAATTCGGTATTCAATTCTGCCTGAGTTAATAGTGCAAAAAACAGGGGGATATTAATAAACCCCTATTAGTAGTCACAGCCGTGGCTTACTAAAGTGCAAAGTGTATAAAATAAGGAAAAGATAAAAGATATATATGAAAGGTATTTCGTTGGTGAGGCAGCAGCTAGATGGATAAAAAGGTCATATTAAAATCTCATCTAAAAACTATACATGTATTTCATTCATAAGCATGTATAAAAATCCTCACTCGAATTCAAGCCTTGGGGTATTTTACTGTCCAGTTCTAAGATGTACCGTGTCTCTAATTTTCGGAGCATAGCCTCCCGGTTGCCTCCTCGTTTTTGTGGAGGAATAGTATCTATGACAAAATATTTCAAATTATCCAATTTGCTGTCATGATACTCTTTGAAATGTCTGGCAACCGGGTAGGTAACATCAACATTAGTGATGGCTCTTAAGTGCTGGAGCACTCGTTTATGCACTTGCAATTTCGTGCTCCCTACATATTGCAAGTTGCATGAGCACTCCAGCACATAAACTGCATATTCTGTTCTGCAGCTGAGACTTTTCGCAATCGGTACTGGATTCGGTTTAAATGGTGTGGTGTAATTAGTTTTATTTACCCCATATCTACACGCTTTGCATGTATTACAGCGTGTAAAGCCATCCTTAGGGCCTAACCAGGTTTTGGAGACCAGAACTTCCGGGCTACTTTTTACTAAGGAATTGCTCATTGACTGAGCTTTCCTGAATGTTATACATGGTGACCGGGTAATCTGATTGTTCAAAATCGAGTCACTTTGTACTAATGGCCAGTTCTTGTTAATGATTTTGCGGATAGCTTTATGTTGAAGGCTATATGTCAAAATCAATCTAGGGGCAGTTTCCTCAGGCGCAATTGGATCTCTGTTGTGTACTAGGAGAGCAGTAGATTGATCTAAATTAGCAGTTTTGTTTATTGCAGTGTCTAGTATTTTTTCTAAATAGCCCCTGTCCAGGAACCTATTTTTGCTTTGCAATTGGGCTATCCTGCACTCCTTGTCATTACTACATATCCTGCGAATGCGGAGCATCTCCCCATAGGGGATGCTATTGATCAGATGTACAGGGTGGTGGCTAGTAGCATGTAAAATGGTATTTCCTGCGGTTGCTTTCCTATGTAGTCTTTATTTTACCTTATTGTCTTCAATGTATATTTCCACATCAAGAAAACAAATTGTATTCTTACTTATTTGAGCTGTAAAACCAAGATTAAAATTGTTACAGTTAATATTTTCCACAAATTTCTGAGCATTCACTTCTGTCCCCTTCCAGACATGTCGTCAATAAATCTATACCAACATAAAACCTGATCTGCTACAATCTCTACATATTCATTTCTCAGGACCTGTTCCTCCCAGTATCCCATATGGAGGCACGCATAACTGGGAGAAAAACATGCCCCCATTGCAACGCCTCTGATTTGATTAAAAAAAATCTGATTGTTGAATAAAAAGAAATTGTTCTCAAGACAGGTTAAAATCATGGTAGATAACATTTTGTTGTGCAAGTGCATAATATCAGGTCTTGTGTTCAAGTAATATTGGACTGCCCTAATACCATCACGATGGTTAATGCTGGTATATAGCGTTGTCACGTCCATAGTTATTAGTAAATACCCATCTTTCCATTCAATGTCACTAAGTTTTCTTAGAAAGTCTCCCGTGTCTTGTATGTACGATGGGAGACTCTTTACGTGGTTCTGCAGGAAAAAATCCACGTAACATGAGGTATTTTCCAATAGGCCGCCACAGGCCGAGATAATGGGTCTGCCCGGAGGTTTAGAAATGCACTTGTGAACTTTGGGGATAAAGTAAATAGTTGGAAGTTTAGGGTGGTCATTTTTTAGAAATTTGAATTCATCATTGGACAGCAAACCAGCGGATTTCCATGCCACCAGTTTTCTGTAAAATTCATTGCGTGCAGCGATTACCATTTGTAAATTGCTTCGTTTGTAACAGTCCACGTTGTTGAGTTGGTTGTATGCTTCCTCCATATACATTTCATATGGCCACAACACAATATTGCCCCCTTTGTCAGATTGTCGAATGATAATCTTTTTTTGCTCTTGAAGTTTTTTGATCAATTTGAAGTAGTCACTGTTTTGTTTGTTGTATTTGTTTGTTGAATGAGTGGTTTTGTAATAAAGAGACTTGAGCTCCACTGTTACCTTTTCATTAAACAAATCCAGATTATCTCTCAACATAATTGGGCAAAATGTTGATTTGGGCTTAAATGGAGTGCATTTATTTATACTCATAGTTGAATCATCCAACTGTGGTACTTGTGTACAAACGTTGCTCTCCGCATGTAGGTCTTCTAAATTTCTAAGCAATGTGTTCTCTTGTGTTGATAATTCCCTTTGGTCATCTGGAGTTGGTATCATCACTGTAGTCTGAATGTCTATATTCCTTCCTCGCATTGCATGGTATTTTCGCAATTTCAGTTTACGTATAAACTTGTACACATCGATTCTTGTGGTGGCATAGTCAAAATTTGTCTGCGGACTATAAGATAATCCTAGTGACAGTGTTTTTATCTCCTCTTTCTTTAATTCAATGCTTGTCAGATTGATTACGGTGCTTGCATTGATTTTGTCTGCCTCTATCGTCGTTGCCAGTTTCTGGAGGTTTTTTTCTTTCTGTTGCTTGATTTGGCATTTAATGTGGCACCGTCGTCTAGCTCTCCGCTTTTGATTCCTGGTCGTGGTGCGTTTACATGTTGCACATTTGATCTGAGGGTTTGCCGTCTGTCCTGGCGTAGGTAATCGACCTCTTGCGCCAGGGTTGGTTTTGGAAACCCCAATGACCTCGAAGCCCTCGCCTGGTCATTGTCAGACTCGCTGTCAATAGCGGAGCTCAATTCAGATGTTGAAGATTGCATTTCCGGGTTACCACTTGTGCTGGGTTGTGGATTTCTTGCTGGCGCTATGATATTGGTGGTTTTCACATGATCAAACTTTTTGGAAAATGTAAACACTCGCCCTTGCTCATAGTCACATTTATCCCGTTGAAATTTGAAGGTCTTTCGCTTTTTTATTATATCTTCTTCCTTTTGTAATCTGGCAAGCATCTCATTGCGGTATTTGGAAAGTATTTCAGTTTGTTCTGACTTGGAGATTTCTTCATTGATCTCATCAATGTTTGCTTGTAATTTCAAACGGTCACTTTCCGCATATTTTACCAGGATCTCTATTAGGTGTCGTGAGGATACTAGATTCGTTTCAGCCCACTCTGCTAGCATTTGCAGGTCTGGATTTTCGTAGCTTGGTGCTAACATTATCCTTAATCCTCTTGGTACTCTTCCGACTTCGAGATACCTGGTAAGTGATTTATGCTCCCACCATTTGGATTGCTCTTGTTTCATCAGTTTCTCTAATTTTTTGAACAGTTCCTTGACACTCTGGTTGGCTATGGGGGCTGAATTCGAATTCGGGTTCATGAATATTTCCCCGCTAGGAGAGTCATTAAACATGTCCGTAGCCGCCGCCTCGCGACTCCTCAGCGCGTCGGCAGACATGGTGCAAACGTATGGGCGATTGTATTGTTAATGATTAAAGTCTCAGGCTATCGCTCAGTAGCTGTGCCTAAAACAAGCACACTCCTTCTCCAGACAATCGGCGTTTCCCCTACCTTAAATGAAAAATCCGGCACAACCCGTATCCTCCGATACGCGCTCTATATATATATATATATTAGCTACTGGCGGTCGCCAATAGATAGTTACAGTTAGGACCGTGTTTCCATAGGAAATCCGCAACATTCTATTTGGAATAACTTTGGCGCCGGTTGACGAATCCTCGCGAATTTTTCAAAACTAATGGGGCGCTATGCTCCACTCCTACCCTGAAAGTCTCGGGGGGATTCGTCAAGCGGGGGCTGAGAAAAAAGGGGGGTCCCAAAACGCGTTTTCCCCATGCATTTTTCCATAGGACCTTTAGTCCGAGCTACAGCCCGAACGGCTGAACAGAATTACTTGTAATTTGGCAGAGAGGTAGTCCGCAGGTCAAGGACGTGCCTTTTGTAGGTCTGGTGTAAATCTGTTCAGTAGTTCCTGAGAAAATAGCATTTAAATCAATATATATATCTGTAAGCGCGCTCCGTGCGCTTACGGTAAGCTTACCGTACGCGTACGGTGCCGTGCGCGAGCTCAAATCTGATTGGTTGTCACATGACTGTAAACATTCGAATCGGACGAAATCAGGAAGTGTCGGCCGCCATTTCGTGTGTTTCACACAGAAAAAAAAAGGGAGATAACGTGAAAAGGGGGCAAGGAAGAGAGTTACAGACCCCCTAACATTTGAAAGGGTGTCAAAGAAGGACACAAAAGTACGAAAAATACATTTTTTAATTAAAAAAAAATCGCGGAGTACGCGTACGGTAAGCTTACCGTACGCGTACGGTAAAAAAAAAAGAAAAAAATAAATAAAATTCAGATTTAAGTGTTTAGATATTAGGGGGCTCTAAAAAGAGCTGTTGTGTTTATGAAGTGATTTTTTAGTGGTACCTACAAGTAAGTACCGATGCAGAGTCTAAGGTTCAAGAGGAAGACTCTGTTCCCTTCATTAGTGAAGTGTACACCATCTCCTCTATAAATGTCTTGCATGTTGTAACGCAAGTTGTTGTGGTAAATGGAACCCATACCATAGTCTCGGAGGAAAGCAGAAACAGATTTGTTGACTTGCTTTGTCAATCTGTGGACAAAATTGATTGGACCAGTTCCATTTTTGTCTTTGGCATATGTTAGAATATACAAAGGCAGATTGAGGAAAAAGCGACATCAATTGCACAAAGGTGTCCTTCATAAGCATTTCCAGACCTACCCCAGTCAAAGTGCCTAGGTCATTGCCACCACAGTGCACAATTATGAGGTCAGGGTGTTGGATTTGCATGAAGGATTTCACCAATGGCATCAATTGGTGCCACTTTAACCCTCTCTGACCAATCCATTTAATGTCTACATTTGGCAAAGCAAGGTCTCTCACCATACCTGTTTTCTCTGCATACTTTTCACTCCAGAAGACATAGCTGTGCCCTACAATCCACACTGTGAACATCTTTCAAGGAGATCTGGATGCACTCAGGAGGTGTATTTCAGTAGAATGGGAAAAAGAAATGAAAGACAGTTTGGAAATGGAGGCATACATATTTTTTTAAATTAAAAAGAACTCATTGGCTGTTTCATACCATTCTACACTAAAAACTAGGCTGTATGTGTAAATTTATAGAAGCATGTTTTGTATTGGTACAGAAAAATGTGTTACCAAAGAACATTACTATGGATTTGCAGTTAGGTTAGAAAAGTCAAGCACTCTTGCTGTTTGGAAATGAAACATTGTGTGGTGAACTTCTGACCTGACTCCACACAGCAGTGTTCCATGAGCTGTTGCTATGGTAGCAGGCAGAAGTCAAGTTGGGGGAAGGGTACTTTTGGAAAAGGGTTGGGAAAAAGAAATGAAAGAGAGTTTGGAAATGGAGGCATACATATTTTTTTAAATTAAAAAGAACTCATTGGCTGTTTCATACCATTCTACACTAAAAACTAGGCTGTATGTGTAAATTTATAGAAGCATGTTTTGTATTGGTACAGAAAAATGTGTTACCAAAGAACATTACTATGGATTTGCTGTTAGGTTAGAAAAGTGAAGCACTCTTGCTGTTTGGAAATTAAACATTGTGTGGTGAACTTCTGACCTGACTCCACACAGCAGTGTTCCATGAGCTGTTGCTATGGTAGCAGGCAGAAGTCAAGTTGGGGGAAGGGTACTTTTGGAAAAGGGTTGGTTTTCAACCAATAGAAATGTGTGATTACATTTGAAAAAAAGGGGGAAGCACTGAGATTTGAAATTAACATGTATATGTGTGGAAAAAGAGAGGGAAACATTGCCATTATCTGGTTCTGCTGAGAGGAGAGAGGTGTACAGCTCTGAGATCCTGGCTCTGCTAATCTGCTGTTTGAGTGCCACATTTCTTTCACAACTAACTAATTTTAAAGGTGACTTATGAGTTTGAGAGGGGGTGTTTGTGGTTAATTTAGATATAAAAAAAAGAATTGTGATTATTTGTTTAAAGTTGTGATTTACATTTTCTGTTTTGGGAGATATTAAACTGTTTTGAATATGTAAAATATTATGGTGTATGTTTTCACCATAAGTTAATGTGTACTGGTAACAATGAGGAATACTGTTTTGTGCCTACCATCAAGCCATGAGTCTGTGTGCAGAGAAGAATTGTTGACAGAGATTTAATTTGTGTTGCTGTTGAAAAGTAAGACTTGCAGTTGAAAGAAAAGGACAGCTTCTTTTTAATTGTGATGGTTAGCATTTAGCAGAAATCACTTTGAAAGAAAAGAGAGGAAAATGGCAGCACATTTGAAAAAAGCATTAGTTCTGTAAGAATTGATAACCCAGGAAAGGGACAGCCTGTGTTTTGTGCCTACCAACACATGAGTCTGTGTGCACACAGGAATTGTGGGCAGAGATTTAATTTGTGAAGATGTTGTTCAGTAGGAAATGCAGTCCCAGGAAAGGGGCAGCCTGTGTTATGTGCCTAAAATGATGGCAGGACCTTGTAATTTGGTAATTTTTTTTTAGTGGGTTTTTAAAAAAAAAAATAAAATACGCTTACCGTACGCGTACGGTAAAAAAAAAAAAAAAAAGTTTTAAAGAAAAAATTAAAAAAAGTTGAACGGTAAGGTTGGCTCTTAAAAGAGCCGTTGTGTTCATGCAGGGACAGAGGAAAAAAAGAATGGGAATATTAGCTGGTAGGACAAATGTGCTGGTCTATTCTGTTGTTAATTAGGACTCCCCTCAAACAATTAGACCATGGCAATTTCAGCACCGCATTGTAACCCTCGCAAATCGATGGTTAGTTTCCAGAGGACCAGAAAAAGGTGAATCTCCCCCCACAGATGAAGGGCTCAGCTGAGCTGCCGAAGATGGACTCGGCTGAGCTGCTGTGGATGTGCTCGGTCGACTTACTGAAGGGTTTCCTCTAGTATGTCGAGCATTTGTCCTAGGGTGTACATCCTCAAGGTGTCTTAACATAGTGTGATTCCCGAAGGAATACTTCTTGTTAGGATTACCTCTAGAAAGTACACGCTGGCAAAGCTTGCAAGTCACTAAAGCAGCATTTACTTTTTTCTGGCCCTCAGGAAACGTAAAATACTCCCATATAAAAGAGCTCTTCTGTTTCCTCCTTCTCTGCCTGATGGTGGTGCTGCTAGCCTCACTCTCAGAAGAGGAGTGCTGGTCTGCCATCGTATCCCAAAGACAACTCAGCTCCTTCTCCTAAGGGATCACAAGCAGAAATGAGGGGAATGGGTGTGGTGTAGGAGAGTTCTAGAACTGAAAGTACTTTAAACCAATCAAAAGTGTTGTTTCTTGATCACATGACCCACCGTGCGCGTACGTTACGCTTACGGAGCGCTTACGGAGCGCTTACGGTAAAAGTACGCATGCGCGTATAAAAGGCACGCCCCAACACTTCCGCGTAACGTGCGCGCGTAACGTATGCGCTTACGTGCCGCGTACGCAGTACGCACGTCTACGTAAATTGCGTAACCATACGCAAAAAGAGTAGAAATATTACGTACATTACGCAAAACGTACGCTTACCGTAAGCTTACCGTACGCGCACGTAAAAAAAAAAAAAAAAAAAAAAAAGAATTTGGAAAAAAAGAATCACTATGTTATACTAATATATCTTACCTGTTTGGTAAAAAAAAAATGTGAAAAAATAATATATTGCAGAATTTTTAAAATTTAAGCATAGTGTTTAAAGAGTATATAAATAAAAATAAAAAGATGTAAAAAACCTTGCAAAAAAAAAAATTACATGTTTAATATAAGAATTTGTATTTAAAAAACCATACAAAATCACTGAAAAAACCATGGGTTTCACACACGTTATAGGTAAGAATTAGCATTTAAAAAACCATACAAATTCACTGAAAAAACCATGGGTTTCACACACGTTATAGTTAGGAGATAGCATTTAAAAAACCTTGCAAATTCAGTGAAAAAAACATGGGTTTCACACACGTTATAGTTAGGAATTAGCATTTAAAAAACCTTGCAAATTCAGTGAAAAAACCATGGGTTTCACACACGTTATAGTTAGGAATTAGCATTTAAAAAACCTTGCAAATTCAGTGAAAAAACCATAGGTTTCACACACGTTATAGTTAGCTGGATATTTCACTCGTAAAAAACCAATGAAATTCCCCCGTTATAGTTAGTTAAGCTAACTATAACTCGCGCACCCGCAATCCACTGCTGATGACGTCACATATTACATCACTCATGACATGGTCAGTGACATCCCTCATGACATCACTGATGACATCTCAAATGACATCACTGATGACATCATCCTTGTGACAGAGTGGCAGACCTCCTCTCACCCTAATATAACCTTTGATACACACATTCAAAAATAGAGACTGAAATTTTCAAAACAATGGACATACCAATATCAGTTACAACAACCTATTCAGTAATTCTAAGATCCACATACAGATCCACTCATTCACCAACAGTCCTATACAGTCACTCATACATGTACTCACTCATCATATGTACTCAAACACCTATATATCCTGCTACACAATGCCACTCATCCACAGAGTTACTGACACACATACTCACTCATGAAAATAAAGAAAGAAACATACATTTACTTGCATATACATTAATACACACACCACCACACTTACTTCTACGAAAACTTACACATACTTAGTCTTTTAAACAATCACTTATAGAAACACATACTTATTCATACAGGAACTCTTTCAAACTCTCACTCTCACATATACTCAGTTATATAAACCAATAGTCACATATACTAGTTTAAAACATATGTAGTTACTCATAGAGACACTATTGAGACAGTCATTCACTCACTAACACACCCATGCACACACTCATCCACCCATACAGTCCTGCACACATGCTGTCTTCAACACATACAAACAGTGAGTCACTCATTCATGTACCTATGCAGTACGTAATACCCCCCACCGAACCATGCAGACACTCACACTGATACTAAAAAAACCACCTAATAACCTATATAAACACCCATGTAGCTACTCACCAACCCATGCAGCCACTTATACACAAAGTGAGAGACTGATAAAGATATTTACTTATTTAAACATTACTCAGTAAGCCATGTATTCACTAAGATACACTTAATCAGTCAGGTATACAATCAATTTTTCAAAAACAAATCATCCATTTAGACACTTATATACCCATTTATTCTTCCATCGTCCGTGAGATATACATATATAAAACATATTTATTTTCAGAAAAATACACATTCACTGGATGATGTCATCAGAGATGTCATTTGAGATGTCATCAGTGATGTCATGAGTGATGTCACTGACCATGTCATGAGTGATGTAATATGTGACCTCATCAGCAGTGGATTGCGGGTGTTCGAGTTATAGTTAGCTTAACTAACTATAACGGGGGAATTTCATTGGTTTTTTACGAGTGAAATATCCAGCTAACTATAACGTGTGTGAAACCTATGGTTTTTTCACTCAATTTGCAAGGTTTTTTAAATGCTAATTCCTAACTATAACGTGTGTGAAACCGATGGTTTTTTCACTGAATATATATATATATATGATCGCTCACTCCTTCCTCCTTCCAGAAACAAGGCAAGCACTCGTAGGGGGATTTTTCTTTTCAAATTTATTAAATTATCCGCTCTGAAACACGACGCGTTTTGGCTGACGCCTTAGTCTTATGTTTTTAAGTTTCGCGCCACAACGCAGCTCACATTTAAAATTACGGCATAGGTCACATTAAAGGCCACATCATTAAAAGATGGCCTTGTTCAAAGTCACTTTTTTTCAAAACCAAACACAGGGGGGACCTTGAGGGATCTCAAGGGTTTTTCCCCCTGTGGTAAATGCAAGGCCTGTGTAAATAGTAGAAGAACTCTAACGTATCAGGTTATTGGTCTTAAAAAGCCCAAAACCATAAATAAGTTTCTCACATGTAACAGCGCCTATGTAGTTTACTGTCTTGTATGCCCATGTGGACTGCGATACATCGGCAGCACTATTCACCCAGTGAAAATAAGAATTCTAGAACACATGAGAGCAATAGCTAAAAAGGATGCAACCTATTCAGTGGCAAGACACTTTTCTGAGAAACACGGTAGCGACAGGGAGCTGCTAAGGTTCTTTGGGCTTGATCAGGTACCTGCTGGTATTAGAGGAGGAGACAGGATTCAACAATTACGTAGACTTGAATCGAGGTATATCATTGATCTGAGCACTAAGATACCGAACGGAATGAATATAGGAGAAGAACGGGCAGTGCATTTGGGTGATTAATTAATTAATCAATTTCTGTGTCAACAAAGAATGTTATGATTATCAGATATTTTATATTTGTAATGTGTAATTGATGTACTCCTGGTGATTGTTTTTACGACAGGGTCGTGATGTACAATGGAAATGGAAAATGTAAGCCGATACACGGCACGATACAAGCATTGAACTCAGGTCTCAGCCGATACACGGCATGATTAATATTGAGATGAGAATGGGGCTAAAGATAACTTCTTTCCCACTAATAATATATACATATTGTTTGCTTCGCTTTGTTAATTACCTAGTGAGGTTTGTCCCGTATATCGGGCCCATTGAGGAATTGCATTCTGAAATATGGCGTAGAGACATGCGAGTTCAGTGGTCTTTCTTTGATTTCCACGTAAAATGTAAAGTGCATCATGTGACCTATGCCGTAATTTTAAATGTGAGCAGCGTTGTGGCGCGAAACTTAAAAACATAAGACTAAGGCGTCAGCCGAAACGCGTCATGTTTCAGAGCGGTTAATTTAATAAATTTGAAAAGAAAAATCCCCCTATGAGTGCTTGCCTTGTTTCTGGAAGGAGGAAGGAGTGAGCGATCATTTGAACGCGGATGCACCTCCGCGTACGAAGCACCCGTCCGTGAGTGCGCCGGTCTGAGGTGCAGTCGGAGCTACTATATATATATATATATATAGATATATATATATTATCTACTGGCGGTCGCCAGTAGATAGTTATAGTTAGGATCGTGTTTCCATAGGAAATCCGCAACATTCTATTTGGAATAACTTTGGCGCCGATTGACGAATCCTCGCGAAATTTTCAAAATAGGTGGGGCGCTCCGCTCCTTCCCTGAAAGTCTCGGGGGGATTCGTCAAGCGGGGGCTGAGAAAAAGGGGGGGTCCCAAAACGCGTTTTCCCCATGCATTTTTCCATAGGACCTTTAGTCCAAGCTACAGCCCGAACGGCTGAACAGAATTACTTGAAATTTGGCAGAGAGGTAGTCCTCAGGTCAGGGATGTGCCTTTTGCAGGTCTGGTGTAAATCTGTTCAGTATTTCCTGAAAAAATAGCATTTAAAAGCATATATATATCTATAGGCGCGCTCCGTGCGCGTACGGTAAAACTTACCGTACTCGCACGCTGCAGTGCGCGAGCGCGATTCTGATTGGTTGTTAGATCTCAGTAAACATTCGAATCAGTCGAAACCAGGAAGTGTCGGCCGCCATTTTGTCTCTCGCAGTCTGAGGGGGTGAAAAACAAAGGTGGAGAACGTGAAAAGGGGGCAGGGTGGACAGTTCCTGACCCCCTAGCCTTTGTCAGGGGTCCCAGAATGACCCCCAAGGGCCAAAATTTCCTATAATTTTTTTGCGAAAAATCGCGGAGTACGCTTAGCGTGCGTGTACGGTAGAAACGGAAAAATTCCGCGAACTGCGTAACGTGCGCGGACGGAACGCGCACGGTGAAAAACCTTTAAAAAAAAAAAAATACATTAGCATTTAAAAAACCGTACAAATTCACTGAAAAAACCATAGGTTTCACACACGTTATATTTAGGAATTAGCATTTAAAAAACCTTGCAAATTCACTTAAAAAACCATAGGTTTCACACATGTTATAGTTAGCTGGACATTTCACTCGTGAAAAACCATTGAAATTCCCCCGTTATAGTTAGTGCAGGCAACTATAACTCACGCGACCGCAATCCTCTGCTGATGACGTCAGATATTACATCACTGATGACATATGTGTCTTTCTGAAAAAAAAATATTTGTGATATATGTATAGCTAAAAATTAATGGAAGAAGACATGGGTAAATAAGTGTCTAAATACAGTGATGCAATATCTGACGTCATCAGCAGAGGATTGCGGTCGCGTGAGTTATAGTTGCCGGCACTAACTATAACGGGGGAATTTCAATGGTTTTTCACGAGTGAAATGTCCAGCTAACTATAACATATGTGAAACCTATGGTTTTTAAAGTGAATATATATATATATATGAAGCTCAGAAACTGCTGATCGATCCTTTGTGCTATGCCAAATCAACTTTTAAACAATACAATGTTGTTAGAGATCAACTTAAAAAATCCTTTTCAAATGGAAAAGAGAGGGGATGATTTCAATGCAAGAATTCCAATTTCTACATGTTGAGAATCCAGTTCTAACAAGACTATATCTAATACCCAAGGTGCATAAAGAGATATTTCCATTTCCTGGGCGTCCTATCATATCAGCCATACAGAGTGTTGCGGAACATATCTCTGAATATATTGACTATTTCTTACAGGACTAATAACAAGTTTGCCAACTTACATTAAAGACACCGGTGATATTTTAAGAAAGATCAGGAATATTCCTCAGACTGAAGATTTGATATTCATCACTTTGGATATCGAATCACTTTACACAAGTATAGAACATCATACTGGACTAAAAGCATTGGAATATTATTTAGGAACTAGACCATTACATCGTTACAGTAATAAAAAAATGATTGTGGAACTAGTAACCTGGTGTCTAAACAATAATTATTTTTTGTTTGGCAACGAAATACATCTACAAAAGAGGGGAGTGGCGATTGGGGCCTGCTTCTCTCCCAGCTACGCATGCTTGCACGTGGGCTGGTGGGAAGAGCAGGTCCTCAGGCGCACACACAATGTGGCTTTTACTGGTCATGTGTTAAAATGGATGCGTTACATTGATGACGTTTTTGTTTTATGGAAGGGGGAAGAAATTAGCGCTATGGAATTTATCAGAGAGATTAATAATAATCACAAAAATGTAAAATTGACATCGACTATCAGAAGACAAGAAGTTGATTTCTTAGATGTAAACATTTTCTTTCGTGAGGGACAAATTGCAACCAAACTCCACAGAAAAAGCACTGCTAGAAATACCACATTACATGCCAACAGTGCTCACTATAAACATGTCATCACAAATATTCCCTATGGGGAACTATTAAGACTTAAACGCATATGCAGCACAGAGGAAGATTTAGCCAGTTGTACCTCACAAGCATTAGAAAGATTTCAACAAAGAGGATATAAAGATGTTATTTAAAATAAGCAATCAAAAAAATGCAGGCTAGGTCCAGGGAATCTCTACTGAGAGGTGATGAAATTACCAATACAGATACAGTGGCGAATGACCCAGACTCAGCTCCGAGGTTTGTAACCACCTATAATCGCCAGGAAAGGAAGATCAGATCCATTTTAACACATAGCTGGCCCATCCTCTTAACAGATGCAGTTTTAGCTCCCAGACTTCCCAATACTCCAACAATTACATATAGGAAGGGACCTTCCATGAAAGCTCAAATCAGCAAAAGCTTTCCGGAGTTGAGTAAAAATCAGATGTGGTCACAGTCCCGGCCGGGATTCGTCAAATGTTCCAGCTGCAGGGCTTGCAGGTTTGGAACAAATACTACACAATATGCCACCCCATTTAGTCCAGAAATGGTAAACATCAAGGGGTCTTTTAAAACTGAGTATGCCGTCTATGTCCTGACATGCACCTGCGGCCTAAGATATGTGGGTAGCACCAAGCTGCAGGTGCATGTCAGAATCCTTCAGCATCTCCAGGCAATCGTTAACAGCGATAGCTCGTACCCAGTGGCTAGACATTTTAAGTCTGTGCACAGTATAGACTTGCAGTGCCTCAAATACTTTGTAATAACAGCAATTCCTAAACTATGAAGGGGAGGAGACAGAGATAAAATGCTGAGAACGATGGAATCAATATTAAGTCTAGAACTAGACAGCAAATTTCCTAACAGATTAAATACCACAGAGAACTTGTATAATTTTTTATAACAGATGGTATTAGTAGAGCAATAATTAATAGATCTGCACATATCATAAAGAGGCATCTTCCCTGCCGCACAGTCGATTCTTTTTTCTTTTATTTATAATAATTAATTTTTCACACATAAAACTAGGCCTAATTTTGGGAATTTCCCATCTAAATAATTTTTTTTCTCTGCGTGGATTGCACAATCTACTGTTGCACCTTACAAGTTGATCAATAAAATAGGGTTTAATCATTCAGCATTCAGGCTGTACATAGACGCTCCTTCTTTAGTAGATAATAATTGCACCAAAAATAAGCGCAATTTGCACAAGCTGAAGTATAATTGTTTACAGATATTGCGTATTTTTGCACATGTACAAAAAAATAGAATTGTTTGTACGAAAAATATACTAATTGCGTATTTTGCACATTTTGTAAGGAAAGAAATATTTTCTCTTGCACATACTTATTGCGATATATTTGCACATTTTCTGTAATATAGGCTATTATTATGTACATGGATTGGTTTTGGTTCTCTCATGATATAATGAGAAATGAACATCAAGTTAGCACTAAGAAATTGCTGTGACCTATGGTCAAAAATTGTTGTTTGCTCATTGAAAAATATTGCATTAATGCAGTTTAAATAGCTAGTTTATTTAAAAACAAAAATAGAAAATCTCTTTGCAATCAAATGTCGGATGATATTTGACTAGGTAGATGAAAGACTCACCCATTAGAAAATGCAAAAAAGCAACAACTTGTGAACAGTATGTTGTTTATGTTTACTATCACACGTGGTGTTTGTATAGCATATTTAAAAAAGTGGCGGGCCATGAACTGACAATCTGTGAGCAAGGGCTTCAAGGGTGTTATAGTTAGCTGGACATTTCCCTCATACAAAACCCTAGAAATTCCCCCGTTATAGTTAGTTCAGCTAACTATAACTCACGAGCCCCCGCAATGCATTACTGAGGACGTCACATATTACATCACTCATGACATGGTCAGTGACATCACTGATGACATCACTGATGACGTCTCAAATGACATCACTGATGACATCACTGATGACATCATCCAGTGAGTCTGTGTTTCTGTAAAGTTTTAATATGTTTAATATATATGGGAAAGGCCTATGGAAGAATGAGTGGGTGTATAAGTGTGTGAATGGATGATTTTCTAGGTGCGTGACTGACTCTATAAGTGAGTCATTAAATGTATCTTACTGCAGACTAGTGACTAAACTCTGTGAATGTCTGTATCTGTCTGTCTGTTGGTGTATAAGTGGCTGCATGGTTTTGTGAATAGCTATATGAGTGTTTATATGGGTTATTGATTGGTTGTCTGGGTGCCTGAGTGTTTGTGTGGGTAGGGTGTGTGTGACTCTGTGCATAGATGTGTGAGTGGGTGATTCTATGGGTGCATGGTTTTAAGAGTGCATCTGTGATGGACTGTATGGTTGGGTGAGTGTATGTATAGGTGTGTTAGTGATTGAATATATATCTCAGTGGTACATGTGTGAGTAACTACATATGTGAAAGGCAGGGTATATGTGTGTAAGAGTATATAACTGGATATATGTGAGAGTGTGTGATTGTGAGAGTGGCTGTATGGATTGGTGTGTGCTTGTATCAGTAATTGTATAAGAGCATAAGAATGTGGTAGTATTTTTATGAGTAAGTGAACTTGTGTGTGTATAACTGTATAGGTGAGTAAATTGGAATGTGATTAATTATTTGCATGATTGACTAGGTGTGTGAGTATGTCTATGGATGATTGGTGGTGTCTGAGTGTCTATATAGGTGTATACATGCATATGATAGTCCTGTACTGAGTGACTGTATGTCAGGGTTTGAAGACCAGGGCGCCTACGAGGTTCCGATTATCATTCAGGCGGAACTACAAGTCCCAGCAACCCCAGAGAAGGGGGAGGGGCTACAGACTTTATAGACACGAACAACGCGTCAGGGCGTTGTTCGTGATTCTGGAACCTGGGAGCAGCAGAGGGCGTTCTCGCTGCTGCGGCTCGATAATCCGCTCTTCCGACGTAGGAGGAGAGACCCGTGTATAACATTGAAGCCTGCTGTGGGTTATCGGCAGGCACTCGCAGGACGCTTGTTCGGAACACTCCGGGCAAGATTGAGACTCGCTGAAAGGCGCCGGGGGAAGCCAAGGACCGAGGGAGTTCGGATCGAGGCACCCGCTTTGCCGGAGAACTCAGCAGTCAGTGGCAGGTAAGCCGTGGAGGTTCGCACGGCGGCCACAACTTTGAAAGAGACTTTCGTTTGGATAAAGATTTGTTATAGCTTTGATACTCGTTAGTGGCCATCTGGCAGCCATGTGGGTGGAGCCGGCCAATCATTTTAGTTTGTTGGGCTGAGGTCCAGAGCCCGTGGAAAACCAATTGGAGGGGAATTAGGAAGCCCTGACTGAAAGGGCTCTTTGCAATTACTTTGCGTTGCAGTTTTGATTCCCAAGTACAACGAGTGTGGGAAGGAGATGTTTGGTACGTATGGGGGCGAAGGAGTGTGAACCAGTTAGCAGAGTGAATCGTTAGGGACTTATGCATTAACCTGTTTGCCTTTTCTGTTTCCAGTACATAGAATTGCCCTGCCATCTCATGTTCGACCGCAGGGCTACTACTCTAAGTGCAGATAGAGAGTTGTTGGAACTACGCCAGGGCAAGCAAGACTTGGTAACATACATGACGAAGTTCAATAGACTAGTGGGGGAGACAGCGTGGCCCGAGGAGAAAAGAATGGCATTGTACTATCAAGGGTTGAAGGACGAGCTTAAAGACGTGATAGCGCAGATAGATCCCCAACCCAAGACCTGCATGGATTTAATTAATCTAACGCTACGCCTCGATCATCGGATAACAGAGAGGGGGGGGGATAGGAAAAAGAGCGAGAGGGCCGCAGTCGGATGGGATCATGAAAAGTCGGGCCCCGCAAGTAGGCCGGGATGCTGGTTCGGAGCCTATGGAAGTGGGAGCAATTCGACCCCCGCTGTCAAAAACAGAGAGAGAAAGTCGCAGAGTCCTGGGACTCTGCATGTACTGTGGGAAGAAAGGCCACTATGTAAGGGAGTGTCCCCAGCAGCCTAAGAAACGAACGACAGGTTTCATGGGAAAACGGTTGGCCGTCACTGCCAGCGGGAAAGACATTCAGACAGACACCGCAGAGAGCGAAGCAGTCACGCCTGAGTGGAGATTGCCTTCGCTGTCGGGGGGTGAGAGTAAGACGACAGAAACCCATATTGTTCTGCCCATGCTCCTGAAGAACGGTTCAGCCACACATCCGGTTCGGGCAATGATCGATTCAGGAGCCACGGGCAATTTTATGGATGACGGATTGGTACACCGGTTGGGTTTGGGTAGGGTCCCAGTTCTCAAACCTGAGACGGTGTTAGCGGTGGATGGGACTCCGCTGACCTCCGGTCCCATCACCGAACAGACAGAGGAGGTAGAATTGATCCTCCACGGTGAGCTGCAGGATCACGTGGAAGACATCAGGTTGAATATCATCGACGCCCCTCAATATGAGATAATTTTGGGGATGCCCTGGTTATGGCGACATAATCCAACCATGAATTGGAGAATCAAAACCATTTGTTTAAATTCCATAGAGTGCCTAGAGCAGTGTATGAAGGATAGGGTGTCAGTCTCTCACACGCTCGCTCTAGCACCGATTTGGCAGGTGGCCACGGCAGTAGAAAAAGAGACCGAGCTACCCCAGGAATATGCTCGGTATCAGGGCGCCTTTTGCGAAAAAGAAGCGGAGACCCTGCCGCCCCACCGCGAATATGATTGCCGGATAGACTTGGTGGATGGGGCGACCATGCCCTCCTGTAGGGTATATGCCTTATCCGAGCCCGAGACCCAACACCTGCGGGACTATTTAGATAAATTCTGTGCCCTGGGGTTTATTCGCCCCTCCCGCTCGCCTGCAGCATCTCCCCTTTTCTTTATATCGAAAGCGAACGGTGAGCTTCGAACGTGCATAGATTACCGCATGTTGAATAAGAATACTGTCAGGAATCGGTATCCATTGCCGCTCATCCCCGTGTTACTGGACCAGGTGAAGGAGGCCACCATTTACACCCGGCTCGATCTACGAGGGGCCTATCATCTGGTCCGAGTCCGCCAGGGGGATGAGTGGAAAACCGCGTTCAAGACCAGATTTGGTCTTTTCGAATATTTGGTGATGCCGTTCGGGCTGTGTAATGCCCCGGCGGCATTCCAATATTTCGTGAACGATGTATTGAAGGAGTACATCGACAGGTTTGTCATCGTGTATATCGATGACATCCTGGTTTTCTCAGTCTCACCCGCACAACACGTGAGTCATGTCCTACTGGTTCTCCAAAGGTTGCAAGAACAGAGGTTGTATTGCAAGATTAGCAAGTGCGAGTTTGGAATTACGGAAGTTGAGTTCCTGGGAGTAATTCTGAGTCCGTGGGGGTTTAGGATGGCTGAGCGAAAGGTGAAAGCGGTACAGGAGTGGCCGGTGCCTAGCAGCGTGAGAGAAGTGCAGTGCTTCCTTGGGTTCTCCAATTATTATCGGAGGTTCATCTCCCACTTTTCTCAACTGGCTTCTCCCATTACAAGGTTGTTGAGAAAGGGGGCTGTTTTCCTTTGGACACCCGAAGCCATGGAAGCCTTCCGCCACCTGAAAGAAGCCTTCTGTACAGCTCCCATCTTGCGGCACCCTCAAATCGACGCACCATTCATAGTAGAGGCAGATGCCTCCAACGTCGCTGTGGGGGCAGTGTTATCTCAACGAGACAAGCATACCGGACAGTTGCATCCGGTGGCATTCTTGTCGAAAAAATTAGGTCCTGCGGAACTCAATTACTCAGTCGCAGAAAAGGAACTGTTGGCTATCAAGAGAGCCTTCCAAGAGTGGAGACACTATTTATGGGGGGCTCATCATCCCATCACCGTATACACCGACCACAAGAACCTGCAGTATATGAAAACGGCAAGGCTGCTATCGCAGAGACAGCTCCGATGGATGTTGTTCTTTGCGGAATATGAGTTTGTGGTGACTTTCCGTCCGGGCTCCGATAATCGTAAAGCAGACACCTTGTCGAGGATCGGAGAGAGCGAGGCAGCTCCACAACAACCTCTGGAAGCCATAGTACCTCCAGAGAAGGTCCTGTGTGTGATCGCAGCGGAGAGGTTCGTGGATCAGGTCAAAGACAGTCGATCCCCTATGCGGTGGCAGCGCTGGGTGGAACAAGAACCATGTCGAGTCCTGAAACACGGAGTACCACTCCACAAGGACAGGTTGTTTCTACCCACTCAGGAGCTACGGATACAGGGTTTCAATTGGTGTCACAATACGGTGCTGGCAGGGCACCCGGGACAACTGAAAACGCTTCATCTGGTGCGAAGACATTTCTGGTGGGATGGTATGGTGGCAGACGTCAAACGTTGGGTATCTCTCTGCGAGACCTGTGCCCGGGCTAAGGGGGAACACAGCAAGTCTAGAGGGAAACTGATGCCGTTGCCAACGCCACCCCAACCCTGGCACACGATCAGTGTGGATTTCATTCTCGGTCTGCCCCCTGATCAAGGATTCACCGCCATCTTGGTGGTAGTAGATAGCCTGACGAAGATGGGGCATTTTCTGCCGTGCAAGAACCTTCCCACGGCAGGGCAAACGGCTCAGATGCTCCTGGCACAGGTGGTGCGTTTGCATGGCCTTCCGCGGGTCATCGTGTCAGACAGGGGCCCCCAATTTGTGGCGCAATTCTGGAGCATGTGGTGCAAGGCGCTTCAAGTGAAGGCCGCTCTGTCCACCAGTTTTCACCCGCAAACTGATGGGCAGACTGAGCGCCTAAACCAAACTCTCAAAAAATACTTGCGCTGTTTTTCTGAAGAAGCGACAGACTCATGGGTTTCGTTGTTGTGGTTGGCGGAGCTGTCATATAATAATACCTGGCACAGCTCTATTCAGGAAACTCCGTTCAGAGCCAATTATGGGTTTCATGCCTCAACGTTGCCTTTGGTTATACCCCGAGAAGTACAAGACCAGCCCGCAGTGAAGGAACAAATGGACCGCCTCTTGCAGCTCCATCAGAGGCTACAGACGACCCTGAGGCGAGCCAAGCTACAGTACAAGAGGTGGGCCGACCGCAACAGGCAAGACGGACCAGAGTATCGAGTGGGGGACAGGGTGTGGCTCTCCACAAGAAACATCCGCTTTCGGTGGCGCAGTGTCTTTCATCCCCGATACATCGGTCCTTTCACGGTGGTACGGAAAATCAATCCTGTAGCGTATCAGTTGAAACTTCCTGCCTCCATGCGGATACACCCTGTGTTTCACTGTGGCCTTCTGAAACCGGCGAGGAACATCAGGAGCCGACCGACTCCGCCGATAGCACGGGAAGGCCAACTGGAGTACGAAGTCCGGCGCATTCGGGACTCGAAATTCAGGCAAGGACGATTGTGGTATCTGATCTCTTGGAAGGGGTATCCGTCCGAAGACGACTCCTGGGAACCAAGCTCGAACGTCCACGCCCCTCAGGCGGTGAGGCGGTTTCATGCCCGCAATCCGGAGAAACCAGGATCAAGGAGGCGCCAGGGAGGGGGACATACTGTCAGGGTTTGAAGACCAGGGCGCCTACGAGGTTCCGATTATCATTCAGGCGGAACTACAAGTCCCAGCAACCCCAGAGAAGGGGGAGGGGCTACAGACTTTATAGACACGAACAACGCGTCAGGGCGTTGTTCGTGATTCTGGAACCTGGGAGCAGCAGAGGGCGTTCTCGCTGCTGCGGCTCGATAATCCGCTCTTCCGACGTAGGAGGAGAGACCCGTGTATAACATTGAAGCCTGCTGTGGGTTATCGGCAGGCACTCGCAGGACGCTTGTTCGGAACACTCCGGGCAAGATTGAGACTCGCTGAAAGGCGCCGGGGGAAGCCAAGGACCGAGGGAGTTCGGATCGAGGCACCCGCTTTGCCGGAGAACTCAGCAGTCAGTGGCAGGTAAGCCATGGAGGTTCGCACGGCGGCCACAACTTTGAAAGAGACTTTCGTTTGGATAAAGATTTGTTATAGCTTTGATACTCGTTAGTGGCCATCTGGCAGCCATGTGGGTGGAGCCGGCCAATCATTTTAGTTTGTTGGGCTGAGGTCCAGAGCCCGTGGAAAACCAATTGGAGGGGAATTAGGAAGCCCTGACTGAAAGGGCTCTTTGCAATTACTTTGCGTTGCAGTTTTGATTCCCAAGTACAACGAGTGTGGGAAGGAGATGTTTGGTACGTATGGGGGCGAAGGA
Organism: Triturus cristatus; assembly: GCF_964204655.1. Taxonomy (NCBI): domain Eukaryota; kingdom Metazoa; phylum Chordata; class Amphibia; order Caudata; family Salamandridae; genus Triturus; species Triturus cristatus. The sequence goes on along the minus strand of NC_140591.1, from coordinate 1,301,722,004 downwards.
GTGTGAACCAGTTAGCAGAGTGAATCGTTAGGGACTTATGCATTAACCTGTTTGCCTTTTCTGTTTCCAGTACATAGAATTGCCCTGCCATCTCAGAGAGAAGACTAGTACGACCAGAGTGACTACGTCAGAGAATTACTTGGCAGGTGGGAGGAAGAACCAGTGAGACCTAACGAGAGTAGATAGCCTGTGAACGTTTATAATTTTCATGCCTTTGTTTTGCAGGTGTCCCTTCCCACGCAGCTCCTACCCTATCCTTCCCCTCGCCTGATCCCCTCAACACTCTGGAGCTTCCGAGTCAGAGTTTGGGGAGGTCGGGAGGGGGGCCCCTTTGAGCATCACCCAGATCCTGAGGAGAACCGGGAAACCGTGACACTGTAAGTATGAGTGACTCTACAGGTGAGTTAGTGGAGGTGTGTGTAGACCTAAGAGTCAAAGAGTGGGTATGTAATTATTGGTATTGGAGTATCTATGGTTTTGAGAATGGCCGTCTGAAATTTTGAGTCGGTGTATCAAAGGTTATATTAGGGTGTGAGAAGATGCACTAATCTATTACATGGATGATGTCATCAGTGATGTCATCAGTGATGTCATTTGAGATGTCATCAGTGATGTCATCAGTGATGTCACTGACCATGTCATGAGTGATGTAATATGTGACGTCATCAGCAGTGCATTGCGTGGGTGCGCGAGTTATAGTTAGCTGAACTAACTATTACAGGGGAATTTCTAGGGTTTTGTACGAGGGAAATGTCCAGCTAACTATAACACCCCTGAAACCTATGGTTTTTTTCAGTGAATTTCGAAGGTTTTTTAAATACCAATTCCTAACTATAACGTGCATGAAACCTATGGTTTTTCAGTGAATTTCAAAGGTTTCTTAAATGCTAATTCCCATCTATAATTTATCTCTAAAGCTATGATGTTTAATGATTTTCATTGATTTTCTAAATTTTTCAATTTCAGTGTGTCAATTCCTTTAATTATGTTTTTTTAAAATACTTTTTTATCACCTTTATTTTAACTTATTTTTTCAATTAATTCTTTAAAAAAAAACAAAAAAAAAACTCATTGGTTTTTGTACAAAAAATTGTTAATGTTTTAAAATATATTTTTATATTTTTTTAAATATGTTTTAAACTATATTTTCAAAACTTTATTTTTTATGTATTTTTTCAATTTTTTTGGTATCCAAGAACCCTATGCGCACCGTTCTCGATCCCTACGCGAAAGCATCCACGTACAGAATGCGTTGGGTACGTGTTTGGTGCGTGATTGCAATGCGACACGTACGATACACGTTACGCGACGCTTCCGCGATACGTCATATGCGTGTATGAAAGCGGTGGGTTCGCGAATCTCGGGAAATATTTAACATTTAAAAAAACATATATATGTATTTCATGTGAATATTAATTGAAGACAAACTCTAAACTACTCATAAATTCAATTTCACGGATGCACGCTGGGTGCATGCTGCGTAAGCGCACGGTGCGCGGATCCCATGTGACCTGAAAAAAAGAGATTTGATTGGTTCATTACACTTCCTGTTCTTACTATTGAAAGACCCCACCCATTTCAATCATTCTTCTTAGGCCTTCTTTGGAGGAGCATCTCTCTGCTGAGAAGAACTTTTTTTGGCTAAGTTTAAACTTAGTTCAATCTTTTTTGCAAAACAATGGCTTCAGGGTAGGAGGGATCTCCAGCATCTCAACATTCTTCTAGAGATGAATTTCTGTTTGAAGCACCACGCCCGGAAAGATATTCATCTATCATCTGGAAATTTTTTCTTTTCCAGAGGGGCAATCCAAGACCAATACCACCAAAGTGACATGCAAGATATGTCAAAGAGTGCTCTCCCGTGGCGATCCAGAAAAGAAGTACTCATGTGGTACAGCCAGCATGAAAAAACATCTCAAAACTATGCATCCAATAAACCTGGCACGTGAAGAGTGCCGAAGAATGAGAGTTCTTACTGGACCTTCACAGACATCAGAGCCAAGTAATTCTTGCGTGCATCCATCGGACCAAAACCTGGACTTCCATCCTCAGTTTGCCACACTGAAAGTCCTCTGCTTGAAGTGTAATGCAGTGCTATGCTACGGAGAGCAATCTATTGACTTAATTTGCAGGACGCAAGAAAGCCATCATTGTTAGTTTTTTGGGGGTTTTTTCTCCCCCTGAAGTTCATTGTTTTGTTCCTCCAGTTCTGTTTTTTCCTTTTTTTCTCAAGAAAATCCAAAACAAATTAAAAATTGTTCAAAAAAACAAAAAAAAAATATAAAAGAAAAAAGAAGAAAAAATAAGTTCTTCTAAGAACTAACTTTCCTGGTTTAAAAAAAGAGCTATATATTTGTTTGTTGGTGTGTGAAAGTTTAGATGAATGTATGTGTAGTACGTAATTGACTGAATTAATGCATTAATAGCGTATGGTGAATGTATAAGTGCAGAACTATGAGGAAGTGCTGCAGCATCACACAGTAACCTCTTTAACTGCAGTGTGCTGTAGTACTTCCGAAGCACAGGGATGCAACATATGTACATAAATATTTTGCACATCTATGCTTCTCTCTGCACGGCTGCTTAAATTGCAGCCATGTGGTGACACAGGCACCCTTGCACCATGGTGGAAGGATATCTGGGTCATGTGCTGTTTGTTTTTGTGCAGAAAGACACACCTTCCTGCACAAAAACAATCAGTAAACACATTTTTCTCCATCAATGAATGCTGAACCTTTTAGAATGCATTGAAGATTAAAAAATGAGGAAAAATGAAAACAATTCTCCTTGTTGTGCTTTTGTACACCAATTAGAGAATGGGGCAGCATTCACACACATATCGAGATTTATGATTTCTGATGAATCTGGAGATGTGTCTTGTTCTATGAGTATTCAGTGCAATTACGCACAGCAACACTTATAGAACGCCCTTTCAACGCAAACTGGTGTGTATGATGAGGTTGTATTTACATGGAGTAGGAAAAGTACACAGAGCGCCTTTTCCTCTCTTTGTAAATATGAAAGAGTATCTTGTGCAATAACTATGTTACAAAAAGTGATACATTTCTGTTTTAAAATTGCTTCTGAATGATAGAAGGTAAGCACAGAGTTTTGTCTGCAAAGATGCTCAAACAAGAATGATTGAAATGATTGCGGTCCTTCAATAGGTACAATGGGAAATATTATGAACCACTCAAATCTGTTTTTTTGGAGGTCACATAATATCCGGTAACAGAGAGATTTCAAAACTACATCGGTATAAACAGAGTGTTTTTAAAAACGTGTTCAATCTTTGTAGGTTCTTGCAGATCTGCCCATTCTGCATATCAATACTTAGTTAAACTTACCTTCACAGTGATAGAAATTAAAAATGGTATACATTTTTTTCAGATATTTTTTGCAATGTAAATTTATGTAAACTGCTTATTTTAGAATTGGGATCTGTAAAGAAAAGAAAAAATAGTTATAACATGTAATAATACATTTTTTACAACACAGCATAATTTCAACAAAGTCATTTGTTTGCCTTTTTTGCTGTTCTCAGAATATATTGAATTTCACTAGAAATAGTGATTTCAATCGTACTCATCACTTAACAGTGGGCAAAAAAAAAACAATCAAAAAGATTGTTTAAAAAAAACAACAACATGCTATTCTCAGTAAAATACCACAAGATACAAATCACACATATATGAAATGCTTATGGCTAACAAAAGTTTATAAGTATAACTTATAAAAACTATAAATGTTGTCGCTTAAAAATTTTCACCGAGTCAATGAGCACAAAAAAGTTCATAATTCAAACATATACCTTTCCTTGAGGCCAAATGGTATTTTTGCACTCCTTTTTATGTAAATTGTCCAATGGTAGTCCTATTAAATTATAATAATAAATTCCTCAGTGAATGAATTATCTTCCTAAAACTTTTACTTTAAAAATATTAGGTAGGAATTAGGTCATTCCCTAGGCAAACGTTGTTTGAAAACCAACTGGGAATCATTACAAAGTGTCCAGCCTTTTAGATAGGCAGTGTAATGTCCAGATGTGGTGGAAGGACCATCATGGAAAATTATTGCAATTGCTACAAAAGTCCTTCCTGATATTGATAGTTGTGTTGCTTCAAACTGCTTTATTAACCCCTTCGCTGCGGCGCGAATTCCGCCGCAGCGCGGGGGGGGTTTGCGGCGCCGCCATGCTCATGACGGAACCACGCCGCCATGAGTCACGGGCGAGCTGTGCTCATGACGGCGTGGTTCCATCATGACTCCACCCACTTGCGCTAATCACCTGCACAGGCGGGGAATTAGCGCCGCGTGGGCGGAGCGGCCGCCAACGGCCGCAGCATGACGGAACCACTCCGTCATGAGCACACGCGCCCGTGGCTCATGATGGAGTGGTTCCGTCATGAGCAGGGAACGGGTTAAAGTATCCAATTTTCTTCCATCAGCTGTACAATGTTGCATTATTAAAATTATGTATTGTCCATATTTTGTTAAAAATAATGTGGATAACATTTCTGATTTACATTGGCTACACTCTATGTTTTGATTTGCACCTTTAACTAATTTATTGAAAGACATTGATTTACAGTCTGGTAATGTTAAATACACAAATCTTTCAGTGTTTACATTAGTGGTACATGTATACATGCAATTTTCACAATAATGTTCCCTTTTGTAAGAAAGGCCAAAAATATTTTCTATTTCTACACCTTCATTTTCAAAAATGGTAAGCATAAACATTAAAAATTCCTGAGCATCTTGTTGGATATTTTTTGAAAATTGTGTAGAACCAGAACACACATCCAAAAGATTACGAACATCTGAAACAGATTGTATTTTACTTGTATCTGTTGTCCATTTTTCATAAACAGAATGCAGCAGAGAACAAAATCTTTTTTGCCGATTCTGCATTATTTGTTCTTGCAAACCTTCAAGATAAAAAACAACATTGACCACTACATTAGCATAGCAGTTGACACCTGAACTATTTTCAAACTGATAACCAGCAACCTCTTCAACAGTGTCCAATTTCTTTTTACTTGCAATCACAACATTACCTTCTCGGCACCTTCAGAACAGATATTCTCAAACCTTCTTTTTCGACCAATCAAACGCTTTTCAAATACGGGGTATTGACCTAAATTTGGAGCCTACACCCTTCTTAACCTACTATACTCTTTTACACACTTTGCATCTGCAGTAACCTTTGTCTCATCAAAATCAATCAAAAACAAACCAGATAATGTTCTGACTCGCGACAAAGCAACATATACCATACCCTCTTTAAATACAGTACATCCAATGTTCACCAATGCACTGTCTACACTTAATCCTTGAGATTTATGAATAGTCACTGCATGTGCCAGAGAAAATGGAAATTGTTTCCTACGGACATATAAATCTTTAACAAGCAAAAAATGAACTGAACAACGACCAATTTCTTTAACCTCTTCAATCTGATCAAATGTAATTTTTAAAAATTCAATTCCTTCTTTTTTCTGATAATTAACAAAATCCACCACTTTACCCATTGCACCATTAACTAACCCTTTTTCTACATCCAAATTACGCCTTAAAATTACCCGACAGTTTACACATGCATATAGTGTCTTTTCTAAACCAGCTGTTTTAGATATTTCTTTTTCTAAAGAATCCAGTTTTGTTTTCAACTTTCGCGTCAAAATAATAGTGATTCCTTCATGCTCTATTTTATCGATGGCTTCCATTTTTATAATTTCTTCATTTTCCAGTTTCAGTTAGTTCTTCGTTGAATATGGAACACTCGTGCAGTGTTGGCATTAAACAGATCACTGATTTATTTTCAGCAATTTTCATGTACACTTTTGCAGGAACTACATTTTCATTTGGAAAGACATTGCAAAGTAATCGACTCTCCAAAGCTTGTTTGCCATGTTCTGTAAGAATTCCAATTCTTATATCTTGAAGAATACTTCCATATTCAGCATCATTTGCCTGTCGTATATTTGTTGTCAGTTCTTTGTATTCAAAATTAGTCCAAATGTTCACATTACCAACACTACCAAGAGACTTTTTGGTATCTTCATGTGCAAGTGTTTTACATACCGGTTGTCCTTTTACCGGAGTCAGTTGCAATAGATCTCCAAAAACGATGTTGTGTTTTCCTCCAAATAACACGTCATACTCTGTTTTAAAAATTTGCTGCATTCTTAAATGCACAAAGGCAAGCATCAAGTTTGAGACCATGCTCACCTCATCAATAATGAGAACTTTCATTTTCTTCAAGACTCTTGAAACTTCACCACAAGCTTCTCCAGATAGCTTGTGGTATTCCAATATGTTCTCATGCTCTACTGGTAGCATTAGTAAACGATGTAAAGTAGTTCCTTTAATGTTATGAGCTGCCAACCCAGTTGGAGCAGTGACAACACAAGACAAATGCGACTCAGTTGTTTTTTGCAGATAACTTGTAATTACTTTAATTAAGAAACTGTTTCCTGTTCCAGCTTGACCACTCACATACATTCGGATAGGTTGAAATGATGTACATGAGCACCCTTTCTTTTCATGAAGTAATCCATGGTCAATCTGCTCTTTCACTTGTTGATATATTTGTTTCTGTTCAACATTTAGTTGTTCTTCCAAGTTTCCTAACTGTATTACATCTTCTTGAGCTTGATACATTGCTGTTTCCACCTCTTTCATGGCAGTTGCTGCTTCATTTTCAACAATTGGTTGTCCAAGTGGATCTTGACTCAGTGCAGCAGAACTTTGACTGTCTTGAGAACTGTCTCTAGCATTCTCAGCTGCAATTGTAGCTTCTTGATCAATTTCATCATTCAACATTTTCACATAATTTGCAAAAGCACTGCATTGTATGCTATCTTTACAAGCATTAAATGAATCTTCATAGCTCTGAAAATCTCCAAGTAATTCCAGTTCTGAACGCCATGGTTTAAACATTTGCAAAAGGGCTAAATAGTAAAATTCCCTTTTATCAGCAGTGTCGCAACTCAGTTTCCGGTGATTAATTAAATTTCCTTTCCTTTGTTTCAACAGACATCCTTCGGAACCAATCACTGCATATTTTCCATCATTGATGTTCTCTGTAGTATTCCGTTTAAAAGTGTAGTTTTGCAGCACTTCGTAGAGACACATGTTCTCAAGATGATGACTTCTGTTTAGGTAATATGTATCCAACATATTCGTTTTCAAAATATCTGTACTTTCTGTTTCTTTTTCTGCTAAATATTCAATTTCTTGAACAGATTTCAGTACCCGATTTCACATTCCTGCAAGACCTAGACTCACCCAAATGATTCTTCTACTTTTGGAATATAGACTTGCAGATGATAACCGATCTGAACATTCATATGCTCCAATTTCACGATACGATAACATCTTCAAACTGAAACTGTATAATTTCTTACTTATAATCTTCTCGTGAGAAATCTCTTCCCACATTTCTATCAATTCCGTCTTTTCTGATTTAGTAATCTAGGATGTTACATATCGAGCAACAGCAATGGAATTGTCCGCAACATACTGAATATCCATGTTAGCGTTCCACTTGGATAAAATAACTGGATTGTAGTCATTTATGTATTTTGATTCTTCGCTTCTTCTTAAGTTGTAGGTATTTTTCGGAGACTTTCTTGTGATGGCCTGTCGCATAGCTGACATAAAACTGTTCACTCTTCCTTTGGATAATACAGGACGTGGAAATCCAAAACGACATTTGGTATAGAACTTATCCTTTGACTTGTACTGTCGTCGACAGTATTTTCCACATCGATAGCTTTGGAATTGTAAAACTTGTTTTAAGTTTTTATGTTCTTTGCTATTGGGTACAGCACATGTGGCATAATCTTCAATGAAAGACAAAACAGTTTCATCTGAATCTGTTCCAAATTTGGGGGCTTCCTTGATTTATAACACCATATGTATATGAGGAGAGCCTCTTGCTTGATACTCCTTTCTCCAAAAGAAATCCACAACTTCTCCAAGAGGAGGATTCTTTTTATTGCAGATGAAAGACATCCTAGCTTCAAATCTATGATTGAAATATCAGCATACATTAACAGGTTTCAAAGAGCACAACTCTCCAGGTGTCTTGTATTCAGTATTTTTTATATTGGAATTTGCCTCTCGAAGAAATCCAAGTAAATCATCCCAAGCATACTCAGCACAGCTTAGTGTAACAAACCATGTAGGAGTTCCCAAGTTCCGTAGCATACATTTCAGTTCTCCATGACGACGGTACCAATATTCATTAGTCCCACGCTGACATGCCATCAGATTAATCAACTGAGATTCTAAATGATCATCTCTCTGAGGCACTTTATTCATAAAATCCTTTGCAGTTACATTTTGCAGATGCATTCCAGTTTTTAAAATGTGATTTACTGCATATGAAAGGCCAGACAAGTCACTTTCACACAGAAGATGAAACATATAAGGGATACATTGTCGAAATCTTGGATCTTCTGCATATAATCTTGTTGTCTGATATTCAGATGCAGGAATCTGCACAGGACGTTCATCATATCGTCCACCTTTTCCTGTTGGAAACAACTAGCTTCCAAGCTCTCTTCCCATACACTCATGGGACTTCCTGTTGCTTTTTTCATTTGGAACAGCTCAATCGTATTCCCCATCACCTCTTTGGAATGAAGTGGATGTACACTGTAATGTTCATAGATTTCTTCACATCTGGACATGTCCACTTTTTCTATTTGTCCACTTAATGTTTCAGTATCTTCTGCTAAATCTATTTCTTTTTCTCCTACAAACACATTTCTATAGTACTCATTATTTTTTAACAGATACAATGATGCCTTTTGCACTTTTCTAACATCCACTAACTCTTGCCAGATTTTCTTATTCTTAGTAGGAACACTATTAACTAGAATGACTAGTGGCTCATTTTCTGCATGGTCTACACGAATAGTTTCAATAATTTTCCTTAAATCTAACGGTAAATTCACAACTCTTCCTTTCAATCCTCTTTGCAACTCTGATGGAGATAATTTACCTGTTTTAGGCTCCATACAAACAATAGCCTGAAACGGGTGAACACATTGAATGAGAATAGACTCATACGTATTTAAATCTATCAGCTCTGGAGGAATAGCAACCAACTCTAGATTTTTTTTTTTTTTTTTTTTTATTCAACAAACCTTTATTGTCACCATGCAAATCTGACACAGCCAAGTGCCTACATCCCGTCGGACCGGCACAGCACAGCACAGCATATCATTCTGCGTATCGAGCATTGGGGAAGCAACACAGCAAGCCGCCTACAACCCTTATGGGCCGGCCGCGTCAAGTGGGCAATCCATAAACTGGGACAATCAACAAAAATCCCGACAACAAATTCCCCCCAAACTTCAAGTTCAATAGACCACAGTAGCGCCTCCATCATATGCCTGTGCTGCCGAATCATATCTCTAGATTATTATGAACAGCTCTAGCAGGCATTTTGTTCTCATCTAATTTGTTCTAACAATATTTGCAAATACGCTGCTCAGGTCCCAAATCAAAACAATCCTCTACCAACAAATAAGTTGCAAATTCCATCCACTTATCATTATCTTCTATTTCACTTTTTAAATACAGATTGACACCCCTAGTCTGATTCTTATAGTGAGTTCGCCGACAACAAATACAAGAAACATTTGGTCTTTCACCTGAAATTACCTTAAACTTTGTGATTTCATCCTCAAATTTTTTTGTAATTACCGGTTCTACATTGTCTTCAACATTTTGTTCTACTACTGTGTCAGTTTCTGCACTCTCTTGCTGAGGACCAAAGTAACAAAACTCAGTATCATCACAAACCTTCTTCACACCTGATACTGAGCCACACAAATGCTGGACTTTTCGCATAATACAATCTTCTCACTAACTTCTGCATTTGAGTATGATGTACTGCCAGCATCCTGAAATGGTGAAAAACACTTTGACAAACTTTCCTAGAACGACAAGCCATGGAATGACCTTGCAAACCAGTATTTTTTCTCACTCTACAAGGGTCTAGTCCTTGCAACACCTTAATCTTTTGTTTAACACTTTTTTTACTATATGCTCGTAAAAAACTACATAATTTATCAATAGATTCCTGTCGTACACTACAAATACTACTGCAATCCCAAGTGCACACAGGGTGTTTAGGACGTCTCCCTAGAACTTCATCAGCTATCACTTCTTCTGCATTTCTTTCAACCATTTTCTCTTTCTCAATTGGACAACCATCTTTAACCTCATAACCTCTACCACTGGTGTCAACTGCATACAATAATTTATTGCTCTGTAAATAACTCTCTTCATTAAAGAAAGGCTCTGAACTGGAACTGTGTTTCCATTCTCCCAAAAAAACATCACAACATTTTTTCTATTAATTACTCTTTTCCTCCTACTTTTGGCCTTCATTACATGGATTGGTTTATCTAGTGATCGAATTCTGTTTAATACTAAAATGAATAGTTTCCTTTTTACTTCGAAAGCCTTTTCAACAATGTTTTCAATATGCTGCTTGTTTTTTTAAAATAGAGCTCTCTTTTTATATTTCTTCACATCTTTCAGCAAATTATGTACTACTCTCTTGTAAAATATTTTTTTGCGTAATTCCTTATACTGATTTTGCCTTCTTTTAGCATACTTTGTCTCCTTTGACTGAACATTTGCTTTTTAGCTTTTCCTAAACATTCTCAGTGGTTTCAGCATTCTGTACATTCTGTTTGCTCCTACAAATATTTTTAATAAATTGCTTTGTGATCTTACCGGAAGATTTTTTCTTTTTAGCCACATTATCTTGTACATTCAATACTTGTGATTGATGTTTCTTCAAGTAATTCTCCTGTCTCTTTTCTTTTTTTTTCTGGCATGATTTCTCTATTTTAATGTTGAAAAACAGTATCTGTAAAAAAGAATCACAAATAAAAGTATATTAATAACTTTCAAATGTATACTATTCTATTACTGTAGAAACACATTTTATATAAAAACTGACTAAGAAACTATAGCCCTGAAGCACAAGTGTGACGATGGTTAAAACACTACATGCATAGTGCATACTACTTTGTAGCAGTTCATGCCCTAAAGCCTACCTCACTAAAAGACTACATGCTAACTGACTGAATGATTACAATACTATAAGGAGACACATTGAGTCAGTGACAAGGTGTTTCCTAGAAGTGTATGAATACTGACATGGCTATTGATGGTGTGAAAGACAAGTGTGTAGGTGATTAGAGACCTAAATGCATAGTGGACACATGTTTGAATCCATCCATATGTTAAGGCCTGTCTCAGTCCAATAGTACTTGGATACCGACTGAATGATTAGAGAACTGCAAGGAGAGTGCCTGGGTGAATTTATAAGTGTTTGGGTTTTGGCACAGTGAATGGATTAGTCCATGGTGCTGAATGGTCACTAGAGGACTGCAAGGGGAGTGACTGGGTGTTTGCTAGAAGTGTATGAATACAGACTAGGGAATTGAAGGTGTGAAAGACAAGTGTGTAGGTGGTTAGAGGACTGCATGTGCATGCATAGTGGATAGGCGTTTGAAGCAATTCATGTGCTAAGGCCTGGCTCACTGTATGAGTACTTGGGTACTGACTGATTGATTTGAGTACTGCAAGGAGAGAGCCTGGGTGAATTTATAAATGGTTGGCTTTCGGCACAGTGAATGGATTAGTACATGGTGCTGAATGGGTCACTGGAGGAGTGCAAGGGGAGTGATAGGGTGTTTGTGGGAACTGTATGAATACTGTCTGGGATATTGAAGGTGTGAAAGACAAGTATGTAGGTGGCTAGAGACCTACATCCATAGTGGATAGACGTTTGAAACAGTCCATAGAGTAACACTTGGATCACTGCAAAACTACCTGTGTACTGACTGAATCATTAGAGTACTACAAAAAGAGTGACTCGGTGAATCTTTTTAAGATTTTGGATTCTAGTGCGGCGAATAGATTAGTACTTACTGCCAAATGAGTCAGTGGAGGTGAGAAATTAAAGTGACAGAGTGTTTATTGGAGTTTATAGATAATGACAGAGAAATTGAAGGTCTAAAAGGCAATTGTGTTGGTAGTTAGAGGCCTCCATGCATACTGGAAACACGTTTGAATCAATCCATGTGCTATGGCCTGCCTCACTCCATTAGTACTGACTGAATGATTAGACTATTGTAAGAAGCGTACCTGGGTGAATTTACAGGTGTTTCAGTTTTGGCGCAGTGAATGCATTACTACATGGTGCTGAATAAGTCACTGGAACACTGCAAGGGGAGTGACAGGATGTTTGCTGAAAGTACATGGATACTGACTGGGGAATTGAAGCTGTTAAAGACAGGTGTATAGTATGTTAGAAGACTGCATGCATACTGCATAGACATTTGAAGCCCTCTATGTGGTAATGCATGGTTCACTACATGAGTACCTGGAAACTGACTGAATCATTAGACTACTGCTAGGAGAGTGCCTGGGTAAAACTTTTAAGTTTTTCAGTTTTGGCGCAGTGAAATGATTAGTACATGGTACTGGATCAGTCACTGGATGAGTGCAAGATGAGTGACAGGATGTTTATTGAAGTATATAGATACTGACTAGTTAATTAAATACGTGAAAGACAAGTGTGTAGGTGACTGGAGGCCTGTATGCATACTGGATAGGGGTTTGAAGCAGTCCATGTTGTAAGGCCTGGCTCACTGCATGAGTACTTGGATGCTGACTGAATGATTAGAGTACTGCAAAGAGAATGCCTGACTGAATTTGTAAGTGTTTGGGTTTTGGCGAAGTGAATGGTTTAGTATATGCTGCTGAATGGGTCACTAGAGGAGTACATGGGAAGTGACAGGGTGTTTGCTTGAAGTGTATGGATACTGACTGTGGAATTAAAGGTGTGAAAGAGAACTGTTCAGATGGTTAGAGAACTGCATGCATAGTGGATAAGCATTTGAATCAATGCATGTGCTAAAGCCTGCCTCACTACGTTACTACTTGAATATTAACTGAATGTTTACAGTATTGCAAGGACAGTTCCTGGGTGAATACATAAGAAATGACTGCCTTCTAATTCTACCAAAACTTGAGAACAGGAAAGTTTTTAAGCAGTTATGCGTATTCAAAGATATGAAGTACCCAAATGCTCCTCTCACAGTGGTTTCCAAATGCACACAGACTCACAGTGTGATTCTAGATGAGCAACACTATCCCTAGGAGTTTCCCAAAACGCATTCACTAGTCTGGAAGGGGTAAGGGGACTGCACACAATCTACATATTTAGGCACTGCACTTTAGTGTCAAGGCCTGACTCATTTTATCAATGCATAAGCAAAGACTGGCTTCTAATGCTACTAAAACTTGACAAAATGAGAAGTTTTAAAACAGTTATCTGTCAGCAAATACATGATGTTACCAAATGCTTCTCTCACAGTGGTTCCCAAATGCACACATACTCACAGTGTGATTCTAGACAAGCAACACTATCACTAGGAGTTTACCAAAACTCATTCACTACTATGGAAGGGGTAAGGGGACTGCACACAATCTACATATTTAAGTACTGCACTTTAGTGTCAAAGCCTAACTCATTTTGTCAATGCATAAGCAAAGACTGGCTTCTAATGCTACTAAAACTTGACAACATGGCAGGTTTTAAAACAGTTATCTGTCAGCAAATACATGATGTTACCAAATGCTTCTCTCACAGTGGTTCCCAAATGCACACACACTCACAGTGTAATTCTAGACAAGCAACACTATCACTAGGAGTTTACCAAATCTCATTCACTACTATGGAAGGGGTAAGGGGACTGCACACAATCTACATATTTGAGTACTGCACTTTAGTGTCAAAGCCTGACTCATTTTATCAATGCACAAGCAAACACTGGCTTTTAATGCTACTAAAACTTGAAAACATGACAGGTTTTAAAACAATTGTCTGTCAGCAAATACATAATTTTACCAAATGCTTCTCTCACAATGCTTACCCAAATACACACAGACTCACAGTGTGATTGTAGACAGACAACTATCCCTTGTACAAAACACATTTACTAGTCAACAAGATCTAAGGTGACTGCACACATTGCAGAAAATCTACTACTACAGATTAGTACCAAAATGTTTCTCTCAAAATGATTCCTAAATGCACACAGACTCACTGTGTGATCCTAGACAAACAACACTATCCCTTGCACTATACCAAACACATTTCTTAATCTACGAATACTACATTTTAGTGCAGAAACATGACCCATTTTGAAAATTTATAAACAATGACTGATTTCTAATTGTACCAAAATATAAAAACAGCACAGTAATCTTTCTGCAAACACATGAAAAAAACAAATGCTTTTCACAGAATGATTTCTACATGCACACACACTGTCAATAAGATTGTAGACAAAAAAAAGTACTCCCTGCACTTTTTCAGGAGAAATACATTAGTCTGATTAAAATCAAAATACAGCATATACATCCCCTCACAATTAAATAACTCACCTTTCAAGTTGTTTTGTAGATTAAGAAGTATATCAGTCTCACACCAGATTTTCTTATACAGAATCTCTGCACTGTGCACCTGTCAGCAAAACCAAAGAATGGCAAAGTTTCCCTCTCATTTTCCACACATATACATGTAAACATCAAATCACATTCCTTCCCACATAAATTCAAAAGCAAACACATATTTCTATTGGTTAAACATTTCAACCCTTTCCAAATGACATAAATTTGAACCCTACCCCCAATCTGCCTTCTGCCTGTTACCATAGAAACAGGTCATGGAACACTGAACTGAGCACACAGGTCACAAGTTCAGCACACAATGTTGCTAATCAAAACAGCAAGTGTGCTTGACTTTTCAACATATCAGCTTATCATATATAATGTTCCTTTCAATCACTTTTTGTTAACCAATAAGAATCATGCATTTAAAAAACAGAAACATGCACCCTACCTTTCAGTGTAGAAGGTTTTCAAACAACCAATGATTTCTTGTCTTTTTTCAAAACTGCATCTTAGCCACCATTTTAGAAAAATCTTACTTTTCAAACTGCCATTTCATTTACAGAGACCATCTGAGTGCAGCCAGACCTCCCTTGAAGATGCTTAGAGTGTGGATTGTGGGACACAGCTATATTTACTGGAGCCAAAGGTATGCAGAAAACAAAGGCATTCACAAAGACCTAGGTTTGCCAAATGTAGACATTAAATGGATTGGACAGAGAGGGTTAAAGTGGCAGCAATTGATGCCATTGGTAAAATCCTTTATGCATATCCAACACCCTGACCTCATAATAGTGCACTGTGGTGGCAATGACCTATGCACTTTGACTGGGGTAGGTCTGGAAATGCTTTTGAAGGACACCTATGCAGAATTGATTTAACTTTTTCCCAAAACTGCCTTTGTGTATTCTAACATATGCCGAAGGCAGAAATGGTACTGGTCCAATCTTTTTTGTCCACAAATTGAGAAAGCTAGGAAACATGTGAATACATCTGTTTCTGCTTTTCTCCGAGACTATAGAATGGGGTCCATTTACAATAACAATCTGTGCTTTCATATGCAAGAGATGTATAGGAGAGATGGAATACACTTTACTGATGAAGGAAACAGAGTCTTCCTCAACAACTTTAGACTCTGTATAGGTACTTACTTATAAGTACCAAAAACTCTCAATGAACACAACAGCTCTTTTTAGAGCCACTCAAGAACAAAACACTTAGGGGCATATTTACAACGAGGCGATAAAAAATTATCGCCGCTTTAGCGGCCGTTTTCAGCTGAAAAGAGGCGATAATTTTATCGCTATATTAGCAAGGTCACGCCAACGCTTGAAACCTTGCTTTAACGTGGGGATTTCTTACGCCCAGCTTTGCATCTCTAATGAGATGCAAAGTGGGCGTTCCTGACCTGACATGATAGGAGAAATGTCGCTATGGGACATTTCTCCTATCATCAAGCCCCACGCTATGAAGCATAGCATCAGGAAAAGTAGCGATAACACCTGTTATCGCTACTTTCCTAACACCTGCTTCAGGACTGACTTAGCCATGATATCCTATGGA
The DNA here is from genome assembly GCF_964204655.1 of Triturus cristatus. Lineage (NCBI taxonomy): Eukaryota > Metazoa > Chordata > Amphibia > Caudata > Salamandridae > Triturus > Triturus cristatus. Next base: position 1,301,705,942 of record NC_140591.1, on the reverse strand, counting down.
AGGTGGATATCATGGCTAAGTTTGTGAGTCCCTATCAACTAGCTAACGTGAGATTATCGCTGGGTTTCCAGCGATATTCTCACGTTAGCCAGTTAGTGCTAGGATTTTTATCACTGATGAGATAAGCGTTGCTAATAGCACGCTATCTCAGCGATAAAAATCGTCGCTAGCCGGCGATAATTATCCGAGCGCTAAGTGCGCTCAGCGATAATTATCGCCGGTTGTTGTTGATATGCCCCTAAAGCTTGACGTTTGTCTCTCAAAAATGTCAGTTTTTTTTCCTTGGATCCGCGCACCCAACGCGTTAGGAACCGCGCACCCAACGCGAGAGAAACCGTGCACCCAACACGTTAGGATGTGCGACTAGCCCCTATCACTAATTTTTATTATCCCCGGGGACCCCATCCCCCGGGGCTTATAAAAAAACGTTGGAGACCGTGGGGGGTGCCCAAACACCTCCACGGTCCCAGCCGGCTCCCCGCGTCCTTCAGGAGCCGGCATTGCTTTTCCACATGGGGAGCTGCTGACATGCAGCTCCCCATGTGGAAAGCCTTTTGCCAGTTCTACAGCAAAATCTTTAAGCATATAGTTAGCCAGTACCATCCAAGGTGACCTGTAAAATGACAAAAGCCTTTTACTACTCCAGGCACAGTATTACAGCTTTGAATTAGTAAAATATGAACCAAGCCAACCGGACAGGTGTGGCTCACTAGTTAGAGGCGACAGACCCGTAAGCAGAGAATCGGCCAGGGACCAGGGTTCAATTCCCGACGCGGCAGGGTCGTGGACCAGGGTCAAAACGGACTCGATAGTTCTCACCTCGGTACCTACTCTAACCAGGAACACACTCGGCAACTCTGGGCATTAAGCTTGCCTCATCTCTACAACGGCCCCCCACAGACGCCGGGGATGCCTGGTTTCACCTTGGAGATTCCCAGAAAGGGACCATCTCACAGGGATAGCCAGGACGGGTTCCCCAGTGGTCTACAGCGCCGGGACGCCCCGTTGCTGGGGCAGCTGTGCGCTTTACAAGTCTACAACATTTACATTTACATGAATAAAAGCAACAAAAGTTTAAAGGAACTTTTACTTTCCATACAAAATTGTGAAAACCTTATCAATTTAGCCCAAAAGAACAAAGGTAACAGAGAGATTATATTTGAAAATACAAGATAAAAAACCTTTGAAATTCATTTATTAAACCAAAGCTAACAAAACATTATAGTTAGGAAAGCCATGGAAATTCAATTAAAATAACAAAGGTTATAGGGACGTTATAATTAGGAAATACAATTTGAAAAACCTTAGAAATTCACAAGAAACAAAGGTTACAGAGACGTTGTAGTTAGGAAATGGAATTAAAAAACCTTAGAAATTCACAAAAAAAAGCCAAAGGTTTCATTGATGTTGCAATTAAGGAATAGAATTTAACAACCTTCGAAATTCACAGAAATAATGAAAAGTTATAGGGATGTTATAGTTTGGCTCTAATTTTACTCATGCAAAACAAGTAAAATTCAGCAGTTATAGTTACACGGGCTAACTATAACTTATGCCCCGGCAATGCACTGCTTTTGACTGCCCATATTACATCACTCATGACATGGTCAGTGACATCACTCATGACACCTCAAATGACATCCCTGATGACATCACTGATAACATCATCAACAGAACCACTCACACACTCACTCACACCTCCCACAGACTCTCATACACCCGCTGACCTAGCCATACAACCACTCACACACATACTTACTCATCCACAGAGCCCCTCACACACCCTCTCACTCACACACTCACCAATGCACTGACTCACACAGCCGCTCTCTCATCTGTACACCCCTTTCACTCCCACTTACTCCCCCATGCAGCCACTCACGCACCCAGTCACTCATCCATACAACCTCTCAATAGAATCACTCACACACCCACAAGGCCACTTGTACCATCACTCTCTATTACAGATACTCCTACACCAACTCAGTTAACCAAACACTCACTCCAACAGCCACTTATTCACCCATGCAGACACACACAGTCACTCACCCATACAGTCACTTGCACAACCACTCAGACTCCCATATAGCCTCTCACACACCCACTCACCTATCCATACCACCACTCACACAGCCACTCACTCACCCATACAGCTACTCACATACCCACTTATTCACCCAAACAGCTATTTACTCACCCTCTTGTTCACTAATACAAATACTCACACAATAACTCACACACCCAGTCACTCCCACACCCACTCACACATAGATACACATAGTCAGCCATCCACTCACATAATATATGTTAGAAATAGTAAGTTTACAGATTAGTAGAATTAGGAGTACACAAATTATACAAACTTACCTTTTGTAGTAGCTTCGCTTTTATGTTTAACATTCATAAAGGTTTGTAAAATACATACACTCATAGGATGATGTAATTAGAGATGTCATCAGTGATGACAATGACCATGTCATGAGTGATGAAATATGTGAGGTCATAAACAGTGGATTGCAGGGGCGTAAGTTATAGTTATGTCAGCTAACTTCAGCTGCTTAATTTCAGTGGTTTTGTAAGAGTGCAATCTGAGCCTAACTGTAATGTCCCTGCAACCTTTTTTTTCAGTGATTTTCTATGTTTTTTATTCAATATCCTAACTACAGCATCGCTGTAACCTTTAGTTTTTAAATGAATTTCTAAGGTTTTTTTAAATTGAATTTCCCAACTGTAATCTGTTACCTTTGAGAGTGGATGTGTGAGTGCCTGTGTGGGTCTGTGAGTGTGTGTGTATAGGCCTGTGAGTAAGTTTGTGATTGCCTGTGTGGGTATGTGAGTGTGTGAGTGTGTGTGTAAGTGTTTGTGTTGGTCTGTGAGTGGGTGTGTGAGTGGTGCTATGGGTCTATGAGTGGTGGTGTGAGTGCCTGTGTGGGTCTGTGAGAGGGTCTGTGGGGGCCTGCGTGTGTCTGTGAGTTACTGTGTAAGTGCTGCTATAGATTATGGGCATTTGCATACTTAGGGTACTTAAAAGCTAGAACCATGGACTCTGATCCCACCAGGAGACAACACAAAAGAACCCACGTGTCACAGTCACTACAGAAGAGCTTGCACTCTAAAACATTAACAACACATTCATGCCCAACCAGGATTTCCGGTAATATTTCAAAGTGGAATTACAGATAAAACTCACTTGCTTTGCCGTCACCAAGCCCAAGAAGTTTGGAAAATGTGTCCTGTACAGAAGTGGAGCTCCAACTGGGGCACCTGTTCTGTTTCTTTTGAAAGTGCTTCTCATTGAGGCTTCACTTTTGTGAAATGCACATCGGAGCTCAAATGAAACTGCACCTGCCTATTTATCCATAAACGGACCACAGTTTTGCATACAATATCTGCCCAACTGGAGTACTTTCTACTGGATAAAGAGTAAGTGCTCACTTATTGGGCAAATGAGCTTTCAATGGAGGAAGGTGGGTGTGCAACTGCCATCCCAGAGCTGATTTCAGCCCTGGCAACCCTATCCCCTGAGACATTCAATGAGGGAGGGGGGCCACACGGCCCTCCTCCCCAGGCAAATTTTGGCCCCGGAGACCCTATCCCCTTGGGCCTGGCCATGTGTCCCTGGGTGCGTTGTTCTAAGCTAAGGCACCCAGTGTGCAGAAAAGAGAACCGTAGATGGAGCCTCAAGGCCCCCACGGTCCCCAACCAGCTCCCTGAATCCTGCCTGAGCCGATATTGCCATTGCACACAGGGAACTGCTGGGAATGCAGCTCCCTGTGTTCAAGAGCAATTTATTCATCTCTTTCCATTCCCACATCTTTTCGTGCAGGAAAAGTGATGAAACCTTTGCTTCCACTAGGCAGGAGTATTTTGACAGCCCCTCCCACTGTAATCAGAGTGTTTGCTCTCTCTTGGCAAGCAAAAACAAACAGATATGTTCTGGGGATGGGCACCTCAAGACATAGCAGGAGCTCGCTCTGGGGGGTGGTGGTTCCCACGGTCATTATTGGCTCCAGGAGGGGACCATGCAGCCTATCTCCTTCTCTGAGCATGGGCTGGCCGTGAGGAAGTGGTGGACTCCGGGGCCTTATATGACCAGGGAGGGAGACCGGCGAACCACCTCCCAATAATATTTGTTGTCCCCAGGGCTTCTTAGAAGTCCAGGAGGGGGGTCAGTGCAGCCCCCCTCCTTGAATCAAAACAAAGCCCCAGGGAGGTGTTAGTCCTCAGGGCTTCTTAGAAGCCAGGGAGAGGGGTCCCTATGGCTCCCCTCAAATATTTAAAACAAAGACCCAGGGAGGTGGTGGCCCCTGCGGCTCAATGGGCCTCAGCAAGGGGGTCTTGTGCGCCTCCTCCTTTTTGAAAAAAATGCCCAAACAAACTTTTGTGTCATGAGAATATTTGATATTTACACAATAAAATAGACATTTGCTAAATTACCTCTTCGATGCAGAAAATTGTGTTGTGCAACCTAGTTGGTAAACAAAAACAAAGTTTACAGGGTCATCAGTCACTGACCACTATGTCATGAGTGATGTAATATATGAGGTCATAGGCAGCGCATTGTGGGGGCATAAGTTATAGTTAGCTCAGTTTTGGACTAGTGAAATGTGAGCCTAACTATAACATCCCTATATTCTTTGGTTTTGTCAATGAATTTCTAAGGTTTTTTAAAATTCAATATCCTAATAATAACTTTTCTGGATCCTTTGTTTTATTCAGTGAATTTCTACGTTTAAAAAAAATAATCTATTTTCTAACTATAACATCCCTATAACCTTTGGGTTTTTCAGTGATTTTCTAAAGTTTTTTTTAAATTTTCTGTCCTACCTTTTATCTGTTATTTATAATTGTATTTCCTACCTATAATGTCCATGTAGCATTTTTTTTAATGAATTTCTATGGTTTATTAGGGTTGTTAGCCGTGGATCCATTGCGACTAGTTCCAGGGAGTGGTCGAGACTTCTGCGTGATTTTAGGCAGTATTGAAAAAGATATATAGACAGTTTTAAGGTTTTGTTTAAGGTTAGTGGTTTACTAATCAAGTAGTAAAAGAAATATATTTACAGAGAAAAAATCTTATCAAGGTCGTTTTAATTCATTTTTGGGATTTGCAACGCTCTCGTGACCCGTGCCTTTATGTATTTCCAGTGCCTCCGTGAGGAGGTGACTCTGGCGTAGTTTTGGCTGTAGTAAAAGACTAAGTAAGAGGTTTACTAATGAAGTAATACAAGCAGTCTATTGAGAAAAAAAATTAAAGGTCGTTTTCATACATTTTGCGGAGTCACAACATCACCGTTATGTGAGCACAACGGCGTCCTGACTCCCATGTGACACAGGAGCAGATAGATTTGATTGATTAAAGCACATTCTATCTTTAGTAGAGGAATGTCCCACCCTTTTCCTCCATCTTTTAGGCGTGGTGGTGTTTTTCACACCTATGTATTGCTTCAAATACTTTTGTTTATTTTGGGGTGTTTTACATTGTAGTTTTGGGCACAAAGATGGCATCTGCTGCTCCAGAAAACCCAGAAGAGCATTTCATCTCTTCAGCGGAAGAAGAACCTGTTAGGCCTAAGAAGGAGGGCGTAGAATGGCAGTTCTTCTCCATTCCTACAGGAGAAAAAAAGTGAATGTAGGCAAAGTCACCTGCAGAATCTGCAACACAATTCTTTCAAGAGGTTCGGAGAATAAATACTCATGTGGAACATCTATCATGATGAAGCAGCTTTGACCAGGCACTCCACCTGTCCTGCAAAAGCTGGAGACAGTACAAAACCAGGCACCTCATCTGCTTCTGCACTTTCTTCGGATGTTCCAGGCAGTGTCCCAGAGGTTTTTGGGTGTGGAAAAATTTTGTCTAAAGCACAATTATGTTTTCCAGTTTTATGTGAATAAAAAAACACAAAAAAACCAAAATTGTTAGAAAGTACATTTTTTTCCCCAAAAATGTTTAAAAGTGCGAATATGTCTTGTTTTGTCTGTCCATGTGTAACTTAGTGTATAGATTATTGACTGGGTGTATAAGTGACTCTATGAGTAAATGAGTGCATGTGTGTATGTCTGCATCTGTTAGTGAGTGGATGTGAGAGATATGGGTTAGTAAGTTTATGTGGAAGTGGCTGCATGGATGACTGAGTGCATATGTAAGTGACTGTATGGGTGAGTAAAAGGGTAAACAAGTAGTTGTATGGGTGACTGAGTAGATTATTAGTGACTTAGTGGGTTTCTAGTGGATGTATAGGTGAGTGAGTCAGTGTGCAAGTGGTAGATGGGAGACTGAAAGAGTACATAAGTAGTGCATGGGTGATCGAGTGGTGCATATGTGCCGGTATGGAGGATCGAGTGGGTGCGTGACTGACTCTATGGGTGTGTGAGTAGGTATGTGAGTAGCTGTATGAGTGGATCTATGACTGGTGTATAGGTGAGTGAGTGGGTGTATGAGTGGGAGTGTGGGTTAGTGTGTGTTTGTGGCTCTATGGATATGTGGGTGAGTATGTGTGTCAGTGACTGTATGGAAGAGAAAGTGGATATGTGAGTGACTGTGAATGTGTGTGTGAAAGGGTATATGTGTGGCTGTGTGAGTATATGTGTGGATGTTTGTCTGGGTTTGTTAGTGGCTCAATGGGTTAGTCAGTGGTCAGTTAGTGTCTATATGGTTGAGAGAATGTGTTTATGAGTGGCTGTATCGATAAATGACTGGATGTGTTAGTGCCTATATGGATGTGTGAGTCGATGTGTGGGTTGCTGTATGGGTGAGTGAGTGTCTGTATGAGTGTGTGTTAAGCTGATTGACTGTGTGTGTGAATGGTTGTATGGGTGAGTTAGCAGGTGTATGAGTGGCTGTATGGGTAAGTGAGTATGTGTATAGCTGAGTGAATGGGTGTATGAGTGGGCATGTTAATAAGTGACTAGATGTGTGAGTGCCTTATTGATTGGTGAATGTATGTGCGAGTGGCTGTATGGGTGTATAAGTGTGTGTCAAGCAGAAGGGACAATGGCAGCAGAGTAGACCATGGTGTGCAGGAGGAAGGATGTAGTATCATTGACTCAGACAGTCGAAGTCAAGGGGGAGGGATTAGGGACAGTGGCAGAAGGTGTGGCAGCACACTGTACCATGTATGGTAGGTGGAAGGGTTAGTGTCAGCAAAATGGACCATGGGGGGCAAGAGGGATGGGGCAGGGGCAAGCACAAAGGACCATGGAGGGCAAAAGAGATGGGGTAGGGGCTGGACTCAGACAACAGAGGGCAGGGGGTAGATGCAGGAGCAAGGGCAGCAAGCTGACAATGTACTCTGTGCAGGAGGGGCTGTAGTTGTGCAGCAGACCACAATGAGAAGGCAGGAGGGTAATTGGCAGCTCAATGGTCCATGGTAGGGAGGATCAAGGGGTGCAGGGCCCATACACAGATAAAGGAGGGCATGGAAGAGTAGGCCACGGCCAGCAAGCTAACCAAACAGGGCAGATCCAAGGTGCTGTGACAGCACAATGGACAACACGTGGCTTGTGTAAGGATGTAGGGCCATGGACTCAGACAACAAGCTAACCATGGAGGGCAAGTGAGATAGGTAGGGGCAGGGCACAGCCTTGGATGATGTAGATCAGGGATGAGGGGGCAGGGGCAGCAAGTAGGCCATGGAGAAAATTCCTGCAGGGGCAGCACAAGGGCCACAGAGGGCAGGGGGGAGGAGTAGGGGAAAGCACATGGCAAACAAAGGGCAGGGAGGATGAGGGCAGGGGCAGCAAGTGTATCATGTAGGTCAGGTCGACATGAGCTGGAGTAGAAAGATGTCCACAAAGGTCTGGCAGCATTGGCCATGGACACACAGATGGTGAACAGATGGTTGTTTGAAAGTGCCAGGGGCAGAGATATGGCCCCAGCAAGCAGAATGGCATGAGTAGGGTCAGCACAATGGATCACATGGTTAGCAGGAAGGAGAGGCAGAGCTGGTATGCATATGGAGAATGGAAGGTAGGGGATGAGGCTGGGGGCTGAGGTAGAGGGGAGAGGGGTACACAATGTATGCAGAGAACGGAGAGAATGGGAGACTGGGGCAGCAAACTGACTACATAGGGCAGGCGGATAAGGCTGGAACATGCAAGTGGAGAGCATAGGGCAGGCAGGAGGGGGCAGGGCCTGCAAGCTCACCATGGAGGGCAAGAAGTTGGGGAAGGGACACACAGATGGAGAACAGAGGGCAAGCAGTTGGAGAGCAGGGACACCAATCTAACTTTGGAGACCAGGCTGCAGCGTGTCGACCAACAGCAGGGGGTTCCCCTTTGCCAGACTCTTGTTGTGTATGGCTGAAGGCTGTGCGCAGTGGAGATGTCATGCTTGAATATGTTTTAAAAAAACGAAATTCATGAACAAACAAAGGGCTTTTAGGTTCTATCTTTATGAACCATAACTATATTGTAACTTTGTTTTTTTCATGAATATCAGGGTACTTTTTTGATGTGCCCATGCTGAGCTGCACCTCTCACTCGCCCGTTCAAAAGAGGGGGTGGATGCAGCACCTGGCTTTCAACAGGCTCTGTGCCCAAGCCTCCTAGTCAGACAATTATTGTTACACAAGCCCTTTGGCCATTTTCTCCAGGGTGTGGCCATTGGTCCATGCCTATTTGATCCTTCCCTTTCATTTTGGCCCCCATATGAGCTACACAGTTTCTGATATTCTGGCACTGGCAAACAATGTAAAAGATATTAGCAAATCAAAAATCTTTGACCCCATTATTTAACTTGACCCACTGTATTGGGACTGAACCAAGCCTGAGGTACCTGATTGGTGTAACTGGCTAACTTTCTGCCACGTTTTATGCAGATTAAGCGGTGCCAAAGTTATTAGCATAAGATAAATTTGTCCCCTTTATATATGCACACATACCCCTGCTGGATTGGCCTAAATCATGATATAACTTAAAAAAAAAAATCTTTTAAGTTCTGTCAAACATTGTGCCAAAGTTCACAGCAACCTAACATATTTGGGCCCCATTATTAACAGCCTTCTCCTTGATGGATCTGCACAAATTTGAAGACAAGTTAACGTTTAACATCGTAGGCATTTGTCAAATTCCAGGCGTTTTCGTCAAAAGGTGCCAAAGTTCCACGCAAATCATGAATGCATTTTCAGCTGTCACGATATACAGATGTATTAACCATTTTAAGTTCCCTGAAAGTCTCAAAAGCTGCTGAAAATGATTACACCGAAAGTACAAAAAGCACGTTTTCTGAATGATTCTACTTTCATACCAAGTTTGAAGTAAATCTGTATTTTTTTTTTCTGTAACAAAATGTTCTATAGTAGGAAAGCACATCGTTTCTGACCAACCCTAACTTCTTATCCTCTACACTTACCTCTGCACAATTTGGATTACAGACATTAGCTGCATGCGTCAAGTGAGTACCAATTGTGTTGCAGATGCATCCATCGGGTACAAAGTTACAAGCAAATCAACACTGCTACTGTGTTATATCCCAGAACTACAAAATTCTATAGTTTCAGGCTCGAGTTTCAAGATGGTCACAGCCCTCATAAGAAGACAGTCCAGTTGTCCTTATGTTCAGAGCACATTTTTGTATTTTTAAAGCTATTGACCTGAGACTACCATCATTCCCCTTTATTTTTCCAGTACAGTACTTTATTAAGTCTTTCTAAAGCCCCCTTTTAACCTGAGGGACTTTATGTCACCAATACTTTAAAAAAAATATGTAGGAAGTAAAGAGAGAGTGGGCTTTGGGTCACTTCAGGCCTACTTCAGCATTTGGTTTTAGTGGTCCATCAATGCTTGCTTGGGGTATCAATCAAAGGCATGGCATTTTGTGGATTATTGTTGCTTCCTGTTTGTGTTCACGTAGGTGATGATTCTTAAGCCAGCCTTTTGTTAGACTATAGGAGCAATATTATGTGTGACTTGCGTGACAGAGTCGACGAGTTTTCTTTGGTGTATTTACTTTGCTGCCATGGGGTCATTTTAAGTGCTGCTTTTTGACTTGTTCGCACAGGAAACAGATACTGTTCTCCTTTATGGCAGGTAAAGTGTATTTAATAATCACTCTTACAAGTTCATTTGTTTTGCTTTGCTGTCTTAGTGACACGTTTTTGGATTTGACGTTTTTTTCCCCACAAAGTATGGATGTTCACTGCACACACATTCGTTTTCGTACAACTGAATCAAACATTCTGACCCACTGTCAAAAGAATCATCTTTACAATATTTTGATCTTTTAAGGTTACCAGTTACAATGACTTCACCTTTCGTCTCCTTATAGTAAAACTCTCCTTTGAGGGTATAGCTTAAATCTGCTAATGCAGTCTGTTCAACAAAGGCGCCATACTCCCAATTTGAATATTGTTGAAGCACAAGAACAAAAAATAAATCAATTGTTACTAACCACTTCCCCTTACAAAAAACAGACCGTTAGCTTTGCTATTGCATGTTTAAGAAAAACACCAGGCTTGCCTGTTATTTCAAATATAAACCAGGTTAAATATTTTGCTAATAATAACTGCATTATATTGCAATTGGGGAAAACTTCACATCACCTTTGACTGAAACGTCTCATCACCCGTGTGACCTAAAGTTTGACTACTTGCTCAAAATCAAAATCTACCCTAGAGATTTATGGAGGGGGTGAATCCTGCATCCTGGTCATTATAGAGCACCTGAGACACTCCTTCATTATACTTTTTATCCTCTTTAGTCTCCACAACAGAGGGCCGCATTTAAAATCTTTTTACGTGGGGCAGTACCGCAAGCCTACACGCTGCTCTGACCTACTTCAAAAGAATAGGCCAGGAATGCACAGTATCTATCATATATGGAGTATTATTGTCCTTTTCCCCTTTGCTGGCACACAAATGCCTGTCATGCACCAATGCAGGCACCCTTCACCATGGTGCAAGGGTATCTGCGTTTTAGGGGTGATTGTTTGTGTGCAGGAAGGGACACCTACCTGCACAAAAGCAATCAATCCAGGCAATTTCCTCTTTGTATGTGTGTGGCAGAATGCAGCACACATAGAAAGAGGAAAAAATAAGGAGAAATAATGTTATTTCTCCTCGTTGCGTCTCCCCTATGCCACCCCTGTGGAGACGTATGCTTTTGACGTATTCCCATTTTTACAAAATCTAGTAAATCTGGGAATGTGTCAAATGCCATGGGTGTTACATGGGAATACTCACCACAACACCCATGGTACGCCTCCCTGTTGCAGGGTGAGGCAAGGCAGCGACTTGTGCTACGTTGCCTCAGTCCATATCTACAAGGCATGAAAAGCCATGAGGGATGGCTTTACTTGGCCATGTAGATATGGCCCTGCAAAGTGCACTGCCGGACCATCACTAAAAGTGACTTTCTAGCAGTGCAGAGACCTTGTAAATGAGGCATTTAATGTGCAAAAAGCCCTGACAAGTAATTTCTAAATGAGAGATCTTGCATACTTATCCTTAGATCAGGGGTGGTGCTCAGTGCTAACTGAAAGGCCCTTCTATGTTTGTCTGGTCCCTGGACATGGTTTTGCATCCATCAAGTAATAATTAAAAGATGAAAGAGCAATGCTCAACATTCCTTTTAAACTTTCAAATCCATGTAAGTTATGGATGAGATAGAATAGACTAATCATTACCCAGAAATGTAGTATAGATATTGAAGTAATACTGTGCAAACTATTTTATCGGAAAAGGCAAACCACCTAATTGAAAGTCTTTTCGTGAAATTAAGTTGGACATAAATGTGCAAAAAGTAATCTGTGGGAATATTTTCTGTCTGTAAATGACAGCGGACTTTGATGTCATGCTTTAGTAATACAGTTTTGACAATGTACTCCAAAATGCCAACCGTGGTTAGTGCAGGTAAAAGCGGTAGGGCTGGGGGCGGGGGGGATTTTGAAAGACAACAACGAGGGAAATGTAATTATTTATTTTATTTTCCCTCATGGTTGTCTGTCAAATCCCCTTCCAACCCGGCTCTTCTTTCTTACCTGCACGGACTGCTCCTGTTAAATGCACCACAGGCTACAACCATACCCTTCTTTCTAGCTGAGTACGGTGTGGCTCATATGCTATGCTTGTTTTTTGTGTGATGCTTGGAATATTCCCAATCCCTTTAACTTCGACAATGTAACAATGATGGCAGCTCCGCCACTCTGAAAGTTGTTCCACAACACCTGGCTCCTGCAGTAGGATTTTCACCTGAAATTGCTATTACTCACTCAAGTTAGGATAATCGTGACTTTCAGTAATTTCACATTACAAGATTAATGTATAATTACTGGAATTGTTATGTTTCATATAGGTACCCTAATATAGGCCCGGGTAATATCATACACCTTCACCTACATTATCTCCCCTATACTACACAGTAACAAGCCTTTAGGATTGAACCTTTACCTAGTTCTAGTCCTGGTTGCAGGAGGAGGGTTTTTCCCTGAACAATAGCGTCCTATAACTTCATCAATGGACTCATATAGTATGAATGAATATTCATAAGGGTTCTTGGAAACCAGGCAGAAGATTACACCACCTACATATTATCTACGTACATGGTTCATCTCATATGTCATTCACAAATCCAACAATGGCTAATACAAGTAACAAGGGACAAAGAAACCCTAGATACTTTTTGTATAAATACAGCACCTCTTGCTAGGGTTATACAGAGGGAACCGAGACTTCCAGGCCAACACACTGACCAGAGAGCTGAGGCTCCTGCATGCAGACGCTCCAGCTGACAGTGGTCTAACACATCCCTTGCTGGGTGTCCAACTCAAGACCAGGACAGGGTTCCCCAGTCTCTCCCTTCAGGTAATGGGTTTTGACTAAATCCTAGAGGGATTCTTGGCTTCACACCTACTCACATGCTAGGTACACTTACGTACATCTGGATAGACATCGTAGGAGTACGCGCACCTTTTATCATGCATTTCATATTCATCTATGTATTCAAGATTATTGCAAGATGATAGAACTGTACTATCCTTTTATTTTCACTGTACTGCTAATCATGTATATCTGCTACTGTCTAACGGTTGTTGCAGCACATCTATTTTACACTAGAAGAACAACTGTGCAATAAATTCTTATTGTAACATGCCCAACTGTTTCTTCTGTGTAACTCTCTGAGACCAAATAAGGGAGCACGAGTGACTGAGCAAAAAGTAGTACATTGTTTCCACGGTCATGGGGGATCAGGGTTGTCATGTTCTGAGGTTGCCAAAACTATTCTCTCACCAATAAGAGGAGATTCTAGTGGCACTATGAGCTAGCTAAAACAGAAAGGCTAACATTCTCGTTGGGGGTGCTCAGAGCCGGTCTGCCACTAAAACCACAGTTTATGTTATCTGGAACGCGCAGATCCTGTATGGGTAATATAGGAACTACATGACAGAATTGCTCATATGGATTAATGTATGCCTCAGCTAGGCTATTAGAACATGAACATGGTAGGGTTTCTCTACGTTTGAGCTACTCAGGTGAGCCTCAGGTGCTATTGGACCAAATCGGTCAATTAAAAAATTGCAAAACAATTTTCCCAAAGTAGTTCATGTTGAAGTAACTTTTAAAATAAATAGTGGTGATTACCTTATGCTTTTTGTATTGATTCATAACTGAAAGGGGCCTGAACAAGATGTTGCTTTGGGTTTTGTCAGGAATGAGAATTAAAAAAAACATGAATAGCCTAAAGCTTGCCTTTCAAAGAATTTTCTCATAATTAAGTTCAAACTTTTAATTTTGTAAAGATATCACTGAATTGTCTCAGTTGCCACAATGCTCTCTAATACACACCAGGTCAGGAAAATCTTTACACAATTTGTAAGGGGTAAAGAAGCATCTCTGTATCAGGCTTTTTGTGAAATTCAGTTGAACATAAATGTGCAAAAAGTAATCTGTGGGCATACTTTCTGAGATAGTGGTTCAAAGACTCAAGATTCAGTGAAACATATGTCCCTAAACTGAATTGAGTGTGGCTGAAAATCGGCCAGTATTGCAGATTTGCTGGTACAGTGGTGAGGAAATCAGAAATACATGAAACTATTTAACACCGATAAGTTTGTGGGTGTTCAAAACATGTTTACTTGATCTGAAAAGCATGCAAATATTTTGCACATTCTTACCCAACAGATGTGTTTTCTGGGTGGGACGAAGAAGGGAACACTACAATATTTAATAGGGGGTGTGTAGTACCTGGGTTCTCCTGGGAGAAAATATTTCCCTCTGGAAAAAAGTAAAAAAAGTAATGGGGCTATTTGCAAATGTAACTTGCACTTGCTCTTACATTTTGAGTAACGTCTTTGGGCTTTTCATAAATTCCAAGTGCAAAGTTATACAAAACTGTAGACTTACACATCTTCACTCCCTTAAATTTTATGTAGTTTACTGAAAAGAGGATGCTCTCCATGTCAAATCTGGTAAATGGGTATTCTCATAAGCCCCACCAGTACATCGTTTAACCGAGCAATAATGCCACTGCCCAACTGTCCGCCTTGAATCCCCGTTCCCAAACATTCTACATTCAATGCCAGACCTCCAACCCATCACATCCTTCCCATCAACAAAAGTGAAAATATCACAGAACGCAAACAAAAATTAAACATTTTAAAATATCACCCACTGCATAAGAATGTAGATTAAACCTTAGAGTCCGCCAACATTTTATGAAAAGAAGAGACAAGACCTTCACATCGCAAGTTTGGCCGAGAGACCCCCCACCATGTAATCCTTATGCCAAACTAGTTTGTACCCGTCATTGCTTGCTCTGGTCCTGCATGGTTCCTTCAAACACTCATCCTCTAGTGCTCCTTCTAGGTGAGTTTGCACCAGTTCTGTCTTACTTTCAGGAATGACAGAGCCCTTGCCTTTCTTCCACACCTTGCCGTCACTGGCGTAAACTGTACTTTGAGACACCTTGACAACTTGCTTGATGGTAGATAATCTGGACACATAAGCGCCACCAGTACATCGCATCACACAGCAATTTTAATAATGCCACTGCCCAACCGTCCGCCAGAATCTCCATTCCGAAACATTCTCCATTCCATGCCAAACTAATAGGACATCCTCCCCGTCAACAAAAGTGAAAAGATTACAGAATGCAAAAGAAAAATAAACATTTTAGAACATCATCCACTGCGTATGAATGTGGATACAATTTTAGACTCCACCAAATTTTTATGAAAAGAAAAGGTGAGAGCTTCACATCACGAGTTTGGCCGAGACGCCCCCAACCATGTAATACTTTTTGCCAAATCGGTTAGTGCCTCTCATTGCTCACTCTGGTCAGACATGATTCCCTCAGTGACTCATCCTCTAGTGCTCCTTCCAGGTGAGTTCGCACCAGGCTGCCCTTACTTTCAGGAATGACAGATCTTGTCCTTGTTCCACACCTTTCCATCACTGGTGCGAACTGTACATTAAGGCACCTTGACAACTTGCTTTGGGGCAGAAAATTTAAAATCACCTTCAAGAACATGTCCTTGCTTCTTGATTCTGACCCAACTTCTCAGACTCAAATCCATGGAATCATATTTCACACAATCCCCACCATATTTCTTGGTCACTTTCTTCCTCACATCTACCACTCCTGCCAAACTTGCCCCATCAATATAACTACGATCCATCCACACACTCTTGAGTTTGGAGCTCGGAACTCTATCCGTAACAGGACAAAAGGAAAGACCCCTGTGGAGCAATTGAGGGTCATACTGTAAGTCCACAGATTGTCATCCACAACTGATCTCCAATTCAATTTGTTGATCATTGCCAATTTCAAATGGTCCTTCAATATACGATGAAGTGTTAAACTAGACCATTGCTTCTAGGATGGTAGAGGGATGTCTTGATGTGCTTAATCCCCTGTGGATCTAATAACACCTTCATCTCATTTGACACTAATTGTGTGCCATTGTGCATCACAATCTCTGCAAGGAAGCTCTCTCTCACAAATGCACTGTGTAAAAAATGAATTACTGCTCTAGAGGTGACTCTATTTATAAAACCCACCTCAAGCCATTTTGGCATATAATACATGAGGATGATGGCAAGTTTAGAATGTATAGGGTAGCTATATCCAATGCCACTTTCACCCATGGAATTAAAGGAGAACCCACAGGGTCAATTGGGGTAGGTTGGATCACCTGAGATTTATAACACTTATTTAAGTACACAAGGCCCACAGTCACGTTTTTGTTTTAACTAGTAGTAGCTACCAACTGACTTAACCTCCTCAGGAGTCCCTCTTTGCACGTTAATTAGTTTTACTACATGCCCACATGGTATGAAATTCTTATTTTGAGACCTAAAGTTGGGCCACCCTTGCACGACCAATGACATGGCTTTGCTAAGAACAGGATCATTGTGTTACTCCGCTCTCCATTCATTATCTTCCAATGTCCCTTGCAACACACTGTCAATAGAACTGGCCAAACACACCACTTCATTATGTCCAGCATCTGCCCCTTCCACATCGCCAAATGAATCATCTAATGGCATTCTGGACAAGAAGTCAGCAATAATTTTCATCTTGCCAGGAACATATTCAATATCTTAATTACATTCTTTTAAGCGATGCTTCTATTTGGCAATCCTGCGAGTAGCCTCGTCGCCTCTTTTTATGCTAAACAACTAAATTAACAGTTTGTGATCCATTCAATGCAAGAAAGGAGCATCACATTCATATGTTCCGAAATGCTGAGTTCTCCACCTTAGTGCCAAAGCTTCTTTTTCAAGGGTTGAGTATGTATGTGACCGGGAGGTGAAGGATACCATGTCTTCTCTCCTGATACTGCTTATCTGCATGAGTACAGCATCCAACTTAAAGTTGCTAGCATCACTAACTATGATACCACTGTCTCTCATATCAAACAATTTCAAAGGACCAATAATGCAATGTTAGACAGCACGTTGTTGAATGCCCCTTGGCACTCATCACTCCACACAAACAAAACCCCTTTCTTCAACAAATCCCTGAGAGGGATTGTTTTGTTAGCAGAATGGGGCACACATTTCAAGTAATACTAGGCTAAGCCCAGGAAGGATCTCAATTGGTCATTGTTACAGGTAACAGGTGTTTTCTCTATGGCCTTAAGCAGCTTCATTTTGGGACTGATGCTCTCTTTGGATATAGAATGACGTAAATAGTCTACTCCCTGCTGTTCAAATTTACACTAGTCTTCCCCCAAAATCACTCCTTTCACCGGCAGCATATCTAAAACTCTGGCCAAACACCCATTGTGCTGTTGAAGATTTTGACAAAAATCTAAATGTCATCCTGACACCCTCACAATCCTTAAATATGTGCTTTAATAAGTCTTTGAAAGACAGATGAAGCAAATAGAAGTCTTAAAGGCATGTGTTTGAAAAGGAAAGCACCTTCAGGAGCCACAAATGAGGTTAACTGCCTAGATTCTTCACACAAAACTGCCTGGTGGTATGCAGCGGACAAATTCAGGGTGGTAAATATCGTAGCCCCCTTCAAAGTACTCAACATCTCACTGATGTTGGGAATGGGTTACCTGTCACCCAAATATTCTGGTTGCGGTCACGCAAACCAAGACAAAGGCGTAAAGTATTGTCAATCATACAGACTAACACCATTGGAGACATCCATTCTGAGCTCTAAGTGAACTTGATTACATCTAGATTGCACAGCTTATCTTGTTCCTTGCGCAGATCGCTTCTCAACGAAAATGGTACACTGTGCACCTTGTGTCCTACAAGGAAAGAACCCATTCTCATTATAATTTTGTGCTTGAATCTGGTCAAATTTCCTGACTGCTTGGTAAATGCTTTGGGAAACTTTTCAACCCAAACGTTGGAAGAAGACAAACTCATACACATCAGCATCCAATTGGTCATTGACCTCAAACAATTAGGATAATTGGGGTCCAGGATTATATTTAATTCAACTTGATCATGCCATCCCAATAGATTCAAACCCTCCTGTGCCACAAACACTACCCCATGAGCCGCCATTCCTTCAAATTCTAACAGGACTTCAAATTGGCACTCAACTTCAATCCTTTTCCCACCATAAGCGCACATTTTCAACTTGGATGGATAAAGTTCTTGTGGTTTGAACTTCAAGAAGAAATCAGGGCCAATTAACATAAAAAGGTGACCCTGAGTCATCCATTAGGCATTCCTTGACACCATTTATCATCACATCGCAAAATAGTGGTTTCCTGCATACATGTTTCAACTCCCGCCACCTCCTCTTCAGCTTCAACTAATTCATTGCCAGCAACACATAAATCCTAATTACATGCTGTAATTGTTAGAATTACATCATTGTCACTCTCAAATGTAGTTTTATCCACATAAGATACTACTGGTTTGTGTGTCTTTGTGAAAACTCTTGGAAAATACCCCTTACAATTGCATTTAAAACACTTAACAGATATGACCAGGCAGTTCTTTCCAAAGCCACGTGATTGGGACTCACACACACACACACATTGGAAGCCGAAACAGCAAATCTGGTTCCCCCCAGCCTTTTCCTATAGTATTTGGGACCCTCTAGGAGATTGAGATGTGCCAATCTGAGGTTACTCCTAGGAATCTAGGGGCAGATTTACAAGAAAGTGCTGCAGCGCAGCACTGCAAGCCCTTTGGTTGCACCACGCTGCAGCACTTTCAAAGCCAGGAATGCAACATATTTACAATATTGTGTCGCGTTCCTGTACTCTTACCTGCGCTGGTGCACAAACAGCTGCCATGTGCCAGCGCATGGTGCAAGGGTGCCTGCGTAATGGGGAGATTGTTTTTGTGTAGGAAGGGGCACCTTCCTGCACAAAAAAATCACTACAGGCATGCTCCTCTTTAAGTGCGTGCTGTAGAATGCAGCACGCATTGAAAGAGGAAAAAACGAAGAGAAATGAAAACGCATTTCCAGGTTTACGATTTCCCATAAAACCCATGGAACGCCTCTTTCACGCAAAGTGTTGTGTGTAAAGGGGCCGAATTTACAAGGACAGGAAAAGTCATGCAGGGTGGCTTTTCCTGGCTTTGTAAATATGGGGCAGTGAAATGCGCCGCCGGTGCATCACAAAAAGTGAAGCACTGGTGGTGCAAGGGGCTTGTATATCTGCCTCCTAGTTCCTTATTCTGGGAAGAGACAAAAGTGGGGCTTTTACTCTGTTAGATTTTGAAGATTGTGCAGCCCGTTTTAAACAAGGTTCTTTGTTCAACTGGCAGCCAGTGCAGTTTCGTTAGTACGAGTGTAGTGTGACAAAATTGTTGCTGTTGACAAACCAATCTGGCTGCATGCTTCTGAACAAGCTGCAGATTTTGACTCTGCAGTAAGTATGGCCCCTTTTTCGAGCCACTCCCTGGGGTCCCTCCTGCATTTACTACCAAGTAGCAAACTCACATGTGTGAGAATCTCAATAAGGAGAAGATAAGAGAGGTGGTGGTGGAAATTTACAGTCTTCAGTTTCTGGATAGTATTTTGTAGTACGTTAGTAGTACTGTCGTAGTACTACTAAACATACTACAAAATGCAATTTGCGAATAGGACCCTAAACGTCTAAATGTTATTTTCCACCACGTTTTCAGGTGGGTTGAACTCCATATATGCTGTACTATGTATGGAGGAACAAGAGTATGTGTGAAAACAGTAAGGTATTTTAGGGTCAAATTGTTGTTTTTATTACTTATAGTTCATAATTCATAATTAACTGTATTCGATCTAAAAATATAGCCCATAAAAGTACTATAAAAGAACAATACAGTAAAATAAATATTGTTTCCAGAAGTGTAAATGCATAATAGGCAATTAATAACAAAGAACTATCATGTCTCGCCGTTCCTCACTCCATGGCATCCTAATGACAATGTTACATATTTGAGTTTAGATCAAAACGAAGGGAAAAAGGGCATAAACCTCAACTAAGGGTCCGCTAAGTGCTCGTGCCTACTTAGTTATTATTTCCAAATATCTATTTTTCTTTTTTTCATTCGCTGCATTTTACTAACAAATATACAATAAAACCATCCGTATTGCACTAAAAATAAATACAGAACAGTATAACATATTATATAGATAAAAAGATCATATAAAAACCTAAAATCATTCTAAATCGATATAAGGAGAGAAAGTGCAAGGATCAAATTGTCCTTGCAGTAATCATCATAGACATTAGCATTCCATCCTTGGTCCTACGTTTGGCATCTCCTGTTCTTTAGAGAACACCATAGAAAAGATGCCAGACAATGACATATAGAGGGATCCGTCAACATTTGTAAAAAGTATAGTGCTGGACAGCATTACCTGAATTTATATTTGCGCATGGGGGGAAGACTAAGGGGCTTATTTACAAGGCCCTTGCGTCACTTTTGCGTCATTTTTAACATGGGAAAAGTGACTCAAAATTGGTGCAAGGAGCTTGTATATCTGCCCCTAAATCTTTTCCTATTGGCCGAATAGAAGTTACGAAAGAAAGTATTGTGCAAGTCTGTTTGGGAGGATGTTCCATCACACGGACAAGCCGGGAGGCTTCAATGGTGTAAATGCCCCTGGGATGGCCCATTATAATCGGAATGTGATAAATCAGTGTTGAGGGTTCGACACAAAGGTTACGTAAGAATTTGCATCAAAGTTAATTGCAGGAGCCATCAAAAATAATGTTACCAGAGGTTTACTGCAATTAGTTTCCAATCTCTCTCTCGCCATCTTTGTTGGAGATAATCTTTAAATTCTCAGGCAATTAGAAGGTTCTCAAACAATGCCTGCGAACCCAGAGATCTCAGATAACTTTTTACACATTGCAGCCAAGTAAACTTGTGAGCATAATCAAGTTTTAAACAATCCCTCATAATGCTCTGGGTCGGGTTTACATTCTCCCTTCTCCACACTGAGTGCCACAATTCTATAGGGGGCTAAACGCGCAGAATCTGTTATATGGTACGTCCAACTCAGTATGACAGCTAAAATCTGAGCAACGCCTGTGGACGTCTACCAGCTTCTTAAAGAAGCTGTTCGCAATACGTTCAAGGGCAGCTATGTCCATCATGCCTGTTAGACCTGACATCCTTGGCGTGGGTTTTTCCCCTATCTTTTGCCTCTGCTACCTGGATTTTTGATGCTGTGCTGGATTTCGTTTTTGCTGGTTTAGATGCTTTGGACACTCTGCCACTGCTAATCAGTGCCAGAGTGTAAGTGCTCCCTGTGTAAAATATCATATTGATTGGATATACCTGATTGGCATATCTGTATCACCATGAAGTCCCTAGTAAAGTGCACTGTGTGTGCCAGGGCTGGTGATGACAGATGCTACTAGTGGGTCTGCAGCGCTGATTGCGCCACCCACCGGTGTAGCCCTAAAATGGTGTCTCAGGCCTGCCACCGCAGGCCTGCCTGCAGTCCCCAGACTGCCATGTCCTCCTGGCCAGTGTCCCCACTGACCGGGCCTAACCCTTCCCTTTTTATACACGTCAGTCATCCCTATGGAAGGCCCAAGGTACCCCCCTGGGCAGGGTGCGGTGTATGTAAAAGGTAGAGCATGTACTAGTGCAGGTATCATGCTCTGGTAGTGAACAGCGGCCATTTTGTGTGTTCAATGCTGCAAGGTTATCTTGCTCCATAGGCTAACATGGGGGAGGCGGGTGCCAATGGCTATCCGCCTATCTTCCCATAGGAACAAGATAAGACATGAGTGTTTGATATCCCTGAGCTCAGCATTTAATAACACATCTTTTAGGAGAGGTTGTTTTTAAATCCTGAGTTGGAGAATAGTACTTTTTAGAGAGTAGCTGTTCTCCTGTCTGACCCTTCTGTGTGCCTGGGCATGCTTGCGGATTGACTGTCTGGCTTGAGAGTGACAGGGGCTGGGGATCCCCCAGGAGGTTGGCTGAGTCAGCCCTTTGCTGAATGGCGACATTTGCAAGTAGAGTGGAGGGAGGAGATAGCACCTGGGCGTGAATAGGGCTGTGCCTGCCTGTCACACTGCTGGCTCCACCTCCTGCTGGGCGGCTGACGACTCTGCCCCTCACTCTGAAAAGAAAGCAGAAGCCAGGAAAACAAAGTGCTCCAGCAACACCCAGAACTGGATCAGACCGGGCTCAGGACCCACTTTCACAAAGACTTCAAAGACTTTTAGGGGTATAAGTACAAGACCCCTGACAACATATTTTTAGATTCTACAATCAAGAGGAACCTCTGCTGAAAGACGGACTGCTGAAGGACTAAAGGAAGATTGCCTTGCTGTGTGCTCTAAGGGCTGACCTGTTCTGCTGTGCAACTGAAGCTGAGGAGGAGAAGGGGCCTTGCTGTGTGCTGTGACCCTACCTACTTGACCTAACAAGACTTTGCTGTGTGCTGTGTCTTCAACTCTGAATCTCCAAGGGCCTGAGAAGAGCTGGCCTCCTGTTTGCAACCCAGGGATAGAAAGGTTGCCAAGACTTTAAAGACCCTGCTGTGTCCCATCTGCGCTGCTGTGTGCTGCGAGGACCGTGGACTGTTCTACCAAGCTTCTAAACATCTGCCCCGGGAAGTGCGCTGGCTGCTCTCTGTTTTGCTGGAGAGTGCCGCGCTGATTCTGGCCTGACACCGGTTGCCGCATTGTGAAGACCGACGTGCTCATCGGCACGTGTATTGCTGTGGCCGCAGGATTGAGGGCGCCCCCGTGCTAACTAGGCCGCTGTGCGGCTTGGCGGCGTTACGATCGACCCGCTGACACAGGGCGCTGAGAAATATCCTGCCCACGATACACCGCCACGGCCCGGGGGCCTGAAACTGATCAAGAGCTGCCCTTCCCCGCTCTGCGAAGCCGCGGAGAAGAGAACGAGGAGGCGGCGACCTGATTGGTTGCTGACCGGAGGCTTGGCTGGAGGAGCCGCGCTGCGAGTGGCTGACTCCGGTGACGTCCACATCATCACTGGTGGCTCGCCGAGGGAGCCGCGACCGGATTGGTCCATCGCTCGGGAGCTGTGGAAGCCCTGCACCACGCAGCCTGAGAGGAGCGCTTTCGTTCTAAGGTCAAGAGCACTGCTGGAAGAACGTGGGTATTTAACTACTGGAAGCCTACAAACGTATTCCTTTCCTTTGAATACGAAGTCCCACGAGAGACTAGAGACTATCTTTTTACGCTCCTAACAACCTAAGAAAAAGATTGATGTGCAACGCTATGATAATTGATTTCCACTGTTGAAACTAGATAAAGTTATATTTTTGATATACTTACCTGTGTGGCCTACGTTTGTGGTGTGCTAGGGGGGTCATTGTAGTTGTGAAGTGCGAATACCTTACACATTGCCTTGGGGATAAGCCTGTCTGCTCGAGCCAAGCTACCTAGAGGGTGAGCAGGGGTTATCTACCGTGTGTGTCCCTGTACCCTGACTAGAAGCAAGGGTCCCTATTTGGTCTAAGGTGCTTACCTCTGCTAACTAGAGACCCCCAGATCTAACATTGGTGGTCAACGGTGCCGATCAGAACCAGTATTTGCGCTTGACCTACAGTGATTCTTTGTACATCACTAGTCTAGTTAGCAGTTGCATTGCACAAAGTTTTTGAAACCTATTTTTGGAAGGCCTAGGAAGCATCATGTCTCTGAATGGAGTAGGCGAGGAGATGGAATTGCAATTTGAAGTAAAGGAGTTGCTCACATACAAAAAAGAGCAGCTGAAGCAATTCTGCAAGCAGCTAGGATGCCCAGTGAAGGGCAGCGCTAACAAAGAAGAGCTACAGAAAGCTCTGAGGGCCTGGTGGGAGGCCAAACATGTTGAGCCAGAGGATTTGACTGGAGAGGACGGTGCACAGGAGCATGGATTTGGATCCAGTGATTTGCCAGTGAATAGACCAGCGTCTAGGGCTGGCAGCACCCCTTCCAGTCGGGGCCTCTCTCCAGAGGAGCTGGAGGAAAATCAGAGGATTAGGGCCCATGAGATTGAACTTTTTAAGCTCAAAGCTCAAGCAGAAGAGAGGAAACTGCGCCTTGACAGTGAGAAGAAGGCGGAGGAGAGGAGGAATGCTCTCGCTTTGGAAGAGAGAAAACTCCAGTTGGCTCATAAGTTGAGCATGAGGGAGATGGACATTAAAGCTAAACAGGTGGAGTCCAGTCCGAATGGTGGCTGCGCACAACCAGTACAGGCGGGTAAAGTATACATGCAGAATTATCAGAGGGGTGAGGATATCTATGCATGGTTTAGATCCTATGAGCTTGCCTTGAAGATGAATGAAGTGCCTGAGAAGAGTTGGGGAGCAGGTTTATAAAAGCATTTTGAGGCCTCTGGGAGGGATGTCTTAGCACCCTTAGAAGCAGCAGGGACCTTAACCTACCCCACTATGAAGGAGGCCTTATGCCTCAGGTATGGGCTTACACCAGAACAGTACCGCCAGAAGTTTAGGAACTTCAAGAAGCTTGATTCAAGTACTTGGGTGGAGTGTGTGAGTATGTACACGCGTGCACTGGAAGGTTGGATAAAGGGCAGCAAAGTTACTGATTATGTGGGGTTGTGTCACTTGATTAGTTGGGAGCACTTGAGTAGTCTATGTGTTCCAGAGCTGCGCCAGCATCTTTTAGACAGCAAGTTAACTGATCCCAGTGAGCTTGCTAAAGAGGCAGGCCGCTGGACTAGCACCAGGGTCAACAAAGGGGTGGTAAGTATCCCAGCCAAGGGTGGACAGGGTCCCCAGCAGAAAGGTGGGGAGGACAAGGGTAACAATAAGGAGTTCTCTAAAGGGCCCCAAAACAGTTCCCAGGAAAAGGAGTCCCAAGCCCCCAAGCCTAATAAGTCTTGGCCCCATAAGGGCAGACAGGATAACAGACCACCGTCTACTTGCTATGCTTGTAGGGAAGCGGGGCACATCGCCCCTAAATGTCCCAAGAAACCCCCAGCTCCAGCTGCTGCTCCAGTCCCAGGGTTAGCTAGTGTAGCTTTGGGAGGGGATTTGATTTCCAGTGGGGAAGAGGGATTAGCTATGATGACCCTTGTCTCTTTAGGAGACCAAGAGATGGTCCAGGATACCTTGATACCCGCTAACACTAAAAAATACGGGCAAAAGGTGACCATCAATGGGAGGGAGATAGAGGCTCTGAGAGACACCGGGGCTAGCGTGACATCTGTCAGGTGTCAGTGGGTGTCCGAAGAGCAAGTCATCCCCAATGTGCTCCACCCAGTAGTGGCAGCTGACACTTCAGTGCGCCTCTGCAAGATGGCGCGTGTTCCCTTTACATGGGGGGAGTCTCTGGTACCTTGGAAGTCTGTGTCAGTGATGCCTTGCCAGTAGATTGTCTGTTGGGTAACGACCTGGAGAGTTCTCCATGGAAGGACGTAGAGCACAGAACTCACTTGGAGATGTTAGGACTGCCAGCGTGGATCTGTGTATCCACACGTGCCATGACAGCCAGTAAGGGTGGATTAGTAGAACCGGAGCCTGGAACGATGGCCCAGGAACCTGTCAGGAGAGGAAGGGGCAGAGGGCGCGGGAAACCGGCCCCCACTGTTCCCACGGTCCAGGAGGAAGCAGAACCTGAGGGGGATGCCCTGGAACCTACAGGGGAACAGGTGGCCGAACTGGGGGATTTGCTTGAGCTGACCCATTGGCAGCAAGAGGGTGGTCCCTCCAGGGAGGAATTCTGCCAGGCTCAGAAGAAGTGCCCTTCTTTCATTGGTGTGCGGCAGCAGGCTGCAGACCAGGCAGCGGGCCTAGGGTCCAAGGAACATTTGATTTACTGGGAGGATGACTTACTTTATAGTGAGCCTAAGTTTGCTGAGCCCGGTGCAGCCCGTGTGCTGGTGGTACCCGAGCGCTTCAGGAACTTCTTACTGGGTCTGGCTCATGACGTGCCTCTCGCAGGACATCTGGGGCAAGACAAGACCTATCACAGGCTTGTCACCCACTTCTACTGGCCCCAGATGAAGAAGCACGTCAGTACCTTTTGTAGGTCTTGCCAAACATGCCAGGCCAGTGGTAAGAGCGGAGGGAAGTGCGTGGCACCCCTCCAACCTTTTCCGGTGGTGAGCACCCCTTTCGAGCGGGTGGGCATTGATATCGTAGGGCCCCTGGACCCCAAGACTGCCTTAGGCAACAGGTTCATCCTGGTCTTGGTGGACCACGCCACCCGGTACCCGGAAGCAGTCCCTCTCAGGACAATCACAGCCCCCGTGGTGGGCCGTGCATTGATGGGGATCTTTTGCCGCGTGGGGTTCCCCAGAGAGGTGGTCTCCGACCGGGGTACCAACTTCATCTCTAGGTACATGAAGTCTCTGTGGGAGGAGTGTGGGGTAACTTATAAGTTCACCACTCCTTACCACCCTCAAGGAAATGGGTTGGTTGAAAGGTTCAACCGCACCCTGAAAGGCATGATTATGGGCCTAGCGGAGCCCATGAGACGGAAGTGGGACGTCTTGTTACCATGCCTGTTGTTTGCCTACAGGGAGGTGCCTCAGAAGTCCTTAGGGTTCAGCCCCTTTGAACTGCTGTATGGCCACCCTGTTAGAGGACCTCTCACACTTGTGAAGGAGGGGTGGGAGAAATCCCGTGGGAAAACCCCCCAGGATGTGTTCAGCTATGTGCTGGCCATCCGCAACCAGACACAGCGCTTCAGGAAGCTCGCTCAAGAGAACCTAGAAGCCAGCCAGGAGGAGATGAAAAGATGGTACGACCAGAATACCACTCTGGTTGAATTTCATCCTGGGCAGAAAGTGTGGGTGATGGCGCCGGTGGAGCCTTGTGCGCTCCGTGACAAGTGGACCGGGCCATATGAGGTGGTAGAGCGCAAGAGTAAGGTGACCTACCTGATCAACATGAAGACTCCTAGGCAGCCCCTGAGAGTCTTGCATGTGAACCGCCTCAAGCCCCACTTTGAGAGGTCTGAAGTGACAATGCTCATGGCTACAGATGATGGTGGGGAAGAGGATAGTGATCTTCTCCCAGACCTCCTGGCAACCAAGGAGCAAGACGGGTCAGTGGATGGTGTGGTCCTCTCGCCCACCCTGACCCCAGAACAGCAGAGAGACTGTCGCCAGGTGTTGGGTCAGTTCGCCTCCCTGTTCTCCCTGACCCCAGGTGTCACCAATTGGTGCGTCCATGATGTGGACACTGGAGATAGTCTACCTGTGAAACAGAAGTTTTACAGAGTAGCTGACAAGGTCAGGGCCAGCATCAAGGAAGAAGTTTCCAAGATGTTGGCGTTAGGGGTGATTGAGCCCTCCAGCAGTCCCTGGGCTAGCCCAGTGGTCCTCGTTCCCAAGAAAGCTGCTACACCCGGTGGCCCGCCAGAACTTCGGTTTTGCGTGGACTACCGTGGGCTCAATGCGGTCACCAAGACTGACGCGCACCCCATCCCCAGAGCTGATGAGCTTGTGGATCGGTTGGGAGCTGCCAGATATCTCAGCACCTTTGATTTGACTTCAGGGTACTGGCAGATTGCCTTAACTGAGGGGGCTAAGGAGAGGTCGGCATTTTCAACACCAGAGGGGCACTTCCAGTTTCGCGTCATGCCCTTTGGATTGAAAAATGCCCCTGCCACCTTCCAGAGACTGGTCAACCGGGTACTGACCGGGCTGGAGCAATTCAGCGCCGCGTACTTGGATGACATTGCTGTGTTCAGCTCCACTTGGGAGGAACACTTGCAACACCTCTGTGAAGCGTTGAAGGCTCTGCAGAAGGCAGGCCTCACTATCAAGGCCAGCAAGTGCCAGATAGGGCAGGGATCAGTGGTGTATTTGGGACACCAGGTGGGGAGCGGCCAGGTGGCGCCCCTACAGGCTAAGATTGATACCATTCTGGCTTGGGAACCCCCCAAGACGCAGACAGAGGTGAGAGCCTTTCTAGGACTCACCGGGTATTACAGACGGTTCATCAAGGGATACGGCACCATTGTTGCCCCCTTGACAGAACTGACCTCTAGAAATCAGCCCAGGAAAGTGAATTGGACCGAGGCCTGTCAAACTGCTTTTGATGCCCTGAAAACTGCAATGTGCACAGCGCCAGTGCTGAAGGCACCTGACTTTTCGAGTGAGTTCATTGTGCAAACAGACGCTTCAGAGCAAGGTGTGGGAGCAGTACTCTCACAGATGGACGACGAGGGCGGGGACCAACCTGTAGCTTTCATTAGTAGGAGGCTACTCCCCAGGGAACAGAGGTGGAGCGCTATTGAAAGGGAAGCATTTGCTGTGGTCTGGGCCCTGAAGAAGCTGAGGCCCTACCTGTTTGGGACTCACTTCCGTGTTCAGACCGACCACAGGCCCCTCAGATGGTTAATGCAGATGAGGGGTGAGAATCCAAAACTGTTGAGGTGGTCCATCTCCCTACAGGGAATGGACTTCACGGTGGAACACCGTCCCGGTACAGAACATGAGAATGCTGATGGTCTGTCCAGGTTTTTCCGCCTTAGTGATGAGAACTCCCAAGAGGGTGGGTAGTTCTCCCCACTTTCAGCTGGAGGGGACACGTGTTAGACCTGACATCCTTGACGTGGGGTTTCCCCTATCTTTTGCCTCTGCTACCTGGATTTTTGATGCTGTGCTGGATTTCGTTTTTGCTGGTTTAGATGCTTTGGACACTCTGCCACTGCTAATCAGTGCCAGAGTGTAAGTGCTCCCTGTGTAAAATATCATATTGATTGGATATACCTGATTGGCATATCTGTATCACCATGAAGTCCCTAGTAAAGTGCACTGTGTGTGCCAGGGCTGGTGATGACAGATGCTACTAGTGGGTCTGCAGCGCTGATTGCGCCACCCACCGGTGTAGCCCTAAAATGGTGTCTCAGGCCTGCCACCGCAGGCCTGCCTGCAGTCCCCGGACTGCCATGTCCTCCTGGCCAGTGTCCCCACTGACCGGGCCTAACCCTTCCCTTTTTATACACGTCAGTCATCCCTATGGAAGGCCCAAGGTACCCCCCTGGGCAGGGTGCGGTGTATGTAAAAGGTAGAGCATGTACTAGTGCAGGTATCATGCTCTGGTAGTGAACAGCGGCCATTTTGTGTGTTCACTGCTGCAAGGTTATCTTGCTCCATAGGCTAACATGGGGGAGGCGGGTGCCAATGGCTATCCGCCTATCTTCCCATAGGAACAAGATAAGACATGAGTGTTTGATATCCCTGAGCTCAGCATTTAAAAACACATATTTTAGGAGAGGTTGTTTTTAAATCCTGAGTTGGAGAATAGTACTTTTTAGAGAGTAGCTGTTCTCCTGTCTGACCCTTCTGTGTGCCTGGGCATGATTGCGGATTGACTGTCTGGCTTGAGAGTGACAGGGGCTGGGGATCCCCCAGGAGGTTGGCTGAGTCAGCCCTTTGCTGAATGGCGACATTTGCAAGTAGAGTGGAGGGAGGAGATAGCACCTGGGCGTGAATAGGGCTGTGCCTGCCTGTCACACTGCTGGCTCCACCTCCTGCTGGGCGGCTGATGACTCTGCCCCTCACTCTGAAAAGAAAGCAGAAGCCAGGAAAACAAAGTGCTCCAGCAACACCCAGGACTGGATCAGACCGGGCTCAGGACCCACTTGCACAAAGACTTCAAAGACTTTTAGGGGTATAAGTACAAGACCCCTGACAACATATTTTTAGATTCTACAATCAAGAGGAACCTCTGCTGAAAGACGGACTGCTGAAGGACTAAAGGAAGATTGCCTTGCTGTGTGCTCTAAGGGCTGACCTGTTCTGCTGTGCAACTGAAGCTGAGGAGGAGAAGGGGCCTTGCTGTGTGCTGTGACCCTACCTACTTGACCTAACAAGACTTTGCTGTGTGCTGTGTCTTCAACTCTGAATCTCCAAGGGCCTGAGAAGAGCTGGCCTCCTGTTTGCAACCCAGGGATAGAAAGGTTGCCAAGACTTTAAAGACCCTGCTGTGTCCCATCTGCGCTGCTGTGTGCTGCGAGGACCGTGGACTGTTCTACCAAGCTTCTAAACATCTGCCCCGGGAAGTGCGCTGGCTGCTCTCTGTTTTGCTGGAGAGTGCCGCGCTGATTCTGGCCTGACACCGGTTGCCGCATTGTGAAGACTGACGTGCTCATCGGCACGTGTATTGCTGTGGCCGCAGGATTGAGGGCGCCCCCCGTGCTAACTAGGCCGCTGTGCGGCTTGGCGGCGTCACGATCGACCCTCTGACACAGGGCGCTGAGAAATATCCTGCCCACGATACACCGCCGCGGCCCGGGGGCCTGAAACTGATCAAGAGCTGCCCTTCCCCGCTCTGCGAAGCCGGAGAAGAGAACGAGGAGGCGGCGACCTGATTGGTTGCTGACCGGAGGCTTGGCTGGAGGAGCCACGCTGCGAGTGGCTGACTCCGGTGACGTCGACATCATCACTGGGGGCTCGCCGAGGGAGCCGCGACCGGATTGGTCCATCGCTCGGGAGCTGTGGAAGCCCTGCACCACGCAGCCTGAGAGGAGCGCTTTCGTTCTAAGCGCAAGAGGCACCGCTGGAAGAACGTGGGTATTTAACTACTGGAAGCCTACGAACGTATTCCTTTCCTTTGAATACGAAGTCCCACGAGAGACTAGAGACTATCTTTTTACGCTCCTAACAACCTAAGAAAAAGATTGATGTGCAACGCTATGATAATTGATTTCCACTGTTGAAACTAGATAAAGTTATATTTTTGATATACTTACCTGTGTGGCCTACGTTTGTGGTGTACTAGGGGGGGTCATTGCAGTTGTGAAGTGCGAATACCTTACACATTGCCTTGGGGATAAGCCTGTCTGCTCGAGCCAAGCTACCTAGAGGGTGAGCAGGGGTTAGCTACCGTGTGTGTCCCTGTACCCTGACTAGAAGCAAGGGTCCCTATTTGGTCTAAGGTGCTTACCTCTGCCAACTAGAGACCCCCAGATCTAACAATGCCCCACACACCTGTCCCATAAGTGGCTACGGAAATAGCTTTGGCCATATAGATCTTTTTGTTGCCTCAAACAGTTTGGAGCCCAGCTTTTTGATAAAAGTGAATATGGCCATAATGCTTTTTTCCCAATAGAAGATCTCTGACTACCATATTAGACCATGTATTCATTCTATCGATCAAGACCCATAGATTGGACACAAGTTGGAAGTGGTGGAAACTTTTTCCTGCCATATGGAAGAATGGAAGTTTCTTCGGACGCTGCACTGTCACTAATATAAAGGACTTGGAGATTAAAATTGTTCATGAATTTCGCATACTACTCTATGAGTTTCTGCAGTGCCGACCTGGTCCGGGCTATGAGCATTGCGTCATCTGCATAGAGGAGTATTTGGACACAAGCCGAGTTCACCAGGGGAATGTATAGAGTGGATCCTGATAAAGCTGCTTCCACATCATTTGTATGTATTAAAAACAGGAGGGCGCTAGACTGCCTCGTACCTTCCTCATGACTTCCCTACCAGAAGCATTTTGTGGTTTGAGAGTGCAACTGTCAGATAAATGTTATTATTGTTTCATCTATACCCATCTCTTCCATAACACTCCACAGCTGGAAATAGGAGACACAGTCAAAGGCTGCTGATAAATCCATAAAAGCCATATAGACCTTTTCTTTTTTAACTGCCATATATTTTGCTATTGTTATGCTCAGATTTATACATTGATCCAGCATCTCTTTTCCATTCTTAAAACCATACTGTACAGGTGTTAGGATATTCCTCTCTTTGGCACACTCCTCTAATCTGTTCAGTAGTAAACGCCCTTTTACTTCTACTGTTCCGTCTAAAAGTGATATGGGTCTATAGATTTTGGTTATGACTTGTCCCCTTTTTTATGTCATTTTCCAGAGGTCTGGTGGCCCCACCTAAGCTATGGCATTGGAAACATTGGTCAATACTGGTATCCAAAGGTCGGAGTATTAAAAAAAGAAATCTATGATGTCCCCATCAGGGCCCAGGGCCTTAGCAGAGCTACACTCTACCAACCCATAACTGACCACTCCCATATCAATGGTAGTATTACCTTTTTAGATATATTGTTGTATCATACATTGGAGGTTCCCTAGATTCAGCTAGGAGCACGAATATTTTACAAACATGGGCCACCCATGTGTCTCCAGGCACTTAAATGTCTTAATTGGGGTCTTCTTCAACTTTCAAGAACGGGGCTACTAATTTTTTTTAATCGCTGTCTGGCACAGGTTATCCAATGCCTCCTCCTTTAGAGTCTCAAGTCTAACCTTCTGTGCTTCTTTGTATTTGTATTGTGAGCTCCTGACTAGCTCCTTATCTCTCGGATTAGTCCTAAGGGCTGTAGTTAAGATTTTAGTGTCTTCATACAAGCCGCTTAAAAAACCAGCAGGCTGTTAGGGTTCTATTGGGAGACGCTGACTATGTCAAGTTGCTTCTTACTTCACCCAGTATGATCTCAAAAGCTGTCAGTACACTGATGGCATCTATATGAGAGTCTAGACAGGTCATTACTTCCTTCCGCCTGCTGCTGTATGGAAAGAATAAAAGTCAACTATATGGATTGTACCTGTTTCCCAGCTTTCTTGTAAGCATATAAGATCACAGGTAGCTACACACCTAATCCATTCTGGATCAGCCAACTTCGACCTTAGGCCTTCTATATTCCAGGTAATTATTTTTGGAGTATCTGTACCCTTCTCACTTATAACTGGGGCCTTCAGTTCAGATTTGAGAACATAGCTATTACATACTAATGGGGCAGCACAATCTTCCCTCAATCAGTCACATACCTCAAGACCTTCCATTGGGGTAAATTGATTACTTGTATATATTGGAGGTCTATCTAATTCCTTGTTAAACTGGCGGGAGATGGGATCGGTTGTAAGACTGCCCAAGCCCTGTTCCATTAAGGGTTTATGAAAAAAAAACATAGTGGGATTGCATAGATCTTTGTAGCGGATGAGGGATAATTGGGAAGTGTGGTCAACAGGTCCCCCACCAGATGATAGTTGTTAAAATTAACCACTATGCATTCCCCTGTTGCTGTTTTGGGGGTGTGGCACATCCATGCCATTCTCCTAGCCATGATGATGTATCTAGAAAGGTCATGACCCCTTTTATTGTGCTTGATCATCCAGTGTAAAGCTTTAGACATTAATTGCTCTGCAGACTCTGCACAGCTCCGGGGTATTTGCCAATATAACAACGTAAGGACAAACTGCTGGAGGAAGATCTAACCTCATATGGTTTTTATTCCTATAGGCCTTCTGTCTAGTTCCGTCCTCCCATGTCTCCCTCATTCTCGCCCACCCGCACCACTCTCATCACCCATTCTGGACGATTCAAGGGCCCTCAACCCTTGTGTTGCTAGACCATCCACTGTTGCGTTATCGTGCCTTTGTAAAGATTGAGTGGGTTGTAAGGGTTGTAGTCATGGAATAAGTGGTGATGCCGCCCTTTGGGTGTTCCTTATCATGGGTTGGGGTTTGGGACTGGAATAACCCTCCCTCCCCTCAATCCCCCTTTAGGTAGCTACTCCCTGTTGTGAATCAGAGGGCTGCATAACACCTGTGGGGTGGGTAGTTAGTGATTTAGAGGGAAGCTTGTTGTACTTAGTCAGTCCCTGTTGGGCCCCATTAGTGACTTCTCCTTGCCTGGCTAAACCTTCTTCCATTTTTGTCAGTCTACCAAGGACCGGTTGCAAAGATGATTTAACGACATGCTACATTCTTAACCATAAGTCATCATTACCATACAAAGTTCCCACTTTTGGCCCAGCCTTAGTTGAGGTATCCACCCTTGCCATTTTGTCTACAGCCTTATTGTTCCTCATGCTGCCTCTTTACCTCTTAACTGGTGGTTCTGTTGGGGAGCTATTTGTCCACTCGGAGGGGTTCGATGCAGGGCTTTAAGTGGGATGAAAAAACTGGGTGGTCTCTCAAAGGGGCGTGGCTAATGTAATTAAGGGTGTGGCTTAAAACACGCAAGCTAAACATCTGTGCTTTCCAGCATAGTGTGCCGCCTGACTTTTATTTTGCAGTTTCTGTCATTGCAATCAGATCAATTATACAAGTAACATAATACTTACAACAAGTCAGGACTATTTGCTTTGTCAATAGTTGTTAGTTGCATACGATAAATAAGCAGCAACAATGGCTTGCATATAATATTGAGTAAGCTTCCACTTAAAGCCCTGGTGACACCACGACAATGTTGCTGCTCCTGAGTTTCAAAAAGAGAAGGGAAATCCTGAAAGAAAATGACTCTCTTTAAAGGATTTCCCTTCTCCTACAATGCTCACGTGGCATGACGTCATGCCGGAACTTCTCCACTAGTCAGAAGTGATTAGTGTGAGCACGCTCACATCGATGTGCCTGCTGCCACTGCAGTGTGGAAAAAAACAGACTGCCTGTGTGAGGGCACAAAACAGAGCCCGATAGAGACCTGTTTCGAGGCCTTCTTAAAAAAACTGCCGGTGCTCAGCACCAGTGAGACCCGACCCACTTAAAGTCCTGGTTTGATGGATTATTACATTGGCGTACAGGAAGGTCATCACACGTAGACATTGTAACATGGCTTGTAAGGTCCACTATTTGTTGCAATGATTTCACCTCTCCTGCAGAGAGCCAAGTTCAGTCAATTTGATCTCTTTAGATATTACATAGGGAGCCCTGGTTAAAAAAAGTGTTCAAGGTGTTGATGATTTTGCTCCCTTGTTCGGTGGCTTTAACCTTGCGTTTGCCCATAGTCTTACTTCCAGGCTATAGCACCATCATTGGCAACGCTCCCCACCCCTCAACACTTGGCATGCATGTAATAAAGTACACACCACACAGTGTTCTGTTTTTGGTAAAATTGCTGCAGGTTAATTACATACTACGTTATGTAATATGGTGGGTTATCTTACGGGCGATCCAAGGGCAGGCAACCATCTGAGCCGCCTGCCCGCCTGATGAGCCAAGCAGCACTAGGGCGAACCACATCTATGCTGCCCCTTCTGGTGATCCTCTTCCCGGATCACGTGACATATGGTCCCTTATTACTCACGCCCCTTTCAGGGCAGAGCGTAGCAAGGCAAGCCCCTGGTTGTTCAGGCCCACAACCGCCCGAAGGACTAACGGGGCGCCAACATGGTTTTCCAGGAACCTCCTATTAGGCTACTGAGATTTGGCTCTGGCACCTCTATGTGCCACGAAGAGGTACCCTTCTGTTCCTATTTGCTTCCAGATCGCCCTGTAACTCCGCCACAGCTCTGGAGGTGGCCACCGTCACCGCCAGAGCCCCCCACCAACAGCTACGGTCTTACCTGCAACCCCTCATCTCTAGTGCCTCTCGCAAATCTAAAAGGAAGAGGTCCATCCCTTCTGGCAATAGGTGGACCCCATCTGTTCCTGAGGCTGCTCCATCTCATTCCAGGGAAACCCATCCACTCAAACTGTGTCTGTGAAAATCCCTGCATCCAATTCTGGCGCACCGCCCACTGGTGCACCCTGGAGATGAATGAATACCCGATCATCCATACCTGGAACCCTGGTAAAGTAAAGTACACCCTTTTTACACTCTGCTGTTTTAATGTTAATTTCCATCACGAAATATAACACGTGGTACACTCCAAATCACTGCACACTAAAATACAAAATAACCTTCAAGGGTGGATGTAACGCTTGTAGAATTCAGAATCCCAACAACCCACCTTTTTCACACCCTCTGGCTCCATCCCTGCCTTGAACACGGCTGTGGTCGCCCCAATACTGAAGGAATGGCTGGAGTATTTTTTGTGTGGCTGGGCGAGGCCGGCCCGTGTTAAGCAAGCCCTCATTAAGCGATCTATCTGGTACTTAGTCAAGGGCCCCTGGTCTGCGTGAATCAAGAGATAGCTGGGAGCATTGGGACAAAGCGCCAAGTACTCTAACCTTGACGACAGGGCAGTATCTGTGGTCCCCAAGTGGCCTTAGCACCACCTCGACCCCCTTCCCTGTTTGATCTGTTTTGGACCTTCTGAGGTGGATGGACAAGGTACCCTCAAGGACGATGTCCTGAATGCTTAAGGCATCGCCTGACCTGTCAGTTTTGGACCTCACCACCAATTCACTGATATGAAGCACGCCAAAAAATGCCAAGCAGAAGGCTGCTGCAAAAAGTGTAGCCTCAAAATGCGAATAGGTGACCCCTTCTATCACATCCAACATGGCCTGGAGAGTGGGGATCTCGATGGGGGCCCTGTTGTCTGGGACCCTGGGCTCCTCTCTGGTCCAACCCTTGAGGGCCGCCCTGATGATGAAGGACTTGGTTGGGTCATGCCCCCATCAACTTGGCGTCATGACTCACCACCGTCAAGTGACCGCATACCCAGGAGTTGCTCCTCCCCTGTTCTTTGGCCTATACTACAAATGCCTGCACTCTGCCCTAAACGGGTAGCGAGGAAAGTCCCAGGGCTGGTGACACTTTCTTGAAGGTGGCCAGGTGTGCCCTATTAAGCTTCTTGGTACCATGGGCCAGTGAAAGTTCTCCCAGTGCTCTCAGTCGTTGCTCCACTTCAAGATTCTCAAGAGATGTGCAGGGAAGGGGGTCATCTCCGCTCTCGCTCACGGCCAGGCCTCCCGGAAATGGAGCCACTGAAAACAAAAGAGAGCGTCAGCTGCCACATTTGTAACCCCCTCAATATGCCTCGCCCTGAACTCAACATTGCAGTGCAGTCATGCCCTGAAAAACTCTCTGAGCAAGCAAAGCACCAACGGACACTTGGCTGTCTGCCCATTGATGGCCTGTACTACCGCCATGTTGTCAGACCAGAATAGGACCTTTCTGTCTGATAGCGTCTACGGCCACAGATGTAATGCAAAAACAATTGGGAACAACTCAAGGACAGTAATGTTTGCCGTGATGCCACCCTTGCACCAGGAGTTGGGCCATTCCTGGGCACACCAGTTCGGCACCCAAAATTGTCCCAAAGCCCTCTCTACCTGATGCGTCAGTGGAGAGGCAGAGCTCGGGACTGTCTTCCCAAGGTGACCTCCAGATCACCGTCCCATTAAACTGCGTAAGGAACTCGCACCAAATAGCAAGGTCCTTCTTCAAGCCTTTCACCAGCCTAACCAGGTGATGTTTCTTTGTAACTTTTGCTTTGGCCCTAGCTAACCTTCTGGCGAACACCCTACCCGCCGGGATCCCTTTAGCTGCAAAGTTGAGTTTACCAAGAGACATTGGATGGCACCCAGGGGGGCTTTGTCCTTCCCTAGCAATGCCTGAATGTCCTGACGCAGCGTCTTCACCTCTTCCGCAGGGAGTCTGGGCTCGCTCTTAATCATGTCCAGCTCAATGCCGAAAAAACTCAGAACTTGCTCTGGACCCTCAGTCTTACCAGGTGCTAACGGAACCCGTAAGTGCCTAGCCATGTCTTGAAAGCACTGCAAGCCCCTGCTGCACTCCTGCGTACCTGCACCCCCAATGAACAGAAAGTCATCTAGGTAGTGGGTCAAACCCTCCACGTTAAACGTCCTCGAGAGCACCCACTGCAGGAAGGAACTGAAGGCCTCAAAGTAGGTACAAGACTCGGCGCACCCCATGGACATGCATTTATCAAAAAAGAATTAACCCTGCCATTTAAAACCCAGGAGATGCTGGCTGTCAGGGTGGAACGGCAGCAGGCGGAATGCCGACTCAATGTCTGCCTTCGCCAACCATGCTCCCCTGCCCGCCCTCCTGACCATATCCACTGCCATGTCCAGGGAGCAGTAAGAAACCAAGCAGGTCCCCCTGGCTCGTTCTTGGGGACCACCCCCAGTGGGGAGATAACAAAGTTCTGAAGTCGTTGCTGCTTGAAGGGGCCCGTCACCCTCCCAGGGCTGCTTCCTTTTTAATCTTCCCTCATACCACCTTGGGTAGCTCCCTAGCTGATTTAAGGTTCTCAGCGTCCCTGCACTCTAGGGGGCCTTGGTAAGGGATTTTGAATCCTTCCAAGAACCCTTCAGCCAAGAGCAGTCTGTCCTTTGTATTCGGATACTCGCGGACCAGGGAGAGGAGGTTTGAGATGATAATGGGAGACAGACTCTTAACCATGGGCATCATGGGAGGCCCGCCCCTGGATGGTAAGCCAGGGCTGCCAATGCTGAGTGGAGATGGGTGTACCTGGGGGGGAATTTGGGAGGGCTGGACAGAACAGCTGACCTATTTATCCTGCCATCCTGGCAGTGATGAGGGACCCTCTCGCTTGTTGTTACAGGCGGTGGCTGGATGTGTGGACCCACACTTACTGCAGGTATGGGAGAACCTGCAGGCTTTGCCCCAGGAGCAGGAGCAGGACCCTGCGTTGCACAACCTGCAGGTGCCATTGTAAAAAAATGTGCTCCCTGCTTCTGACCACCTCCTCGACCTCCCCGAAAGGACTGCCTGAACTGGCCCCTCTTCTCCTGCTTCTGACCCTTGGGCTTGTCCCCCCATTGTTGTTTGTGCTTATCTTATTCTTCCCTTCAGTCATACCCTTCCCCATATGCTGAACCCAGAGCCGCACCTCCATTTGGTCCCACCTAAGTTCAGGGCACATGGCCATCTTTTTCCTGAATTCATAATCATAGCGGTACCATCCCATCCCACCGTTTGTCTCGGCCTCATTGGTTATAGTGCGGGCATACTGAAACAACCCCGGCCCCTGTTCAGGGTATTTTTACATTACTACTGCAGCCAGGATGGCGAAGGCTTGTACCCATGTTGCAATAGTTTTCTCGGGCCAGGCTTGGAATCGCACCTTCTTGTCCTCTTCCTTACCCCCATATTTCTTGTGTCAACCCCCTCCGCCCGTGCATAAGCAAGGTAAATATGTCGATAAACTCTCACCTCCAAATCCCCTCCTTGGCCGCTAAAGGCACCTCCCATGCCAAGGAGCACCACCCGGAAACCATTGGTACCAGTGTGACGAGTGGCTTGGACGCCACGGCTGCTTTGGGCAATTCTGCAGGAGGTGTGGGAGTGCTGACTACCTGAGATGCGATGGGCAGGATGCCCCACCGGGAGCGGAACCAGGGGGGTGGGGATACTTTCTGTGGACAGAATAGCCACAACCTCCCACTGCTGGCCACCCAGCTCTGGGGGCCTCCCAATTGACACATTGCCACCCTGGGTGGGGGCTGCTGTCCTCCCCGCCCAGAATCTGCTTAGGCTCCTTTCCCCACATTGGTGGATCCCTCGGACGCTCCCTCCCTGATTGCGCTGCTGC
This sequence comes from Triturus cristatus, assembly GCF_964204655.1. Classification (NCBI taxonomy): domain Eukaryota; kingdom Metazoa; phylum Chordata; class Amphibia; order Caudata; family Salamandridae; genus Triturus; species Triturus cristatus. The sequence continues at coordinate 1,301,666,921 of NC_140591.1, read as the reverse complement.
CATTCCCCCGCCAGACCTGCATAATAGATGGGACCCCAAGTGCGCCCCCAGCAGGAGCTGCCGTAGCCCTTCCATCCCCACTGTTACCACTGGTGCCACTGGCAAGCGTGCTGGCCACAGCGAAGCCCGATCTGACCTCTGCCATAAAGATCCTCAAAGTGTCTGTGAGCTTACCCAAGTCCTCTGTTGTTGCATAGCCCGCTGGGGGTGTGCCGCTGGCCGGGGCTGTTGCTGGTCCTGGTGCCGGGGGCGGGGGAACAGACAAAGGTGTAACGGCAATACAAGGGGTGGCCATGGCCCGACTCTTGGTTGGCAGCGGGTCTGCCGGGAATTCCTTGACTGTGGGCCTGCATATCCTTGTGGACCTAGTGGGGCCTGCCTCTTCACTGTACTCCTGCTCTGTGGTTGGGGCCGCACTGGCGAATCCAGAGTCCTCCGGATTATTGTCCTTCAAGAGTTCTGTGGCCCAAGCCAATCCCTTGGTCTTAGCAATCGCAATAAAGGCTGCAATCTGAGCATCTTGGGAGGTGCCTGGCTGAGTTTCCTCCACTTGGAACCTCTGCGAGAATAGAGGGGGGGATCCCTGACTATCCATCCTGCCTCCTCATTTGGCAGCTCAGTCTGGAAGAAAATTAAAATTGTAAGCCACTTCGACCTGACAGGATTGCCAGGTATGCCCTGCATCTGTCCAGGTGCCCCACAGTTGCGTCCCACCCCTAGCTCTGTACTTACTTTACTGCCTGTGGGCTATCAAGCTTATGCTGGCGACGCTTGGAGGGTGCTTCGATGAACTCTGTGCATGGAGATGAAGATAGAAGGTTAAGTAGCTCTCCCCATACCTTCCCTTGCAGCATGCCCTCAGGGCCCACGCACCCCACCAGGCTCCGTGAAGAGGGAAAAACCCACCCCAATTGTCGCGAGCGCTACCCTTGCCTAATGTTCTGGAACCCTTTGAAAAGGGACAGGACTGCTCCCTCGCCCTGCCTGTTAGGCTTTGCATACTCTGTGGCTTGTGCCTCTGGGGTACACCCGTGCACCCGTACCTGTTGCGGGATCGTGGCCCTGTGGCAATCTGCCAATAGCTGCACTGCACATCAGATCCTGACCTGCTCGTGGAGACAAAACATTAATAAGGAACGTTCCGGTTCGCTTCCGTCCTTCCAACACTGTTCGCTGGACAGTCTCAACTCCCTGGAATAGGGGTCTGGAAGTTCCCATCCCCTCCGCCCCTTCCCGTTGTGGCTTCCCTCGGCAGAGGGCCACCTAGTATCCCTGTGCGCGTGCTCTTTGTCACCTTTAAAATCGCGTATCCTGCTGTGCGGGCCTGCGCCTATACCTTAATGTCTAGCGAAGTGCCACAGGGGGTGAGGGGTCATCAGCTGAAAAACAAAGACAGCACGGGGTGAGGCATGGCAAACAAGCGTGCACCAATACAATGCAGGGGGCCAGGCGGTGCTAAAGTTGAGGGCCCCTGCCAGCGTCTGGGTCCAAGAGAAGCCCCAACCTTGGGCCTCTCATTCAGCACTGGTGGCTGCAGTCCCACCTCTCCCCCCTGCATTGGCTGTTACCCTTCTTACCAGTCCTCGACAAAGCACAGCATGAACATTTACACCATGTAATTCTTTAAAATCATCGGCAGGATTGCACTCTTGTCCTGTGTGGGCCTGTGGCACCCGAGGTACCAGACCTACCATTGGTAAATTCTGTGCAGACGTCTATGAAGTCTCCAACATAAGGCCTTCGCGAATAACAATGATAGAAACGCACGTGAACTACTAATTTGTCTGCGTCTCCCCTTAGTGATCACTGCCACATCAGGCATGCTGCCCGAGCACCCCGGTGGCCGGTGAAATGCCCCCGGTGCACCCTGCTTGTGCAGGCACCCCCTTACCTGGCTCCCAATGGCAGAAGAGGGGGCGAGGGGCAGGAGCCCGAGGCAGGCGAAAACAACGCGGCATCCAATTGCAACAGGCCCGCTGTTTCACATCCCCCGGAGCCCCCACACGCTTGCTGTCGCCCACCGCCCATCGGCGCTGCCTCTCCTGTCATGCTGGAACCATTGATAGGCCAGACCCAGTGCCGGGGGAGGCCTCCCCACATAAAGAAATGCCATTGTCTGTACTGTTTAACACATACACCACAAGTGTTGAAATCAGCAATTAAACATAAAAAGGGACCATGCCGCTAGGTCGCAGTGACACATAAGAATCCTGGAGCCACCCGCTCACTTGAATTGTGATGGCTCCCACAGTCACGGGCATTGCGCCACCTCGGTGCAGCACATGAAGGGCGCCACCTCTAACACCGCCCTCATGGCTGTGTCCCGCTCGCCGTGCTCCCGTACATATACGCTCTGGAGCCACCAAGATCCACGGCCAGCAGGGACCCAGTCAGACCGGATGCAGCTGCTACCCTGCCTGCCACCAGTGTTTCCGATCCAACACTAGTATGGGGGGTAGGGTATTTGCACTGGTTACATGCAGCCTACGCAAGATGGCCGAAGTGCCCCCCCTCCAGCGCACGTCCTAACTTAGGGCCGCACATATCTGAGGAAGGGTCAGGTCCACGGGGACAGGTAGGCACATCCACTTGGCCTCTCCCAGCTTCGATGTACCTACCAACAATGTGATTGCAGTGCATGCCCCCAAGTGACCACTATTGAACAGGCCCACGCAGGCCAAAATTCCCAACCGGGGGGGCATGGGGCCAACCTCGGCTCTGCGCCCACTCGCCGGTCGGCACCACCTGGCCCGGTCCGGGCGGGGTGCCGCCATCCTAGCACCTCAGGAGCTGTGGTCTGCCCCCCAACTGGCGGGTCGTTGCCCAGCCTAAACCGGTCGCGCCCAACCCAAAGGGAGGTGTAGAGGGGGGGAGATATAGACACTCACCGCAATTGAACAGCTCCTAGGGGATCGTGACGACAGAGGACAGGCAGACAGCGTGTCCGGCACACAAAAGAGGATGTCCGGATGGTGGGGGGAGGCATTTATACCCCTCCCCTTATCCTTGCGCACAGGAAGTGACGCTCTGCTGGCGCACTGCAAACCAGGCTGGGGGACTCCTCCCAGAGTCCCTGCCCCTAAGGGGGTGTGGGGTGCCCTCGATGTCACTAGAGGGCTGCCCTCATTAGCGGGCCTGTGCGGGGGCCTCGGACAGCCACAAATTGAAGATGTTAAGGGGGGCCTGTCCCAGCCTCTCCCAGGCTGTGAAGGGTGTGGATGAGCCCGTCATTGGCCCAGGCTTTGTCTAGGCATGCCTATACATGCGTCCTGCGCCGCCAATCAGCGTCTCACTTATATGCAGGTTTGACATAGTGGGGATGATGGGGATTGTAGTTTCCCCCATCAGTACGACGGTGCAGCAATCCAGAAGAGCACATCTTTTCCCCTCTCACCAGCAAAGCGGCTACAACTGCTGTGGATTGGTGTCGTGCTTATATACACGTATGGCATTGTGGGGATGACGGGGATTGTTCTTTCCCCCAGTGGTGCAACGGTGCACCAATTAAATCACAGAGTTTGACACATTCTGGTAATACATGTTTTCGTGTTATATGTACTGGTACTTTTGAATTTTTTATTGTGTTTTTTATTAAACTAAAACCGGTCTTAAAACTGATTTACACGTGTACATTTCTATCATTATCCCGCTGAGATGCGTACTATTTACACATTTACATGTAAAGTAAAACGTATTATCACGATAACTTGTGACTGGAATGTTCACATGGATCTTCATAAGAAACTTCAATTAAATAATGTAGTGAAATTTTAGACATGCATCTTGATGATAACATTTGATTATGCTTAAAAATATGAATCTACTTGCAAACATGTTTTATTGTTGTAAATAGGTTTAATCTCAGTTTAGACGCTTCAGGAGGATACCAATTATTAATACATCAATCCTCGCTTTTTTTCTCATTTGCAGTAAGGCGTTTCATCGCACTATGTTCTGCAATTGTAAGTCTGGGTAAATGATGTCCTCTGTTGTCATGAAGGTATTATTCTGGGATGTTATTACTGTACATTGGTATTTGTTCCTTCGAAATGTCATAAAAAGATATTGAAAAAGGATATTAAAGCCCGTGAATGGTTTTAAAACAGTGGTTTCAGATGTTCTTCATTTTTGCAAGCAGGAGCACATTTTCTTCTTGGCAACCTGCTCTAACCTTTGGGTAGTAATTACTAGAAAAAAGAAAGACTAAACCTCAGACTATGGGAGCCTGATTACCGGCAAGAAAAGGGGATTTTCTGCACCAGTGAACAGAAAATAAACGGAAGAGATTTTCAAACATATGTTGAACTCTTTTTCTAACCTTGCCCAGCTGGTGTACATGTATACTGCATGTCTGCTTAGAAAATTCCAGGAAATATTCCATTTATTAATCCTCTACCCAGTATTAAAGAGCCATACTTTACAGCAGCCATATAGCCTTCCATTTCTTTTAGTCCCACTTTATCGAGTAGATATATTGCGGTTTTCTTCAATTTCTTTCCGATTTCTTGCTTTTGCCCATTGCTTCGTGTATTTTCTGTTATGAATCTAAATTAACTATACCACCCTGGTTTTTGGTGCGAACCCGACTCTAACAAATTAAAGGCACAAACCAGTATTTGTTGTAGGAAGGCGTGAGGAATTTTTTCTTGTACTTCAGTCATTCATAACTTGAGTATTGGTTGTGTCTCATGTGTTAGATATACATTAGAGGCTTCATTGCATGCCTGTTTATCACTATTCACTCGGTGTCATTACCCCTGAGTCTACATTGCCCCGAAATTAGGATGGCAATGTCCACTGACAACTCATAAAGCAATCTGTTTTTGGTTCCATAAATGAAACTTATTGGACCTCCTGTTAGGCCACATCCTATTTATCTTAACCTAATTCACAAGAGATAGGGCCTTTCTTTACGTTCATGCATTGCTTCCCCACGAAAAATGTGTAGGGACTTATTTATGAAGGCCTGAGTCACATTTACGCCGCCGTTGCATAACTTTTTGTGACGCTGCGGTGGCGTAAATAATGTGCCACGTTGCTCCATATTTACGAAGTGACGCATCTAGGCAGATGCATTACTTCGTAAACCCCTGCGCTACATTATACCTGCGTCAGGTATAATGTATGCAAGGTGGGTGCTCCCCCGCATCAAAACCTCGTAGAAGTGGCGCATTGAAATCTATAAGACTTTAGTGCACTACTTCTAGGACGCAATTGCGTCAAAACCTTACGCCTGCCTCATGGCAGGCATAAGGGTGATGCAGGCACTTTCACATGGGGTCAGCCCCATGTGAAAGGACACATTGCTGGATTTGCGTCTGTTTTCAGACACATCCCAGCAATGCGTCACTTTTGCGCCTACAGATTCTTCAGTAATACTGACGTATCTGGTACTCCTTGCGACATGATGCGCATTACTGTAAATACAGCGCATACTTAGTGTCACAAAGAGGGTGCACTGAGCAGTTTTGCATCGCTGCTTTGTCACAGCGATGTGACACTTCTCATAAATGAGGCCTTCAGTTTGTAAATGTATTTGAATCGAAATAGGGGAAAGGAGCATGTTTCCTTGTAGAAACCCAGGCATGTGCATGAAGATAATTATTGCACAAATACAGATTTCCACGTTCAATATCCTCAAAGTACAATCAGCAAACCCAGAGATCCTGGCAAATTGCCAGCAATCTCCAAACTTTTTGAGCCACAAAAGCCATGGAAAGGGAAATTATGAGACAATGGCACTAAAACATCCTCTTCATGATCAGACTTACGAATGGAGGCCTCATAGTGGAGGTTATTTTGCTGTGAGCATCATTAGATAAGAATTCATCTTATCCATGGGCAATGCAAAGAAGCAGCTCTAAAGCTCTTCAATGTTTCTGCCTCCTAGGATAAGGGTGACCATACAATCCTAATGAAAAGGTGAACCTAGGCAGGTGAATCTGAGCCTGCATGTCCTTGGACCCAATCCTGTATTCCAAATGTAGCAAAAATAAGAATTGCCTCGGTAGAGGCACCAGCTCCACACTTGTCTTGCCTTATTTTTAATATGTGTGTGTTTCCTAGCTCAGCTTTTCTAGCAATTCTGTCAGACTGTCAATTCTGCCCCCACAAGAACCTGACCACATTATTCATGATAAAATACATTAGACTAACGTCACTTAATGCATGGACAGCATTTTTACCTGGTTGATCAAGAGTTTCCTTTGCATTAACAGAGGCCGGCTGATATTCTGCTAATGGAAGTGCAGCTCACTGCAATTAAAATGGCCATCTGTTTTCACAACTCCGCTATCACCTTCTGCAACACCAATGAAAATAAGAATCCTCTTTGATTCTGAGCACTCGCTCACACTTCAAATAAATGCAGTGGCTAAGAGTGTCAACATGCAGCTCCCTCTGCTCTTAGAAATACTCCCACTACTCCGAAAAGATAACCTCAATGAGTTCATAAGAGCCTTGGGTTTGTCGTGCATTAACTGCAGCAATTTCATTTGAACACAGCTTCCATAGACACGTATTGGCAGATTGCAAAGGCTACACAATCAGACAATCAAGCAGATAAAATGAGCTTTACATTAAGCAAACATAACTAAGCTATCCCAGTCCTAAAATTGCTTCACCGACTCGCAGGGGATGCAAAGATTAAGTTGAAAGACATTTGCATGATATCAGAAAGCCTGTTGAGACAGAGACCCACAAAATTTTGTCAGCATAGTCACCCACAATTCTGCAACAAGTAGTCTATTCTAAGCATGTATTCAACTAATCCACTAATAAACTTTCAAATCATTGAAACATCGAGACAGAAATCTGGAGTTCTGGGCCACAGGCTTAAATATAAGGGTGGGCGGAATTTGCGTAGTCGCGCTACGCAAAGCTCCGCAAAACGGTAAAAAATCTCCACGAGCACACAGTAAATTCAATGAACATGCATTTTGAGAGCGCGAGCAAGCGAAAAATTCTGCTAGCCGTGGAACGCTGAATTTTGGGCAATTATGCGGTACGCGAAATTCCCCAAATTCCGTGTGCGGAGCGTAATTTACCGCTCAGGCCTACTTAAATATCCGGCAACCAAACATTAATTGCGAAGAAACGACAAAATAAGCAAATAAATAAAGTTTCTCCATGTGAGAAATATATGGACTTCTCACACCATTGTGTCCCACAAAATTATTAATCAGAGTCCATATGGGGGAGTAGTGGTGTCATGGAGGAGTGATCTATGGATAAAGACTACTGTTTCGCAAAACCTCAGACAAACATGCACTCACCTACTATTCAGATCCCAGGCATGACAGGTTTAGAGTGAGGCTCACACCACTTAGGGTATGACTGAAAAATATTGTGGAAAATATCGCCCTATCATAGCCAAAATATTGACTTCCAAAATATTTCCAATCTAAGTGAACCCCAAATTATGAAGCAAGTTATGTAAATTATGAGACGAAAAAGGCAAATTTTGTTATGACATGCCTTATGTGTGTTCATAACCATAACTCACACATTTCAGTTGTTTTAATAATTTTAGACAGAGCTAATATTCTGTTCCTGGGGCCAGGCCATGCCCCAACCGGTTGTGGCTGCCCAACTCCTGTTGCACATGGTCTTCAGACATGCTCAGCAAGGGTTAACGCACATTCCCCACTGTGCATGGTCTTACCCTGTGCAGTACAGGGGTAGGGTACAATGCCTGCATCCAGCCCAGTAGGGCCATCCAACCCCTGCTGGCCAGGGCTCACACACAACGTACTGCAGATGCTGCACATCAGTGTTTTGGCATGGGGCTTGGCCTGCATTCTGACCCTACGCATTACTGCCTGCCATTCAAGCGTGGATAGACAAACATTTTAACATATTTGCTTGTGCTGTTTTTTATAAGGAGCCTGAGATTAACAGGTCAGCAGCAACTGCTGAGTCAAGCACCAAAGGACTGCCATTACCAGCGGGAAACATCCTTTACCACGCAACCATTACAACGCGGTATGGTTACATCGTGGTTTTGACAACGCAAGTCGTTACACTGACTTGCACTGAAGGGCGCTCTAGACTAAGGAATAGTGTGAATTACTATTCCAACACCTTCCCTACTGTACGTAGACTGGAGTTGGAATAGTAATTCACACTATTCCTAAATCCAGCGCCCTCCAACGCAAGTCGATGTAATGACTTGCGTTGTCAAGACCGCGATGTAACATACCGCGTTGTGATGGTACGCGTTGTATCATCGTACATCCTTACCAGCACCTAAATTGTGAACTGTCAAGCTCTCAAGACACCTCTAACTTTGAGCTTTCTGTTTCAGGCACTTTTTTCTCAGAAGCATCATCTTTTGTCCGTGCACCAGCGGCAGTCCATGCAGGTAAGCGCAGTAGGGTTGGGCAGGGGTGGGGCGGGATGGGGAGTCGACAAACGAAGCAATAGGGAAACTTAAATAAATGAAAAAAAATCCTAGTCCGTTGTCTGTTGACATCCCCCTCCACCCTGCTCCACCGCATTTACCTGCACGGTCCGCCGCTGTCATGTGCTTAGGTTCTGTCTGCTGACCACTGTCTTTGGGGTTGGACCCCATGGATGTGGAAATATTGTTTCACAGTGCAAAAGTAATGAATCAGAGTTGACACATGACTTTGAGATGGTGGGCAACAAATTCAGTCCTAAAATTTAAAATTTAAAATGAATTGACAAGAATTGAGAGTTATGCCTCCTGGGTTAAAACTGAAGAGATATACATAAATGTTGTAAACTTTTTTAAATGCTTCTATCCCAAAATTAGTGGACAGATCTATACCAAACCCAAAATGATTGTGATCTAAGTAAAGTTCTACTTTAATGGCAAGTTTATTTACACACAGGCAGCTGCTTGAGTTGTAGATGGGAGCTAAAATGGGAAGTTTCTTGTTTTTTAAACCTCTTCTTCACTTATTTCCCTTTCATGAAACTTGGAATGCCAAAACATATCTGACTCCATGAGTAGCTTGTAGTTGTGTTTGAGTCTGTCCATGGGGCCAAAAGTTATAGGAAAATAAACCATGCCGTTTTTGATGGAAACACCTTCTGAACTATAACTACACAGTGGCTACCTCCATATAAATGTGTGCAATAGGTGGGTACTTTATATATTAGGACTGTGTTTCCATAGGAAATGCATTTTTTGTGTTATTAATAACTTTGGCGCTGTTTGATGAATCTCCGCAAAACTTCCCAAAATAGTGCTTTTTTTGGGCTACATTGAGCACAGACATTTTTGGGGCCATCTGTCAAGCAGGGGCCAAGAAAAAACAGAGCTCCCTAAACAAATTTCCCGCATTCATTTACCCCTCAGAGCATTAGACACAGCCCAGCCAAAACCGCTGAATTGATTTACATCAAATTTGGCAGAAAGCTAGATCTAGTGCAGACAGAGTGCTTTTGTGTTTTGTAGTGAATCCGTTCCATAGTTTTGGAGCGGGACGGGTATGCCCAGACGTGGGTCCCGTGCTCTCCATGCCACTGGAATCAAGCTATCCTGGCTGAAGAGGGGTTAAACCCCGAAACCGGTCCTAGGATGCTTGTTTCCAGTCCAGGAAGAATCTGGCTTGGCAGTTCGGGCTGGACTGTTCCCATGAGGCACAGGGTCAAGACTGATTTGCATATGGCTGGGTTCAAACTGGAATGGCATGGAGAGCAAAAAAATGATGGATTTAGGCCCAGATCTCTGTACTGGGGTGAATGTATGACATTGTTCTGCATTCTGTCCATCAACTGTTGTTTTTCCTTATGAGGTACAGCAGGCTCTGGAAAGGACAATCAGTTCAGCTACTTGTGCAGACATTACATGGCACAAGTAAGATGCTTCTACAACTCCACTCAGCAAACATATAGCATAGGTGGCTCTTAAAATGCTCTTAAAATACTGGATTGGTCCCTCAGACAAGACCCATCAACAAAAAGGGCATGGTTAGACTCAGGAAGTGGTACATCCAGAATTTCATGTTTTGGTTTTGTGCACACCTCAGTAAAACTAACTCAATCATGAACAAAATCGCCCTCATCACCTTCCTCTGGTGTCGGCAACAGAGAAGCATGATTTTGTGTGTTATATCTCTGAATGGAAACATTTCCTGCTGCCAAAATGATTCTCTCATTTAGGTTATGAGGATATTTGTAAGGTGTTGAATTCTGGTACTCAAAGACATAGGGGATCATTATGAGCAAAGGTTGGCCCATCACAATTCCTTCAGTCTGCTGTATGCTAAGGCTCACCACTGCAACCGCCTTAAGACAACCTGCCAATCCTGCTGCCACTGAATCAAGAGTAGCTGAGAATTATCCAATGTAGCACTTAGTCTCCCCATGGGCTTGTGTAAGTACAGACAGAGCACACTCATTTCTTTCATTACAAAAGAGCACAAATGCGTTCATGTAGTCTGGCATTCCAAGAGCGGTTGTGCTACAAAGCAGATTTTTTAGCTTCTGGAAGGCTTCCATGCTTCTGCCATCTCTTGGCAATGGGTCATTGACATCAGTGAGTGTCAACTTTATCAAAGGCTTTGCCACAAAAAGAAAGTTTGAAGTCCATTGTCAGCAGTAGCCAAATATTGCCCCAAAAACATTGTCACCTCTCTCTGAGTGTTGGGAACTTCATCTTAAGGACTTTAGCTATATGCTTATGAGATACTTGCCTTAGTCTCTTCTCTATCTGAAATTCCAGGTTGATGACCTCCCTCTGACAGCATTGTAATTTCACAGGTGAGACCTTATGCTTGTTCTCAGCCAAGCGGTTCATCAAGGCAACTGTGTCTTGTTTGCAAGTTTCCTTAGTCATTGAGGTGATCAAAGGTTAATTGATGTATTGTATTAATGTTTAACTTCATATTTGCTGTAGAGTCTCTAGGTTCTTTTTAAGTATCTGATTGACATAGGATGAACTTGCGGTATAGTCTTTTGGAACACAAGACCCCATGATAGTCTTCTCTTAGAACCGGAACAAGGGATACCTCACTGCAGCTGCGTTGGGTTGAAGGAATTTGGCAATTACCCAGATTTAGGGACTGTTGGGGTGGCATAGAGGGTCTAAGTATAGAAGGAAGTTCTCTGTGGCCTGCTGGATTCCCCTCTTTGGTTTCCACCACAAATTGATCTGGATTGTAAAAGCACTTTCGCTTCCAGTGCCCCACTCTGTTACAAATGTGACATGGGGTAACCTTATTTAAGACACTTATACTGGTCCCTCAACCTCTCCCTATTCCCGGGGCATTCCCCCTGTAGTTTAGAGAGACTGTTTGCATTGCCGGTCTAAAACCTCAGTATAACTAGGGTCCTTGGAATGGAACTTAAAGGCCCTTAGCCCCTCTCTTCTTTACCACCTGAGTTTGGGTTACCATGTACTTCTCCTTAAGCCCCTTTTGTTTCGCTTCCTGCATGTCAGTGCAATATTTTGCCTCATGCAAGATCTTGTCAACAGGTTTACTCTGCCAACAAATACCTTCGATAATTTGACTTCTAATCTCTGGCCTTATCCCTTATACAAAGAATGCAAGACACCTTGCCATGTTATCTCCAAGTGGGTCATTTCTCCCGCTGTGCTCTCTATACACCTGCATTAATCTCTCAAAGTAAGAATTCAGTGACTACTTTGGCTCTTTAGAGGTTCTGAAATTCTTGCACCAATTCATCTCCTTTTGAGTAGTTTTTGTCTTTAAGTGTTTGATGATCTCATTGTATATGGTTTTAACAATGGGGGAAGGAGAATTCGTCCCTACCAATTGAGGTGGTTACTAAGTTGGCCAATCAACTGCTCTCTTGCACTCAGTTCACAGGTCGTTTGGGACCACCACCTCAAACAATACATCAAGTCTTCGCACAAAACTTTGCAAATGGCCACAGTCTGTTTCATCTAGACGTACCACTTGTTGGGATTTTCTCAACATTTTCAAAGGTTGTTCATTAAATGAAACTGCTATGGAACATGCTCATAGGCCCCTCACTACAGTTCCAGCAAGGGATACTCCTTTGCCACTCCCCCTTCAGCTTTTTCCTGATTCCTTTTGCTTCTGCTTCACCTTGGCCTTCTCTTTCTTAGACCATAACAGCTCTATAAACTTCTAAGTATCACTCCATTCCCTAATGTTTTCAATCAATTCCTTCACATGTGTCTTCATCTTCAACCCCCCAATTTTAACATGCCTAGCTCCTTCTTAACCATTGTCATCCTAGCACTCTTTTGCAGCTTCTTTTGCTAGGTTATATCAATACAGCACACATTTGCCCCCTTTTTCCATTTTTGCATGCACTTCTCGTGCCACGCTCGCTGCCTCTTTACTCATGCAAAACAACTCGTTCTCTCCATAGTGTCCTAGAAAATTCATTTCCACATGTCCCTTAACAATTTCCTCAAATTCAGTTTTCAGCTGTTTGAGGTTGATTCATTGTGATGTTTACCCTGCAGTTGGCAAGTTGCCGGATAAGCCTGTACAAGTTCTGTGACCTCCTATCCCACCACTGACCAAGTTCTCTCCATGTAGGGATACAAATGGTGTCGCTCCAGGCCTCGGAGCAGAGTTCTGAGGTATACTTGGGATATGTACTAACAAGGGCCACAGCCGAAAATTTGATTGTGGCTCTTCACAAAGGTAGTGTGCCTAACATTACGGGTGCAGACATGAACAGGGGCTGGGACAAGAGTTTCTGTAAAACTCGGGGGTGTACTGGCTACTGTGAAAATTCAGCTTTTTCAACCTCAGTTATTACTGGGGCTGTGGCACTCGGGCAGTGGCTGTTGCATTGTACGGAAGTGGTCTTACACTGAGAGGTTTTCCTATAAAAGTGTCCTACTCCTCATTATCTGTGTCTGTTTCCTTCTATGGCTTCTCCTTTTCTTTCTCCTCACTCTCTATCAAGGGACAGGCTCCAACAGTCTCAATGGCTTCCTCTCTCCACTTTCTTTGCTTCTCCATGCCCCACACGCTTCTCCATGAATGAGCCATAAAGCAGATTTTTTATTCAAATTTCTTTCTTTCCTTTTCACTTGGCATTTGCTCCCAAAGGCTTAAGGCTTCAAACCATGTGAGCCTAGGTTGCGTTTTTAAATTGTGCATTCTTTTCCTCAAATTCTTGATTCGAGGGATGTGAAATGTATCACACAATGTGAAATCAAAGTTCCCTGTCATTGGACAGATTCTTGTGCCATTAGCTGAACCACATGCACGTTTTTAACTCTTTCTTGTCAACACTTTTCCGAGCTAGGGTACCTTAAGGAGGAAATGTCTGCTCCTTATTTACACCCTTCTCCTTTTTTGACAAGGGTTTCCCCATTCTGGCAATGTCACACTCGCTTCCTGTTGAATCTTTTGCTTATCCCACACCCACAAGCATGTAATCTGTCCACAAATACCAGTGCGTCTCTGTCAGAAATCACCCTAGCAGAGCTTGGCTACGGCATATGCCAGCTAATCCCTGCGCAGCACCTTCATGACGCAATGCTTCAATGCCACCAGACCACTTCTGAAATGATTTACAACCTTCCCATCATTTGCCTGCTTCGACTACGCAAATGTTTCTAATGGGGTAAGAATGCTACCAACTTTCATACAACAGTGGGTCCCTTGACTGCGCAAGTCACTATGCTCAGCACGTCCACTCCCATGCACTAAGGAGTCACTCACACTGAACTCGGTTAGTGCACCCGTACAAAAAAGTTATCCCTCTATTTCAGTGTAAATGATAGTGCCGCACAGCACACATCACCTAGCAGGCAAGTTCATCAATGCAATGTCTAACCTGAGGTAGCTCTCCTTAACTCAACACCATATGTGTAACAACTCCAACATTCAGCCCTTTCAAAAGTCCAAGAATATATAAATCATGATAATGATTGTCCCTACATATCCAGCAATCAAAGCCACACAAGAACTACTTTCAAAATCTGTCGGTAGCATCCTGCCAGCCGCGAACCCATCAATGACTAAGCCACACACATAGAGTAATTATACACGCCTTCGTTCTTCAGCATGTAAGCAAGAACTCAACGTTCTAAACCTGCGTTCACTTCCTTACCTTTCAATGCTGGAAGGTCGGGGGAGAAGGGTCTAGCCAGGCTGAGGCAACACAGAGTCTGTGTAGTGACATTGCAATAAACGTAAGCTCTTCTCCAGTTTTCCCATCTTCTTCAGTTACTCCCAATAACATAAGCTGAGGTGAAAGCGGGACATCCTCTTTCAATACATGCCGCAAAAAAACAGATATTCTCGGCCGATCGGTTCTATACTGGGGCATGTAGAGAAGATATGGACCAGGTCCGCACCATGTATCTTACACCTAAAACACTGAGTCCCTTCCACTGCTCCCCACTTCACAATTTTCTCAGGTGTTATATACAGGTCAAAGAGGGTTTTAAAATGTTGTGCCCGCAAGTTGGCAGAGCATAGTATAGAGTCACCCATTTCCAATGATTTTCAAAAAGCGGGACTCCCAGACCCCTAGCCTACCCTGCCATATCAGCCCATGCTTGTCCAGATCATACGTGCCCCTTCCAACAGGCAGCTATACAGTTGTGAAATCAAAGATACAGAGGCCCTTATTAATAATTCAACCAGGGATACCTGTGCAAAGCCCGCTGCACCACTAGCTTTTTTGAGAAGGAAGTCCCTTAGATGTAAAAATTTGAAAAAGTCCACATGGCCGATGTTTAATCTTTCCCTGACTGCTTCAAAAGATGCTATATGATTCCCCGCCAAAAGGTCCCCTAGCCTATAAAAAAAATATTTTCCCACCTTGCCAGGCACTCATCCTGTAGATTCTTAGGAAGCTGATCATTACCAATCAAAATGGTGTATCTGCTAAACCTACCTACCCTACGTTTTTTCCGTACACCTGCCCAGTTACAGAACACAGCAATTAGGATCCTAAACTGCGTTCTTTTAAAATAACTTGGTTCATAAATTTTCAAAAGGTCGGCGTTAGCCTGTGAGCCAATCAAAATCTCTAAAATTGACGGGAACAAACTGGGATCATTTTCTTCCCTCGCCCAAATAGAGGCCAATAGTATTGTAGAAATGCGCCGGGGTAATATAGTTTAAAACTAGGGAGCACAAGTCCACCTCTATCCCTAGGAAGAGACAAAAATAAATTGGAACTTCTAGTCCTGCTATATCACCAGATGAATCTAGCCTCCTCTCAATTTGCCTGAACCAATCATTATCTATTTCCAAAGGAATCGTACGAAATATATACAGTAGTTTTGGCAAAATCATTTTAATTAGGTTGCATCTACCAATTATTGACAGCTTTAAACTGTCCCATCACAGCATATCATTCTTAATTTTCCCCATTATAGGAGCCAGGTTTATATCCACAATATCTTCCACCTTTGCCCTAATGTGTATAACTAGGTAAACTTCTTCCGCCACGATCCTACTGTCAGAGGCAGTGGTAAATCTATTTATTAAGATCTGAGTTTTTGCCTTATTCAATGAGAAACGAAATTGAAGCCCAAAACGTTTCAGCAATGGCTTCTACTGCGGACAACGCTCTATCAGGGTCGGAGGAAATTATCGCCACTTGAGCAGCATATGGCAATAGCTTTGTTTCCCAACCCTGTAACCTTATTGGAACAATATCCAGGGCAGCCTTCAACCGTCTGAGAGGGGGATCTATATATAGTGTGAATAGCAGGGGTGAGGAAGGACATCCCTGCCTGGTTCCCCTGCCAATTGGAAATATCTCAGACTCTTCCCCAATTATCTGCAGGCACGCTGTAGGGTTAGTATACAAAACCTGTACTGCTTTGATATAGGAAACCCCTAGACCATTTGCTTCCAAGATCCTCCATAGATAGCTCTATGACACCCTATCAAAGGCCTCATCGGCGTCCAAGAGGGCAGCCCACATAGGTTTCGTAAGGACCTCTGTAGCATCAAAAAGTGAGATTACACGCCTGACATGGTCAGCCGCCCCCCTTCCCTGGATAAAACTGTGTTGCCAAACTGATACCAAGTATTGCATTACCTTATTCAATCGGGTGGCAAACATCGTTGAATATGATTTTGTATTACTATTTAAAAGTGTTATAGGCCTATAGGAATGCAGATTGATAGGATCTTTACCTTTCTTCAAAATTATGACAATGTTGGTGGTGCCCCATGAGCCTGGTGGTGCAGCCCCGTCCCTAACATCCTTAAATAATCCAAGTATTTCCTGACAGGTCTCACTAAAAAAGTTTTATAGAACTCTAGTGATATACGGTCAGTACCCGTAGCTTTACCCAATGGGAGAGCTTGGAGAGCCAAGTAGAGCTCTTCCTGAGAAATATCCGATCCCAATAGGAGACCCTCCTCCTGGGAGACCCTCCCATTCGGAGAACATTCACACAGTTTATCATGCATATGAGAACCCCCTACAGGTTAAGCTGTATATAATTCCTCATTAACTCAATGAAAGCCTCCCTGATATCAGCAGGATCTGAAACTACTTTTCCCTGTATGTTCCTGACCTGCTTAATATGCCCTGCTGCCACCTGTTGCCTGGCCCTAACTACCAGTAATCGGCCGACATTTTCACTGTATTCATTGCATTGCTGCCTCTTGGCAAGGTACTTGCTCGCCGTCTTCTCGACATTGAAATCATTCAGAGAGGCTTTGGTAACCATGATTAAGTTCATAGCTGAAGAGATATCACCTCCATTGTTCACTGTGCTGATTAGTTCTGTCTTAAGAAGGGCAAGTCTTTGATAGAGCCCTTTAATCTGATCTGCACCTTTTTTTTGTTTGATCAAGCTATATCACAGCGTCTCATCTCTTACTGACACTTTAAAAGCATCCCAGATCATTCCAGGGGGAGCACTTTTCTTATTATTACAACAACAACAAAACTCCCTAATCCATCCCTTCATATGATTAACATACTCCTGGTCAGAAAGAAGTACCCTCTCAAATGTCCACCTCTTATGTTCCTTTCTTAAACCTACAAGGGAAAATTCAAAAACGAGGGGATTATGATCCGACATCACTCTGGGAAATAGTTCCACCTGGGCCTTCAACAGGAAGGATGGTGAGGTTAGAAAATAATTGAGCCTGGCAAACTTGCTGTGGGGAGCAGAGTAATAAGTGTATCCTGGCTCATGGGCCATCAGGCTAGGCCATACATCCACCAAACCGATATCCCTTAAAAATAATTAATAGCCCTGGAAGATTGAGGTTTACGCCCCTTACTTGATGCCCCACCCCCCTCTGGAGCTCCTCTGGGTCCATTAATATTTAAGTCCCCACAGACTAGATATGGTGCAGGCCAGGAGGGTAGCTCAATTGCTAGAAAATTAAGTAAGCCAGGATCGTCTAATATTGGAGCATAGTGTAAATATGCCTGTCCCTCCTCTGCATTCCAGTATTATCCATCTGCTGTTCTTGTCCACTGCCTTTCTCCCAAACGTAATGGCGCTACTTTTCATTAAAATGGCCACCCACTTAGTCCTCACATCTTGAGTTGTAAAGGCGACTACTTTTAAGCCTTGAGCACATTACTATCATTGCAAGCTATGTGGGTCTCCTGGAGACATAGCAGATCTGCTTGTAAAAATTCAAAATCTTGTTGGATCCTCCTCCCTTTAGCCTCGTCATTTAATCCACAGATATTTATAGTAGCGATGTGTACCATAGCCATAGTGCCAATAGATCATCTTGTCCAGCCATGTATTCTCCCCCTCTGTTAATATAGGCATTATACTGTCTAAAGAAGCTCTCTGTTCGAATCTTATACAAACATTGTTCTTCAAACTTTAATGCTTCCTGAAAATCTGATAAACAAAATTCTTTAGCTGCAATTTACATATCAACTTTTGGCCAAGTGGCTCCCCAACCCAAATCCCCCCTCAAAGCCCTCCCCCCACCCTCCCTCTTCCTTTCCCCTACCCTTGAAAGCAGCCAGACCCACCAGGTCTGTGTGATAGAGAAAGCAAGAAACACCGTAGCACCTCCCCTCTAAACCCCCCTACACACCCAATCAAACCACAATTTCAACCTGACTTATCCATCAACAAGTGTATTATACAGGGAGAGACCCCTTTCTGACCAAATATCTCAGAAATACTTTTAAAACATCTAACACATCAACTTAAGTAATACAAAATATTTCTTTAATAAAATCACATAAAAAGACCATTAAATTGATCCAAGAAAATACATTAATACATTCCATATGCTCCATAAAATCCCTTCAACATATATTGCACCATTATATAAACATAAACATCATACATGACATTAAGCATATCACATTAGGCCCATACCTCATTAGCATAAACACATTAGCGTAGATACAATGGCCCTAAATCATTCTTTTGGCAACACTCCTAGTAATAGACACATTACGCAATTTGGTAGAGCCTGGCGCTCTACCAATGTCACCAAACTGCCCCCATGCCAACTGGCCTTCTCAAAGGGCTTGAATGCCCTATGTCCCAATGTTCGGGCCGGCTGCCAATGCATCAATCACCAGTGCGCAGTTGCACAAACCTAAACGTAGCAGCTGCCCGCTACTTGCTGGGCAGCTGTGGTGCAGTACGTGGACCTGGGCACTCACTGGGCCTCTCCTTAAAGTGTCCAAGGAAAAGAAAGGGGCTGGCACTACAGTGCCTCCTGAACCCCCACTGGGGCTCCTCAACAAAATCTGCCCCCACGTTGCAGTTGCCCGCTACGGCGGCGCAACTGAGGAATTCAACAGGGACAGGCCCCAACATGCCCCTTGTGCCCCTACTGGGGCCCGGAAAACAATGTGCCCATGTGGGAGCAGCCCGCTCTTCTGCAGGACTGTTCAGGGGGCCAGGAAATACCAACAATGTTATCAAGCAGGGCCCCACTCTGGGCGTCCGCAAAACAAATGGCCTCCACGTCGGGAATTCAGCAAGTACCATGCCCCCTTCACCGGGGCAACTTGGGTGCAGCTCTGGCCCCAACACCACTCCGCAAGCCCCCCCTCCTTGCAGCCAGAATGAAGCAAAAGGGGCAGTCCCACTCACCGGGCTGACTCAGGATTCCCTTGCTGCTCTCTAGGCAGGCCTTCCTCCCTTTTGGGAACACGCAGTGCTCCCACCACACACAGGAGCCCTGCTCTGGCAGGTGCTGCCTTCCTCTCTCACCCGGTCTCCTCGCGCTCACTGCAGGGGTGGGCTCCCGCCTTGGACTCCACATGGTCGGCTCACAGCTTCGGTCCCCTCTCAAGGCTCCTGCCGGCATGCAGGGGTCCCGCCTCTCTTCCTCGCGCTGGCTTCCCGCGACTCCCTCGTTGCTACGGCAACTTGCTGGGGGAGCCGCACTCAGCCTCGGGAACAGAGGCAACTTCTTCCGGGCTGATCTCAGGCCCCACCCGCAACCAGGCTTTGACTGCCTGACTTCCGGGTCGCCGCAGGCAGCGCGACGGCCCTCAGTGTCCTTTGTTGCGGCGGCCTCTTGCAGGGGGGCACAGACCGGCGGGGTGGCCTCCCGCTCCGGTTTTATTTATAAAAATAAATGGGGTGGGCACCCGCGTTGTCGCAGACTCCATAAGCGGTGTGGGCACCCGCAAGCACGTTAAGAATGCGGGGTGGGCACCCGCAATTAATACTATAAGCGGCACAAACTCGGGGTGGGCACCCTCTCTCTTGGCATCGATGGGGGGAATCCCCACGTCAGGATCCCCTCACAACAAGCTGCAGCTCAGCGCTGCAAGGGCAATGCACAGAGGCTCAGAGGCTTCTCTTTTCCCTGGAATCCCAAGCAAAGCGCTCGCAGGGCGCCACGAGCAAAAGTCTTGCTGGAAAAAGAATCAGTCCACGCAAAATGCTCCTCTAGGTCCAGGGGGCATAGCAGGGCCCAGGGAGGCCAGCACACAGGGCCCTCCAGCAGGGAGGTAAGCCCCCATGGCGGTTCCTCCTGGGCCCCAACAGCAGCAAGCCCCCAAGAAGTCAGGAGCAGCCCAAGAACTGCACCCAAAAATAAGGGACCTAAGCAAGCAAAAGGGTCCCAAACAGTCATCCATGGGCAGGGCAGGGCCTAGGGAGGCAAGCCTTCCCCTGAGCCCCAGCAGCAGCACACCCCTGGTAGATTCAAGTCCAGAACAAGAACATT
The DNA here is from genome assembly GCF_964204655.1 of Triturus cristatus. Classification (NCBI taxonomy): domain Eukaryota; kingdom Metazoa; phylum Chordata; class Amphibia; order Caudata; family Salamandridae; genus Triturus; species Triturus cristatus. Next base: position 1,301,646,843 of record NC_140591.1, on the reverse strand, counting down.
TTCATGGGGTCACAGCCTCTCTTTAATACACAGAATCCTTTGTCTCCAAAGGTGCAGGGAAGGGGTGAACCAGATGCAACTGGTTCCTGAGCACTTGCTTTGCTCAGCCCCTCTCCCTATTCACAGGACAGGCCAGGGACATCAGATGCACCACAGGGGGTGGAGCCATCATTGTGTAGGGAAAGCCCAGCCCTATTCAGGTCCCAGGTGTACTCCTCCCTGCCATCAACATGCAGATCTTTCCACTCACCACCGGGGCAGACCCATCCTGACTCCTGGATACAGACACACCAGCCAATCACAAGCCAGACAGTCACTGCACATTCATTACACAGACAGGCCAGCTTCTACACGAGACACCGTAATGCTGCACACATCATTGCGCAGCATTCACTCTCACGAGTTCGCACATACCAAACTCGACCCTGCACTCCTCTCACACCAGGACTTAACACGGTCACTCAGGTCCCCCATGCATTCCTCTGGGAGGGCAGGTCAGTCTAACTAAAACACATACAGAGCGCACGTACTTTACACTGGGCCCCAGTGCTAAAGTGCTCAGAGGCCTAAAATTACCAACACCAGGTTACAGAAAAAGGCTAGGAGAACACAAAAAGTTTCGGGGTGAACCAGCCAGAAGGGCCAAGTCCAACACCAACTTTCTGTACTGCCCCTTTCAATTTCTTTGTGGCCTGTCATGCTTTCTTTCCGTCTGCCCTGGTCTCTGCCTAGTGTTCTTTAATTGACTCCATGGTCTGACTCAAGGCTGGTTTTATATTAGTTGTCGCCTCGCCTTGCTTTTCAGCTATGAAGCTTCCAACCGGGGCAGTCACTGACTCCGTGGGTCTCAAAATCCTTGTGTGAGAATAGTCCCATTTCAACCCAGAGCCAGAGATGCGTCTTCCCCTCTTTTCTTGTGACTCCATGTGGCCCTTAGATTCTTTATAGCTCCTTTGATATTGTTGGTGCTTAAGGGCGGTCTCAGGTGCTTCCAGTGTGCTTGAGCCTGAGACACTGTCCTCTGTTTCGCTGCATCCAGAATCGGAAGCTCCAGAGTGTGAGTCCTCGCTAAGGGAAAAAACGTATCCGTCCCATCGGATATAATATCGGAAACTAATAGCCCGTCTAGGCCAGTGCTGCGGGATGACGCTCCAGTAAGACCTTCAGCATAGAGTTTAGTATCAGACATTGTACGGGGTTCATTCCTGGTGCCTTCCTGAGCCACCTCTCCCAAGACACTTTCTATGCTAGCTGCAGAACCTTATACCCCATCCCTATTGATGGGGGCATGCTTGATGCACAAAGCAAAGATATGTCATTGTCTGCCGCTTTATGTGGTATTTCATTTTCCTCCCGATCCTCCCTATGCACCACAATATTGACACTTGCTCTTTCACTGGGATTTAGTTCAGATGTCTTGGAGCCTACTTCATGTGAGAATTCAGAAGAAGTATGGCTCCCTGGTCCATCCTTAATTTTAAAGAAGTCCGTGATGGCCAGTTGGGTTGGAACAGGGATGGTGATTACATTAAACCCATCAGAGATTGCCCCGACTTCTTCTGCAGTCTTGGGTACTATTGTCTTCTTACCCAAGGCTTGCCCCCGTTCCGTTAGGTTCCTCCACTTCCCTGCCCCCATATTATCCTGCTATTTCTTCAGATTACGGGGCTCGTTGGGCTTACCTGCATTAGTCTCTGCATTCACTGGTGGGGACTCCTGTCTTGGTTCCTGTGGCTGGGTTAGATTCCATTCCAAAGTCTCCTTAACTTGACTCACTGTTTTGGGAGGCATTCCTCTGGTCTCCAGTGCCAAATTCGCATCAGTTACAGCCGCCCGTGCCCTCCAGGCAAATACTATTCTGAGAGCCGTAGCAAGAGCTGCCCACGCCCTCAGAGTGCAGTAGAGGGATTGGTCGAGTCTCGTGGCCAAGAAGCTACTCACTCCTGGTCTGCTTCTACACTGATCCGCAGCGTCACTATGCAGCGTGCCCCTGATGCTTCCCGAACAGACACGCTGCCGACAGCCTCCGCCCGAGACCGGCAGGACTGCCGAGACTCTGATGCCCTCAGGGAAGACCACTTGTCCACATCCGTGTCCTACAGGTAAGCTGTACAGCAGAGGGCTTCAAGGTGTTTCAGGAGGTTGAGGGTGGAAGCTCCACTACGGTGATCTACACGATCGCCATCTTGCTTTCCTCCTATTGACCCATGCAAACCATCTCTAGTGCCTTGTGACCTGCTGGCTTCAGGGTCAACCTTAACAGTTGGAGGAGTTTTGGCCTTTCCCAGCTCTCAATCGGAGCTCTTTGTTTTAATGGAGATCTGTAGATTTGTTCTGATCCCCCACTCCGCAGCTTCTTTTATGGACAGCTCCACACATGCAACCCCAGCCCTCTCTCTGGGGCCAATCCACTGCAGGTGGTGGTCTGATGATTTTCTTTAGTTGTTTCAGGAAATCAACAATTCTTTTAGCATTTCAATGATTTGATAAGCATATAACATTATGATATTCAATTGGCTTTGCACTTAAATGTCTCTTGGTAAACACCTTGTTGATCTTTGGTCATAGCACATCAGATTCCAATTTAATTTGCAATGAATTTTCACAACACGCTGTTTTTGAAAACCTGGTTGCATCCTGCTTTAGCATTATCACTCCTTATAACATATAGCATTAATTTGTGTAGTGGTGCAGTACCTCTGCGTGTGACCTTTTCATTTGATTCCTGGCCACCGATGTGTACAAAAATGATACTTTTTTGTACAGTTACGAGAGTGCATTGAAATATGTGCACTCAGTTTGTACACTGTAAAAAAAGGGTTATTTGTGTACGGCACACATACTGATGAACTTATTTCCTGCCGCTCTCTTATCTGTTGGTGACCTCAGTAACTCATGTGAGAGCACCTTAAAATACATTGGCACAGGATGTTCACTGCACAAAAAAAGACCATGTTTTGTTTATTAGTGGTTTACAAGCCCCTGAAAGCTTGATCCAGGCTCGTTGCAGAAGCCATGGCCCGGTTCGAGGTATTCTCGGAAATTCAAGCATAAAATGAGCAAATGAATCACAGATCTTATTTGGTCTGGCGGCTATAGTTGCTGCCCATGTATCATAGTGAACAGGGTTCACTTTTCGACCTCAGTTCAGCATTACTTACTCCCTTATTCCCTACTCTTCTCACTGGCAAAAAAATGATATTGCTGTATAGCAATGTGTCTCTTGCGAAGAACACTTCTGTCATTGGTCATGTTTCGCAGTATGTAAAAGTGCCCAGAACAAATAGTGTATTTCTGCCCGGGGTGATATATAAAAGTGTTGAAAAATAAATAGTGGATTTCTGCCTGGCAATCAAAATAAAAAATTACAGACAAAAGAATTACCCTTTGATCTCAGAGATATTCTCCACTGGATTACAGTGTGTTCTAATATGTCCAGCTTGATTCAACTGTGTGATCCACGTCGGCAAATACTTATTTTACAGATATACCTCTTTGATCGCTATTATTTTGAGAGCACCTTCAAATACCTGGGTTTACAATGTCCAGTATGCAAAAAAATCCCATGTTGGGATTAATAGCCTAAAATGTTGCTCAGATAGAGTACACTTAACTTATTTGTCTCTTAATTCACTAATTAAATTGTAATCAGGGTGGAGGCAAGAAGGTATTTTCAGTGAATGATGAAAAAACTCATACTTCTTACTTCTTTCTGATTTACTAATGAAAAACCTTCAGAGTTTTATAGAAATATCCATTTTTTTTAATTCTGAACACGCTATCATATTCTATCCAGTTGTTTGTGGCATGTTTGACATGCCAGTTATTTTAATGGCTTGAATCCTGCAGAGGCTCTTAAATACAAAGGTCACCCTTTGCTCTGACTCGCCTATGCCAGTGAATTTGTTGGCTCACTATCCTCTTGAGTACAGCATGCATCCTGAGCTTAAGTATTTCAAGATGCCCTCATATGTGTCAGACGGCAAGTGTGGCCATGTTCTAGTATTAGTTTTCACCTGTGAGGGGCTTGACATTCTTCCTGTAAGCAAGGTCTGTTACATAATAAAACATGTCTCTTAATTTTTGTGAACTTACCTGTGTTTCTTCATAAATAAATTGCTATTTTCTCTTGTGAAAGTTGCTTGTGTCTTCATGTGAATGCACATCTGATTACCCTCGACAGTGCACCTGTGCTTCTTAATATCGGTATTTGTTCTTCTGTGTTTCCTCCTGTCAGCCTATCATGAATTTTGTATGGGATTGTTTCCGCATGTAAGTGCATGTTTTCCCCTCTAAGATTTGCTTATAGAGGTTTTCAGCCAGACTTTATGCATTAATCTGTAATTATGGCATTCACATTTTTCTTGCATCCTCTCCAGCATGCATAATGGGGCAATGGGTCATCCCACTTCAGCCACTGGTTGAATTCATTGTAAGTTACGAGTTGTTGCCTTTCACAATGAGCAAACCCACACACGAAGGGGTCCCTTCAATCCTAGGTAAATCTATGAAAATGTGAGCGTTTGTGGCATCCAAAAAAAGGTTTGCCTTTAGTCCAATTTTTTTTAAAAGATTGAAGAGGGCTTATTAGAAAATGGGTCATTAGTTGTGTGGTCTGCACAAGTAATGGGCCCACATCTGTCCTCCACTGGGAACCAAACACCCCATTGTATCTCTTGAATCTCACAGGGTAGTGAAGCAGAGCAGTCCAAGCCTACTCAAGGTAGGTGGTGTGGGCTTGTAATCATCATTAACAAGTACCCAATAATAACACCTAATAACTTATTGTCCAGTCTGTGCTTTTACTTTTCAAAAAGGAAAAAGTACATTTATTACACACAAACACTACTCAATACTATGCAACAATTTACAAATATACACAAGCTGATGGATATACTTTTGGATGACACCGCATAATCATTCTTGTCTCTCCCAAAGGGAGATTTAGACCAACAAACACATGTCAAACACATTCACTTGTATGCAGCTGCAATATTGAGTGACACTTTGGTTGAGAGCACTTACTACTGGCAATAAAGCATGCAAACTAAGATCACGAGTGGCTGTAATCCTCATTATTTCATTAAAACAGATGCAAGTAAAATGTATCAGCATGTTTGGCATGAAATACACAATTTATCCACTTCAAGCCACAAAGTCTTGCCTCTAGACAGCACAACATTCCCAGCTGAAGAGACATAAGCTCCAGCCTGGGAATGCTGTGGAAACTTGCAAAACTCTTGGGGGGGTATCCTTTTGTTATCCCTCCCAAACTAGGGTGGGGACTTTTCAAACCTTTTTTGGGAGAGAACCTTGAAACTTCACTGAAAAAAACAAAGGTTACAAGAACGTAATAGTTATGCTCAGATCTCACTCATACAAAACCATAGAAATTCAGCAGTTACCTGAGCTAACTATGACTTGCGCCCCCGCAATGCACTGCTTATGATCGCACATATTAAATTACTCATGACATGGTCAGTGACATGGCTCTATACATCACTCATAACATCCCATATGACATCACTGATGACATCACCCACAGAACCACTCACACCACCACCACCATACAATCAACTTCTATGCAAAACACAATTGATTGCAAGCTGTGTATAGTGATATTGTAGTCAAATTCATTGTGATTTATTAGTTTTCTTTTAAATAGCAGTTGTGCACCCATCATGACCTGTCTTCCAGGGTACGCGACTCCCGTGTAGTTTCGCTAAAACTAATACACACACATATATAAACACTTCTATGATTTACTTTTAGGTTACAGGTTTAGTAATATAGCAAAGAAGGTAGTGTAGTAAAAACGAAAAAAAAATGATGGTCGTTTTCATAGGTTTTAGCGAGTTGAGACGCCCTCGCGCACAGTCGCAACACGTATTTCTGGAGCCGTAGTAGAGACGTGACTCTGGTGTGGTTTTGTTGGTAGTTTAATACATATATAGACACTTCTATGCTTTACTTTTAGGTTAAAGTTTTAGTAATATAGTAAAAATAGTAGTGTAGTACGAATTCAAAAACATTTTCATGGTTGTTTTTATAGGTTTTACTGAGTCGAGGCACGTATTTACGAAGTTGTGAAGAGGACGCGACTCTGGCAGTTTTTTGACAACAGTAAAATATATAAGACACTTTTTCAGTTTACTTTAAGGAAAGTGGTTTACTAATAGTAGAAAAGAAATAGTATAATTTTTTACATAAATATCATGTTAATGAGGTTTAATACATTTTACGGAGTTGCATTCCGGGCGCGATGAAACCGCGCTGGAGTCGTGCATGTCATGTGACACAGAAATAAAGGGATTTGATAGGATAAACACCTTTCGATCATGAAGAGAGAGATCCCACCACTTTCCTTCTTGTTATGGGAGTGGCTGAGTGTTCACAGTTTTTCCAGCCTGCTTGCATTTTGAACTTGCCTTGGTGGTTTTTTAGCATTTTTCTGGCATTCACCATGTCATCTTCAGGAGACTTTCTAGAAGAAGAACAATAGAATCTCCAGTAGGAAGATCCAGCCAGAAAGAGAAAAGAAAGTGTATTTTGGGAATTTCTTTTCAATCCCTGAGGGGCAGAAAAAAGTGAATGTACAGAAAGTGACATGTACCATCTGCCACACGGTCCTCTCATGTGGCAGCAACAAACTGCACTTGTATGGTACATCTTCAATGTACAAACACATTTGTGCAATTCACAGTACTGGGCTGATAAGAGCTGAAATGGGAAGATAAAAAGAGCAGCAAGGAACATCTGGTGCTTCAGAAAATGAACAAGAAACATCTGCTGCAGGAGGACATCTTTCAATCATTCCTGTTACTCTTCCTGATTTCACCAAAGCTGGCCTCTCCTGTCTAAAATGCATGAGATATCCGAGTGTTGGAGGGCAAGTTGTGGCTACAATGCTTGAAATCATCAATGGACACACATGCAAATTAATTTTTGATTTAAAGCACACTTTTTCTTTTTCTGTGCCTGTTTTTCTGCTCTTTTTATGGAAAACAAATTAAAATGTTTATAAAAACTAAACAAATCATAAGAGTGTTTAAATTGAAAAAAAGTGGTTCTTTCTTTTTCTGTGAGCATGAGCGAATGTTTAGATGGTTTTTGACACTGTCTCAGAGGGTGTATCAGTGGCTCTCTTCTTTTCTATGAACTTATTTGAGATTCAAACCAGGGTAGGAGAGTGGATTTATACCTGAGTGTATGGGTCTGTAGGTTTGCATGTAGCTAACTGAACCTCTAACTACATGTTTTAGCTTTTATACACGTAGGAACATACTCTATGGCCTAGCTACATGCTACCTTAGGAGGAAGTCATATGTGGTAGAACAGCATGGTAAGGCTTCTCAAGGAGTTTAAAGGCCAAGTTGGTCTAGCAGTAGAACTGCATAGACAAGCTCAAGTGTACCATGCCTGATTCATGTTTAAAGGGCTACCTCTCTGGATGGGTGAGTTGGTAGTGTCAGTTCTTTGGTAAATATCTGAATGAATGCCTCAGTCCCTATGTGGGGGGCGGTGTTTTCATATGCAAGTAACTTTGGTGGTACATCACTGACAATCTTTGTGACTGTATGGGTCAGTAAATGTATATGTAAGGGTCGGCATGGATTACCTTGTGGGTCTGTTACTTAGTACTGGGTTATTTAAGCAAGTGTGCAACTGCCTCAATTAATGCTAGATACATAGTTGCTGGTGCATGCATTTATATGAAGCTACAAAAGCATGTACAATGTGGTTCTCCATCCTCCTTCCCACCAGTGGTATATAGGGGCCTTGAGGGTCTCCACATGGTGGGCTAAGGGCCGCCTGTTAATGGCTCGGTACGGCATCTACAATACAAGTGCTTCTGGGAGAATAGGGTGCAAACCATGCCCATGCTATTGCCCTAAGCCACTATGCCCCACCCATACTACATTCCTAAGCACCTGTCACAATCCCCTTTATCTTGACATACTTTGGGTTGGCAAAGAGGGGGTCTGATGGGCCTTGCACTTTGATCCCACTGGTAGTTGGAAATCAGGTCAGGTATTAAGGGCTTTCTTCTCAAAGGTTGCAAGACTGAGCCCTGGCCAGACTGCACAGTTTCTGCCCTCACCACACTGCATTGCCAGGACCCTGCACCTTGGCCCCTATGTCTCACCCATACCGCATCTGCCACACTTCGCTTTATCTGGACTTACTTTAGGTAAGGAACAGCAGGGGTTCTGGTGAGCCCTTGCACTGTGATCCAAATGGTCGACTGATACCGGAACAGCTGTATTCACCAGACCTTTCTCCACAAAGGTTGCAAGACTTGCGCCCCAGCCAGACTGCACTGTCCATAAACTCCACCACACCGCATTGTTTCGCACCACCGTCCACAAATGTAACTTTCGTATGGTGGTATGGCGATTGACCTGGCAAGCTCTTTTCAACAGGACCACTGGTAGCCTGACTTCTGGTAGATGTTTTAACCATGGTGCACTCTCTCGTGCTCTGCACCCAACAGCTACAGGGCAGCTTCCACAAAAGGGGCATAGCCCTGGAATAGGAAGAGTAGTGCCCATAAAGTCCATCCCCGCTCCCCATAGATATCAGCTGATGAGGAGCCAGCTTTGTCCACGTTCATCTCGCCTGATACACTGATAACATCACAGTGCTATCACAGTAGAATGACATGATTTTCGGCCAAGACTTTAGTTTTTTTTCAGTACATTCTCTCCCAGCTTGTGCGAGGACAGTAGTCACTAAGTTCCATCAAACAAATTTGAAACAAATAAAGATAATCATACACATTAGGGAGCATTTTACAAAGATTTCACACAACACAGAGCAGCTAGTAAAGTTTCTGCACTGATTTGCTGCACTGCACTGTGTTGCGTAAATGGGAGAGAGTAGAACTGTGCAATGTTTAGTTAGAAAGGGCTCAGTTCTGCCTTCACACTGAGCTGGCCACTCATGGCTGCCATCAGCCATCACACGCACCCTTGCACCATAGAGCAAGGTTGTCCGTGCTGTACTCAGCATAGTTTTTGTGCAGGAAGTAGTCCTTTCCATGCTTTAAAACTATGTTTTAAAGCATTTTCCTCTTTGCATGTGTACTGAGAATGTAGCACACATGCAAAAAGTAACAAACGAGGAGAAATGAAGGGTCTTATTCACAATGGTGAACGTACATGTTTGTGTAAGTTTACTATTTTTTGGGCATTCACAAACTACGTGCAGAGTTTTGCGACTCTGCACTCAGTGCCGTAGCTAGACCTCTTGCTGCCTGTGGTGGTCCAGGCGGCAGCGGTATGTAAGAGCAGGGGTGCTGTTGCTCCCTGCGGCCACTGCCCTACGGCAGCTACAGGTAAGAGCGGGGGGAGGCTGCCGCCCCCCACTTGCTACACCACTGTCTGCACTCTGTATACTTATCTGTGTGGAGTTCTCAGCCCCTATTGCAGAGTTTCCAGGTACACAGATCTCAAAGTTATGCAAGTCTCAGGGAGGCACTGGATTTTGGCACAAATCCCTGTCTACAATTCTTTGTAGAACCGAATTTGCATCAAAACCCATGGGTGGCTGCATGGGAAAAATCCATGCACCACTCATGGAACGCCCCCTTGCCGCTAAGTAATGCAAGGCAGCGCAGTGTTCTGAGTTCTGCTACATTTGGTTACAAACCAATGTAAATTGTGATTTGATTTGGTTTGTAAAACCTAGCAGAAGACTTTACAGAAGGTTGCATTAAAAAAGTAACACAAACCGAATCAATCTACACACTCTTTGTTAATCTGGACCGTGATCTCACCAGGATTGGCCCATCTATAAAATAAGATAAAGCAGCAGCCCTAAGGTGCCATCTCACACAGGTAGCAAATTATTGTTCATGGACTGAAAAATGGCTTTTTGGTATCTGAGGAGTGCTCCAATGGGCAAAATGTATCTATCTTTGGAGCATTGAGAAATTCTGCACCATTTCTAATTCTCATATAAACAGCAGAAAAAGGCAAAGAATACAAGAAATGCATGCAAACGATTGTAGCTGGACCATTTAATCGCAACCTACAGTAATGAATGGTAGAATAAAACTGGAGATATAGTACAAAAGCAAGATAGCGTGCATCAAATGTGTCACTAAGAGAAGATATGCTCTGGTGAATAAGAAAAACATGTTTTGTTAAGTGGCTAGATGCAAGTATTATAAAATGATGAGTCTAACCAAACATGTTCTGAAGACAAGTCAAAGCTGTTATTCTCATCTGCTTTTGAGCAATCCGTAAAATATATATAAACTGCGAGCTCTGAATTAGAGATTGTTCTTTGTGTAAGTCTGGCTATATTTATGTGCCAGTCAGGTATGTTCCCAGACGATAAGAAATTCCACTAAATCCCTTCAGTAAAATGTCTAATGTAGATAACAACATGCTTTATTTTATGGCTCTGCCTCAGTCACTCTTTGAAAAGGGAACAATCTAAGGTTGTCAAAATTAGGATTTAAGCAATTGAAAAATCAATGGAAAATTGCCGATAAAAATGCAGTTATAAGATGTACGATCCAGAGGTTTATGCAGAAGTCGAATATATATATGCCTATGTCAGGAATGAGTTATCGCGGTCTGACTGGTGATGTAAGTTGACGTAAGCTGTATTCGTGTCGATGACTCTGAACCAGTGCCTTTTCTAAAACAGGAGAAATATCATATTTGCCTTTAGAGGAATGCCACAAGCCTGAGAAACTATAACATGTTTTGCAGCAGTATTTTTGTGTCTAAAGCATCGCTTTCTAGTTGGCAAACATTAAGGACCTGACCCCGATATTCGTAAATCTGCACCCACAGTTGCTTTATCCTGCTTGAGTGCCCATTTTTTTTTTACAAAACTTTCCAAGAGAGCTCCTGGAAACCAGCAACAGCGGCAGGTGTCAAGAGGTACTTCTTTAAATGTTCATTATTTCAGAATTGCAATCACACAAAGGGGTTTCCCCGTGTGTGGGTTTGCTTAGTGTACAATAGTGCTTAATGAAATACTATTGAATTTCTGAAACTGCACTTGTTTTCTTTCTTTTCTCCAATGGCTAAATATTTCTGCTCCTTCTTCTATATCAGCACCAATATTGGGGGTCTGTTTACAGAGCTCAAACCTAGCTAGTGAGCGGCACAGATGCGAGCAAAGGCGTGAACTCTGTGGTACGAATTAGAATTCTTTGCAGAATTAAGATATTCATGTTTGATGGTTTATATGGTGTGGAAATGTAGGGGAAGACTTACAGGCCCCCTGCACCACCAGTACGTCACTTTTTGTGACGTACTGGGGGTGTATTTTACTGCTCCATATTTACAAGGACAGGAAACAGGTGCCCCTTCCTGCACAAAAACAATCTCCCCGCGACGCAGGCATTCTTGCACCATGGTGCAAGGGTGCCTGCGCCGGTGCATGGCTGTAGTTTGTGCGCCAGCGCAGGGGGAAACACAGAGATGCAACATATTGTTATAAATATGTTGCATCCCTGTGCTTTGAAAGTGACTCAGTGTGGCGCAGCCAAATGGCTTGCGGAATGCACTGAGTCACTTTTATTGTAAATCTGCCCCCTAGTGTTAGTTAAAGAGGAAGGTATTCTGGGGTATATTCACAAAAACTTGTGGTAACTACCGCAAGAGTAGCTTAACGCAACTCTCAACATCGCAGCCCATCGCAGGAAAATAACCCCGTGTCAACGTGGAATTCACAACAAGGCGGTACCATGCGATAGTCTGCCGAAACCGCAGACATTGTCCGCGATACAACCACCTCGATGGAGATAAAAACACAAACCACAACACCCAAAAAACGGCGATGGGCCAAAGTGCGATGAGGAAATCAGCGATAAGCAGTGCCAGGCCTGCAACACACACCTGGCAGGCGGGAAAAATCACCATGAAAGTAGAAAAAAACACCCAAACACAAACTGACCAACACCCAAGCACCATGGAGGCAGCTGGAGCAGGGGCAGAGGACGAGCGCAACCCCACAAGCACCCCGGACGACCAGCCCGGGACCTCGGGGACAGGGAAGGGCAAGGACACGAAGAAGAGGAAGACGAAGTTCAGTCCACAGGCAAACAGGATCGTAGACACCACCAACAACTGTTCATCACCTCCAACGTGTCATTGGGCACCAAAACTGGAATATGGCGGGACATCGTGGACAAGGTGAATGCCGATGGAGAGCACATGAGGACAATGGACGAGGTCAAGAGGCGATGGAATGACATCAAGCGGAAGACCAAGGAGAAACTCGCAGTCAACTAGAAGGCAGCAATGCAGACTGGAGGTGGGGGCCCAATGCCACAGCTCGTGCTGGATGACATGGAGAAGCTGATGTCGACAGTCATCAGTGTGGATACTGTGGCCGGAGTCGGAGGACCGGACACTGCTCGACAGGACACAACACAACAGGGTGAGTGACCACCAGGTACTGGGGGGACGGGTGGAGATGGCCACAATGGCACGCATACACAATCAAGCACAGCACAGTGCACACCCTCAATGACTCTGGGTCATCGCCCAGATCCACAGACTGTCACAATGTACAATGCCATACTGTCTGAATGTCAACATGTACCATGCAGCTACATACATGTGGACACATTGCAATACACCATCTCCCCTTCACATTGTAGGGCCACTATCAACACCCCCTGCAGAGCAGTCCCAGCCACTCTTCACTGATGATGAGGAGGACAACCCCAGCATCAACACCCAAGCCCTCCTAGACATCATTGACATCATCCGCGACTCACCTCCAGGATCAGGGCTGATCAGCTGCATTGAGGAGACCCCACCCACCACCCAATCCACCCAGCAGGAGGCATCCATGGCCACGACAGTCTCCCAAGACCCCCAGAAACAACACACGGCCTTCCAATACTGTTTGCTAGAGGCCCAGAGGGAGACGGCTGAGCAGGTGCGGGTGGGGTTCGACCTCATGGCCACCAAACTGGATGACATCCATGGCTGTCTAGGCTTGCTCCATGGCCTCCAACGAGCCCTGACTGACATCACTGGTGTCCTAACGTGGAGAGAAGAACACCTGTTTGCTCAGAGGGGCACCAGCGATAGCAGCCGTGAGCTGGCACACATGCAGAGGCTCATGGAGGACATGGTGTGGATGGAGGCGGAAAGGATGGCAGCCACCGCTTAACATCAGTGAAATGTACCTGGGATCTACCATGCCCTGCAGACCATCATCATGGCATTGCTGCCTCAAGGCATGGCGCTGATGAATGCTGCTGCCCCAACACCATCCACATCTCCGCCCCCTGGTGTGTCAGTGCCTCATAGTGCAGCAGGTGTATCCACTCCGGCTCCTGATGTGTCACTGCCACACAGTGCGGCCAACAATCCTCATCCGGCCCCTGGTGTGTCAGTGGCACACAGTGCCGCAGCTGGTACTGCAACACCCACAGGTGGGGCAGAGCACACATCCGGGGATGAGGACGTGGATGGGTTTGTGATCAGGAGGCACTAGCATTCATCTCGGCCACCTGGTCTGTTTCTGCTTGGTGCCGCACATGGCCTCATGACCTTCCACTGACCCCCAATACACTCCGATGGACTCACCTTGGACAGCAACATGAACTGCCATATCCTGTTTGATGACCAATGACACGGTGACCAGACTGAGGACTGTACCCTTTCTCTTCCGCAGGACTTGTCATCCCCGGATGGACTCTGGCTGGCCCTCCATGGGCCCATATTGTGTAGTGTGCTCGGCATTGCCCTGTACCGCTCCAGCTGCAGAACTGCACTGGATGTGCAATAAACATCCAGTGACGCACTGAGGTGTCATGTCTGTCATCATTCATTTATGAATGTGTGGATGAATGTAGGGACAGTGATTTCCCTTGCGTCAATGAGGCTCATCCTATGGGATGCCAGTCAGAGGGTGCTACATTGCATAGTGTGTACCGGGTCCCGTGAACACTACAACAGGGACACACGCATCAGACACTTCCAAGTCCAGACATGGACTGAACCACGCCCAGAGCCCATGAGTCATTGTTGCAAGTCCTGTGCTGGTCTGGCATACGGCAGGCCAGACCTCTCCGCTAACGCTCCGAGGGGGGCCCTTATTGCTACCCTTCGCAGGCATACTCGCTGGTGGTGTGCAGGTCACTGGTCTAGTTGTCAGCATGTCACAGCCACTCCCTGAGGGCAGGTTTGCACACTCACCACACCCATCCGGCAGAGGCGTCACAGGCCATATGACTCCGCCAACATAAGGGGCCGACGAAGTCACATTCTCCTCTGCCGGTGGTGACTGGATGATGGACGCTCCACGCTTCCCAATCATAAAGGGCCCATAAGTTGTTGCCCACAGGGTTAGTGGCACCCGAGGCCTTGCAGCTGTCATGGGCCTACCACCACGTGGTGCTGACTGGGGTCGCACAGGGCTAGTGGCACCTAGAGCATTGCGGCCGGCACAGGCACCCCGCCCGGGACGGTGTCTTTGGGTGCACTGAGTCAGTGGCACCTTAAGCTGCTGAGCGGGTGTGCACCCTGCGATGATGCCCCGTCCCGGCAGTCTGGACAGCTCAGGTTTTGTGTGCCCTGCTGGACCGCAGTGTAGGCCAGAGCCAGCAGGCAGCGCAGGTCTACTGCCACAAGGCGTCGCTGCCGGGATCCCAGTTAGCGACACCCATTGGGGGGCTGAGCGGGTGTACAGCCTGCAATAATGCCGGGTGCACTGGTATGTCCTATGCAATGAAGTAATCAAGACCCAGCACCAAACGTGACACCTGGTGACCAACGGAGCGTGGCTGCATGGTGTGGAGGGTGCCATGTCCATGGGCCCCTGGCTTGTGGCTTGCAGCGGCACGTGGTGGGACCTCCTGTTTACACGCCGGTGGCGGAAGGTGAGCAGTGAGGCCTGAGTGTGCATTGGCAGGCATGCTCCGATGGGCGGTGGGAGGGGCTGGGTTGTCTTTGCCTGGGTGTGCATGGGCAGGCATGCTCCGATGGGCGGTGGGAGGGGCTGGGATGCCTCTGCCTGGGTGTGCATGGGCGGGTAGGCAATGTTGTGTTGTGCAAGTGTGTGTACTGTGCCAATCTTTTTTCTGGACCCTGTTTCAGATGACGGCTCTGTCTCAGATGTGTGACCTGGTGTACTGCTATATGTACCAGCAAGTGGTTGGAGACACACCGGTGGCAGCAGGTGAGCAGTGTGGCCTGGGTGCGCAGGGACGGCACTCTCTCTCTCTCTCCCCCTCTCTTCTTCTCTCTCTCTCTCTCTCTCCCCCTCTCTTCTTCTCTCTCTCTCCCCCTCTCTTCTTCTCTCTCTCTCTCTCCCTCTCTTTTCTTCTCTCTCTCTCTCTCTCCCCCTCTCTTCTTCTCTTTCTCTCCCTCTCTCCCCCTCTCTTCTTCCCTCTCTCTCTTTCTCTCTCTCTCACCCCCTCTCTTCATCTCTCTCTCTCCCCCTCTCTTCTTCTCTCTATCTCTCTCTCTCTCTCCCCCTCTCTTCTTCTATCTCTCTCCCCTCTCTTCTTATCTCTCTCTCTCCCCCTCTCTTCTTATCTCTCTCTTTCTCTCTCCCGCCTCTTCTTTTCTCTCTCTCTCTCTCTCCCTCTCTTCTTATCTCTCTCCCTCTCTCTCTCCTTTCCTCTCTCTCTGTCCTTTGACGTGCACAGGACACACCTTCTCATCATGATTTTTGTCTTGCAGGCTGTGACCCACGGATTGCCCGAGGGGAGCCGCCATGTGTCTTCATTTCATTTCAGTCTTCCTTTTAATAAAGTTTCATTTGTTGCTTCGAAAGTGAATGTGTGATGCTCATTTACGTGACGACACATGCATGTCACCAGTTGTGATTGTGCGACATCAAGCCGATTATTTTGGACATATTTAGGTGTAGCTGATGTGGCATGTCTTTGGTCAGGGGGGTGCCGGGGAGGTGGGTTCCTTGGGGGGGGGGGCTGCCGGAGGGTCTTGGTGCCCTCTCGGCCCGCCGGGCTGCATGTTCAGTCGCCCGGCTGCATCTGTTGTTCTTCAGGGTTGGCTGTGGGCTGTGCTCCCTTTTGTGGTGCAGGCTGCGGTCCGACTTTGTACCAGGTCGGAGCAGGTGTTATTTTCCTGCTGCTAACGCGCATTATTGCCTGTTTTGTGTTGTTACCGCAGCTCTGTCTGGTCGTTGTGAATGTTGTGTAGTGGTGTTGTCGCGGTTTTTGGCACGGGAACGCCTAAACTGCATCTCATCAGCGATAGTTAGGGGGGGTCATCTGTGCAAACCTTTTTGCGGCTGCTATCGCAGGGAAACTGGTGGTATCGGCTGTTAGCACCAGCTTGTGAATAGGGCGATAATTCTATTGCCACTTTGGTTGCGATAAAATGCCGCCAACTCGGCGATAAGTCCTTGTGAATATCCCCCTTTGTGTTGTTCTGAATTGGAGGAGAATAGCTGCCTTCGGCATTTTTTTTTTTTTCTTTTACTTCTGTGCTATGCTGCCCGGTGGTGTTTCTAATGGACTAAGATGTGACGCATCTGGGCTTGACGGTCATGCAGAGTTGGGGAAGGATCCAGTTTGGATACTTTATGGTTGGGATGTTATGTTCGAACTTCTGTAGTCCTTTGAATGACGTGCTACAGCATTTAGCATCCCTTTCCAGGTGTCTAACGTCCGATCTATGACACTAGTTCGGCATTGCCTCGATTCAGGTGCGAGATAACTGAGGCTATACAGAAAAATGCTGAAATATGTCATTCGCATGCCCTTGACAGTCCGATTTTAGCCGGGGTGTGAATAGGCTGGGGAAAAAAGTGCGTCAAAATCCATAAACACTAGATTTAGTGAGGAATGCCAGTTTCTAAGGGCTTTCCCACTCTGAAATGCCAACTTCTCATTCCTGCAGTAGGATATAGAAATGTGCATTATAACAATATTTTTGGCAATATTATGCTGAGGGCAGTGGCATCGTGAAGCCCCTTCTTTGGCAGCCAAAGTGGGCATTGTCACTAGGCCCAAATCCTGTTGAAACGTCACTGTAAAAACGTTTATTAGTTTAATTTTTGGATTCTGCATACAAAAGCTCATAATAACGCGTTAATTTGAGACAGGGGGATCAAGCGCTGCTAAGTGAGTCCATTTTATTTAAGGAAACTGAGAAAGAAATGAAGGCAATGGAGAGTAGATAGATAAGACAACAAAAATAAGATGAGATTGAGAAGAGAAAGGAAGAGTGGAAGTTGGAACTGGAAAGTATACAGAGGAAATGGAAGAAAGACATGGTTAAAGTAAAAAAACGCACAAGGAAGGAATGAAGCATTAAAAACACAAGTGTGAAAGGATAGGGGAAAAGATGTCAGGGAAGGTAAATAAATGGGCAAAGGCAGGAAGGGAATCAGAGGGGTGGATACATGTATGAAAGGATGGCTCTACAGAAGAATTAAATGATATACGGAATGATGGATGGATGGATGAATGGCTCAATGGATGGATGGATGAATCTACACAATGACCATTGGAAGGATGGAATGGTGACAATATGCATGAATGGGTAAGAGGATGGACAGAATACTCAGCAAATTGATGGAATGGTGAAAGGATGGAAGAAGTGTGCACGGACAGAAAAGTGAAAGCATGCAAGAATTGAGGTGAATGAAGGATGAATGTATAGATGGGTAGAATTAAGTTTGAATGAAACAATTATTGAAAGGGTTGGATCTACTTGCTTCAATCTCTCTGTGTCATATGATGCTTAGTTCTAAGTGTGGGACATTTAAATTTTTGGTCTACTCCCTTGGCTGAGGGTAAATTGATTTAGGAGCACATGTTACCTTTTGCTAATCTGTGAATCAATTCATTTGTGCATTCAAGCAGGGTTGCCTTTGCATGGCTTCTTAAATCTTTATGAGAGCCCTTGTCACATATGTACTACTTTACGTGGTGCAAAAGTGACACAGGGCTCCCATAAATAAACCCCCATATGTATGAACATTTATTTTCCCTGATAAGTCATTTAGGTGCACATGCATCAATTTAGGCAATTGAGATTCCTTAATTGCGATTATTAAGGAATCACAGATATGG
The DNA here is from genome assembly GCF_964204655.1 of Triturus cristatus. Taxonomy (NCBI): domain Eukaryota; kingdom Metazoa; phylum Chordata; class Amphibia; order Caudata; family Salamandridae; genus Triturus; species Triturus cristatus. Next base: position 1,301,628,812 of record NC_140591.1, on the reverse strand, counting down.
AATCACAATTGCCTATGCATGTAGGAATCGCAAAACAATGTGCGATTCCTATACATTCCTTAATTGCTACTCGCAAACTGCGAGTCGCAATTAGAGGACTGGCTCCCCATTCATTCGTATGGGCCTAAAGGCAATTTCAAGGGTGCAAGGGTGCCAAAAGGACACCCTGTTGCACCCCTGAAATTTCCATTGTACCACATTTTACCCATTTTACCAAGGACATGTGTGTGTGTAACATGGAACTGTGAAAAATGGACTTTAGTGTATTTTTCAAAGTTTTTGCAAATTACCATCAACATGAAATTTTAATGCATTTGCTATTCCTTAAATAAAAACGCAATGCAAATAATTGCACATTTAGCGATTACTTAAATTGCGATTTTCGCATTTGGGATGATGCATCCCAAAGGCAAAAATACTGGTCGCAAAGGGGCAGATTCTGCGAATCTGCCAGTTTGCGAACAGTATTTTTGTTGATGCATGTGGTCCTTAATGCATCTTTCAATTTGCAGAATGTTTTCCTTTATAGAGCAAGTGGTCTGTCTTAGACCTTATGAATCTCCACTACCTTAGATTAACTTTGCTGTTCCATGCATATTTATATAATGCACTTCAGAATTCCATTACTCCTGGATTTTGAATGGGGTAATTGGATTTTGAAACAGGAATTCATCTAATCATCACCAAATGGCTGTTTGATACATTGGATTGGATCGTGCACTATGTATGCATTCGCCAAAACATTTATCGGGTGTGTCTGCCAGGATGGAATTAAATAAATAAACTGCCTCCAGTGTACAGTGTAGTCCATGGGTCTGACTGACATGACCCAAGCACTGGGACTGATTCTCTATATTTTTGAGGGGGATGTTGCTGTTGAGGAGAGATTGCGTTGTAATGTGATTTGACCATCCTGTCACCAACAGCACCTTCTGAAGAAAAATATGGGTGGATTAACTAACATTTTGCATTGTGTGTGCACCACTTTTTTGGTGCAGTCACAACGCAAAATTAAGAAATGATTTACAAATCCAACCAAGGGCTGATTTGAGTCAGGGATTCCATGGGTGGTCATGGGCGCTTCCATGCATCCACCCATGGATTTTAATGCAATCCCATATCTATTAAGGTCAGTAAACCTTAGATTGTCTCAAAATGGTGCGCCTCCCAGATCCAAGTGTAGCGGGGAGTTTAATATTTCTTTTTGTTACTTTTTCTATGTGTGATGCATTCCACATCACACATAGAAAAGGGAAAATCCCTTTAAGGATTGTTTATGTGTAGGACGGTATCCCTTACTACACAAAAACTATCCTGCTTGTAACCCAAGCACCCTTGCAACAAGGCACAAGGTTGCTTGCTTTGTAGCTAGGCAGCTTCAATTGCGCTAGCAAAAGGAGGGAGCAGAAGTGCCCCAAATCTCATTATTAGATATGGCACATTTCTACTATTTCAGTTTCACAAAATGCAGTGCATCAACTTTGCTTGCTGCCCTGTGCTGCATGAAATCTTAGTAAATCTGCCCTGCAGTTTATGTGCAACATTTTACTGCTCTCCATATTTTGCAGCCAACCACATTGCAAATGTATGCTTTGTGGGAACGATAATGATCCTGTGCTTAGTGTAGCCTGGATTTATTAAAAGATGAGGCGGCATGTCTCACCTGCAATATATAAATGAATTAGCTGCTCAACTATATAATCTATTAAAGGCAACTTCTGAGTTACAATTCCTACTTCCGGAGTCAGCAGATAGAGTGAAAGGCAAGTCATGGAGCATCTTTACAGCCTTGGCTTAAACTAAGGGTGGGTGGAATTTGCGAAAGTGCCTTTCGCGAAATTTTGCAAAATGGCAAGAAATCTCTGCGAACACGCGAAATTTCACGTGCTCGCGGAGATTTTGGGCTGATTAATGCGTTACTGAATTTGACCTTCAACTCGGGCACTGAAGTACTGGGTATTTTAGTCCCAGCGGTGCAGGGGCACACACCCTATGACTTCTGGGTTCTCCCTGTTCCAGACCTACAGAAACACAGAGTCTTCTGGGTGAAGTCAAAGATTCATTTATTGGCTGCAGACCAATTACAGGTATCCTAGAAGTACAACAGCGTGTATGTTCTCAGGAGACTGCTAAAAATCATAGAAACTGACTTCTCCTTAAGTACAGTTTTTCCTGCCTCAGGCATACATTCCTAGGTTTATGATACGGCCATATACACGTGTACATTACAAACGAAAAGGCAGAGTCATGATGACCATCCCACATTCCAGCTAAGCCAGCCCACAATTATTTACACAGCAAGGTTCAGATCCCACATCAGATATCGATAGGCCCCAATAAAACACGGGCAGCTCCTGTTGATAGAAACAAGTCATAAAGCAGGAACAGTCAGGTGTGAAAGAGATTAGCCAGAGGCTTGTGTGGGATGAAAAGGACTTTATGGCGTGTCAAGCCCTGATGCTAATCACAGGTGGCCGGAGGAAGGGGAGCTCGTGAAACCAGTTTGACCTGGGGCAGCAGAGCCAAGCTGTTCAGGTCACAGAAGAGTCATGGAAAGGCAAATGTGCGGTGAGGCCCGTATTTGCTTCATTATAGCCTATGTGAGGGCAATGACAAGATGGCCACTGCTTCCAAAATGGAACCCACGTAGTGATGCAGAATAACGTGTACACAGTGCATTCATAGCTAGAACGGTATACAAAGCACTTGTACATACCGCATTAACCATTTGCGGTTCGCTAATACCAGGATAGACAGGGGTGGGGCCCTGTCCCCTATGTGGTCACAGAGATTAAAGTACAACAGACCCTCCTTTTGCCCTTACATAGGCAATCACTATACTCATCTTAATCCGAGTCTAGGTCAATGTTCACAAAGTCATGGAGATGTTGCTGTAGCATCATCCTATTACTTAGCTCGTCCCTCGATACAGGTTTCCTTACACATAAGGTAGCACAGAGGCCACATATCGCAGGAGCACACTGTATGCACAGACAGAACAGGAAAAGAATCGCTAAGATCATTCCAATGACCATCAGAACTTTCCAACCCCTGGCAGATATCAGTTCCCAGAACCACCCCACCAGTGACCAATCTCCTTTATCCACGTGTATGGACTCAGATATTTTATGGAGTCTGGAGATGGCTTGATAGACTGTTGGAGCGTTATCTGGTATGAAAATGCAACAACTGGATTGGATAACCTTAAATACCCCACCGCGGTCTGCAAGAATAACGTCTAGAACCATGCGGTTCTGCAAAGTCATGAGGCGATCCGCTTGGAGCTCAGCTGTCAAATTACCGAGGGCACCAGCCGTTACATTGACAGTGAATTCAACCACACGAGTCAGTTGTCTCAGGTTCCTACTATTTACCATAGGACCCCAAAACGGCAGGAAACCCAAGAAGAAGTCTCCCGCTTCCTGACCGGCAGTATCCTCCTTACTAATTACGCCCCTCACAACTCTAGTCTTGTGATAGTCAGAGGCAGCAGTAAATGTTGGCGGTAGCAAGTTCGCAATATAACATGTGCCCGAAAAATCAGGGGGCAGCCATGTATATGCTCGGTCATTACAGATGAAATATATGCCTTTGGCAGCCAAAAACGCAGGAGAAAACTGTGATGGGAAAGTGTACGTTTCAGTACAGTCACTTCTCCCTAGTTGAGCTCTAGGATTTTGACCATTACCCTGTAAGCAGAACCGACCTATGTGGGGTACGACCCAAATTGGGGATGAGATTTTTCGCTGTCTTTCACCCAGACTAATACTATACCCCGTTGCGTTCCATCCTACATAAGGTCTCAATTCTTCCTTGGGTATGGACGAGTATGCATCGATATCTCTGCTCATATCGGCAACTCCTTTCATCAAAGCCTTATTATTGGTGATAGGTCTGATGGAACGCGGCTGTCGAGGGGAGTATGTATCTAGAGCATAAAGAAACATGGTCTGGAATGCCCATGACGATCCATTGTAACTGTACGGCAGCACTAGGTAGGGAATACCCTTATTAATGGTATGTGGCATTAACCCACACACCCAGCAATTAGTTGTATTCATTACTAGTTGGTGTTGGTGCAAGAGCTGAATAAACGAGTTATTTACAAATTCTGATCGTCTGGTTTGCTCATGTTCAGGAAGAGGGTGAAAAGAGTGTGAGGAGGCAGTAGAAAGAGGTATAGGCTGTACAGTGGGTGCAATGGGCTCTTGAGAGGAGAAAAATACAAATCCAACGATGAACATTATTATACTACATAGTATAAATAGGCACAAAAATACAAAACATTTACTCTTTATAATTTTACACATCCTTGCTTTAAAGTTCATTTCCTCAACGGGTCTCTCCATCTTAAAAAACTCCATCCTCTAATCGGGCCGCTCGCGGCGGATGAGTTTCTTCTGCTAAGGAGTACGCCTGTCAGTCCAGGGAAACACCCTAGACCAACCAGAACCGTTGACCTAACGTCTTCGGCCTGTACCCCAAAGTCTTGGCACCGCGACCCTGCGGCTGAACCCGGATGGTGGTTCGAAAAACAAAAATCAAGAAAGTCCTTCAGATGGGAGAGCTTATAATGTCAAAAAGGAAAAATAGTAAGGAAATCTTTATTTGTCCATAGGCCTTGGTCTCAAATTATAGCGGAGACGGCCAGGTGCTGTTTGATCCTGGAACAAAAGTTCAGGCTCCGTGGTGTCCAATCGACTTGATGGTGGCACAGCTTCTTGCAAAATATCGTTACTCTCTTGGTCTGAAACTGTGCCCTTTATGCGTGCATCACTGAATGGTACAAAACGAGGTACAGTGTCTGTTTCAGAGTCGGCGATACCCTCCTGGACCCACTGGTCATATGGCAGGGGCAAGGGGACTACCTTGCAGTGGGTGCCATGGACCCAATTCTTTCTCCCTTTCACCCGGACCGCTGATCTCGTTGACAGAAGCACAAGGTGGGGGCCGATCCAACGAGGCTCGTCGTTGCTCTTGCGCTGGAAGTTTCTAATCAGCACCCATGTGCCAGGGTCGATAGGGTGTCCAGGAGTTTCAGAAGCTTGGGGAAGAGTATCATGCACCTGTTGATGTAAAACACGTAGTTTAGCAGTCAAATCATACAAGTAATCGAGTAGTACTGGATGCTCGATCTCACTGAATTTCGTAGGCCTTGGTACACCCCATACGTTGGCCGGGCGGTCAAAAACCACTTCATAAGGACTAAGTCCCACTCGTGAGTGTACGGTCATTCTGGTGGACAGGAGTGCTAAAGGCAGAGCATCAGGCCATTTAAGACCGGTGCTCGCCTGGATTTTGGCCAGTTTAAGTTTTAGAGCGCCGTTGTAGCGCTCTACTAATCCAGCTGATTGGGGGTGATTTGCAGCGTGGAACTTCTGCCTAATACCTAGTCCCTCACACACATTCTTCATCACTTTACCCACAAACTCACTTCCATTATCACACCACATCATTCTTGCATTCCAAACCTAGGGAAGAACTCTTTCACAAGGGCTTTGGCTGTGGATAGGGCAGTGTTATCCTTTAGAGGATAGGCCTCTACCCATTTTGAAAAAGCGCAGACAACCACCAATACATATTTCAGGTTGTTGCACCTTTCCATGTGGATAAAGTCCAGCTGCAAAACATCAAATGGGTATGATGGGGGTGCAAAATCACCAGCTGGAGTTGGGGTTCCCCTACCAGGGTTATACTTCAGACATATCATACAATTCTTGACCACATTCTCTGCACACTTGGGAATTCCAGCATTCTGCCATACTGGAGCCAACAACTTACAAATTCCTTTCGTACTGATATGTGCCATTCCATGTGCCATTGTAACTACTGGAAGCACATATGCATCAGGCAACAACCATCGCCTATGTTCTGTCAGATCTATCCAACAACCATTCTCATCCAACTTACCCACACTTTCTCTCCACTTGCTTAATTCTTTCTCTGTAGCTTCAGCTTGAAGCGACTTCACACTCTCTATCGTGTTTTCACACATTCCAACATCATCAACCCATCTTGCGGGGCCTGCAACATACATTCTAGTCTTTACATTCTGTGCTGTTTCTTTCGCGATCTCATCAGCAAACGCATTCCCACGTCCAACATCATCTGTGATTTTCCTGTGCGCACTGCATTTCATAATCGCAACTTGCAACGGTAGGGTCAGTGACTCAAGGAGATCATTCACCAACTTGCCATTCTGAATTTTAGCTCCATGCGACGTCAGGAACCCACGTTCTTTCCACAATCGCCCAAAACTATGAGCCACGCCAAAGGCGTACTGGCTATCGGTGTATATATTCACTCTCATTCCTTCAGACAACACGCATGCTCTTGTGAGGGCGATTAATTCTGCTGCTTGGGCCGAATTATGTGGCACTTGTGCAGTTTCCACAACCGTGTGTAAAGTCGTGATAGCATATGCAGCAGTCGTGTCACCATTAGGGAGCTTGAAACACGAACCATCCACCCATAAAGTACCATCACACTCAGTCAGGGGAGTATCTTTTAGATCTACTCTCCCTTTCGTCTCTTCTTCTGTTCTGAACAGACAGTCATGTTGCTCAATCTCATCTAGGTCTGCTGGATTTGGCAATAACGTAGCTGGATTCAGCGTGTTGCATCTCTTTATGTGTATGTGGTTTGCTAACAGTGTGAGCTCATAGCCTGATAATCGCGCACTAGTCAAGTGTTGTGTCTTGGTTCTGTTTAATAATGTGTCTACAGCATGTGGAACCATAACGATCAATGTGTTGTCCATTACCACACCAGCAGATTGTCGGATAGACATAGCTGCAGCAGCTGTCGCTCTCAGACAGCTTGGCAATGCCCTTGCTACAGGGTCCAAGGTTGATGAAAAATATGCGCATGGGCGTGGTCGGTCGCCAAAAGGCTGTGTTAACACTGATAATGCACAACCATCTTTCTCGTGAACATACAATGTAAAAGGCTTGCTGTAGTCAGGGGTACCCAACACAGGAGCTGAACATAATGTATTGCGCAATTCCACAAAACTTTTCTGGCACTCTTCAGACCATGGGATAGGATTCGGTGTGTCTTTGCATGTTAATGCTAACAAAGGTTTTGCCAACAGGGAAAAATTTGGGATCCAGTGCCTACAGTATGAGGTAATGCCCAAGAAAGCACGTACTTCTCTCTGTGTTCTTGGCACACTCAACTGTGCAATGGCTTGAATTCTTTACGACAGCACCTGCTTTATTTATATCTGTAAGTGCTTCCTGTTGAGGTTTCATTTTTGTGACAGGAGCATCGTGCCAGAAGGAATCCTGCCCTGCATATTTATCCAAGAAGATGCCACCGTTTTATGCAATACCTCTACTCAACTGGAGTACTTTCTACTGGCTAATCAGTAAGTGGTACCGCGGTGGGTAAATGTATGGTGCTTTTCCTACACTACAGCTGCGTAAAGGGCCAGAAGAGTTGTCTCCAGCGACCATGTGTGTCTGTAAGTTTTGCCACCGCGCCGATGTGCGCCGGGGTCCCTTGAGTGAGCTGTCCATCATAGTGGGGAAAGGGCGGGAAGACGTTGCACACCGCTGGTAAGTGGGCTGGGGCCAAACGTCAGGGCTTCTATGCAGTTCACATGCCTCTTGTTTATAAAGGGTCAGAGACCGACCAGAGCAGCAGATGAGGAGACAGAACCTCCTGGTGTCAGGAACTACACGGGGATTGCGCTCGAGAAACTCATGGATGCACAGACCTCCATCAAGGATTACAGCAAATTGTTGACGGTAGATGTGGGGAGAGAAAGCACACCTGCCTAGCCTCCACCGTGCTCACAAATCTTTTATGCTGATTAATGCGTTACTGAATTTGACCTTTAACTCGGGCACCTGCTTTATTTAAATCTGTAAGTGCTTCCTGTTGAGGTTTAAAATGACAGGAGCATCGTGCCAGAATGAATCCTGCCCTGCATATTTCCGTTCCGCCACAGATCGCGGAAGTTTCAACATTTTTGCGTTCCGCGCGGAACGTGAAAATGTCGAAATTTCGCAATTTCCGCAAGCGGAATGGAAATTGTCGACCACCCTTAGCTTAAACATGGAAAACAGGAACTGTTTGGCTGATCTGCAGAAAAGAGCTATTTAGGGGTACGTTTATTTTTTTCTACACTATGGGTCATTGAAAGAAAGATTTATTCTCTCCATTATTCTACAAACCTGAGCCAGAGCATTTTTTTTATCTGAATTACATTAAACTGACTCTAATACCTTTTTGATAAAATACTTTTTGATGTATGAAATTTCTCAGTACGGCTTCTGGTTTTATTCTTCTTTTTGGCAATGAAAAGGAATGAGTAAACCACTAGGTATTTGAGCAGTTTATGGGTATGGTGATGGTGTGACCAAGTATTAATAAGTATTAATAAGAATAAAATACCATTAGCCATTCATTAAAAGGAAAATACAAGGCAAGTTACCTAGTAGTTTCATGACCTTATGAAGAAACTCAGCCCTAGGTCTCATTCCTCTACATGGTGACTAAACCTCCGTGACTTGAAATATCTTTATGATGCGCAGCAGGATATTCTGTATCCTATATATAATCAATAAAGCTGGCAATCTCTGTAGAAAAGCCTGTCTCAAATGTTCTTATTACAGTTGAGTTGAAACATCTCTAGTAACCTGTAATGAAGAAATGACTTAGCTGATCAAATGTATCAAGTTATTACATCTGTGTTGTGAATTCATAATGCCTGCCAAGCAGAGAAGAGGAAATTATAGCTGCACTTTAAACAATGAATCAGAATTTTCTCCTTCTGATGATCTAATTTTCTTGAATGAAGAGTGATCAGCAGGAAGGAAATATTTCTTCCAACATGTTAATTTTTTGCATGCAATAGGTCATTACAGAAAATATAAAATGTATCTCACACATTCTGAGCCATAGCATGTTTTAATCGGCCTTAGAATAACATGCTTCTAATATCGTTTCTCTGACAAATTACTGAATGCTTTTGGTGTGTTTGAGTTTGCACTACTGATTCTCTTTTTTATTTTTCATGTCTGCAGCCATTCGGGAACATTCCTATGAAAGAGCAAGACATCAGGCGTTTAAGTTGTGGAAAGGGTGATGGTGTGACCATGTATTATAGGAATAAAATAGCTTCTGAAATATGTTAAAAGAAGTTGCAAATCATCCTAGGGTTCTATGACTTTATGAGGAATCATGGACTTTGGGATCGTTCCTCTATATAATCAGGGAACTCCTTAGGACTTGAAATATGCTTATTAATTATGGTGGGGTATTTTATCCCTTATATTTTAGCACCATGCCACTAAACTAAAAATTCGATTTTTAATTACCCCTCTAATTTTATGCAAACATGTTATATAAATCTTTTTTTATCACTTTGGAAAAAGATCATCTTTTTCCTCAAATATTGATTATTTCTGAAAATCAGAAAATTGACAAAATATGTACTACATCAAATGAAACGACCAGCAGAAACACATTAAAACGTTTAGTGTTCCCAGTAGCCTGTAGCCCTGTTTCCAGAATAATTTAACACTTCACAGTACTAGTTGAAAATGCCAACTGCAAGTTTTAGAGCGGAATGGTGAAAATGTACAATAATTGTATTGGGGGGAATTGCATCAAACACAGGCGAATTCAGTTTAGTCAAGAAAGGGAACATAATAAATTAGAGCAAATTCAGTGTTTAAAGCGAAGCAGTCAAACAAATCTGTAAGTAGCTGCAGCCAGTCTGGAGGCTAAGTAGAATACTGCGCCCACTGTAGGTGCCTGTCTTTGACCTCATTGATACAGGTTCAAATCCCATCGGGTCCATTCAGCCTTACTTCTCAGTGGAGTAGTGTGGCTCAATGATTAGAGTGGCAGACCCTGATGCAGAGGTCTAGCCTGGGACCAGGGTTCAATTCCCCACCTTGGTGGGTCTTGGGCTCAAAAATTCCATGGACCTGATAATTCTCGCCTTGGTGCCTATTCCAATCATGGAGTGCAACTCTGGGCAATAGCTTGCTTAGTCTCCACAATGGCCCCCACAACACTAAGGATGCCTGGCCTCCACCTTGGTGGTGCCCAGGAGTGGATACCTCACAGGGAAAGCCAGGATGGGTTTCACAGCGGTATTCATACAAGCGATTTGAGACCCTTGCTGGTGAGTAGTGCGCTATACAAGTATCAATTTACATTTACATTGCTCTGAGGTTGATAAAATGAATACCGTTGGGTAAAAATAAACATCTATTATTTAGCACCAAGATATCCTTCTGGGTGAGTCTGTGCTTAACATATATATATGCCATTATGGTATAAGCCTTAAATCGTCTTTAGCATTTTTGTCTTGCCTTACAATTCATCAGAGCTTGATTTTCTTCTTCTCTGCAATAGGTTGACATTTTATTTATGTTTTTTATGGGTCTGGTCAGGATCTCAGGTCTGGTAATACTCACATGATTATCAAATTATTGTGGATTCTGAGAGCGGTGGGTTTAGAAAAAGAGATTCACAAATTATAAGTGACAACTCCTCCTCTGAGGAGAATAGTGTATGTATATTGTGAATCAGGCTCAAGCCGGACTCAGAATGGGATCAAATAGGTGTCCTTTATTTAGCCTCTTTCTGCTACTAGTTGACCTTTGTTTTTCCTTTTTCTACTCCCTTCTGACCTGCATTTTAAATCTTTCTGCCTGTTTCTAACCCTTATCTCGCCTCTTTCTGCTCTTTTCTGACATTTATTTTCCATATTTCTGCTTGTTTCTGATCTCTATTTTGCCTCTTTCTGGTCGTTTGTGAGCTCTATTCTGCCTCTCACTGCTTGTTTCTGACCTCTACTGTGCCTCTTTCTCCTCGCTTCTCTCCTTTATCATGCCTCTTTCTGCTCATTGCTGACCTTTATTCTGCCTCTTTCTACTCATTTGACACCTTGATTTTGCCTCTTTCTGCTTGTTGTGACCCTTATTCTGCCTCTATCCGCTCATTTCTGACCTTTTTTGCCTCTTTCAGCTAATTTCTGACCTTTATTTTGTCTCTTTCTGCTTATTTCTAACCTTTATTCTGCCTCTTTCTACTCATTTCACACCTTTATTTTGCCTCTTTCTGCTTGTTGTGACCCTTATTCTGCCTCTATCCGCTCATTTCTGACCTTTTTTGCCTCTTTCAGCTAATTTCTGACCTTTATTTTGCCTCTTTCTGCTTGTTTCTGACCTTTATTCCTTCTCTTTCTGCTCGCTTCTGACCTTTAACATGCTTCTTTTTGATCGTTCTTTCTCATCTTTTTGCCTGGGTCTACGGAGGAGCATTGGGGCCTCCACTGTCCCAGTCAGCTCCTCACCTCCTTTGGGAGCTGGCATTGCTCTCACAGACATGCAGCTTCCTGTCTGTCAGTGCAATCCTTTTGTCTATTTCCCTGCCCACATGACAGTGGGCAGGGAAACAGTTAAAAACTGAACTCTCAGCAAGTGGAAGCGGTTTCATAGCCGTCACTTGCTGAGAGCAGAGTTCGAGTTTGCTCTGACGTGGCGTGAGCTGTCAAATCTCAAGCGAAGCCAAGCCAATGCAAATAGCTATGTCCCGGGGGTGGGCACCCTGGGACATAGCAGGAGCTGGCCCTGGTGGGTGGCGGTCCCCATGGCCCCTCTCCTTTGATCTGCATGTACTGCTCCCAGGGCTGCATATGGGCCCAATCAATCTTTCTTTAGCCCTGGGGTGGTGGCAGTCTCCAGGGATTATAGAGCCCATGGAGGGGTGCCCATGCGCCTCCCTCCTTTTCATCAATAAAGCCCCAGGGAGGTGGTCGTCCATGGGGCTCAATGAGCCTTAGGAGGAGGCCCGTATGCCCTCCTCCTTTTTTTAAAAACGCATGCCCTGGCACCTGGCCCACCCGGGGACTGTATTCAAAACAAATACAGGAGCCTGCAGTTGTTTTTTAAAAATGTTTTCCTGTAGATTCATGGCTCGAGTTTTTGCTGCAAATGTTTTAAACAAAAGTGATTTTTGGCCCTGCCTGGTTCACAGGGGGAACACACCACCACACCTAGAGGGTCAGGGTATTCTGACCCTGCCCCTCTTTCTTTTTTTGAATGCACTGGCTCCCCGTGGTGCACCGCGTCCATTTTTAAGCTCTCACTCTTGTCCACAGTGCCCTATACAAATCTGGGCCGCCGTATCTTAGGAGACGCTTTGATTTCTAGGTTCCCGGAAGACAATTGCGCTCAGCCGCATTACGTCTTGCGGTCATTCCCCGTTTTCATCTTACGCAAACAGGGGGCAGCTCTCTCTCTTTTAAGGCAGCCAACGCCTGGAACGGCCTTCCTTATGAATTGAGGAATACTCAGAATCTCAGGCTGTTAAAGAAGCAATTAAAGAACTTGCTTTTCAACTAACCCAGAGCTCCTCTCAGCTCCTTGCTTTTTTTCTGTAGTTGGCTTTCGCGCTGGGACACTCTTGAGTATCCATGCGCTATAAGTGCTTTATAACATAACTGCATTGGAGAAGGGTGTGCCAGTATGTGTGCCGCATCACCCACAACCGGTGTACCCAGCAGCTTAAGCACCAATGGGAGTATATAATTGAACGCAAGCAGGACCTGCTCGATCTGCTAGGTGTGTAGACAGTGGGGCTCAGTGAGTAATTAGTTGTTATTTTTGTGTTGTACAATGCTGAAACAAATTTCCAAATAGCATGCTACTCACACACAGAGGTAAGTTAAGTCTGTGTTAAGAATATTATTTGATCCAGTTTGAGCTAGCTAGGTGCTTGGCACTACCTAATTGGAATCGGTGGCGCTCGCTTTGCTGATTACTTAAGAAGCCATTGCAGACTCCTGTGTCCTCCTGCCACCAAGATAGTGAATTAGTGATATCAGTGAGTTAGCTTTCTCCATGACGTTCTTTATTTAGCTCATACAGTCCCAAGCAAGCTCACAGTGATATGTAGTATGCATCTATGCATTGCAAAAAAGGGAGACTCGAGTTGGTCCATCAAGGGGGTTGAAAAATGAGAATAGAATCAAAAATCATTCATTGTAATGCATTAGTTCCAAATGTAGTTTTTGTTAAGGAAATTTTAAATAGGAATTTTAGGATTAGTATGGCCAACTCCATAGTTGATCCTAGTACTATAGTCAATCTGAGTTAGAATAGATCAATATTACTGCGTTTGTCTGTCAAAATATTTTTAGGTAGTTTAACTGTACCACTAATCAATTTTTTATCAATTATCTTCTTTATTTCTTACATCAGCACCAAGAGGCAAGAAGAAGAGGGACAGCTCGGCGGCAGGTCCGGGAGCCAGCGAGGAGTGGGCATGGTGAGGGATATCCTTCCAATGTTGTGCTGTAATTCATTTATACAGTATACCAGAAGTTTCCATCACCATTCAGCATGGCTGGAAAGCATGAGGTCCCATTGCATTTGCCAACCAACACCAAATGTCCTTCATTGACCGTTATTCCACGCCTTTACTGCACTTCAATGAAACAGAGTCATCATAATAAAGTATAGCTCTGCCCCTCTATTATGAAAAGGTTTTGGTTGGCTTGACTACCTGGCTTTTCTAACATTGTGAACTAACAAAATACCCAAAGCAATATTTGTGCTAGAACATACCACTAACCGAACTTTAGTGATGTATTGCGGTTATATTTTGTTTATAAAACAAATATGGGGAGGCGTATATGGAATCTAAAAAATGTCTAATGTTTTTTGCTAGCTGCATAGACCAGCAGTGCTGGGATCAGTTCTGCTGTGGAGGTGGCTGGTAGTAGAGACACAGCAGTGACAGGGACTGGCGGTGGTATGTCACATTGCTTGCTTATTGACAATTACTATTATACTCACTACAAGGGCATCGCGACTCGTAAGACTCGTTACTCATGAACTTTAGCAGCTACATCGGTGGTTGAGTTCTTATGGCCTCTTCTATCTGCAACTCAGCAAAAGCTCACATAACAAACTGAGGAAATAAAAATTAAAGATCGCGTTCTCGGTTCTGTCCCCTCACACACTTCTTTTTCTCTAGTGCTCTGAAACCATTCTATACAGCATCCATTTTAAGAATTCATTTCAGCTTGCCCAGGGTCAGCCAGTTCACGTATCTCCTCAAACTGCAGCTGGTTTTCAGACTGTTACATCAACGCATTTTTGTGGTTAAGCCGATTCTAAAAAAATGAGCCAACCATCTTCCTCTTTTTTAGAAAAGCAAGTTTATCTCGTATTTCTTCGAGGCCAGCTGGCCTAGGACCCACTGGTGCCGCGCAGAATGTCACATAACTCAGTTCCCTCCAAGGTTGTCTGTTCATGTCTCACTCACCACATCCTTATCTGTCAGGCACACAAGCTCCCCCTCCCTCTGACGGCATCCCCCCAAGCCGCTTTCTTGAAAAAATGTGCTTATCTGTGTTTCTGCATATACGTCTTGAGCAATGCTAACTTGTCATTTTTTTCCTTTTGCCGCAACCAGGAGGGCTCCTCCCCATGAGTTGAAAATTTACTGTGATATGTATAAAAACTGTACCTTGTGAATAAGGCGGCAGACCACTCCTGAACCTGTTGGTGAAAGAGCTCTCTCCCTTAACCCCGGTAATTGAATAAAGGCTCATTTTTAACTCTTACACCACGGACTCCTCAGTTCATTATTTCATTTATATTGATAATTTATAGAAATTCAGACCTGGTAATTAATTAATTTACCACATTTAATGGCGCCCGAACAGGGACGCTCCCCCCTTCCCCACGTGCCGGAGATCTAGGTCCGGTCTTTGTCCCTTCCACACCCCCGACGGACTCACACATGCACAAGAGGCGGGGTATTCCTGCTGACTCCCTTGCGGCGAGGAGGAGACAGACTGAGACTGAACATCCACACGAGGCGGTGAGGAAGGTGGCGGAGCGTTCCAACCCAGAGCCCGACCAGTGAACTTGTCGAGTCCGAGGTTTCCAGAGTCCTGTTATTCCTCATTCCACTGCGCAGCGCTTCAGTCCGATGACCAGGTCTTCAAGTTCTGCTTCTCGGTGAGTACTACTGGGAATGTATAAAGACGGGTTCTGTGATAAGAACACGGTAAAGTTGCACTGGCTCCCCAGTGTATAAACATATCAAGTATATTGTTTTCGTGATTTGATATTTATAAGGCTTAGGCAAGACATTCTAAAAATGCCTTTATTTTCCAAATTACTTGGATTAAGTACCAAGAAAAAGTTATTAGAACAGGCCGTTCCGGTCCCACCTAGAGATACACCTGGACACTTCATATATACTAAACATGGTATTGAAGGGGTAATGTTCTTGGACCTTTGGTCTGATTATACAAAACATCTAGAACCCAGACTTAGGTGGCCCTCTACAGGTACATGGGACATGGAGTGTATTATGGCAGTAGAAGAACAGTTGTGGAAAAAGAAAGTAAGGCCTTCACAAGAAAAAGCAATTGAATTATGGCGCAAGGAAGCGCATAGGAGGGACCAGAAGGAACAGACAAAGGCTGAAAAAGGTAGGAGAATGTCAGAACAGGCTAAAGAAAAGAAAGTGCAGGAGGAAGGCGAGAGAGTTATTACTGAATAAAGAGAAAGAGAAAAAAATGCACTTATTGAGGGAATTTATCCCGTTCTGCCTACCGAAACAACTGGTGAGGAGATGTGCATCCAAGAAAATATGAAAAAGGTAAAAATAACTCCTTCAGAGGATTTCGTGTCCTCTTACTTAATAGAATGTCCCCCGCCTTACGTGGTTCAACCGCAAGTCCTGCAACAAATAGCCACCGCTCCTCCCCAAGATGATGTTAAAGACAGGACGGAGGATAAAATTGATATCCCGCTATTAGAATGCCCCTATGATGTAACACCCGGGGAGGGTAGAATGGCCATAATATCTCATAGATTGAGACAGGTCCTGCAGCCGCTCCAGAACATTCCTGACAGTAAACGCCAATTGGACGCAGTTTACGAATACCTCCGCACGGGTCTGAACTAACAGGCCTTGATTACAATGATGAAGGACAGAAATATCGTAACAAAACAGCGCATGTTGCAATTCGTTGTGACCTGTTTTATTAGAATGTTGGCTTCAAATGACAATGACGTACCCGATTATTTATTGGAATTAAGTAATACAATTGAACAGTCCAAATTTACCAAACATAGACAGCCAGATGAGATATTGGCAGGATTAAGAAAAGATATCTTTACCATCCATCAAAATAGGGAAAAACAGGAGAACGCCCCAGAGTACGAGGAAGAGGGGGAAGAAAAAACAACTCTGATGGGACTGGCCCGTAGCCGTCGCCGTCCTGGGTTCCCTCCCCCTCCCTTTCGTTCCTCAACTGAATACAAAACTGTTAGAACGGATACCATTTCCGATGACATGTTCCAGTGCACTGCCCAGTCATTGGAACACTGGTTTGAGGACGACCCACTTTTCACCCCACATGAGAGAGAGATAGCACGATCAGCAACTGATTGGATTGCCCAGCACCAACTCTATGATCCTGATATGATAGGACAGATCTTCCTCTCCCTCTCCCTGTCTGATCAAAGAATAGTAGGAATGTTCATGTTACAGCATTTGGCTACATTATATGAAAAAAGATGTTCCCCACCGAAGAAAATACACCATTTATTACGTGACTGTGCAGATGGTTTCTGGTCCACAAGGGATGAGGAATTCATTACTAAAGTTCTGGATCTAAGGCAACGTTATGTACAGTTCGAAACTGAAATGTCCGGTAAGGGTACCTATGACAAGGGCCAATTTCCCCTGCGAGAGGTACACCCACGGCTGCGTGGTGACGGCGAATATGACCGGGTGCATGTATACACCCATCTTACCAAATTAGAAATATTGGAAATGAAGAAGATAGTTCCACCACATGAAAAAGACCCCGCAGGATTCCATAAAGAAATAAGGGACATTCTGAGTCTAGCAAATTATACTTTCCCGGATATAAAGATATTGCTGAAAGTTCTCCTTCCCGAAGGGATTTATGAAAAATTGATGGAAAAAGATTGGAACTTAGATGGGGGAGTTATAAATTGGACGGCGCTGAGAAATGAGGAACAGGCCCGCAAACCAGGGGATGGGTTGGGAGACCTAATACGTGCATTCCCCGATGCCCTTATGCAAGTATTACCTAAATTGTTAACAACAAAGAAAGAGGATTGGGACGCAATATCTGCATGTAAACAAAAATTAGATGAAGAAATAGGAGATTATTTTGTAAGGTTACAGAAATGTTTCGCCATTAACAGCGGCCTCTCCTCAGGTAGTGATGGCTACCAACGTCTTTTCATAGCAAAATTGGTAGAAAATGCCCTTCCCCCAATAAAGAATAGACTCCAGAATGTTGAGAGTATTTGGCAAGCAAATAACTCTCAACAGATGCTACAAATGCTACAGTATCATCATAATAGAATTAAAGAAGAGGAAGAACAAGATAAAAGGTGTGTCAAAGACACCAAAATGAAAGCCCTGGTAGCCCAGACAACAACTGTATCCAATACGGGGAAAAATAACAAATCCACTGAAAAAGGGTCATGTAATTATTGCAAAAAACCTGGCCACTTCGTCAGGGAGTGTCCCGTATTAACCCCTTGTGTGCCCATGACGAGCTGGACTCGTCATGGGCCGCGGTTGCGCTGTGCCCATGACGAGTCCAGCTCGTCATGAACCCCGCCCGCTAATGTAACGGCCGGCACAGGGCGGGGAAAGGGCGTGGCACACAAGGGGTTAAAACACAATATAGCAACAGGAAAAACACAAGCCTGCCCTTATGCCCCTCGGAACACCGAGACCCCAGCCCCTACGGCACAGGCCAGACCCCCTACTAACGCCCCCGCACAAACTCAAATATACCAGCGCAATGATGAAATATACCCCGAATATCCTGAATACTCGTGAAAGGGCCTAGAGAGAGAAAAAGACTTGCCCCTGATTCCTGTCACGGTGGACCAACGTGGCCCCTATGTACAAGCACACATTCTGGGGCAGGACAGAAAATTCCTCCTTGACACAGGGGCTAGTAGGACAACAATAAACCATGGTGAGGTCCCAGGGATACCTCTCTCCGGCTCACATAGTATTTCCTTGGGTTTTTCGGGAAAAACAGTAATAAATAAGGTCTCACTAAATGTTTCCATAGGAGTGGGTCCACTAACACGTACTACAGATCTAGTGTTAACAAAGACCTGCCCCGAAAATGTATTAGGTATTAAAACACTGAAAGAACTGGGTGCCGTGATATGTTGCTCCCCAGAAGGTGTCAGGCTGTTTCTACGAGATTTCAAGGGTCATTTCCTGGAAAAGGAACTGGATGCCAGACTCAAAGTAATACCGCAGACATTATGGGCAACTAGTGCTACAGACGTAGGCTGTATGGACATCACACCTCACAAGATTACACTAAAGGAAGGTGTGGTTTTGCCACGAATCAGACAGTATAAAATACCACCGCAGGCTGAATTAGCATTACTGCAAATAATAAATTACCTGATTGAACACAAGGTAGTAGTAGAGACAGATTCCAATACTTGCAACTCACCTGTTCTTCCAGTTCTTAAAAGAACGGACCCAACTGCCGAACCTGTATATCGTTTGGTAGTGGACCTGCGAGAATTAAACAAATGTGTAGTGCCACAATACCCGGTGGTACCTGACATAACATCACTTTTGACTGCAATAGACCCCAAGGCTACCTTCTTCACTGTCATAGATCTGAAAAATGCTTTCTTCAGCATTCCTATTCATGAGGATAGCCAATACCTTTTTGGATTCTCGTTAAATGGCCGAAGCTTCAGATTTACGAGAGCTCCACAGGGCTATACAGAAAGTCCCAGTATCTACAGTCAAGCCCTGAACAGGCAGTTGGACAGCATCCAGATGCCTGAACATACCACGCTCATACAATATGTAGATGACATCCTCATAACAGGCCAGTCAGAAATGGAGTGCGAAAAAGCTTCTCTCCAGGTGTTACTATTTCTTGCAGACAAAGGACACAAAGTGTCTCCCTCGAAATTACAGTTCTGTGCACAGCAAGTGGCTTACCTTGGGCACTTGCTGTCCAAGGAGGGTAGACAACTTACACAGGAACGAATACGGCTGATAGCCACTATTCCACGTCCAACAACACAGAAAGAAGTGTGCGCCTTCATTGGCTTAACATCATATTGTAGACAATGGATTCCTCAGTGTGCCCATTTGGCCAAACCTTTGAAACAACTGACCACTTTGGAGGCCGGTTTATCGACATCTTTGCCACGGACAATTGAGCATACAGAGGCCTTTGAGCGACTAAAACAAGCACTGTGCCAGGCCCCAGTCCTGGCCACTCCAGATTACACCAAATCCTTCACATTATTTGCAACAGAATGAGGTGGTACAGCACTCTCAGTCCTCACACAGGACCAAGCAGGAAGAAACAGGCCCTGTGCCTACTTTTCAAGTACATTAGACCCATTTGCACAAGCCCTACCTGCCTGCCTAAAATCTGAAGCTGCCACAGCTTTAGCCATCAGACAAAGCAACGCCATTGTCCTAGTACACCCCCTGACAGTACTTGTACCACACGCAGTGGAACTCCTACTCAACAGAACACAAACACAACACCTTACAGTTGCAAGATTAACGGGATATGAGCTGACATTGTTCCAGCCACACATAGAGATAAGGAGGTGTAACACATTAAATCCTGCTACCTTGCTACCCAATGCCACAAATGATGAAGATACACATGACTGTATTAGAATGATAGAGATTGTCACCAAACCCAGACAAGACTTGACTGATGTTCCGCTATCAGATGTAGATGTTACGCTCTTTGTGGATGAGTCATGCATGCGGACGAGTACAGGAGAGTTAACGGCAGCTTATGCCATAACCACTGATAGTAGAGTCATAGAAACAAACAGAATAGACACCCTTTCAGCCCAAGCTGCAGAATTGATCGCCCTCACACAGGCCTGTAGGTGGGTGAAAAATTTAAAAGTAAACATTTACACAGATTCGCAGTATGCCTTTGGGGTGGTTCACAATTTCGGGACTCTATGGAAAGAAAGAGGTTTTCTGACCTCCCATGGAGCCAAGATACAACATGGACCTTTAATACAGGACCTGTTGGATGCCATACATCTACCAACGGCAGTAGCAATATTGACATGCAAAGCCCACACCAAAGTTACAGACGATGTTTCCAAAGGGAATGATCTTGCAGATCAAACTGCCAAACATACAGCCCAGTCAGCAGCCATTTCCCACACAATTCAACAGAATACAGTTCTGGTAGTAAGAGACCCCTCCAAAGACGTCATAAACATACAGGCCCACGCCACCCCAGAGGAAAAGAAAAAATGGACTGAAGCAGGAGGGACAGAGACTGAACAGGGGTGGGTAACAAAAGACAAAAGAGTATGGTTCCTGCCCGATTCCATGGTGCCCATCATCATAGAAACTACACATAGTCCAGCACACCTAGGTGAGAAAGGAATGTTAGACAGCTTACGACCATTATGTCACAACAAAAACTTGCGAGCTGCTGCCAAACACAAAGTCAGAACATGTATGATATGTTGTCAGTTCAACCCGGGAAAAGGGGTATCTGTAGAACAAGGTGGATTTCACCCTCCTGAACATGCTTTTGAGGTCCTACAAATGGACTACATACAAATGGATAGATGTAGGGGACAGAAATACGTGCTGGTGGTTGTATGTGCCTTGACCAGGTCGACAGAAGCATATCCAGTACCAGATTACACAGCCGAAACAACAGCTAGACAATTGGTCAGGGAATTCTTTCCCCGATATGGACTGCCACGAGTTATCTATTCTGACAATGGTCAACTTTTTCCTCTAAACTAATGGAAGAGGTATCATTGTTGTTAGGGTACACCTGGAAGTTCCACTGTGTCAGACACCCCAAGGCAGCAGGTTTAGTCGAAAGACACAATCAGACACTAAAGACAAAAATGGCCAAAATATCTGCGGAAAAGGGTGTAGATTGGATCACGGCCATGCCGGTAGCCCTTTTCTACGTGAGAATGGTAGCACATTCAAGGACCGGTCTATCTCCTTATGAGGTAGTTTACGGTCGACCACCTAACATGTGGTGCACACCTAGACCCAAGACTGTCACAGATACTGACAGTAATATGTTGACAGATTATCTTGCCGCCATGATGTCTGCACTACGCTCTTGTCGTTCACAGGTGGCGGCTGCCTTTCCAGATCACACCAATCCCGAAGAGCATGCGATAAAGCCTGGGGACTGGATCTTGGTCCAAAACTTTGATAGGACATCGCCTTTGGAGCCCAGGTGGAAGCAGCCCAAATTGGTCCTCCTTACTAAGCGGACAGCAGTAAAGGTTGAAGGAAGGAAAGGATGGCTTCATGCCAGCCATTGTAAAAAGTACTTTGGGGATCCTGAGAACATTGTTCAAAAGAAAGATAACACAAACTATTTGCCCCCTCTCTTGGATCCGACGCCCCAACAAACTTACAGTTCAAAATTACGATCTGCCAAAGTAGCTAAAGTTTGATCAATTAAGTCTAGTCGGTACAGACTGACTGGTGAAGCGGTCAGACAATGACTACTGCTTTGGGACAGACTGCCTGGGGCCCGACTAAAAAGACAATAATGAAAAAGAGATACTGCAAAATGCTACGTAGCAGATGTATAATGACTTTGATAATTTTGTTTTTGATATGTGCTATATTGACATGTGTGGGGTGGATATTACATGCTGCTTTCCCTTCCAAGACACCATCACCACACCAACAAGGACATGTCAACACAACTGAAGAGCACACGCACCACACTTTACCTCCCCATGAGCAGAGCCACAGGCTGGCCTTACAGAATAATACCTTTATACAGATGTTACATCATACACATCAGGTCAGCAATACCACAAACTGTTGGATCTGTGGTTGCCTTCCGGCGCACCAGAGTAAAGGCGGAATGCCTCTCTCTCCCTTGCCCTTCTCTTACAATGGATCATGCCCTGCTTGGGATGCCCTAATGGTGGTTATGAATGCCTCCTTGATTTGCCCGGAGGAAAAGTATTCTTGTAAAAATGGATGGCCATGGGGAAATTTGAATACTGTCCTGAATAAAGCCTGTTACCCAGATGACAATGGAGACCCCCAAGCTAGGGGTTCTGTTTTAGAGAGTGAAGAATATCGGACAGGCAATGGGACAGTAGCATTCCAGATATTGAACAGCAGGTCCAAAAAGAATAATGGCCCTCCCTCTATATTGGTAACACCTACTAAAGGCCATCTGTGTATCAGAAAGAATGGATCCCTGGAATTAGGGCACAGTGACTGCTCCACGGTACTAGATTTTGTGGATTGGGGTAAGTCTTCATTCATAGCTTCCCGCCACACTTATTTTGTATGTGGCTCCACGGCTTATTTTCGATTACCTCAAGGGTGGGGCGGCACATGCTACATAGCATTTCTCCTCCCACCAGTTTTTATAGCACCTGCTTCCTATCATAAGGATCTTCAGCTATATCAGCACAAGCGAAGGAAAAGAGCAATTGATACCTCAGGGGTTGACCAGACTGAAACTACCTGGGAACAATATACCGATTTTAATAGGGGATTCTTCTTTTTCATAGGCCCTGTACAAAATAGCAAATTAATACGTAGACTCACCAGGACTCTGGAGGCTGTCATCAATCAGACCGTATCTACCCTTGGAAACTTGACTGAGGAGCAGACAGCCATAAGGATGGTAACATTACAAAATCGTCTTGTTCTTGACGTCATACTGGCTGACCGGGGTGGAGCATGAAGATTGATCGGCTCTTCCTGCTGTGTGTATATACCTGATAACTCGCCGTCAGTCTATGCGGCAATTTCCAAATTGCACAAAATAGCTGCAGACATACACCAAGAGCCTGGCTCCTGGACACTAATGGGATGGTTATGGGGCATATTGTCAGCATGGGGTTGGAAGGTACTTTCAGGACTAGGCCTCGTGTTGATGGTAATATTGTCCTGCTGTCTCTGTGTCCAGTGTGGCCCCGCCCTATGCGGTCTCTGTGCTACATGCCTGGTCCCGAAGCCAATTAATAGAGCGAGAGAAAATGAGAAAATTATGTTACAAGCCCATGTGGATGGCCTCATGGCCATGGAGGTAATCTGAAAGAAATGGATAAGTTTAGCTTGGGGACAAGGAGGGAATGAGGAAATAAAAATTAAAGATCGCGTTCTCGGTTCTGTCCCCTCGCACACTTCTTTTTCTCTAGTGCTCTGAAACCATTCTATACAGCATCCATTTTGGACACAGCATCCATTTTAAGAATTCATTTCAGCTTGCCCAGGGTCAGCCAGTTCACGTATCTCCTCAAACTGCAGCTGGTTTTCAGACTGTTACATCCACGCATTTTTGTGGTTAAGCCGATTCTAAAAAAATGGCCAACCATCTTCCTCTTTTCTTAGAAAAGCAAGTTTATCTCGTATTTCTTCGAGGCCAGCTGGCCTAGGACCCACTGGCGCCACGCAGAATGTCACATAACTCAGTTCCCTCCAAGGTTGTCTGTTCATGACTCACTCACCACATCCTTATCTGCGGCAGGTCCGGGAGCCAGCGAGGAGTGGGCATGGTGAGGGATATCCTTCCAATGTTGTGCTGTAATTCATTTATACAGTATACCAGAAGTTTCCATCACCACTCAGCATGGCTGGAAAGCATGAGGTCCCATTGCATTTGCCAACCAACACCAAATGTCCTTCATTGACCGTTATTCCACGCCTTTACTGCACTTCAATGAAACAGAGTCATCATAATAAAGTATAGCTCTGCCCCTGTATTATGAAAAGGTTTTGGTTGGCTTGACTACCTGGCTTTTCTAACATTGTGAACTAACAAAATACCCAAAGCAATATTTGTGCTAGAAGATACCACTAACCGAACTTTAGTGATGTATTGCGGTTTTATTTTGTTTGGGGAGGCGTATATGGAATCTAAAAAATGTCTAATGTTTTTTGCTAGCTGCATAGCCCAGCAGTGCTGGGATCAGTTCTGCTGTGGAGGTGGCTGGTAGTAGAGACACAGCAGTGACAGGGACTGGCGGTGGTATGTCACATTGCTTGCTTATTGACAATTACTATTCTACTCACTACAAGGGCATCGCGACTCGTAAGACTCGTTACTCATGAACTTTAGCAGCTACATCGGTGGTTGAGTTCTTATGGCCTCTTCTATCTGCAACTCAGCAAAAGCTCACATAACAAACGCTAAAAAGTAGGGGTTGATGGAAACAGGAAAGAACAGAAGATTAAAAGAAAGGATGGGTGAAATGGTATATGAGTGAAATGATGCATGGCTGGGTGAAATGATGCATGGATGGGTATTGGGTAAATTGATGGAAGGGTGAAATGATGGTTGAAAAGCTGGATATTGAATGGATGGATTGGAAATTTTGGTGAAAGACTGGATGAGAGAAAGCAAAGCTTAAATCATGGTGGCTTTGAATAGGTGAATATAGAAGAATTAAAGGATGAATAAATAATTGCTTGGATGAAGAAATAAAGGAGCTCTGGAGAGCGGCATACTCACCTACTTTGCTTACTTGGGTTTATCAAAGCTATGGTTCAAATTGGGGGTTGTTTTAATTTGTGGTCTACTCCCTTGACTCACTGTATTTGTTAAGTGAGGCAGATGTGTATCCAACCCATCATCATTCATCCTCTCCCCCCTACCCATGGCGTTTTGACACTCATTACCAAAGTGCAGCATTGTGACTGCACATTTGGCTGTGCAATGCATGCCTGCTACAGTTAATGCAGGATTCACAACGTTTTCAATGCATTGCAAACCAAACACATGGTGTGTTTCCCTTTGCCCACTCAGTCATCTCTTAGTACTTCACTCTCCTTTATTCTTTTCTAAGTTCTGTCCCAGCCTTCCAAATATTGAAAAATGTATTATTGGCATGTGCCACATGATTCATAAATATATTTCATGGTTTTCATAACAGATGTATGCAAATGTTTCCCTTTCTACTTTCATCAACTACAGTGATTGAATAGGGCAGAGGTTAGGCACATGTTGATGATGTGTGACACCCCACTATTCTATAGCAAAAGCTCTAGCTACCCAGTCTAATCCCTCTAACTCACCCTAGAGTAGAGTAAGTTAAGTTTCCTTTCCTTACTGCCAAGCAAATTAATTTGTTGGAATTAATGTTTGGTGGAGCGCAAGGCCAGGGTGTAAAGTGGGATAAAAAATTTGGACAATGGGATACTCTGTGACAAACATGCCAAATACAATCTATAAATCATGTTTGTTTCCCTGTAGTGCAGTGCATCATATTTTCCACTGTCTTACGGAAGACAGGATATTCACATTTTATAGGTGACGTAGTATCTTATTTATAATTCATCTGCCTCTTTGGAGTCAAGGTAAAATTTGAAAGGCATGTGGATGAGCAGGCCATCAGAATTAAAGTAAGATAATTGTCTATTAGGCGGGGCGTGGCCAACTGCGGAACATGGCTGTCGCCTCTTAGGGAAGCTCCGGACCCGGGCAGCAATTATCCTGTCCATTAGCCGTTACCCGCAGTGTTTGCTGTCTACAGGGACCGGGCACCACAGTACGGACCTGGTGCCGATAATTGGAGCCGCATCAGAGCTCCCGCGAGGCCCCTGTTGCGGAGCGGTGTGACCCTCTGCTGGTGGGCCTCCGGGATGGCGGAGAGTTGAGGTGGACCGGGCTGGCGTGATCGCACGTCTGCTGATCAGCACTCACAGCTCCGAGGTCAAGGGTAGAACCGCGGTGGGGAGACCTGGGCGGATCTGAGAGGACCTGGCGGGGTCACGTGTATACGTTGGAGTGAGGCCTGAGATACGGCGGCATATTACATCCGGCGAAGTTTATTTATTTATTTATTTTTATTTTAGAAAATTTGTTAAGCGCACAAATACCCAAGGGTGTCTCGGCGCTAAGTGTCCACTATACATATCCATGAGTAGTTATTGTTTGAACAACCAAGTCTTTATCTGTTTGCGGAAAGAAAGAAAGCAGGTACAGGTTTTGATGTAGCGTGGAAGACTGTTCCATAGTTTGATAGTGGTCACTATAAAGGACCTATCGCCCCATGAGACCTTCTTAGTCCTAGGGATCTGCATAAGACCAGCAGTAGAAGATCGGAGGGATCTGACAGGATTGTAGGGGCAGAATGCGTCCTTTAAAAAGGCAGGGCCTTGAAGGTGAATTGCCTTATACGCAATGCAAAGAGCTTTGAATTTGGTTCTTTTCTTCACTGGCAACCAATGAAGCTGTTCAATGGTGCCAGAGATGGGAGTATACTTAGGGGTGGCCGTGATCAATCTGGCCGCAGCATTCTGCACCAACTGTAGCTTTTATAAAACTCCTTCCTGAGCATTGACTAAAAGCGCGTTACAGTAGTCTATGCGAGATATAACTAATGCACTGACCAGGGTTCTGGCCATGCTCATTGGAAGATAGGGTAGGAGTTTTTTAATCATTCTCATAGTGTAAAATGAGGATGATACTACTGCATTAACATGGTGCATAAGAGTAAGTTTAGTGTCCAGTAAAACTCCCAGATTTCTTGCCTTAGTCACTGGGGAAGGGGGAGGTCCCAGGACGGCAGGCCACCAAGTAGGTGACCAGGCTGGGGAAAGGTTGCCAAACACCATCACCTCCGTTTTGTCGGAGTTAAGCTTCAAGCAATTTGTAGACATCCAGTCACTTATTGCTAGCATTCCCTGATAAAATTGGAAGCCACTTCATCTCCATTTTTATTAATGGCTAAGACAATCTGGGTGTCGTCAGCATAGGATGTCACCGCCAAGTTCAGGGGAGCCATCCAGCTAGAGAACAGAGGTGGTTGGCAGACAGGTGACACTATTAAGGGTCTGCAGGAGAGGGGATGCTGGAGCGCTGTGTGGACGGACCCCAAAGGCGATAGAACAGTCTGGATTCCAGGAATGGGCCACCAACTGCCTGATGGTGTGTGAATGGGACAGCACTGCAGCCGGTGGAGGTGTACAGACCTGAGCAGGGAGTGTGGCAATAGCGCATGCTGCGCTACAGAGCTGGTGGTGACATAGCACACAGGCCAATGCCCTAGAGAGTGGACGCAAGACGGGAAGCCTGGAAGATTTCACCCCCAGCCTCCCTGGGAAGTCCTAGACCTACAAAATTGAACAGCGCCGTCGGGGTGTCCGGCAGACAGTATTGGGCAACGAAGACAATGCCAGAGGCTCGCAAGATGGGGATGGCAGGCGAGTACTACCAATTATTTTAGGGAAAGATGGCAGGACCGGCTGGGACAGCTGCACAGCAGGGCGCCTGGTAGAAACGGCTGACAGTACGTGTGATTGGCCCAACGGCGACAGAGTGCGCAGATTCCCCGCTATAACAAGGGACAAGGCCCCTGGCAATTTCGTGATGGGGCGATTGAAGGGCCAGCAACAAGAAAGCGATACTGGCATTGACCACGTCCCAGATACGGCAGCATCTATGGACGCCTCCCAACAGGCCAGCTGTATACCACCTACTAATGCAGTGGACACAACGGACAAGCTGGACTTAATCTTACAGGAAGTGAAAGAATCTAGGAAAGCTACAGAAACTCAAATCGGCGCCCTCACGGCCAGCCTGTCGCTACTCCGAGCTGACCATGCCAAACTCCCCGACAAGGTGAAGGATCACGCGGCGGAGCTGGGTGTCCTATCCCCTTAGCAGACCCAAAATACCACCCATATTAAACAACTGCAGACCCAAGTTGCCACCCTGATGGAGTGAGTGGAGGATGCGGAAGGGAGAGTGCGAAGAAACAATATCCGCGTTATTGGTATGCTGGAGAGAAGCGAGGGGGCTGACGCTGCCCGATACATGGAAAGATGGCTCAAGGAACACATCACTTCTGAGGGTCTTTCAGATTAATACTGCATCGAGCGGGCACACAGGATTCCTACGGACCGTCCGAAACCGAGGGCACCGCCAAGACCACTCATAATTAAACTGCTCAATTACAGGGACCGGGACGTGCTGTTGCAGAAATCAAGAGACGTGCCCCAAATTAGTTTCGAGAACTCTAAGGTCTTGTTGTAGCCAGATTACACACTGATGGTGCAGAAGCAGCGCTGCTCCTTCCTGGCAGTTAAAAAGAAACTGCGGGAATTGAATTCACAATACGCCCTTCTCTTCCCTGCGCGATTATGGATCATTTACGAGCTGAAGACATATTTCTTTGAAAGTCCTGGCGATGTGGAGGAATGGCTGGAGGTGATGGAACTGGAAAGACGATCGAGGACTGGCTCTCAGACCTCGACTTCCACAGCACGAGATGGTCGGCCGACAGGACAGCGCAGCTCGCGCAGACTGCGCAAAAGAGATACGCAGCTTCGCCCGAAGACCCAACAGATGCAGAATGCCAAGGAGACGGCGATCCTTACGGTTTCATCCTTTCGAAACACGGCACAGATCGGCGACTTGACTACCTCAGAAGTGGACACTCAGAGATCAGACTCAGATGGGAGCGTAGCCCTGTTTCCTTCTGTGACCCCGCAGACGGCGGATGGGCTGATTCCTTATTGGGTTGGACTGTGCTGTGAACCCGGACCTGAACTGAACAGTAACGTACACGGTTGCTATATCCTTACTATCATAATTGTTTTAACGGCATTGTATTGATTGAATATATGGCCCGGGGGCCGTTTGACTACCATTGTACCCCTGAGTCGGAGTATGCGCTGGATGGGTAGGTTTGGCCACGTACCCCAAAATGCGAAAGCCCTGTATGGATGCTGTTTTGGTTTCTATGTTTTTGTTTATTTGGGTGGTCCGGTATAGTTTCACGACCGGACCGAGTATTGGGTGTTATTGGGGTGGGAAATGGTCCTGGGTTGTGCGTTCTCTTAGGTTGGCACGGCATTATGCATGCTATGGCGACCGCATGGCAGCCAAAACTGGGTACGCGATGCACATGCAGAATAAATACACCATAATAACGTGGAATGTCCGGGGCCTGGGCTCAGTTCAGAAACGCCATTGGATACACGCACAGCTATTGAGGCGCAAGGCGCAGATAGTGTACCTGCAAGAGTCTCATATGGTTGAGCAGGAGGTTGGGAAACTTCGTAAAAAGTGGAAGGGGCAGGTTTTCTCCACCACATGTTCGGGATTTGCGCGCGGCGCTACAATATGGATCAGGCATGGAGTGCCCTTTATGTCAGTGGAGCAAAGAGTGAATCAGCAGGGGAGGTACATTTTGGTGCGGGGTACCCTAGATGGCCAACCAGTAGTCCTGGGTTCTATATATGCGCCGAACTCTGAACAGGAGATGTTCCTGGGTACGCTGTCTGTTGCCTTAGCGGGTTGGGAAATTCACCCATAGATAATTGGTGGGGATTGTAATGCTGTGATGAATGTTGCACTTGATAGGTCGCATCCTCCCCTCCATGGGACGGGGTCTGCAAACAAGTGAGTGCGCTATGTGGATGGGCAGAGGGATGAAGGATGAGACACTCAACACATAGGGAGTACTCCGTTTATTCACCAGTACAAATGCTGCACACGAGAATTGATAGGATGTACTGTTCAAATAACATTGCGATGCAGGTGATGAATACTACATATTTGGCAAAATCCTTTTCTGATCACAACCCACTGGAAGTTTTGATTGGGTGGGGCAGGGCACCCACCCCAGTGCCATCATGGCGGTTATGGCCCCAAATGCTAGAAGACTCAGTGTTCCGCACCACTTTATCAGACACTATTTTACAGCATTATTTTACTGAAAATAGCAACACAGTGTCTACTAGAAGGCAATAGGGGTGACGGTGGGTGCACGGCAAGAGGTTCATAAGTCCCTTATAGAGGTGGAAGAGAGGGTCAATAAGCTGGAGCAGGAAGCCGTGCTGAACGCCGACAAGCAGGCACCCTTGCAGGAGGCTAGAATCAGACACACCGAACTCCTGGAGTCTCTCCGTGTCATAGACCATCAAAGATACACACAATTAAGCCATGCAGAGGCAGACAAAGCGGGGACCCTGCTGGCAAAATTGTTGTTATTAATGAGGTCACTACCCCCGCAGGAGATGTAGTGTTCACCCAAGGGGAGATTAATGAGGCTTTCAGGCAATACTACGCAATACTCTATAGTGACCCTGGGGAAGTAATGGGTACACACATAGATGAGTTGTTATCCACGTCACCATACCCCTGACTATTGGCAGATGCACAGAAAGGGTTACTAGGCCCCATTACGAAATCAGAAATTAAAACCGCCATTAAGGTTCTCCCCAGAAATAAAACCTCAGGGATGGATGGCCTGCCAGCTGAATTTTATGCTACCTACGCGGATTTACTTATGCCCCAGTTGGAAATTTTATATAAAGAAGCACTGGAAAAGGGCAGTTTGCCCCTCACCATGGCGCAGGCGCTGGTGGTGTCACTCCCGAATCCAGGCAGGGATCCCACTAACATGGCCAGCTACCATCCATTAGCATTGTTAACGACAGAGTGTAAAATTCTTAGTAAAGTCCTGGATAATAGACTCCTGCCGAATCTGCATAAACTGATTTATATAGATCAGACGGGTTTTTTGCCTGCGCGGAGTACATCGTTGAACACGAGGAAATTGCACCACCTGCTCGCAGAGGCCCCGAGCCAATATGATTATGCGGGTTGTATCTCACTAGATATGCGTCAAGCGTTCGACTCCATTAAATGGGACTTACTGGCACATGCATCAAAAATGCCTTTTGCGAATCTTTATTAGCGAAAAATAAGGATTCGCTAATAAGGAATCGCAAAAGCCCATGCATGTACAAATCGGTTAAAAAATAGCGATTTCAAAAAATTCCTTAATTGCGACTCGCAAATTGCGAGTCGCAATTAAGGAATACCTCCCCATTTATTCCTATGGGCCTAGAGGCCCATAGGAATGAATGGGAAGACATTCTCAATTTGCGATTCTCAATTAGAGAATCGCAAATTGAGAATGCAATTTTAAGGGTGCCAGGGTGTCAAAAGGACACCCTGTAGCACCCCTGAAATCTGCATATGAGTTCATCTTGCACACACACATGCCCCAAGGGGATGTGTGTGTGTAAAATGGAATTATGAAAAATGTACTTTAGTGCATTTTTCAAGGTTTTTGCAAATTACCATGAAGTCCAACTTCATGGTAATTTGCGCCCCGTATTAGCGAAATCGCTAATTTTTTTAACTTAATGCATTGCATTTAAGGAATCTCAATTTGCGATTCCTTAAATGCAATCGCAATTTGAGAACTCGCAAATATTTGGGAATTCTCAAATTGCCAGTGCCATGACCCTTCCTGCATCACAAAAGGTCTTTTTGCGGGCGCAAACAGATGATTTTTGCGAATCGCACCGTTTGCACTCGCAAAAACCTTTGATGCATGTGCCCCTATATATTCAGGGCCCTAGGGAGATTTGGATTGCCGGAAGAGTTTGTCAGGTGGATCTGCCTCCTTTATAACGCCCCTACGGCTAGAGTGCGGACGGGAGGGCACATATCGGCAGAATACCAGATACACAGGGGAACGAGACAGGGGTGCCCGCTTTCGCCGCTTATTTTTATATTGGCACTAGAACCTTTGGCATTGAAGATCAGGGCGGAGCTGATTGAAATGGGGATTACGGTGGGAAACACCATGCACTTGCTATCGGCATATGCAGATGATAGTATCCTATACTTGCGCTACCTCCGCACCCCTATGGACTCCATGGCCACGATGTTTGAACGCTTTGAGCAGCTGTCAGGTCTAGCTATCAATCCAACGAAATTGACGGTATTTTACTTTAAGTAACAGGCGCCCTTACTGGACTTTTCATTTGGTACACTACAGTTCAAGGTTGCACCTCACATGTTTAAGTATCTAGGCATCCAAGTTTATCGGTCCCAGGCAGAAATACTAGAGGGCAACCTGAACAGGGCCCTGAGAGACCTATGATCTGGCATTACCTTTTGGACCGCTCTGCCACTGTCAGTAGCAGGTAGGGCGGCGATAGCAAAAATGGTGGTCCTCCTGAGGCTACTTTATTATTTTACAAACATACAACTTATACTCCCGGGCACCACTTTTAAATTAATGAACACATTACTCATTGAACTTATTTGGGGGACGGGTAGGCGGAGGATTAGCCTAAAGAAGTTACAACGCAGCACGTCCGGAGGAGGCCTGGGAGTGCCTGACCTCAGAGCGTATTTCTACGCTTGTCAATTGCAGTGGCTGTCCTTCTGGACAGCAGGGCGTAACCTACAGGAGATAGGGATGACTGAACAAGATGTAGAACAAGGGGCTCTACACCCCCTCTTGCTGCCGCATAGCAAGATCCCGCGGGATCTCCCTCCCCTTTTGCGCACAGCGTTGCGGTCCTGGAGGGCAGCTCTGCAGTACACTAAAGCCTCCCCTGCATATGCTGGGAATATACCTCTGCTTGGTATACCTTTACAAGATGGACACTTGACGACGCGTAGACTGGTGCCTTGGTTGGATGCGGCGGTCACTACGGTGGCGGACCTCTTTGGAGAAGGGGTATTATTGGATCACGATAATTTTGTGCGAAAAACTGGAGCGCCGGACCATCTATACCTTTTACACACAGCACTGTTGCAATACATCCGAGCACATTGGGCCCCACAAAGGCAAGAACCCTCCACAAACGATCTGGTAAAAACACTGTATTATATGGGGAGGGGCCGGCACCTCATTAAGGTTCCCATACACAAATAGACCTGATGCCGCTGCGCACAGCCTGGGAGGGTGACATAGGCAGGGCCCTTGAGGATAAGGAATGGGAGAGGGCAGTGGAACATCCCAAAAAGGTATAGAGGAACTCGCAGTTCAAGTATATTCAAACTATGATTTTACACACAACATATCTTACACCGCGCAAACTAGACAAGATGTACCCAACCACACGACACCATTGCCCCAGATGACGATTAGAGGGAGCAGACCTAATACACACAATATGGTCCTGTCAAAGGATTGGAGGGTATTGGGATTCGGTCAGACGCCATACGGTGGAGATCACACACAGGGAGATACCTGCTACAGTCGAGTGCTGTATCCTGGGAGTAAGGAAAGGAACGTCCAAATATAAAGTGCAACATAGGTTTGTAAACTTAGCACTCCTGTTGGCAGTACGGGCGATCACCATGCGGTGGAAATCTAAAACGCCGCCCACAATAAATGAATGGCATTCTGAATTGGTGCGCTGGGGGGAGCAGAGAGTGCTGAGTTGAGATGGGAGGAGGCAAGAGGGTTACGGAAGGCTCCAATTCCGATGGAGTGGGATGTCATGCTGGAAGCGTGTAGGTCCTCGGATATAGACTTTGTTACCACTGTTAATAACACGCAAGGAAGTGTATGAGGCCGGGACGCAGACTGACACGTACAAGAGAGTTAGAAGAATGCAAAGTGTATGATATGAGATGCAATCCTGTACAGGCTGAAGACTGACACTAAAGGTTTTGTATGTTTTTGGAGCCTGTTGCAAGTAATATTGCAAGACATATGCTGGAGTTATTATGCAGTCTTACGCCACTGTATGAAACGTGCAAACTTTGAAAACCAACAAATCTATGTTTAAAAAAAAAAGAAGATAATTGTCCATTACAGCTGCCCAGCTGCAGACTGCAGAGAGTAGCAAAGTACCCTATATGCTGGCTAGCATGCCTCCATTAAATTAGCACAACAACCTGTACTTCATAGTGCATAATGCCTTACTCATTAATGAGAGGCAATTTATATTTATTTTCCACATAAAGTGTCAGTTCGGTGTTTTACTAGGAAAGCATTTAAAGAAAATAATAAAATCTCTCTGCTCTTTTAATCTGGTGTAATTCATTTCAGCCAGTCTGTGCTTTTTATGTGAGGCATTGGTCAAATGGTCAAACAACAAGCAAGGAGGCAAGGATAACAAATAACACATGCAGGCCTATGGACCCTGGCAATACACAATGGACCCTGGCCACATGGCAAGCGGAACAGACACAAATGGTGGCCTATTACAAACACAATCACACACTGGCCAGACAAAGGTGGCATTGTAACACTTAATAAAACAGCATTAATTCAGCAATACCAAAACAAAAATTAACTGAGCTGTAAAACAACACACATCCTCCAAAGGCATCAAATATATATTACCTACCTATACATTGTGAGAAATAAAAAATAAAACACATTTCTGTAAATTTAATCCAATGCATTCACTGGCATAAAGGATGTTTCAATTCAACAGACACCACAGAAACAATTGTTTCATGCATCCACGACTAGTACTGGGCCTCTGACTGGGTGGCCCATTGGCAGACTAGGACATATAACAAAATGAATGGATATTGCAAATGTATTAAAAAACATGGAGAAAATGTACTGAACTGTGCAACATATTTCCTTTACAAAAGAAGAAAAATGTAATGCAAAAAAATAACTAAGCTCCTACTGAAACTGCAGGTCATCCACTGCAATGCATATTAAACATTGAATAAAGGTACAAAAAAATCCTGGTGCATGCTCGCTATCAAACTAACAACATCCTTATACAACAGTTTCTGAACTAACTTGTTTGCTCACAAAAACAAAGACCTTCAATCCAATGGTATATATGCAGTAGACAAAGTGAGTGATCCTTCTAGCTACAAATCCAAATGGAAAGTGACCAGGAGATGAGCAAAGCACTGGGATGCACCTGATAGAACGGAACAGGAAGTTGGAGTCTCTGGGGCACTTCCTCCTTCTTCCACTAAAAAACAACAATGGGGCGTTATAGAAGAATATAAACTCAAAATTGTCTTTTTTAGTAGATGTAGCTTCTTCTCGAGGAGAGAATCTGCTCGAGGGGCAGTCGCAGATGATTGTGCTTGCTACATCACAAAAAAGGTGCCAGAAGTCGCTGGTGTGGCTGGAAATCATGAGAGCTCGCAAGCTGCTGGCACATCTTACGGGTGCTCACGAGCACCAAGGAGGTCACGTTGTGATCACCAGTGTAGTGCAAAAACAAGACTGGTGCACGCCAATGGAAAAATTATTCCACCACGAGATGGAAAGCAGAATGTGTTGGTAACTCCTAATTCTCTGTGTAGTGCAAAGTTCTTCAACTCTGATAACTCCGTGAGCAGAGCAGAATTTTATGCCTAGGCATACAATCGTATCTCGTCTGTGCCCCAAGATTCTTCAAAGCAGCATATGTCCATGTGTCCAACAAACTGCAGCCACTCAACATGTTCCAGTTTCTAGTTTATTCCTAATACATGCTAACTGGGGAAACTATGCAGAGGAACTATTAGTACATTTATACCATCAGCATTTCTCACACTCTTGGTTCCTGGTTGTGTGAGGACAGTTAGTTACTGTAGCTGTGGGTGAGAAGATATTGCTAAGGTTATTGCTATCCTGCCTCACATTTACAAGCCACTGATCGATTGACCCTGGATGAGATATCTTTTTTTAGCACTTGCAGGGTAAAAATGTACTTGCAGATTCACAGCTGAAGGCTTAAACGTATGGCTTGCACCACTGAGATTTTTATGGCTACAGTACTTAATCCCTGCACCACATGCTAATACTGCTTGGTGTTTGCTGACTAGACAGAAGTGGATATTCTTTCCTGTGGCAGGGTGATCTTGAGTCCCCATAGGAAGAAGGTAATAATGTCCAACATTGCTAGTTGCGCTATTGTTGGTGAGACCGATGTGGTCTGGGATGATTCATTCTCCTCTCCCTCAGTCTTCTCCTAAAATATTACTGTGTATATATCATGTGAGGTAAGGTGTTAGAGATCCAACAATGCCCTCCGAAACTTCAATACATTTTTCCTATTTAGAATATTGTAATGTCCATGGAACTCAACAACTTGATTATTAGATGTCTTGTCTTTCTTCTCAGAAAATCTTATAGTTTTTTACTTCCCCTGGAATATTACTCCTGAAAAGATTTTACTTTCGCCACTAGCACATAGGAGCCTTAGATAACTGCTTTCATACCTCGTTAGCAGCATGTATGTGTATCTATAACCATGCATTTAAAAGGGTTCTGAGATGCTTGCCATGTTAACTTGACCAAAGGCTTGAACATCTGAATCTTAATGTTTAAGCTTCAACATGAAAGTTTGCTTGATGTTGCAATGTTTTTCTCTCCTTTGTAGGTGCATATGTATGATATGATAATATTTAGAGAAAGGCACATTGTGTTTGAGAGATAGTGAGGGTCAGGAGGAGTTATTTTGGTGAAGACGAGAGACGCTAATGAACAAAGGGAGGACCACTGTCTGCTATATGTGGAGACAGAAGGAATCTATGGATGTTTCAATGTGCGTATCAGAACAAGGGAGTTTAATGTGTGTTTCCTAAGTTTGACCTTGAGGAGGCAGATGAGTCATGAGACACATGATATGAGATTCTTGAATGTTCTTTGTGGGTTTTATTTATGATCACACCTTAGCTTCAGGCAGTTTCCCTTTAGACTCAGAGGATACATACATTTTTGTTGCATTTCTGTTATGTGGCTTTCTGCTATGCAATACTACTGATTTTGGAGAACTTCTACAGAAGTCTCTGCAATGCTTGATATTTCCCTGCTTTACTGGATCTAATTAGGATGTCCCCAGTTAGTGCTTCATAGTGTAGGCTTAGTTTAGGTAATTTAGATTTACATATGCCTAGCCAAGAGGAACATAAATCATATTCTGATCATCAAATATTATTTCTAATTTTCTGAATTTGCATTACTGAATTTATCCTATGCTTTATGTTATTAAGATTTGGCCTGTGAGTATTCAGTCTGTATTTTTACAAAGTATGTTTGTGGCTAGTCTAAGTCAGCATTGGTTTAAATTTGTATTAAATATATACAAAATCCCATTTACTGACGTTTGAGTCCTCCCTGTCTAACCAAATTGGTTATACTGTAAATTGAACTTGTTAATGATGTTAACTTCCATTTATTCCTAAGGATCCAAAAAGGTATGTCACAGGAAAATTCGGATAAATAGTTCAGTGCTTTAGTAAAGATATCCATTCCTGCACCAAGGCCATTCTGACCACAATGAAAGCACTCTTGGGTTGTGGCGCAAAGGTGCTTGTGTTGGTGCTAGGCAGCACCATGTGCACCAGGAGAGGGCAGAACTATACCATACCTTTGTAAATATGACTCAGTTCTACATCCTTTCGTTTGTGCAATGCAGCACAGCAACTTTACCTGCTGCACTGTGTTGCGTGAAATGTTAGTATGTATGCCTCTCATTCTCTACCGTAAGATTTTTTGTTTGTAATGCGTATTATTCGCATATCAGAACATTACATTGCAATGCGGATGAACCACTGGAGTGTCACATTTGCGACGCTCCGGTGGCTCAGGGGTCTGCTCCATATTTACTAGGCAGCACTAAGCCACTTTGAATAGCTTAATGCAGCCTTGTAAATATAATTCCCTTTAACACAGTTTTCTGTATTAAAGGGGAGAGCAATGGGTGTTGTTGTGGCCATTCCCAGCAACACCCATGGCTTTTTGACATTGCCCCAGATTTACAAGGAATCGTGACTCTGAGGCAGCGCCAAAAACCTATGCCTCCCCAATGGAGGAGTAAGGTAAGCGCAACGTGGAATAATACCCTTATTTCTCCTAATTTTCCTTGCTCTATGTGTGCTGCATTCTGCAGCATGCATAGAAAAAGGTGTGGATATAATATCTGAGGTAAAGGGTGAGAGCTCAAACAAAGCCCGCCGATACTTCAATAAATCTTTTCTTTTTAGAATATTGTAATGTCCATGGAACGAATGTATGATGTTACAACGCAAACATTTACAACGCATGCCTTTACAACACAGTTTTTACATTGCAACATCCTTTACAACGCATACATTTACATTGCATACCACTACAATGAATTTTTTAAAACTACATTTACAACACATTCCATTACATCGCATTGTACCTTTACAACGCATGCCATTACAATGCATACCATTACATTGCATTTAAGGTAAGTGTCGGATAGTGTAGGGGTAAAAAATACTATTCTAACTCCAGGGGGTGCAACAGTAGGGTAAGTGTTGGATAGTGTAGGGGTAAAAATGACCAGTCTAACTCCAGGGGGTGCAACAGTAGGGTAAGTGTTGGGTAGTGTAGGGGTAAAAATTACTATTCTAACTCCAGGGGGTGCAACAGTAGGGCAAATGTTGGATAGTGTAGGGGTACTATGCATTGTAATGGTATGCGTTGTAATGACATGCGATGTAATGCCTGCGTTGTAGTGGCTTGCGTTGTAGTGTCATGCGTTGTATTGACATGCAATGTAATGGATGCGTTGTAGTGACATGCGTTGTAAAGGATTTTGAGATGTAATGACTGCGTTGTAAATGTAGTGCGATGTAATGACTGCGTTGTAAAGGTTGTTTCCCCATGGAACTCCACAACATGATTATTAGATGTCTTGTCTTTCTTCTCGGTAAATTTTATAACTATTTTACTTCTCCTGGAATATTTCTCCTAAAAGGTTTTCACTTTTGTCACTAACACATAGAAGCCATAGATAACTGTTTTCATACCTAGTTAGCAGCATTGTGTTTTCTGTAAGGTCAGTGTGAGTTGACTGATCATAGGTCAATGCTGATATGTTACTCCTCAGTCCTTTTTTATCATGGGACTGCATCTCAAGTTGTAATGCGTGAGGCCTCTGTGTAAAACAGTGGTTTGTCGATTGAGTGACACATGTCAGTATGTAGTTGCATGAATATTTGATCTGCACTGCTGTATCCCAGATGTTTTGTTTCCCTTTTTAATCAATGGGGGCTTAATTCACAAACTAAACTTTGTAGTACATTGTGTAGTACTTCAAAACATAATACAAAGTGCTATTCACAAACTACATGCAGAATTTACATCTCCACTGTGACCTTTTTCCTAAGTGTACGGAGTTGTCCACCTTGACTGCTTGAGTTTCTGCATACTTAAGTATACGTTTTAGTAGTACATATGGGTGGTACACAGGGTAGTGGTTTTCAAAAGAGGCAGATTAACTCCAAAAGGGAATAGGATTAGGGAGGAGTAAAATGGGTTTAGGTAGTGTCAAAGTGGGATTTAGGTAGAGCCATCACCCACCTACAAAAGAGTAAGACAATTGCTATACTCCGGGGTGGAGACACGTAACTTTCACTTTTGTGGTAAATTTAAACTCATTGTTTGTGAATACCAAAAAGTGATAAATTTACTATAAAGTGTATATTACTCAATAGTGTAAGCTACCTTTCTGATTCAAGCTCTGGGAGTTTGGAATTAGTTTGTGTTACTGATAACCACAGTGGACTTCAGCATGTGGTTGTAGTATGTGCTATCACCAGTTGGAATCCACTTGACATATGTATGGATTTTACACAACAAACTACTGAATAGTCCTTTATTGTGATTTGAAGTCTAAATGTGCATACATTTTATATTATAACAGTCAAATACCTGACTGTCATTCCATATTACCTTAGTAGTTACACTGCCTCTTCTTCACTTTTTTGCTTTTTCACCACTCAATGATCTTTCATCTAGAAATTTTGTTCATAGCCTTGGCTTTTTTTTGGTAGTTTGTAGATGCAAGTGAACTCAGCTGTTTTATTCTAGCAGGCTCATTTTAGCTTAGTTGTTAGAAAATGCGTTAACTTGCATCAAGCAGATGTTACATGGGTTGGGCATGGACTTTCCTGTTCATCCACCCCTGTATTTTGATGTAAATCCATATTTACTAAATTCAGCAAACATGGTTTCCTACCACACGAGGCTGACTTAACAAGAAGAAATCTATTTAATTCTCCTCTGTACTTCCTCTTTGCATGTGTGCTGCCTTCTTCAGCACACATACAAAAAAGAATAAGCCTCTAAAAATGTTTTTGTGCAGGAACTTGGAGCAGCGTAACTTTGACTCCACCGTATTATGTTTTTACAATGCCGTATATACATTTACATGGTCTCATGTATTTGTTTGATTTATTATCATTAACGTTTTGTAATGCACTTGAACAGATGCAGAAAATGTATTTACTATATAATCCTGACATTTATGTGTGTGTCAATTCAATGTTTTCGTTGCAGTGTCATTGGATAGCAGTTCTCATATTTATCTGCATTTGTGCTGTTTGAATATTATTGTCAACTCTTTTAATGACATATTCACTTGAATAGTATACTGCATTTATTTTAGAACTGTATGTGTATCTATAACCATGCATTTAAAAGGATTCTGAGATGCTTGCCAGGTTAACTTGACCAAAGGCCTTAACATCTGATTCTTAATGTTTAAGCTTCAACGTGAAAGTTTGCTCGAGTTCAATGTTTTTCTCTTCTCTGTAGGTGATTGTTTTTCTGCAGAAATCTTTAAGTTTGCTCGAGTTGCAATGTTTTTCTCTTCTCTGTAGGTGATTGCTTTTGTTCAGAAAACTTTCTCTTCCTGCACAAAAACAATCATCCCTGCAATGCAAGCACCCTTGCACCATGGCGCAATGGTGCCTGCTTTGGCGCATGCCAGCACATTGAGTGTCTGCACAGAAGAAAAGGACAGTACTGCACCCTATCTGATTGATTTAGCGCATTCCTGCCCTTTTCTTTTGCCATAGGGCAGCGGTGCTTGAAGACCTGCGGTGCTGCCCTAAGGAAAAATCCTGTAAATAAGGCCCCTTGTGTATAGAGAGACACAGAGCGGAACTGCAACAGTGAGCTCAGAGCTATATTAGGACCTGATTTGTAAAGGCACTTATTTCCTGGGACAGGAATAAACTAAAGAATTATCCAGCTCGCATTGTGGCAAATCTTCTGGCGGAGTCTGATTGAGGCTAGCATGGATGTCCCACAACAATGCATCCAAGTGACTCCAGTTCAGCAGAGAGCGGGTTCGATTCCCTGCCGTGCTCGTTGCATTGCAAAGCATCCTCAGCCTGGTGTCTGCTGTGGCAGACTTGGAGGGGAGCATTGGGTGAGTGTGGTTACCCTAGGTGCACTGGTACACTGCTCTTGCTATTGTGTTTCCTTTGGCAACATGCCTCGCAGTGACGCCGCCCAATCTCAGGAATTTATTAAAACCTTTCTCTCTTTTTTTTAACAGTGTATACATTCTGCCCTCAGATGCATTTCTATTGTGCTTCAATAAGGATAAACTCAATACCTTCCTTTAGGATGCTTGCTTCTGTGCCACAGCTTATATTTCCCTATGAGTATAATGAAAAACTGAAGCAAGTTGAAAGAACTGTTTATTACCATTAGAATTCATTACAACCATTACAGTGAAAAATAGACTGTAGTAGTCACAAATTGCCTGAACTGGATAGTCTAATGTTGTGAATGTGGTTTTGCTGTCTAAAAGTGCTTTGAATAGAATTGTATTTCAAAATAGTTTGTTTATTGCTAATAAGTTATTGATGCGTGCAGCATCTGATAAGATATTGATGAATAACAACAATATAATAATATGTGCCGCTCGTCTCATCTATCAATCCTTTCAACCTTCTGCATGAAGTCATATACCGCCCACTAACGATCACACCTAACTCGTGCTTCTTTAATTGACCACAAAAAAAACTGGAGCAAATGCATGCAATGGTTTCCTTGAGAGCACACTCCTAATCGCAATAACCATTAATAACCAATAAACACTCTACTAATGATCCACCTTTGGTTTTGGATGGATAGGGTGGCCAGATTTGTTAAACCAAAAACACAGACTTTCCACAAGGATTGAAAAGAGGTCTGTATATGATAGAAATAAGCAATATCATTGTGTTCTACTTTATTGCATGTATTATATGCTTATATGGTATAGAGTCATGGGGTGGGTTGTTTTTTATATATTCAAATTTTCATTTTAATCTAATTATTTTAGGATTTTTTTGTTTACTTATTTGTTTATATTACTTTGATTTTATTTATGATTTGTGAGAGAATTATTATTTATTTATATTTAGTTTCGTTTTCTATGGGGATCTAGGTTTTTTGAGACAAGGGCAGAATGTATTTTATAATATTTTGTATTTACATTTTTGTAAATGTTAATAAAAATATATTTTAGGTTTAAAACAATTTTTATTGAGTTTTTGAAACATGTAACATGATCACTTGCCTACATGCATAGACCGGCGAGGAGAAGAAAGGGAATCAAAAGTATGAAAGGGTTAGAGAAGTTCAAACAAGAAAAGAGGGGGGAGAAATGTGGTAAATGGGCACGAGTAGAGAGAGATGATTAGATGCACTCACAAAGTGATGTCCAAGGATTCATCTCACACTCCCACTCCACCTTGTGGAAGAATTATGCTGTGGTCGTTGCATCCATGGAAACGCAAAGCACTTTAGGTACTTTGAACAAGAAAGTTCTCAGAAAGTGGTGGACAAGAATTTCAGGCAGGGTCCCCAAGTCTTTTCTAATTTAGAAATGGTGTGCTCCACTATGGCTGTCAGCTTCTCCATACTGAGAAAATCCCAGAGTTTATGTAACCAGTCAGTGTGTGTGTTTGTGCCCCATTTTGATAGCAGAACTCGTTTATCCGCTAAAGTTATGGCTCTCCCCTTCAGGGAACACAAAGAATATGTCTGTGCATTGGGGAGACCCATAAGGATATAACTAGAAAAATGGGGCAGCTCAGTACTAAACATCTGATCAATGTCTGCAAGGATGTCAGCCCAGTAGGGGTGTAACTTGGGACAGTGCCACAATAGATGAGAGAGTGTGCCTTAGTGGTTGCAGTGGCACCAGCAGTGATCATCACTCCCCCTCATCCACTTTGCAATGCGTGCGGGTGTATAATACCAATAATGAGTGACCTTGAGAAGTGTCTCCCTACCAGAAGCACTGCATGTGGAGATGTGAGACCGCTGTAGGATATCAGACCATTCTTTATCGGAGAACTGACTTTCCTATTTCAACTCCCACCGTTTGCAGGCTGGCAAAGTAGTAGGTCTAGGGATAGTGTTCAGGAAGGCATACAAGTCAGAAAGAATATAGTGGTCATCCTGCCTAGATAGAAGCAGGCACTCAAATTGTGTGAGTGGTGTACTCGCATGAGGGCTTATCGACAGGCCGGTCACCCTATGTAGTACCATCACTCTGAATTGGGCAAAACAAACGACTTTTGTATCCAGGGAAATTCCAGCAGGCCCTGGATGTCTAAGAAATCACCTATTCGTTTGCAGGTCTTGGCAACGAGAGAACGATGTACCATGAAGTACCGGGGAAAAATCAGAAATCCCTATAATTGGTGTAAGCAGAGAAATTAGGTTAGCAAGTTGCCAAAAGAGGATAAGCTTGTTGCACACCCCAATCATGCCACTAACTACTGGGGAGGTGACAACCCCATGGTGGACGATGTTTCTGTGGGAGCCATGGAATCTTCTAGATTTGGATGCCCGCCACTGCCTGATCCAGAAGACACCAGTGTTTCTCCATGGTCAGGTGCCAACATTCCGTTATACCCTCAACTGTGCCACCTGATAATAGTGTGGGACGCCCAACACCCCCCAATCATCAGCAAATATGTGTGCCCCCTGGCCATCCTGGGGTGCTTAACTCTCCAGATAAAAGCCTCAATGAGTTGTTGCAATTTTTGTAAGACTTGGGGGTTTGGAGAGGCGGTGTTTGCATGAGGTACAAGATCTTGGGGAATAAAGGCATTTTAGTAGAAGCAATTTATCCCAGATAAGAAATAGGTCCCCCGTTTTAGGATTGGACCATGTATCCAGCCGTATCCAGCAAAGAGCCAAAATTATAGTACACAGTATTCTCTGGGGTGGAAATAGCTGAATGCCAAAGTAAAGATTGGGAAAAGCATTGCTAAGTGCAGTTGGTCAGTTTGGGGAATAGTGAAGTTGATAGCCTGGAATTTTCATGTGTTCACCTCCAGCATCGGCTCCATGTATA
Organism: Triturus cristatus; assembly: GCF_964204655.1. Taxonomy (NCBI): domain Eukaryota; kingdom Metazoa; phylum Chordata; class Amphibia; order Caudata; family Salamandridae; genus Triturus; species Triturus cristatus. Next base: position 1,301,584,931 of record NC_140591.1, on the reverse strand, counting down.
AAGCAAACAGGAGCGGCGTCAGAGGACACCCCTGCTGCATTCCCCTAGAGATAAAGAAGGGATGGGACAGCAATCCATTAACTCAAACGGATGCTAAAGCGTCCGAGTAACTACATCATATACATTGGCGAAAGTGGGGTCACAGGCATATTGCTTTGAGAACTCTTTACACCCTTGTTTAATAAAGATATGGGGTGGCATAAGGTGCAGTATTGGGTATCTTTCCCAGGCTTAGGAAAAACTGTGAGAATAGCTGATTTTATAGTATCTGTCAGGGATCCCTGGGCTCTAAAAGAATTGCACAACCTAGCCAGTACCAGTGCCAGCTGTGTGGCAATTATTTTTAGAAAATGCAGCAGTGAACCCGTCATAGCCAGGTGTCTTATAAGGTTTAAACCTCCGTATAGCTCTAGGCACCTCTTTGACCTCTTGCAGTCTACACGTCTACTTAGGCCTCACTTGTCTGAGAGTTGGGCATGCCACCCCTATGTCCACCAATGCAGGCCAGCAGGCACTGCCTCTGCAGTGTAGCTGAAGCTATGTTGGTTGTCTTTCTTGTAGATCGGGCCCTACTGCTTTCCACCTCATCTGCTCAGTCAGGTGCGCTTAGTAGTCCCCACATGCACAGATCCACCACTTTTCTCCTCGGCCTCCTCCACCATCTCCAGCAGCTCTCGTGTCACATAAAATTTGCCTCGCCAGCAGCTTCACCTCCATTGTCTGGCCTGGGACTAACCGGCCTCTGATGCAGGGTCTATGGTCATCGTTCCCAAAAGAGATGGCTCTGGTCGGCCTGTAGCTTGTTAATTCACCTGATAGGGGATCGGTGAGTTTCTGCCGCACCAGCCGACATCATGGCGCCAAGTTCACTGCACTATTCCTCACTCTGCAAATCAGGCAACTCCAACGATCTGCAATGAAGATGAGCTGTCTGGCACTCTCCCCCAAACACTGCCTTTGAGTTCCGCCACCATTGGGCCGCCCCAAATTTCCTTTAACTGCCAATAGCCTAATAGCAGTGACAGAGCTCCGCAACCTAGCTCCTACACAGGTGCATCTTGGACACACCCCTAAAATACATTGCTGAATAATTTTTTTTTTTTACTAATATTTAATTGTGGGATTATTTGAACTAATTGTTATATTTTTAAGTCTCTAAATGAAAGGTTTCATAATGTTAGCAGTTTACATTTTTAATGAAATGTTTAAAACATTTTGAATTAAATGTTACATTTCTGTTATGACATTATTTGTTAATGACATATTGGTGCCGATTCCGATCCGTTAAAAAAAATTACCGTACGTATTTTTTTACGTACGAATCGTACAAGTGCCGTCCCACTGGTGAAGTACGATTCGTACGTGAAAAATACATACGAATGGCTTTGGGAAAAGTCTACGAGACGTCCCCGGACAGTTTTACATACAAATCGTAAAACTGAAGTCGGAGCGCGCAAGTACGATCCGTACCGCCCTTCCGAAAACACAAGCGCATGGAAAAGGCCCCGTACGGAGCGAACGCCGTACCACTCGTATATGGGTAAACTTGTGCCCAGGATACGAGTTGTACAGCCCCCACCCCTCCCCCCATATGTCAGCACCGAACCCCCCCATGTCTGCACCCTACCCCAGCCCCGTACGTGTACGCACCGTACCCCACCACCGTACCCCAGCCCCGTACTTGGACGCACCGTACCCCAGCGCCGTACCCCAGGCCCGTACTTGGATGCACCGTACCCCAGCGCCATACCCCAGCCCCGTACCCCAGCACCGTACCCCAGCCCCATACATGTACGCACTGTACCCCACCACCGTACCCCAGCCCCGTACATGTACGCACCGTACCCCAACACCGTACCCCAGCCCCGTACTTGTATGCACCATACCCCACTGCCGTACCCCAGCCCCGTACTTGGACGCACCGTACCCCAGCTCCATACCCCAGCCCCGTACATGTACGCACCATACCCCAACACCGTACCCAAGCCCCATACATGTATGCACCGTACCCCAACACCGTACCCCAGCCCAGTACTTGGATGCACCGTACCCCAGCGCCATACCTCAGGCCCGTATTTGGACGCACCGTACCCCAGCCCCGTACATGTACGCACCGTACCCCAGCACCGTACTTGTACGCATCGTACCCCAAGACCGTACCCCAGCCCCGTACTTGGACGCACTGTACCCCACTACCGTACCCCAGCATCGCGTATGTACGAACCGTACAACAACATTGCATATGTGAGCACTGTACAAAAACATCGAGTATGTACGCACCTTACATACGCTAAAACGACTCGTACAGAACCAGGACACTGTAAAAAGCAAAAGGAGGGTCAATTCGACTCGCACACCACAAAACACGTCTACAGTAGAAAAAACATCTAAAAGACTGACCTGGCACATCCAAACAGGCAAACAGAGGCCCAAACTCACAACCACCTCTTATAACACACCCACCAAACTTTCAAACCCAGCCACACCCACATATGGACCAATAAAAGGGCCCACACTCACAAACCATGAGCCTTTGCAACAGACCCACTGCTGACAGACACCACACACAAACAACTGCACCCATACACCTTAACTTATACACCTTCACACAACCTCCTTCACACATACCTCCACTACACATTCACACACACACCTACACATTCACACCCACACACCCACAACCATCCACACCCACACCCCACACCATGCCCACAGACAAGAATCCAAAGTTCACAAGAGAGGAGCTGGACATCCTTGTCAAAGAAGTCATCAGAGTCGAGCCACAGCTCTTTGGAACATTGGTCAGACAGACCAGCATAGCCGAAAAATCACGCCTGTGGCAGAGGATCGTCGATCTGGTGAATGCTGTTGCGCCCATCAGAAGGACCAGGAATGAATGCCAAGCCAGGTGGTACGATCTGCGGAGGGCAGTCAAGCGCAAAATGAACGAGGACTACGCCCAGAGCAACATCACTGGAGGTGGGCTGCCCCGCAGACCGGTACATTACCATCCCTGGGAGGAGAAGGTGATGAACATTAAGAACATCAGAGGGTCCCTGTACTAGTGATTTACGGGGTATAGTAGCAGGGAGAATACAATCCAAAATACAGAGAGAGAAACCCCTTGTGACCAGATAACCCCTCATAAACAACAAGAAATAAAAAATGTTTTATAGTTTTATTTTATTTATAAAAATATAGATTAATTAATCAATTATTTTTGTTTGAGTAAACCATTTTTTCATAAGTACAAATTTATATTTAAATCACTTTTTCATAAACACAGATTTATACAGCATTGGCTATTAATCAACCTAAAATAGACGAAGCAGTGTAATGCACAGAAAACATACAAACAATATAGATAACAATACAGGGGAAGAATTACATACAAATGTCAATAATACAAAACCAAACATAGACAATTGCGCCAATCAATACACAAATGCGCCGACGCGCGTTTCGGAATCTTCCTTCCTCAGGGCAATATTGGTATTACATGGGCGGAGGACAAAAATTAAAAACCAAAAAATAACAATAATAAGACAACAAGGAATGATTATATGCCTCGTCAAAGACAGGAGCTGTGGAGGAACAAATAACGGGGTTATCTGAAATCACAATATAAAAAAAAATATATATATATATATATATATATATTTTATTACACATGAGCACTATTGCTTCCAGTTTGCTCGAATTAATGGAAAATTAAAGAGTAGAGCTCAATAGATACATTTATAAAGAAGAAGGATAATGCTAGTGCAGTTAATGGAAATAAAGTGCTAGAAAACCCAAACTCCAAAAGGTGCTTACAAAAATAATCACCTAAAGGTGCAATCCCAAAAAGAACAAGAATGCATAGAACTGAATACACACTTGCGATCCAGAGTGGAAAGCTCTATCCAATGAAGTCAGGAATGGGTACAAGACTTCCTCACTGTGCCCATTCCTGACTTCATTGGATAGAGCTTTCCACTCTGGATCGCAAGTGTGTATTCAGTTCTATGCATTCTTGAGCTTGAAGGTGATCCTCTTGTCAATGTGGAGCCAGTGCAGGTCACTCAGGAGGGGGGTGATGTGGCTGTGGCGGGGGTGTTGACGATCAGTCGTGCGGAGGCGTTCTGGAAGCGTTGTAGCCGCCGTTGGTGTTTGGATGGGAGTCCTGCGTAGAGTGCGTTGCTGTAGTCCAGTCTGCTGCTGACGAGGGCCTGTGTCACTGTTCTACTTGTTTCGGTCGGGATCCACCTGTAGATCCGGTGGAGCGTGCGTAGGGTGTTGTAGCAGGAGGAGGAGACGCCTTTAACCTGCTTGGACATGGAGAGGTAGGATGCGAGGATCAATCCTAGGTTGCGTGCGTGGTCGGTGGGTGTCGGTGCTGTCCCCAGAGCGGTCGGCCACCAGGAGTCATCCCAGGCTGAGGGTGTGGGAACCAGGATGAGGACCTCCATCTTGTCCGAGTTCAGTTTCAGATGGCCATTCCTCATCCAGTCGGCGATGGCCCTCAGACCCTCGTGGATGTTTGTTTTGGCGGTGTGAGGGTCCTCGGTGAGGGGAGGATGAGCTGGGTGTCGTCGGCGTAGGAGATGATGTTGAGGTTGTGGTGGTGGGCCACTTGTGTGAGGGGGGCCATGTGGATGTTGAACAGCGTCGGACTGAGGGATGATCACTCACCCCTTACACAAGCACACACCCCCGGGGCAGCCAATGGAGTTACCCACTCTCACAATGGACATGTGACACAACAAGATCAAGCCACAGCCAAAGAAGAATCCAAGCCCAAATTCGACATGTCAAACACCCTGGAGAACATTTCAATCAGTCCCCTGCAACATACCCATCCACAAGTGAACATTGATGTGAATGCTAGGCACATACAACTACCTGGGGGAACTGTGGCAACTAGAATATGTATGAAACATGGATGTCGCATTAAACAGCATTAACATTGTCTCTCTCTCACACACAGGGCAACGTCATGGATCTCCCCCCAACAATGGGGGGGAAGTACCACAGTCCCAGGCTCGGGAGGAACCTGATCCCACCGGCAGCGACACCTCACAACACTCCGTGGATGACCCCAACCCACCTGGCCCCTATGGTGTCCAAGCCCCTGCAGCACCTGCTTCAGGTACATCTGTGCCAACCACCACCCCCATTACTGCCACATCCCAGGAGACACCCAGGAGCTCTGCCCACACACAACAACTGAGCCAGTCTGACCTGGAGGGACAAGGTTCGCCGGGCACCCAGGAGGAGGCAGACAACACTGACACTGCCATCCCTCAGGGGTCCCGTAGACCCGATGTGCCCACAACGGCAGGCCAGGTTCGTGTGGGCAGGGGTGGTGGGAGTAGAGGCAGGTGGGGGCGAGAACCTGACCAGACAGCTGAAGGGACCGGTATGTCACACGTACGCAACATCATGGAGGCATACCGGCGTGACACCAGGGACATCAGTCAGGTAGTTGCGACTCTCACAGACCTTAAGAATCAGCAGGCCGAGCAACACGCCAGTCAACAACAACACCAAGGACGGCTGGAGGCAAGACTGGCTGAGCTCCTGGCGGTGCAAAGGGACATAAGCCATTCACTCCGTCGGATTGCCGACAACATGGGCAACCCTCCCTGTGACACCAGGCGCAGACCAGTACAAGCCACAGGGAGGGAGGAGGAGGAGGATTCATCCGACGGAGCGTCCCAAGCATCGTCAATGCCTGCATCTGAGGGTCCCCGGTGGAAGGTGGGTCGTCCACGGAAAAGACCGTGAGAGGCAGCGGACCATCCACATCTCCCAGGTCACCTGGCCTGGCACCTGGCCTTCATGCACAACAGCAGCACCTCATTCACTGACATTCTCTGCCACATGGACTTGCTGGTCACAGTCTGACCAATGATGACCAACACTGTGGTCTGGACTCTGATGACTTCAAATGCCAAGGATCCCATCACCCCCTGTGAACTTTGGATTCTATGCACCCGGTAGAGCACCTTATTATTTTTCTAACAAAACACGCACCCCACCGAGAATAAAAGTATTTATTCATTATTAGAAGTTGCAGTCATTTTGCATTAGTCCACAACATACGTGTGGGTAAATGTCAAACTATGCCTGAGTGTTGAACTAACTCCAGCCATCCATACCCTGGGATCTAAGTCCGGTACAGGACACATATGGGTCACAATGTATCATCCGATACAGCCTGGGAGCCCAATACTCACCCGTGATGGCCTCAAGCTGCTGAGGGGGGGCTTGCAATACTGTGCGGACAGACCAATCAGAAAGAGGATGATGAAGGCCTAGAGGTCATGGCTCATGTGGAGGTTCCCGGGGAGGGAGTCCCAGGTATGTTTGGCCAGCTGGGAGAACCATCTCCTTCATGCTGGAGTTTTGTGGATGTGAAGAATGGTGGCCAGGCCAAGTTTGGATGCATAGAGTTGGGCCAACGGGGTCTTGGATGACAGACGTACAAGGTTGATTTTGGGGTCTGGGGTTGTTGACTGCCTCCTGAGTGTGTGTGAGGAGTGTGAAGGTCATTGTGCAGCACACAGTGATCCCTTGCAGCTATCTCAGGTGGACAGTGATGTGGATGGGGTGCGGTATGTTGAAGCTGAGGTGTGCAGTTGCACCCTGGATGTGAACAAGTTTCCCGTGAGTTTGGATGTACTTGCTCCGTAGAGGGCGGGGCAGTAGTTGACACGGCTGGTGTCGTGGACCTGTTGGATGGTCTGTCTTTCCTTGGAGTGGATCTATCTGTGGATCATGTGCATCATGCAGAGGGTGTTGCAGCATGAGGTACAGATGCTGGTGATTTGCATGGCAAATGTGAGTGAGAAATCCATGATGCACACCATCTTGTGTGAGTGGCCACTGGGTGCTTGTGTAGGGCCCCTGTGGGTGGGGCACAAGGAGTTGAGCCAGCTGTAAGGGGACAATCCTCAGATGATTATCTCAGTCCTGTACAAGTCCAGCCTCAGGTGGCTGATGTACAGCCATTCATCCACGGACCTCATGCCTTCTTGAATGTTGGAACTGGCAATGGCTGCGTCTTTGGTGAGGGTGAGGAGCAGCTGGGTGTCAATGGCATACGACATGATGATGAGGTTGTGTGTGCATATGATGGTGGAGAGGGGGGTCCTGGACACATTGAAGATTAACACGCTGAGAGATTATCCCTGGGCCATGTGCCAGATGACGACACTATACTACATGCTGAAGGCTTGAGTCCCACTCCCACGGCCTTGCTGGTAGACGGAGCCAGTGTGGAGTAGGAGGGACATGATCTGGTTGGTGTGACAGGGCCTGGAAGGCGGGGCAGCACTGTGTAGGCAGTTGGAGTTGCACACACAGCATGCAGAGGTGTCGTGTGTGCGCTTAGGTTATGCCTGAGAGCAGGTGGTTGATTTTCGGATGGACATTGCTTGGAGGGTGGCTGCAACATCAGACTGTAGTGTGATGTGGGTCATGCAAGGACATGAGGGTCGTGCAATGTGCACGTTGCATGTGCTGATGGTCCTGCCTTTGGCACCGCGTGGCCGCAACAGTGGCACACACAAGATGATGACAGCCAAATGAATGGGTGGAGGGAGGCAGGGAGGAGCATCTTTGAGGCATGTGTGTTGCCGAATCCCACTACTTTGTGTGCCCTTGCTGCTGGGGCCGCAGCAGCAGGCGGCATGTCCTGGAAACTATGCCAAAAGTAGCACACAAAGACAAGGATGTCAGAAAGGACAACTGCACCAGGCGTATTTAAAGGAAGGAGTGTCCGGTTACCCATGGCACACCCAGAGAAAATGGATGCACAATCCCCAAAGATGACTGACACAGGATCAGGAAACAGAAGGCCAAGCTGCGCACATGAGGCACACCCTCAGCAGGCGTTGACGGCCCGTCGTGGGGACCAACATGCCCAAATACATGCACAACCATGGACTTCATGCACAATAGAGATTCTAACCCATGAAGAAATGCATGCATGTAGCCAAACTACACATAGACTCATATGCACAATCTTTGACAACTATGCCAGAGATGCCGCATGCAAAGTGGCAAGAGACCTGCATTGACAGAGATGAGGCACCTTGGAGGGTGAGGAACACCTTTATTACTCAGGCTCACACTAAGGGAAATGCATCAATAGGAACAGACTCACAGGTCATTTGGCTGAACATGTGGGACCTACACTGGACATCCCCTTCACAACACAGATGTTGTAAATCCAAATGGCCTGGCACACAAGTTAAGGGGATGAGTCAAACACCCCCTGCTGCACACGGAGAGGCTGCAATTCCCCATTGAGCCTCTCATGGGGATGTCCCACACTATGTCCACCCGTAGCATCCTGTATGTTTCTGAGGGAAGTTTTACACACATTGATGCCTTCATCATAATCCACAAACCATTACAGATGACTGTCACAAAGGTTGACTATCAATTCATGGGAGTCATGCTACATGTCATGTGCCCCATGGTGAGTCGACATGTATGCATGGTAACCCAACATGCACAGGAGCAGTCCCCACACATTCCAAACACGTAACACCCCCAAAATGCCTTGCTGCAATACTCGCCCAAAATGACTTTTCCCCATGTCCGTGCATGGAACGCTGATTCAGCACACGTTGCAATACTCATGAGGAATAGCAGGAGGCTAACGATGACACGACCAGACAACATGCGCAAGAACCTGTGGATGACAGACACACAAGAAGTCAGCTAAAATATTGTTATCCGCATACATGGTCATTTACTCTACAGGAATAATGCTGTAACCATGCGAATTGAAAATTTAGTGTCTCAGCTAAAATGAGTGGAATGACATCATCACTCGAGTGACACATCAGAACACACATCTAAGTCACTTAGCATACAGTCAGCTGGACACACACATTGCAACGCATGCCACGCAAGGCTCCAAGCATGCACACTCAGACCCAGTGACTCACCATTATGAGAAGAAGTTGCGTATGAGCTGACTCCGGATATCCTCCTCCTCCTCCTCCTCCTCACTTGCTTCGTGACCAAGCCCTTTCATCCTCCACGGGTGGATGTTCCTGCTGATGCTGTTCCAGGATGAGTGGCACTGCCTTCTCCACTGCCATGTTGTGCAGCATGCAGCACACGAGGAAGATTTTGCAGACCTTTTCCGGTGCATATGGGAGGGACCCGCCTGTCTTGTGAAGGCACCAGAATCGGCTCTTCAGGAGGCCAACCGTCCTCTCAATCACTCGCCTGCCCGTGTGCATTGTTGTAATGGTGATCTGCAGCTGATCTTGGGTTGCGGAGAGGCGTCATCAGCCATGGCATGTTGGGATAGCCAGAGTCCCCTACATGGAAACATCATGTAAAGAAGTGGGTAAGGAGATGCCGTAAGGTACAAAGATACCGCAACACACAGGACAAACAGAGTATACCCACCAACAAGACATGCTCGTTCGTTGTGCAGCCGCAGCATCATTTGTGGCACCCTGCTACGCCTCATGATGTAGGCATTGTGTGCTGACCCTGGAAAACATGCACAGACATGGGAAATCAGCATGTTAGCAAGACACACCACAAGGGCATTTATAGAGTGGTAATGTTTACGGTTGCGATAGGCGACCTTCTGTGCCTGTGGTGGTACCAAAGCCACATGTGTCCCATCAATGGACCCAATGACATGGAGCATCCTTCCCAGGGCATAGAAATCACCCTTGACACCTGTCAACTCCTCAGGAGTGAGAAAATGGATGAATTCATCCAGGTGCTCCAACATGGCTGCTAAAACATCATGCAGGACACGGCTGAACATCGTCTGTGACATGCCACCAACATCAGCTATGGTGAACTGAAACGTACCTGTGGCAAAAAAATGTAGGGCTGCCATCACCTTCTTCTTGGGGGTCAGCGCAGTAGGATACCTGTGTCGTGGTTGGAGGTGTGGTGCCAGCTTGGTGGTCAAGTCCTCAATCAACTGTTGGGTGAATCTGTAACGTCGTATGCAGTCACGTTCCCTCGTGGCACCCAAGTCTGGCATTGGTCTGGGGACAGGCGGTGCCCTGCAGAAAATTTGATGGAATAACGAAGAGTGAGAACATAACAACATCAATGTCAATTAACTGAGCACATGCTCAACTGCTAATACACATCTGCTAAATACAGAGTCTGGTCTGTGCAATACATCCAGGACACGTATGCCAGCCAGGTGATACTCCTACAAAAAGCCAGCTACACCCGTTGATTGTCAAGTCTACATGACATGCCCTGAAACGAGCTGTGGGACAGTGTCAGTGAACAGCCAGAGACATCACAAGAGTGACATACATCCACATATTTGCATTTGAAGGATGTCATCTCATACAGACAGCTGACGGCAAGCTAGACGCACAGATCACATGGAATGTCAAATGTACAGATCAAACACATTGCGATGAAGGGGTACACGTGAAAACAGAAAACACAGACATTGAGACGACGCAGATATGTCCTCATGTCAAAATATCATGTTCGATGCATACAGACACACGTTACGTGGAAATCCACATGTGGCATGGTGTGCGTAGATGTCTGCCATGCCCATCTACACACAGAGACATGTTGAATGCAGCAACAGCAGATGCAGTTGACGGAACACCAACAGCAAGCTCATGGGAACACATGACACACACATGACATAGTCACATCCATGCACGCTGGTCGTTAAATGTCAGTTGTTAGTGTCCCTATCCCTGGCATCAGGGGACAGTTGCGGGTGATGGTGACTGTGCCATACCAGTGATGCTGTGCTTGACACGTTTGTACTACATGCACACATGTGCAAAGTGTGAAGGGGAAGTGTGCCACGTAGCGCCCCATCACACATGACATGTGTACACAGGTCATCACACATCAATTGTGCAAATAAATGAGGAGACATGTGCAATATCACTGCCTGACACACCTAGGCCCTGCACATCTAGGACAGCAATGACAATTACTTGATGTACATCCTTGTGCGAGTCTGAGACCTCCATTCCTTTCGTGTGCACATCCTATCAACCGTGTAAGCATGTGAAATGCACCATACACACGCCCTGAGGGCGTGTGTACGGTCCGTATCACTAGAGTTGTGTGGCTGTAGGAGTACGCGTGATACAGACCGTAAAAGTACGGTCCGTATCACTATAGTAGTGGTGCCGTAGGAGCACGCGTGGTACGGACCGTACACATGTATGTGTACTACCAGTGCCTACACGTACATGTACTACCAGTGCCTACACATATGTGTAGGCACTGGTAGTACACGTACGTGTAGGCGGCACTGGTAGTACATGTACGTGTAGGCACTGGTAGTACACGTACGTGTAGGCACTGGTAGTACACGTACGGGTATGTGTACTACCAGTGCGTACACATACGTTTCAAACGCACTGTGCAACTGGTGCCATAGGGGTACGTGTGAAACGCACCGTACCTGTGTGTGGATTTGAAAATTACATATGGGACACATAAGGGACAAGTATTAGGCACTAAATGCATGCTGGTTGTCATGGATACAGAGTTTTCAGTTAAAAGTTTTCCATCAGGTGTCCTGGAAAAGTCAGTTGGCCACAAAATACAATGTTGCAAAGTGGTTGTTGACTTGACATGATGCTCAAAATTTGAACGATGCAAATGCTGTCACTGGTGTATGTGGAAAGGGATTGGAGTAAACGTAAGATGCAAATGAATCTGACCAATCACTATGTACTCCTCCAAATGAATGCCCCTCAGCAAGACAGATATATGTCAGCCAGAACCCATGAGAGGGCACTTGCCTGCACAACTTTCCTGTTGACAATACTGCTGCTGTCTTTGCTTCCTCTGGCACCATGTCAAGGTCTGTGGAGAGGGCCCAGCCATTCACCCAGGAGGAGAATGAGGCATTGCTGGATGTCATCTTCCCACAGTATACCAGCCTGTATGGGAGACCAGGGGAACAGGTGAGTGCTGACTCCACTACCTTTGACTGCGCACCTTTTTTGTGACTGTCACTTCTGGCATTGTGTCCAGGTGTGACAGACATGCAATGTTGTTTAGAGTGGGTCCCAGGGGGGAATGGCTTATGTCTCCCATGCAGAGCATGTTGTAGTTCATGTGTGCACTCCTCACTTGCATTGTGCTTACTGTGACATTCACTGCATAGTGCATGACACATTCAGCCTGGCTAATCCTTTGTGGCATTTTTTGTCTTTAGTCCTGAGGTGATGCAGTGGTCCCCCTGGTGTGACAGGTGAATGTACCCACAGATGTGTGTGAGTTGAGTGGAGCTGTGGTGAGAGTGTCCAAGTGATGTGTACGCCCACTATACATCGATGTGTGTGAATGTTCCTTGTCATGTGGGTGAGTGTCTATGTGAAGTGTTGCACCACAGCTGCATGGAGGAGGCAACAGCTCTACCCATCTGATGTGAGAAGTAAGCCGTGCTGTGTGTCTGACTTGCTGAGCTAGCCCCACACCTGTGACACCCCACAGGCAAGTGGCACATGTGCAGAGTGAGGTTTGTATCCGCTGTTGCCAATGGAATGTGATTGATCTGTGCCTGTGTGTGTCTGTGTACTCTGCTGAGGTTGCGTCAGTGGCCTGGGGTATGTAACTGCTTGGAGGCGCTGTCCATCTGCCTGGTGTTGCTTGTGATGCACAGTGTGTGCCATGGTCATGGAGTGTGTCGCACCCCTCATGCCACCTGTGTACTTTCAATTCCATGTAGTGCATTGGGGCTTCCACAGAGGCCAATGTCCATATGACAAAGATGCTATTCCTTGGCAGCATCCTATGCCCTGTTCAACATATCAAAGATGTTCAAATGTGTGTCTCTCTGACATGGAGCAGGTGTAGTGATGTTGTCTCACTTTGTCATCCTCACAGTTAACTGCCTACTAGAAGGGGGAGATCTGGAAGCGGGCCATCAGGGCTGTGAGATCGGTGGAGGGTTGCAGTCGGCGCCTAGCCCAAGTCTGAAAACGGTGGTAGGGCATCCGGTGCTGGACCCGGAGGATCGCCCGGGTCCTGCTGGGGGACTCACCTCCACGCCCCCACGGCGGGTGCCAACGCCTGACCCACCAGATGAGGCGTGTCCTGGCGGTGGTCTTCCCTGACATGGATAGACAGTTACAGGAGAGACAGCAGCAAGGAGGGGGTAGGTACATGTGTGTTTGTTGTGTGTCACCAGCTTTTGGAAGGTCTCAGTCACCTGGATACACTGCCAGGGTTTATATGTGCAGTGCATATCCTGTTCCTCCAAGTCAACCAGTGCTGTTCTTCCTCCCTTCCCCTCCTTGACATGATTTCCCTGGTCTGTGTGTAATCACTATTGCACATGGTCATCTAGGCTGCCAGTTAATCCAAGTGCACATTGCTTTCTGCACCATGAGTGGAGGTGGTCTGTGACATGTGTTGGTACCTTGCCTGTGCCCTGTCCTGTTCAGTCATTTGGGGGTCCATATTTGTTGGCACTGATGCTGAGTCTCAACATAGGAGTGTGAGGTTTCCAATCAACAGACTTGCAGCATGCATGACCGATGTTGTGACCTCAGACATGATGTGCATGAGTGGGAGATATGCATAGTGCTGGGACGGTTGCTCATGGTACAGTCAGATCATTCCAGGACCATGGAGCAGTGTGCCCACTACAGTCCCCTGAGACACCCTTGCCTCGTAATCATGTGTGTCATCCAACACTGTGCCCATTCTCTGTGTTTTCAGCATAGGTTGGCCTCTGTGGCATTGTTCCCTGGCCTCATTTGTATTTATCTAAAGTGTGCTACATGTGTCCACTGGACAGGGTGACCTCATTTGGCTTGTGCATACTTACACTGGGCAGTGCCTGTGTGTCTATTTACAACTATCTGTTGATGGTTGATTGTCACAAATATGTGTTGGCAGCCTCACGAGGTGATGTGGAGTACATTTGGGAATTCTTGCAGCACATTTTTGTAAACCCTGACTAAGAGGTGTCACTTCTTGATCTGTCTCAATCACATTGTCTCAGGTATGGGGGGTTTGTGCGGGCGAGGCCTACATGTCCAAACCTTATGTCTCCTTGCCAGGTCTGACCTGTGTTTGATAATTGTCTGGACAGACACTCAACATGCAGTGACCCAGTGATGTTGTGCAGGGTTTAATGTTTGTGCTTTGCAGTGAAGGATAAAAATCATTTGTTCTGTTTATTCGCACCATGTAAATTTAGCACAATGTATCTATGACGGTATTCTGATCACATAAACACCCATTTGGCCGAAAAACCATACTGTAGCCATCTTGGTTTGTGATAGACCACGTGCCAGATCATGTGGTTTCCTTTGCCTACCATCTTCATGATTTAGTTCGTACCAGCCCAGAGACAGGTTAGTTGTATTTACGGCCGAGGCCCAAGGTCACATCTGCTGTAGGGAGTATGAAGCAAATTCCTTCAGGCACTGGGACGAAAAGGGAGTCACCCTGCCGACCTCCTCTGTATAGATAGCAACCCTTTGTGTGAGCCTGAAACTGAACCCTGTATGAGCTCATCCAAGAGCCCATGGACTAACTGGTATTTTTCCACTTGTATGGCTTTGTATGCTGAATCTGTTATGTATATAAGTGTGGTTTTTGTCAAGGAGCCAGCAGTCTTCCTCGGCGCACCTGATGGGTGAGGATCGACGAGGCTCCTCTATGTAGAGTTTTGCTTTGGCCAATAAAACTTCTTAACCTTCTCCGTTGCCAACTGACTACTATTTGAAGGATATTGCGGGCCACTGGTAAGTGTGGACCTTGGGGTTTTTATTGAGTACTTCAGTTGGCGACTCTGGTGGGACCCCGTGATAGGGTCTCTTCCTCCCCCGTATTCGGGTGGTAGGATTGAGGGTGTTCTGATCGGGCGGGTGGGGGAGAGGGATTTCATTTTTCCTTCTCCCTGATCGATATTTTTCTTTGGCCACGTCCACTCCTCACTCCCGATCAGGGTGTCCTCTGCTGCTAGTAGCCCTTCACCGGGGTCCTACAGGCTTAACCCAGGAGCTGACTGTGTTGGTCCCAAGAAGTTGGCAGCGGAGAACGAATGTCCATACCTGGGTGCACCCGGTGAGTAATTTGTTTGTTTTGACACACGCTTTTGAGTGGTGCATTTGGAACAATTAACTGTATTTTGATTTGGGGGCATGAGAACCCTAGGAGAATTACGGAGGTCTTGCAGGGTGGTCCGGTAGGGACTGACTGTAGAGACTCCACGGATCTTTTGTGATTTGGAGACATTGATCACATGCCTAGTTGTTACCTGTGTGTAGCACACGGCCGGATTGTATTCGGAAAAGCCTTTGGCTGTAATTGGGTAGCCGTGAGACATACCTGAGGTGATGCCCGCACCACATCAGAACTGTATCAGTGGTGAACCAAGGAGGTCATAGGATGGTCTGTAGTCCAGTCCGTGGTCGCACCTGTCTGACTGCCTCTCGCCAGTCTTTTTGGAAAGACTGCTCGTTGTGATTCTGTCGGTCCGGTATTTTGAATAATTCTCCACGAACGGGAGTCGACGGGCTCGGTTCGTTTGTTTGGATGCATCAAGTTTGAATAAGTAGGTCGAGGTTGAACTGCAGAAAACGTTATATAGAAAAAAAAATCAATATGTGTTATATGTGATACAAGAATTTGTTTGTACGTTATTGGTGTTTGTCTGCTAACTAACAATGCAGTGCTTCAGTAAATTGAATTGTTTTGGTTGTTGTTGTCGGACTAGTAGCTCTCGTCTGGCCGAAAGCCAGACTACCCCACCGGAAGGCAGTCCCAGTCATTATATGTACATAAAACACGGAATAGCTCCTCTATTGTTCAATACTTTGTGGCATAAGTATACCAGAGGTAATGAAGAATTGCAATGGCCTAAAACGGGTTCCTTCGACGAAAAGAAAATTGCCTTCTTACAGGATCAGTTATTTTCTAGACGCAGTAGGCAGTCTATGTTTGAAGCATTAAACACCTGGCAGAAGGAATCTAAGCGAAGGCGAAGGAGGGAGGAGAAACTAGCTAGAGTTAAAGCAGGGCAAACTGTTACTCAGAAGGCTGTTGCCTACGACAGAGCCCGAACCGAAGAAGGGATTGAATGTGTGAATCGTGAGTTGAGATTACAGGTCGATAAAAGTTACGTGGCTCGGCCCGACACTGAAGATGAAATAGGAGATCTATTGGACATGCGTCCACCACCCCCAAATGTCCCGCAACGGTTATATCCGGCGGTACCAGCTGCCCCGGTATCAGCCGTTGCAGGGCCAATCGCCCCTGCGCAAGTTTCTGCTGTGACGACGGTGGCTCCTGCTGCATCGGCACCGCCAGCCCCTCCCCTCCTTACGCCTCCAACAAATTTATCCCGGTTGTCCTTGTCTGTCTCAGAGATTAGGACTTTATTGCCCACTTTGTTGTCGTCCGCGGCAGCTGAACCCCTTCAGTTGTCACCCGGGTCAGCACCTTCTCCCCATGTGTTGACCTCTTCCTCAGCGAGTGCGACTCCTTTACCAGCTGTTTCCACTCCTGTACATCCGCCCAGGTTTCTTGATGGTAAGAAGCTGTTTACCCGGTCAGCCTTAGGATTAGAGGAAAAGGAGGTCATTGCGCAACAAGCGTCACAATGGATGCGACAGCCTATTTATACTTTGTCCGACATATGGAGCACTATGAAAGACTATGAGCCCGTGATGCAACAGCATGCGTTAGACCATATGGCTGCACGCCTGATATCATCATGGGAACAGGTTCATGCAGGGGGGAAGGCTCCAGCAATATTGTATGGTATTCAGGACCAAGCGCATAAATTTCACTTAAGCCCGGAGGAGGTGTACAGAAATATTGGAACAATGGTTAATTATAGAACTCGACTTCACTCTGCTGTGCCTGCGGGCTCCACACATTTCCCAATGCGTGAAGTCCACCCTATTTATCATCCAGAAATTACTGAAATAATAGATGCAACAGGGACGGTTACCCGCCCGCGAGTAGATGCTTGTTTTCAGGAACAGTGGGTGTACACCCCGTGGAAACGCAGTGAAGTGCTGTCATTAAAAGCTAATTTGCCCGATCCTAGGAAAAATCCTACAGCATATTATAAAGAACTTACGGAAGCCGCCTCATCGGCGGTAATGACGTTGGCCGATATAGAATTATTCTTTGCTTTATTAGTACCAGTGGATATATGACGTCAGGTACATGACCAAGATCATGTGACTGAATTTGGGGGAACATGGGATCAATTGAAAGATTGGGATAGAGATCGAAAACCAGGAGATAAGCCCAGGGCTGAAATATTAACGTTACCTGACAAAATAATTACATACATGCATTCGTTAATCCCTCCTAGAAAAGTTGATTGGGATAAATTGACAGCGTGCCGACAAAAGAAAGATGAGAGTGTGTCGGATTTTGTCACTAGATTTGAAGGTGTTTTTATTGATTTCAGCGGACAAGACTTATCTAAGGAGGGCAGCATACGTTTGTTTGTCAAGAGGTTTGTAACTAATTTACTGCCTGAAATTTCGGCCCGACTCCAGGCAGCAGAAAGTACTTGTACAACGTCTACTCCTTCAATTATATTAAGCATGGCTCAATACTATGAGCACCGAGAGAATGAAAGTAAGGATGAAACGGAAAAGAAAGCAAAGGATTTAAAAACGCGGGTCCTGTTACAGCAGGTTGAGAGAGGCCGTGGAAGGGGTCGGGGAATGCCGACTTCTGCTCCACGAGGGGTGGGCCAAGTACAGGGTGGAGGAAGAAGTGATTTAGGTGTAAACCAATGCGCATTCTGTAAACAGGAAGGACATTGGCGTTCCCAGTGTCCGCTGCTATATGCGCAACACAGTACTATGCGGGGCCAAGGGAGAGGACGCGGAGGTGGTAGTCGGGGTGGACGTACAAGGCAGGAAGAGTCTGGACAAGGTGGGAATAGTCAAAACTATTTTGATCATGGTCAGGGAAAGCAGTACTTCAATGAAGAATGTGGCAGCGATGCATCGGCAGGCTATCCTCATGCATAGGACAGCCGAAGGCAGAGTGGGGGACGTGTGTCAATTCCTATAGATCAGAACGGACCTTATGTTGATGCACATTTAATGGGCGCATCGGGTAAGTTTCTAGTTGACACGCGAGCTATGAACAGTTCTGTTTCACATGCCCTTGTCCCTGGGGCTGCTCTGTCTAGCCAGAATAATGTGTCCGTAGGTTTCTCAGGAACTCCGGTGGTGAGCCCCATTTCCCAACCTCTTTCTTTCACTCTGGGCCCTATTTCTATTGATTCACCATTTCTTTTGACGTCGTAATGTGGAGAGAATTTATTAGGTATAGACTTATTGAAAAGATTATATGCTCGTATATATTGTTCCCCAGATGGTGTCTATTTGACTATTCAGGCCCCTTCGGTGCAGCACTTCTCTAAGACGGACATCTTACCCCCCAAATTTGCGAAAATCCCGAAAACACTTTGGGCTACAGGAGACACTGATGTGGGTTTGTTGAGGATACCCCCAATTTCAATTACCTTGAAACAAAATGCTCGTTTACCAAAAATACCGCAATATAAAATTGCCCCTGCGGGTGAATGAGCCTTGTTGTCCATTATTCAGGATCTGATCCGCACTGGGGTGGTGGAGGAGACAGCCTCCAATATGTGTAATAGTCCCATTCTTCCTATTCTTAAATGGGCTCCCGTAGATTGCAATCCTGATTATGTAGATACATATGGTTTTGTGATTAATTTGCGAGAAATTAACAAAATTGTGGTGCCTCAGTATCCCGTGGTGCCTGATATAACCACCATATTAACTATGATTCCTCCTACAGCTCAATATTTCTCTGTGATTGATCTGAAAAATGCGTTCTTCAGCATTCCCATTCATCCTGATAGCCGATATCTTTTCGGATTCTCATTAGCTGGTCGCAGCTTCAGATTTTGTCGCGCTCGCCAGGGCTATACAGAAAGCCCTAGTGTTTATAGTCAAGCGCTAAAAACCCGATTGGATACTCTAATTTTGCCCGATGGTAACGTACTGTTACAATACATAGATGATCTATTGGTGGCTTCGGATACTGAACAGGGTTGCCGGGATGCTACAGTTCAATTGTTGCAGCATTTGGCCAACCATGGTAATAAGGTATCCTTGTCTAAATTTCAAAATTGTCGACCGGAGGTGACTTATTTAGGTCATCTCCTGTCGAAGGAGGGTAGGCGTCTAACTCCTGATCGTATAACAGCTATATCTAACATGTCTGTTCCTTGCACGCAACGTGATGTCCGCGCTTTTCTTGGCATAACCTCTTATTGTCGCCAGTGGATTCCTAACTTTTCCCTTCTGACTAAACCTCTACTATATCTGACAACTAAGGATGTGCATGAACCTTTACCTTGGACTGTCGAATGTCAGGATGCTTTTGTCTCTCTGAAATCTGCTCTTTGTTCTGCTCCTGTGCTTGGCACTCCTGACTACCGGAAGCCTTTTACACTCTATGTGCATGAGGTGGACGGTTGCTCGCTGTCTGTGTTAACACAGGGTTTTGGTGGTAAGCAAAAACCTTGTGCATATTTTACAGCGGTATTGGACAATGTCGCCAGAGCACTCCCTAGTTGTCTAAGGGCCACGGCGGCTGTTGCAGTGGCAATTCGACAATCAGAAGGGCTCGTCCTGAATACTGACCTCACAGTGATGGTGCCTCACGCTGTGGATGTATTATTAAACAGGACCAAGACGCAGCACTTAACTAGTGCGCGTCTTACAGGGTATGAATTGACCCTGTTTGCACCCCACATCATTATCAAAAGATATGCCACTCTGAATCCTGCCACGTTACTACCCCTCCCTTCGGAAGAGCAAAATCAGGACATACATGATTGTATATTTCGGACAGAGGAAGAAACGAAGGGACGGATAGACCTGACAGACACTCCCTTATCTGACCCACAAGGGGAGTTATATGACGATGGCTCACGTTTAAGTTACCGAATGGCACTACCACATCCGCCTATGCGATCACCACTCTCCAGACTGTAGTCAAAACAGCTAAAGTGTCTTATTAATCTGCCCAGGCTGCCGAATTAGTAGCCTTGCTGCGAGCTTGTGAGTTAAGTGAAGGTTTGAGAGTAAATGTCTATACCGATAGCCAATACGCTTTCGGTGTAGCACATAATTTTGGAAGGTTATGGGCAGAAAGGGGTTTCCTTACTTCGCATGGTCAGAAAATAAGGAATGGCCCGTTGGTCCTGAGACTGTTGACTGACTCTGACTTTACCAAAAGAAATTGCTGTTGTTAAATGTAGCGCCCATAAAGCTGTAATCGATGCTGTAGGCAAAGGTAATTCATTTGCTGACAGAATCGCTAAAGAAACTGCCCAGTCAAACACCACCTCTATGTTTGTAACCAGTTCATCGAGAGGAATGGTAGAAACAGAAATATTCAATAGCACTATGGATAGTGTTAGAGACATACAACAAGAAGCGACCCCTGAAGAGCTAGTACATTGGCAAGAGCAGATAGGGATTGACCTGTCAGACAAATGCCGGTGGTTACTGCCAAATGCATTTGTGAATGTAATAGTATCCATGGCACATGGCCCTGCGCATATAGGTGTTAAAGGTATTTGTGCAGTACTAGATTCTGTGTGGTATAACACCAATATCAATAAGACTGCAACACATTTGGTCCAGAACTGTATGATCTGTTTACAGCATAATCCAGGAGGTAGTGTCCCCGTTCTGAAAGGTAATTTTGCGCCTCCTACCTTACCCTTTGAGGTGTTACAAATGGTCTTCATTCAATTAGAGCGGGTCAATAATCTCAAGTATGTTCTAGTAGTGGTTTGTGCATTCAGTAAATGGGTGGAAGCATACCCCACCAAGGAAAATACTGCTCTAGCCACAGCCAAAGCTTTAGTAAAGAAATTTTTCCCTCGCTATGGTTTGCCACGCGTAATTTGGAGTGACAACGGAAAACATTTTCATGCCAACCTTATTGAACACATTTGTAACGGTTTATCCATTAACCAAAAATTTCACGCTGCCCGCCACCCTAAATCAGCGGGGTTGGTAGAAAAGTATAATGGGAATCTGAAGTTGAAATTGGCTAAATTGCAAGACACCACAGGGTTGAAATGGCCTAATCTTTTACCCTAAGCCTTGTTGTCAGTAAGAACCACTCCTCACTCTCGTTCTGGAATATCACCATATGAGGTGATATTTGGTAGGCCCGCCAATATCTGGGGTGTACCAAGACCGAAATCCTTTAGAGACATTGAGTACCCGATGTTGACAGATTATCTTTATGCATTAACTAAAGATCTTCGTTCCATTCACCAGTGGTATTGCAGCCCCTGCCGGAGGGTCCTGGACATAGCCTTGAACCTGGACAGTGGGTTTTGATCCGGAACTACCAGCGAAAGTTGAGTTTGGATCCACGATGGACCAAACCCCATCAGATACTCCTTTCTACAAGAACGGCTGTTAAGGTTGAAGGGAAGCGGCACTGGATTCACGTGTCACACCTAAAGAGAGTTCCTCTCCCATTGCCTGATGACCAGCAGGATCAGATTGAAGGGTTAGTGCATGACGGTGAGCAACTCATTGAAGATTCATCTCTCTCTGAAGCCCGAGGAGAAGTGAACGGGCGAGAGGGAGGCGCTGTGAGTTCAGAAACGCCTACGGCAGCTGGCTCAACTATCAGCTCTGCTCCCGGTCATGCTGCATCTGATCAGAAAGATCACACATCCAGTATTTCGTTTGATCCTACTGTGCCCATTCTTTTTCCTGATCCCAGAACACCTGGACATGTTCGCTATAACCTGCGGCCCCGACAAGAAGCAAAAATACCAGGTTCAGTCCAGAGAAAGAAAAGAGAGACTTGAGAAAATCCTGGTATAATCAAAGAACACTGGACTGAACCAGTTGAGAGCTCGGAACTTTCAGTAAAAGCTCTGTTCAGAAAGAAAATAGAGACATTGATTGGCTAGTGGGGCCCAGGTAGAGTCCTTCAGTAAGAGTTGCGTCAAGTACAGCTCCAACGCGAGAAGTTTTTGCATTTTTCTTTTTTTTGTATTTCCTTTTCATGAACAATTGGAGTCTGCCTGTGAGGCTCTGGAACGGACACAGGAAAGAAGCACCCTCTGGCAGGTTGGACTGCAAGTAGGCTTATTCTCCTTAGATTATATTTGAACTTTTAGCAAGAATGTATCCTTTTGCTCGCTTTGTTCCCGAAGAGGAGCGTCCTTTGCACCCATATATGTCTATGTTTTCTACTTGGAGTTTGCGTATTAAGATAGTATTCATAGTTATAATAACTATATCACTAGTGATAGGTTTAAGTGTGTTCATTTATTTAGAATGTCGGCACCTTGTGCACACCCTTGTAACTTCTACTCCTGTTCCTGAAGAGCATCCTTTCCATACTTTCGCCCCACATAAGGAAAGACATCGTCAGACATATGTAAAGTATGCATTCATTGAAATGTTGCACCAGACCCATAGCTCGACTAATGCTACAGATTGCTGGGTCTGTGGCCTCCTCCCCTCGGTTATGCACAAACATGACCTCTTTATTTCAATGCCCTTGTCATATCTAGGCAGTTGTGAAGCGTGGTTTAAGTTACTGTCAATTATATATACACACTATACTGTTGATGAGCACAGATTTTCAGAAAAGGATTATGAAATGATTCTAGCATATATAGAAGTACATCAGGGATTCACTCCGAATGAAGATGGTACAGATGGTACTCTAGACCCAACTGCTTGCATGAACGAGTATACTGAATATGCAAATGACACTTGGTTAAGGGATGAAGTATTGGATTTTATGTCTTTCAATTTCACTGAGTATTTTAAATATTTTCAGGAACGAAATGTAACAGATGATAAGGTCATTCCAGTCCCTGTATTGAATGTGTCATCTTCCTTTTGTATACATGGTACCGGTCACCTATCAGTTGGATTTAGTAAATGCAATTATACGTACAGATTACGAACATTCAGCAGCCCACCAATGCTTACTCCCCCGAATGTGTATTTTGTATGTGGGGAAAATGCATACACATGGCTCCCCAGAGGATGGTCAGGTAGATGCCATTTGTCTTTCCTATACCCACCAGTCTATATAGCCCCTTCTCACTATCATAACACCCATTCACTGAGCGGGCGGAGTTTAGGGAGACGAGCTACTGCGGGGGATGCTACTGATCAGACCGATACTCCTGCACAACACTTTGTGGACATATGGGGACCCATTTTGACCAGTAAAGAAATCAGAAGGTTATCTAGAGTGGTAGAGGGAGTAGTGAACATCACTGCAGGAATACTAACTAATATAACTGTTGAGCTTCAAGCGACCAGGCTTGTAAAGCTTCAAAACCGTATGGTTTTAGACGTTATCTTAGCTGATCCTGGAGGAGCATGCAGAGTGATTGGCAGTTCTTGCTGTGTGTATATACCTGACTCCGCCCCCTCTGTGCATTTAGCCATTCAAAAACTGCACCGCTTAGCATCTGAAATTCATACAGAAACCGGTACCTAGTCTCTTTCTAGCTGGTTCTGGGGCCTCTTTGCCACTTGGGGATGGAAATTACTCATGATCCTTTTGGGTATAGCAGGTTTCCTTTTCACCTATTGTGTCTGCATACAATGTGGACCTGCTTGCTGTTCTTATTTCACTAATCGACTCCTTCTTGCCCTTCCCGAATCTAAACCACGCCCAGCTAAGATAGGCACTCAGTTAGTACAAAAGGAGATATACGACATGATGCAGATAGATGAAGGTATCTTTGAAGATTAAGTTGGTATGTTAGCTACATTATGCTAAAAGGGCCGATCTGAAGGATAAAAATCATTTGTTCTGTTTATTCGCACCATGTAAAGTTAGCACAATGTATCTATAACGGTATACTGATCACATAAACACCCATTTACATGTTCTAGAAGAAGCGTTTCTTTTCGTTTCTTATTGCAGGACAAAATGGGCCGAAAAACCATACTGTAGCCATCTTGGTTTGTGATAGACCACGTGTCAGATCATGTGGTTTCCTTTGCCTACCATCTTCATGATTTAGTTCGTACCAGCCCAGAGACAGGTTAGTTGTATTTACGGCCGAGGCCCAAGGTCACATCTGCTGTAGGGAGTATCAAGCAAATTCCTTCAGGTTCTGGGACGAAAAGGGAGTCACCCTGCCGACCTCCTCTGTATAGATAGCAACCCTTTGTGTGAGCCTGAAAATGAAGCCTGTATGAGCTCATCCAGGAGCCCATGGACTAACTGGTATTTTTCCACTTGTATGGCTTTGTATGCTGAATCTGTCAGTGTTCCTCGGCGCACCTGATGGATGAGGATCGACGAGGCTCCTCTATGTAGAGTTTTGCTTTGGCCAATAAAACTTCTTAACCTTCTGCTTTGCCAACTGACTACTATTTGAAGGATATTGCGGGCCACTGGTAAGTGTGGCCCTTGGGGTTTTTATTGAGTACTTCAGCAGCATGTGTCAAAAGTTTAAATACATGATTCCTGCTCATCCATTTTTGACACCAGTGTGTGGTCCAGATGCTACGTAGTTTTGTCTTTGTGTGCTGACATCTGTGTGGTCATTCTGGCTTGCCATGAGGGTGTCTC
The DNA here is from genome assembly GCF_964204655.1 of Triturus cristatus. NCBI lineage: Eukaryota > Metazoa > Chordata > Amphibia > Caudata > Salamandridae > Triturus > Triturus cristatus. The sequence goes on along the minus strand of NC_140591.1, from coordinate 1,301,560,337 downwards.
CTCAGTGCAGGTGTGCCTCATTCCAACACAATTGCAGGCCCATTAGCTTATGCATTTTCCTGTGTTTGGACATGTGTGCCACTCCACATGACAGGCAGTGGGTCAGATGTGTTGCCAACTGTGTCATCATGGTACGGATGGCCATGTGACAGGTGGCATGATTCAAGTTGTTAGTCAAAAAGTCTTGTAACTTGGCACTTACTACACTTGTCAACATGTCTTCATGTTTTCAATGCTTGACTTTGATGTTTTGTTGTGAAGGACAATAATGTGCCTGCATGACAGATGTCTCCCAAGGAAGTGCACAAGAAACCACCTTTACACTTTCAGGGAATACGCTGGCACATTTTCACATTTTCAAGAAAGGCACAGTTCGAATAAGACTGTTTTTTCAGATTATACATATCCATGTTTCCACAGTGTGGTGGCATTTGGGTAAGTCCTAGGTTGTTGCTGATACCAATTTACGAGTGTCAAGTCATCCAGACCGCCGTGGTCCCATGTATATGTACTTACTGAAACCCCATTTCTTTCTAACATTGGCTTCTTTGAATAAGGCTGGCAGCTCCTACAATGACTGTGTAAATGTAGTTTTGTGCGCACCTCCTTGTGTGACTTCTTTTATACAGGCACATGTGTGTTCTGTTCACAAAGTGACACATTCACACATTCTAAACATGTAGGGCCCGATTCACAGAACTAACTTAAGACAAAATCCTAAACTTGCTACCATTTTGGTATTCACAGAAGGCACTTACTCATTTTGGTATTCACAGAAGGCACTTACTCATTTCGGTATTCACAGAAGTTAGGAGTCCTAACTTTAGGACTCCTAAATGCCTTCGGTGAATACCGAAAGTCTTAAAATTAGGATTCTCTCAGTTTAGTAGTAGTATAGTTAGGACTCCTAACTTTAGGATTCCTAAATGCCTTCTGTGAATACCGAAAGTCTTAAAATTAGGATTTTTCTCAATTTAGTAGTCCTAAATCTAAATTTAGGACTACTAAATTGAGAAACCGAGGGAGACACCTGCACGGACCTGGAGGAGGGATCCAGCACCGGTGCCACCACTGCTAGTGAGTCTGCAGGAGCAAGTGGCACGGAGGGCGAGGGGAGTCAGGCGGAGGACCTGTCTGGTGGCGAGACCGACTACGACGCTGACGGGTCCGAGGCTGAACTCATCGAGGGGGTGGAGGCTGCTACAACACCTGGCAGCAGCACAACATCTGTCCCCGCCTCCTCCATTCCCATCACCGCCCTCCCAGTTGCTCTGGTCCCTTCTGTCCATGCAGGGCACCACCATGTCTCCTTCGTGCCAGGCACCGCACCCCCTGCCCCTGTCACCCCTGCTGCCCTCACTGCAGAGTCTGTGGACATTCAGCGGCAGTTGCAGGTTGGCCAGACATCGATGCTTAATGTCCTCCATGGCCACACCAGACTGCTGACACAGATGGTGTCGTTCATGGAGGGCATGTCAGCAGCGATGTCTGACCAACGGATGTTGCTGAGGTCCATGGACTCTTCACTGACGGCAGCAGTGAGACTCCTGCAGCCCTTCGTCCCCCCCTACCCCAGCCCCATCCAACCTTCCCACTCCCATGCATGTCCCATGCACACCCAGACATTCCCAAGCACGCACCCCACCAGACACAGGCAGCACACCACCACGTAAAGGCAAGCACACACCTCCTGGCACGCCAACTCAGGGGGATAAAGGCACACCCACTGGGTCTGGGCACACAGACATACACGCAGCCACAGTCTGAGTCCACATGCCTCACTACCCAGTCCCTCCAAAAGCACTGCCCTTGGCTCCCCTGTCACACAGTCAGACAAGGAGAGCTACATGTCTGTGCTGGGCCTCAGTCCCACTGTGTCACCAGCCCGCAAACGGGCAAGGCACTCCCCGGGTAGGGGAGTTGAGTCTCCCCATGTCTACCCCCTCCCCCAGTAGCGCTGCACCCCATCCCTCCGGCCCCCCCTCCTTTGTGCCTGTGGTTTCTTCCGGTGCAGGGGATACTCTGGACGCCCTGGCAGAACTGTGCAGTGCCGAGCTCATCTCCACCTTTGGCGCTGCCCCTCCCTGTGGTGGAGGCATCCGGCCCTGCACCCACCACACCTACCCTTACACTTCCTGTCCCTGCGGTGCCTGGTCCTTCCCCAAATGATGCCTCCCCCCAGTCGACGAACCTGAGGGTTCCACTGTGCAGGCAAGCTAGTGGAGATGCGTGCCCATGTGTCCCCCCAAGGACTTCTATTCTGGACTGGCCATTGGCCTTTGTATATAGTGTTCTTGAAAAAAAAAATGTTTATGCTGATTAAAGAATTTTCTTTTTACTTTGAACACTATTGCATTTCAGGTATTGATGTTGGTGCTGATGCTCCAGGAGTTGGGGTTGTGGTAATGTGTTATGTTTCTAGCAAAGGTTCGAGTCTGATGGTCATGAGGTGGACCATGGGATCTGCGTGCCATCACAAGGTCTCGGCAAAGGATCTTTGGTCGTGTGTGTTATTTGTTTTTTGATACATTGTACCCGGGAGTGTCCCTTCCTCCATGGCACCTGACATCTTCCCTGCAGAGAGTTGCACAATTGTTGTGCTGACCTGTGTATACATTCCCTTTGTTGGTGACAGATCCCTTCAACTATGGCCATGCCTGCTCAGCAATGTCTCCGGCTGCATCGTCTGTGCCATCCTTGTTAGTCACTGTACTTGTGTATTGAGTATGTTGCCATGCCTTCATGGAGAAATTCTCCCTTTTCTGCACTATGCATGTGTGTAATCCCAGCCTAGCACACATATGGTACTTGTTCTGCAGGGTATTTGGGCACCTGACTCCCAATTGTGGGCATTGTATCTGTGGGAACTCCACCCTATTCCTTCCATGAGAGACAACATCTTGGTGGCTGTCCCAGCACCTGTACATTCCTATCAGTCCTGGGATGTGCGTGACAGTGTGTGTTCCCTTTGGCTCTCTTAGTTTAGTAGGCATTGACATGACTATACAGTCTTGTGGCATGATCTCTTTGTGTGTATTGTGCTGCATCCGCCAGGGGTGGATATGCATGTGTCATTTGTCCTCACACCCACATGTGGTGTGTCATGCAGTGGGGGAAAGACATCCATCCTCATGGGAGTGGGACACTGCTGTCAGTGATGTGTTGTTATGGCACTATCAACATAGTCGAAAATTAGGGATGCGTACATACACCCATGGAGTTGTGGTCATCTGATAATGATGTACACACCCCCATGTCTCTCTCCACTGCTGGGAGTGATAGGCACCCACCCCCATGTCTCTGTCCACTGCTGGGAGTGATAGGCACCCACCTATCACATGTCTCTGTCGACTGCTGGGAGTGATAGGCACACACCCCTCACATGTCTCTGTCCACTGCTGGGAGTGATAGGCACCCACCCCCATGTCTCTGTTCACTGCTGGGAGTGATAGCCCCCCATCATGTCTCTGTCCACTGCTGGTATTCCTCTGCACCCACCACTCACATGTCTCTCGCCACTGCTGGGAGTGATAGGCACCCACACCTCACATGTCTTTGTCCACTGCTGGGAGTGGTAGGCACCCACCCCCATGTCTCTGTCCACTGCTGGTATTCCTCTGCACCCACCCCTCACATGTCTCTGTCCACTGTTGGGAGTGATAGGCATCCACACCTCACATGTCTTTGTCCACTGCTGGGAATCCTTGGCACACACCCCTCACATGTCTCTGTCCACTGCTGGGAGTGATAGGCACCCACCCCCATGTCTCTGTTCACTGCTGGGAGTGATAGCCCCCCATCATGTCTCTGTCCACTGCTGGTATTCCTCTGCACCCACCACTCACATGTCTCTCGCCACTGCTGGGAGTGATAGGCACCCACCCCTCACATGTCTCTGTCCACTGCTGGGAGTGATAGGCACCCATCCCTCACATGTCTATGTCCCCTGCTGGTAGTGGTAGGCACCCACCCCCATGTCTCTGTCCACTGCTGGTATTCCTCTGCACCCACCCCTCACATATCTCTGTCCACTGCTGGGAGTGATAGGCACCCACCCCCATGTCTCTGTCCACTGCTGGGAGTGATAGGCACCCACCCCTCACATGTCTCTGCCCACTGCTGGGAGTGATAGGCACCCACCCCTCACATGTCTCTGTCCACTGCTGGGAGTGATAGGCACCCACACCTCACATGTCTTTGTCCACTGCTGGGAATCCTAGGCAGCCACCCCTCACATGTCTCTGTCCACTGCTGGGAGTGATAGGCACCCACCCCTCACATGTCTCTGTCCACTGCTGGGAGTGATAGGCACCCATCCCTCACATGTCTATGTCCCCTGCCGGTAGTGATAGGCACCCACCCCTCACATGTCTCTGTACCCTGCTGGGAGTGGTAGGCACCCACCCCATGTCTCTGTCCACTGCTGGGAGTGATAGGCACCAACCCCTCACATATCTCTGTCCACTGCTGGTATTCCTCTGCACCCACCCCTCACATGTCTCTGTCCACTAATGGGAGTGATAGGCACCCACCCCCATGTCTCTGTCCACTACTGGTATTCCTCTGCACCCACCCCTCACATGTCTCTGTCCACTGCTGGGAGTGATAGGCACCCACACCTCACATGTCTTTGTCCACTGCTGGGAATCCTAGGCAGCCACCCCTCACATGTCTCTGTCCACTGCTGGAAGTGATAGGCACGCACCCCTCACATGTCTCTGTCCACTGCTGGGAGTGATAGGCACCAACCCCTCACATGTCTCTGTCCACTGCTGGGAGTGGTAGGCACCCACCCCCATGTCTCTGTCCACTGCTGGTATTCCTCTGCACCCACCCCTCACATCTCTCTGCCCACTGCTGGGAGTGATAGGCACCCACACCTCACATGTCTTTGTCCACTGCTGGGAATCCTAGGCAGCCACCCCTCACATGTCTCTGTCCACTGCTGGGAGTGATAGGCACCCACCCCTCACATGTCTCTGTCCACTGCTGGGAGTGATAGGCACCCACACCTCACATGTCTTTGTCCACTGCTGGGAATCCTAGGCAGCCACCCCTCACATGTCTCTGTCCACTGCTGGGAGTGATAGGCACCCACCCCTCACATGTCTCTGTCCACTGCTGGGAGTGATAGGCACCCATCCCTCACATGTCTATGTCCCCTGCCGGTAGTGATAGGCACCCACCCCTCACATGTCTCTGTACCCTGCTGGGAGTGGTAGGCACCCACCCCATGTCTCTGTCCACTGCTGGGAGTGATAGGCACCAACCCCTCACATATCTCTGTCCACTGCTGGTATTCCTCTGCACCCACCCCTCACATGTCTCTGTCCACTAATGGGAGTGATAGGCACCCACCCCCATGTCTCTGTCCACTACTGGTATTCCTCTGCACCCACCCCTCACATGTCTCTGTCCACTGCTGGGAGTGATAGGCACCCACACCTCACATGTCTTTGTCCACTGCTGGGAATCCTAGGCAGCCACCCCTCACATGTCTCTGTCCACTGCTGGAAGTGATAGGCACGCACCCCTCACATGTCTCTGTCCACTGCTGGGAGTGATAGGCACCAACCCCTCACATGTCTCTGTCCACTGCTGGGAGTGGTAGGCACCCACCCCCATGTCTCTGTCCACTGCTGGTATTCCTCTGCACCCACCCCTCACATCTCTCTGCCCACTGCTGGGAGTGATAGGCACCCACACCTCACATGTCTTTGTCCACTGCTGGGAATCCTAGGCAGCCACCCCTCACATGTCTCTGTCCACTGCTGGGAGTGATAGGCACCCACCCCTCACATGTCTCTGTCCACTGCTGGGAGTGATAGGCACCCACACCTCACATGTCTTTGTCCACTGCTGGGAATCCTAGGCAGCCACCCCTCACATGTCTCTGTCTACTGATGGGAGTGATAGGCACCCACACCTCACATGTCTTTGTCCACTGCTGGGAATCCTAGGCAGCCACCCACACACCCACCCGCACCCTTGGTGCAGTACACTGCTGTCCTGGGCATACACACACCCCAATAAACTGGTTATATGCTGCACCAGGCCCTAAGCCAACATTTGTGGCGTGTGTACGCCTTGTATCACAAATGTGCTGGTGCCCTAGGGGTACGGGTGATGCGGATCGTACCCCCGCATTCATAGGGTGGGTACGGTTCATACCATGCCTACCCCTACGTCACCACTACAATGGTGGTACGGACCGTACCCACGCTCTGAGGGCGTGGGTACAGGCCGTACCACCATTGTAGTGGTGACGTAGGGTACGCGTGGTATGGACCGTACCCACGCCCTCAGAGCGTGGGTACGGTCCATACCACCATTGTAGTGGTGCCGTAGGGGTACGCGTGGTACAGACCATACCCACGCCCTCAGAGCGTGGGTACGGTCCGTACCACATGTACCCCTACGTCACCACTACAATGGTGGTACGGACCATACCCATGCTCTGAGGGCGTGGGTACGGTCTGTACCACGCGTACCCCTACGTCACCACTACAATGGTGGTACGGACCGTACCCACGCCCTTAGAGCGTGGGTATGGTCCGTACCACGCGTACCCCTACATCACCACTACAATGGTGGTACGGACCGTACCCATGCTCTGAGGGCGTGGGTACGGTCCGTACACGCGTACCCCTACGCCACCACTACAGTGGTGGTACGGACCGTACCCACGCTCTGAGGGCGTGGGTACGGTCCGTTACACCATTGTAGTGGTGACGGGTACGTGTACACGTCCACTTCCGTTGTTGCGGTACGCAGGGATTGGTGGACACGCCCCCCGAAGTGACCAGACCCTGGAGGTAATGTATGTCCTCCATATTGTATGTTTTAATTTGTGTAGGGGGTATGTTTCATGCCCCTCACCCCCCCTTGACCCATGGGTGTTGTTCTCACCTTCTGCGGCGTGTGCGTCGGGTTCGGTGCACCAGGTCGTAGGCTAGGAGGGCCAGGATGACACGTAGGATGGGGTCCATGGCTGTCCGTCGCGTACCGGTGCTCCTTATTCATGTCGTCCTCAATTTCCCGGGAGTTTTTGGCTGCCGTAAAAAATGAACCGTGCGGAGTGACGTAGGCACGAATCGTACTTGCTGGTCCGTAAAACGCTGCCTGACTCTGTACGGACGTCACGTACGCAATGTCCCGGATCAGAATTGTGGGTATTTTTTAGCCGCACGTAGTTTTGTACGAATCGTACGGAAATGGTATTTCTGTACGAATCGTACTTGCTGGTTTGTAAGGTGGATTTCCCGGGTACGAGTCATATGGAGAATATGCTCCGTACGACCATTCGTACCCGGGTTTTACAGGATTGGAATCGGCACCATTGTGTACCTTTTTATTTCAATTTTAATAGTTATTTTTTTTTCTTTATTAATGGTAGATTAAAAAAATCCAATTATTTCAAATGTGTAGTTTTACATTTTTTGTCTTTAGAAATATTTAGTTTTAATGTGGATATTAGTTTTTTATTAATGTCTTATTTTAAAATGATATAAATAAAAAAAAAAATTATTTATCAATTAATTGTATTATGTTTGCTTTTATTAGAGTTAACTGTTCTTCAGTTGTATGGCTGGTTTATTAAACTCACTGAAACCATCAACAACATTCACACTTGGTAATAAGCAGATTTTTTAAGTCATCTTTGGTGTCAGTTTCCATTTCATGGGGTTTAGCACATTAATGTAATTGTGTAAATATCAGCCTAGTCCATATTACGGGGCAGATAGTTCAAACAGCAAGGGATCCCTCCTTTGTTTTATTGCCTCATAGTGAGACATCAGCACTCAAGATCCACAAATCGTCCATATGACCTAAAATGAGCCTACTGATGTTAAGTGGGAAATACCCAACTTCTATGGGTATAGAAGTTGCTACCTATCTTATGGGTTGGACATGTTCATATCAAAGAACATGTTGACAAAATTGTAGCGACATATATCTATATCAGTAGTGATTTCTGGCAGCCAAACTATTTCTGGTATTTCCACTTGGATCTTAGGTACCACCACCATCATCATCCCTATATCAAAGGGAGTAGTCAGTGTATCTAACATTGTTTTTTTTTACTTTGTACAGTGACTGATGCTGGAGACTTTGTTCGGGTAATTCTCCATTGTGTTTATTGTCAAGACATGTTACTCAGGAATTTTTCTCCATTGTTGGCAGCTTCTTTTCCCTATTCCTGCAAGAGTACTAGAGGGACAGGGACTAATTCAACTTCTCTGTACATTGGGAGATGTGACCTATTTTACAACTTGGTTAGATTCATATCAAAGTACAGGTAGATAAAAATGTAGTGACATGTGACTCTTTCAGTAGTGACTCCTCGAAGCCAACCTATTTCTTGTATGTTCACTTAGGACATGGGTACCACCATCATCATCCCTATGACAAAGCAAGTATCTGGTGGATTTAGCATTGTGTTTTTACCTTGTACAGTCACTGATGCTGGAGAAGTATTGTTCAAGAAATTCTTTTGTCAAGACATGTTACTAAGGAAATGTCCTCTATTGATGGCAGCTGCTTTCCCTATACCTGCAAGGGTTGTACGTTTTTCGCACCTTATGGCTTGTATTTTTCTTTACTCTTTTTACTAACATAGGCTTGATTGCAAGTTTTTGGATAAACGAGTGGATAATCTTTATCGACTGCATTGTTATCGTTGTGCTCATCTAAAATTGCGCCCCTTTCTAATATTAGCGTGTTTCCTTCAGTTATTTCTGTTTGCTCTTGCTTGCCAGTTGCCCAATTTCCAGAAAGAAGTTTCCATAGGGAAAAGACAATTGCATCATTCTTTTTTTTTCCATACTGAATATTTTTCTTCTTCTTGCTCTCTTTCCTTTCCATCCTGATCAACCCGATCACTAGTGAATGGAAGTATGTTTTATTTCCCCTACAATCAGCTGGGCTTGATAGCTGTTTTGGCTGCTTACCTATATTGCCTATGCCACAGCTACTCCGGTAGATTCTATATAGTCTATTGGTCCAGGGGCTTACTTTTCAGTATTTATTTTTATTGTCTGAGTACTCACCTGTGATGTATGCTGCATAGAAATGTCTCCATTTCGCATAAAATTTGCTTGCAATGCTATATCACTTGTAGCTTTTGTATTAGTCAAGACTTGAATCATTGGAAGAAGGGATAAGATATAAGCTTCTCCATTCAGTATTTGTGTAGTACTCACAGATTACTAAAGAATTTTAGAGGTCACTCCATATATTTTAATTAAAATGTTAGTAATAGCTCTGTATAATTGTATGGCTGTATATATTTTGAAAATTCTACTCATCATTGCGTGTTCTAAGTCAATGAGATTTTTTTTAGACTTAGTAGTTCGTGGTTTGTTGCACTTTGTTCAGTAAAAGTGCATATACTAAAGTTATGTTTGGTTTGTTGTATTCACAATGTACTCTGTAGAATTTCATGAAGGGTGAAGGACAGAGCTTGATTGTGCTGTCCATTATCCAAGTGCAGCTTTGTTTTAATCTTGCTGAGTTGTTGCAAAAACTATTATTCTTCTGTCATGTAATATATTCATTAATTTGTATTAAATATATTTTTTAAAGGGTCCCTGCAGGCTTCCCTGAGGTCTTCCAATACATTTCTTACTTTGATTTTGTTAATGTTTGGTCAGTCAATGTGCTCCTTAATATTTCCTACGATTTCATTTTTAGTCCTAACCCTCACATAACAGGCATTTGACTAATACTTTGTACATTTCTGATTCTTTTTTTCAGTGTTTGTACTTTATTGACTAGCTATATCCCATGTAAGTCAGTAACAGTTTTCCTTTCTGAGATTTCAGGTACGTCTTTCTGACATTGAATCTGTGGGTTTTAGAATTGTATTAATTAAGTGCCTGTAATAATTACATTACTAGGCAGCACTAACCTTTAAACATGTATTATGTTTATTTGTAAAATATATACTTACAGATTTGATGTTATATTTTGTAAAATGTTGGTTGAGATGATTGTTATTTTGGGAAGGTTATGGTACATGTGCTTGGTTTTTTTCTGTCGTAAAAATAACATTTGTTAGCATTGGATGCTTGAAAAATTATTTTGCATTTTTAGGGTTTATTTTACCTTACATTATTTATAAACTACAAAGTGCTTTGGTTTATTTAACATTACAGGAATTATGATTAAGCTATGTTTACATACTTCTTAAATTATGTTTGTCAAGTCTGGACATTAGACAGATGATATGCTTGTCATTTCAGACTTGGTCTTTTCCTGGTTGTTAAATTGGACAAACAGAAAAAGAAAGCTTTGTATACATGTTTTGCTTTAAGTCAAGATGAACTGTTGGTGGTGTTCAGTTATTCTTAATTTAATTTGTATTAAATACTTTTTAGTGGTTGCTTTCTTTTTTTTGGAGTTTACATTTTTGTTTCTTCTTCATAGAATGTGGCAGTGAAGTTCTTGAAGTTTTGGCATTTTTGGTGCAAATTATTTCAATGTATTCTTTTTTGTAGTTTGTTATTTGTTTTAGGTTTAATGTCATTGTTTTTTATATTGTGAAATATTTGAAGTTAAGTCTTTCACCGTTTATTTATGTAATTGTTTTATATAGTTGTTTTTTGGTTGGTTATTGTGTATTTTAGACTTAGTGCCATTTTACGACTTTGGCAGTACTACAGCGGAAGTCCGCTTTAGGACTGCCAAAGCTGTGGTGATACCGCACGCCAGTTTAGGAGTCTGGGGGTGGTCCTGCGGCTATCTGTGAAGCTCATAGAAGAGCCTTGTATGCAGATCTCTGCTGCAAGAGCGCGAACGGCACCTTCCTGCATGGTGTGGCATGCATGCCACAGCGTGTAGGAAATGGGGGTCCAAATACAGGAGGGCACTACATGTGCCACCCTGCATGCACTCAGTGGCCCAGATCCAGCAAGGGGCCCTGTTAGGGCTCACTTTGTTGCCACCCTGCCACCCTATTCATGGCAGGCTCATGGCCATGACAAGCGTGGTGTAATGGCTACTCGGAATATGCTTGGCGGTACAGAGGCTTAGGGCTGGAACCCCCCAGGCCTCCTTCACTCTGGCTTTCTCATAAACCTTTTATGTAGGTATTGTGAAGATCACACTTACAAAATCAGGCTTAAAGTGACTCGCTAAGTCTAGAACAAGAGCAGGGCCTTACTCCCATCAATTGTCAGATCTAGGCCTTTACCTATACTTTAGATTAAACTGCTTCTGAGGAAAAAAACACAAAAGCAGGATACCAAATAAATGGAGCTAAGCACTTGGGATAGGGCACATGGCTGAAGCAGGTGACAATCATCTGCCAAGGGTTACCAACTCTTCAGGAAATAAAATGTGAACTCAAGATATATCACCTAGTATCAATTACATCCATTCACTTAAATGACTACTTGCAATATCGCTCTCTCACTCATTCATACTCATTCACACTCATTTATACTCACTCCATCTCATGTCCATTCTTTTACTCTCCCTTTTTCACTCATCTAGTTTCACAGTGACATTTTCCCTCAATGCAAGTCTCAGATTCTATCACTTGTATAGACCCGTATAGCTTCCTCACTCAACAATCATTTTCAATTCTGAAAGCTTCCTCACAACTATTTTACAGACTCCCTTGCTCATTACGCACTCTCGATCACTCACACTGACTCTGACAGACCCACCATTTTGTGCAGAGATGCCCATATGTTCTCACTCACATATAGTCTCAATCATAAACCGACAATGTTTTTTTAAGAAATCTTAAGGTACATTAGTCGGTCTTTATGAAGTCCTCCATTTTCATTGTAACTTATTAATTCAAGTGACTTTTTTTTTTGACCATGCTTCCCTTGCTGAAAAATCCTATAGACTTGTGCCAAGTATTACAAACATTTTCGAGGGCTTGAGCCACAAAAATTATGTAAACCTGCGAAAATATTTTTTTTACTCTCCAACACAAAACTTGCAGTGAAAAGTTACTTCAAAGCAAAGCAGCACAAAGCAATGCTTTGTTTTACTCTGTATGAAGGTACTATTCCATCAGTGGTACATGGGCATTTCAATGCAACCACCTACTCTTTCAACTAGCAATAGGAGGCATAGTTTTGCACTAAAACATAATGCCCCTTTGAAGCTGGTGTAGAAAGGAGAAAAGGTTTCTTTTTCCTAACTTATCTCACTTTCCATGTGTGCTGCACTCTACAGCATACATCTGAAGTGGAACATCTTTCAAAGCTAGCCTAATTACAGTATTATGTACTGGAAGGGTAAAACTATTTGAGACATTACACACACCCCTTGCACTAATCTGCAAAGGTGCGTTCATGGCGGTGGGCAGCCTGATAGTGTGCCAGTGCTAGGGAGAGAGCAGGATAGTGCCATATCTTTATAGATACCACAACACTGATTGCTGTGCTGCACTGTATGACACCTTTGAAAATCTGGGCCTTAGAGCCTCAACTTATGTTTTGTCTGCTTTGCTATGACCTTCCAGCCTGTCACTGAGGGCTATGTCCAGTTATATGACCAAACCGCAGGATCTGACTCGTGAAATGACCAAACAGGAAACAGAAATTCACAGTAATGAACATATATTGCTCAACCCTCTGTATGTAACTGTGATGTTAATGTTACTAAACAGAAAACAGTGCTTTGCAGGACGATTTACTACACTTTACGATATTCTGGTAGAAGTAGTTGAGAAGAAACAAAATTAATATGCATGGATTCTTTGCCACATCTGTTCAGAAAGCCATGTAAACACTGCAGTACAAACAACATTGGTTAAAGAGGCGTAAGCAAATGTAGATGTTTTAGGACAACATTTAATAATTGATGAACACTAAGGGGTTATGGAGAACTATAACATCTAGTCAAGTGCTAGTATGTTTAATAGATAAGACCCACAAAGCAGGGGTGGCTGGTGACATTTGAAAGTGGTGGGCTTAAATTTTCAGGATGAGTACACGGTATGAACGGCATAAGGTGGATTCATGGGGGTCCTCCCCCAAAGAATATTTAAAAAAAATAGTGGGCAAATGCCGCATTTGGGAAAGCAAGAATGTTAGTAAACACATGTGAAAGTGTAGTTATGGCATCAATAAAGAGAGTTTATATGATAATGACGTTTGAGACTTTGGTGGGGGTTATGGCCATCTGAGTCTGAATGTAGAGGCCAGAGAAATGTTATGCATAGTTAACTAGGATCTTTCTCTTACTGTTTGTCCCATGAAACACACAATCACCTCTCAATCATCGCTGTGTCTTAACCTTGCGCCTGAGATGACATTATTTATACAAGCGTCCTAACACACACTGCACTGAAGAGAGCTGTAGGACCCTAAGATGGAGGTGCAATGCAGCCTCACGAGTTGCAAATTGAAACTAAAGTACGGGTACCAAGAACATGTTTTACGCGGCTAACGTGCTATTATAGCTGATGCACCCAAGATGCTAAGATCTACTTGAGCGCTTAAAACCACAACTGTTTACAAACAAAATGGAAAGCAGTGCCTAACCCTAAAATGGCCGCCACTTGTTCAATAAACAGTGACTTTTCTCGATGCTTCCCGAGCAGCAGAATTTATAGATCAGAAGGATTGAGTTCACACCTATTACAACCAACCAATACCTACTTCTGCCAGCAGCAACCTAATACGCAACCTGCCAGCAGCCGCATCATTTTCTCCAATGATCCAACTCGCATTTCCACTTCAACAGTGAGGGTCTTTCTCTTTCAGCCCGACTGTCCCTAAAATGTCCTCCATAAGTGTGCCCTTGTCCAAAGCACTCCTACTCCCTATGTTGGGGATGGATCCAGCATTTATGCCCTGGAGTCTCAGAGACCCCACTGAGAGAGTCCACAGCGACAAGGGAGTCACACATAGTGGAGGACTGGGAAAGATCTCCTTACCGCTAGGAGCCGTCTCCTACCCAGCCGGATGCTGGACACTGTGTTTCCGCTGGGTTTCCTACCCCCTCCCACACCTCTTCCCTCCTTCATTCTTCAGAGTGTGACCATGGCCAAAGCACTCCTCCCCCCTTATTGGGGAGGGATCCAGCATTTATGCCCTGGAGCCTCAGAGTCCCTGCTGAGAGAGTCCACCGCGACAAAGGAATCACACATAACGGAGGACTGGGAATGATCCCTTTACCGCTGGGAGCCGTCACCTACCCATCCGGACGTCAGACACTGTTACTTCCTCATCTCCACGCTTTGTCTCCTACTCCCCTCCCCCACCTCTTCCCTCCTTCATTCTTTGTCTACCTCCCCTCTTCCTTTCCTCTCTCCCCTGAAATTCTCTCCCCCGGCCTGCTTTGTTTATCCTTATGCCTATGCTATGCTTTTTGTAACCTATGTAACTCATGTTACTATGCTCCAGCAACTGATGTAACTGTGTAACTATGTTCTGAAACAATGTCCTTCCTCATGTAAAGCGCTCTGATACCTCCGGGTCTAGCCAACGCTATATAAAGCCTTTCAAATAAAATAAATAAATAAAGTAGGGCACTGCAGAAGAGCCCCTGGTTTGTCTAAGCTAAAATGCAGACTGATAAAAATGCCCCCAAGAAGAGGGCCACTTTCAAGCCCCAAACCTCACCTGATATCTGTTACTCCTCGTCTTATTGTTCCATACCCCCATCCCCATTCTCTTTGCCAGCCATACCTTTCATTGGAAGCACATGGCTCTATAAAAACAATTCGATGTAGTTTTCCACCACTACTCTCACTCCCCTTACCTACAGAGTCCTGGGCTCAGGCTATCCACTTGTTAGAAAGTCACCCTTTTTGGCCTGTTAACCCCCATTTTTTTGTGCTGAATAGAACTGATGGTAGCTGACTCTGGCTGTGCCCTGGGCTATGCTAGCCAGGCCCAGTGCTATGTTAAACCCAAACACATACTTTGAGGTACACCTATAATTGGCATGAGCTTCGCTAGCAGAAAATAGGGCAAAGGGATAAAAAACTACCTATACGTCCCAAGTAAATAAATAGGCATGACAGTTTAAAGGCCAGCAGCCTTTTTTTGCACTAGCATATGTGAACTGCTGAAAACCTGAGGTCATTTTAAAAGCAGCCCTGTGTTGCAACACTGCTTTTAAAAGCACAATTCACAGCAAACTTGACTTTTGGTGGTATGGGCAATTTATAAAAGATAATCTGCCTTCTGTTTACATTGTGGGTACCCCCAAGGTCTCCCCTAGGTGTTCCTGGGGTGAGTAGTCATATAACTATAAACAGGGTCCCATCAAAAGATGTTTAATAAACTCAATTTTATTTTCCCCATGTAAAAAAGTCACTACCAAGTCGACTTTGGTGCTGTGGGCACAGTGAAGTATTAATCTACATCAATTGTAGAGATTAGGACCTGTAATTATGAGCAGGGGCTTTATAAATGAGGTTTTATAAACCATGATGCAAAAGAAATTGCACATTTCATTTTCCCCATTGTAGATACTTGGCCTCATTGGCTAACATGGTATTATATTTTATGGATGCATAACTATTGCTAAGAAAGTATAAAATATAATTTGAAGACTTAACAAAATGGTATTGATAAATTCAACCCTTGTTGAATTTATCCTAATGTATACACTAAACAAGTTATAACACGTTCTTATCTGTAAGCCAAAATTCAGCCTTTCTGCAGTCTTCCCTGATTGGCCAGTGCTAACAGGATAATTAAGGCTGCCTTTATTAGGTGACAAATGGCTATCCAGGGGGGAGGCTATCTGCTGGAGAGAACCCTGCAGCTACACAGGAATGCCAGGGCAGGAGAAAGGAGTTGTAAAGCATGAGGCATCAAAGGAGGAGAGGACAGGCAAGGAATGCCAGGTCTCCGGTCCCCAGCCAGCTAGCAGGCTTATGGAAGGAATTTGCAGATATTGGGGGGAGGGGAGTTATAGGAATGAGCTACACTGAGAGCTGGTTTAGGTAGCTCTTGCTGTTCTGCTGAGATTTCAGCCATGAGGGATTTCAGAGGAATAGTGCAAAGGTTACTCTCTTCTTGACGGGGAGCCAGTGGAGATGTCTTTGGTGTTGGGTGATGTGTTAATGTCGTGGGATGCCGAGGTTGAGCCTGGCGGCAGTGTGCTGGATGGTATGGCGTTTCTGGAGTAGGATGTTGTTGAGTCCGGTGTAGAGGGTGTTTCCATAGTCCTGTCTGCTGGTTATGAGTGATTGGGTGACGGTCTTTCTTGATTCATGAGGGATCCACTTGAAGGTCTTGTGAAGGATGCAGAGTGTGTTGTAGCACCAGGAGAAGACGGCGTTGATCTGTAGGGTCATGGTGTGGGAGGAGTTGGGTATGAGACTGAGGTTGCGGGTGTGGTCCATGAAAGTGAGGGGGTGCCGAGGGCAGGGGGCAACCAGGTGTTGAGGGGGTGGGTCTGAAGATGAGGACTTCTGTCTTCACCGAGTTGAGCTTCAGACAACTGCTGCTCATCCAGGATGCTATGTTCTTCATTTCTTCCTGGAAGCTGAGTCTGATGATGTCGGGTTGCCTCGTGAGGGAGAGGATGAGCTGGTTGTCGTCAGCATAGGATACTATGCTGAGCCCATGATTTCTGACAATGGATGATCCTTGGGGTAGTCTGCAGATGATCTCTGTGGGTTCAGAGAGGAAAGGCGGGAATGTGATTCTTTGGGTTCGGCCAGTGAGGAAAGAGCGGATCCAGTAGAGGGCAGTACCTGTATACCGGAGTCTTAGAGTCTGGCAGTGAGAGTGTGGTGGGAGAGGGCGTCAAAGGCTGCAGAGAGGTCAAGTAAGATGAGGGCCGCCATGTGGCCCTGGTTGAGGAGGGTGCAGAGGTCATCAGTGGCAGTGAGGAGGGAAGTCTTGGTACTGTTATTGCTGTGGAATCCTAATTGGGAAGAGTCGAGGATGGAGTTGGCTTTGATGAAGTTCGTGAGTTGGCTGTTGAGGATCTTCTCAGTGACTTTAGCCACGAAGGAGAGAAGAGAGGTGGGTCTGTAGTTTTTGAGGTCCGTAGGGTCTGTGGAGGGCTTCTTGAGGAGGGGCTTGACTTCCGCACGTTTCCAGTCATCGGGGAAAATGCCGGATTCGAAGAAGGCATTGATGGTGCCTCATAGCTTGGAAGCTATGGCGGCGGCGGCTCTGTGGAAAATGTGTGGCAGGCAAGGATCCGTGGGGGCTCCTGAGTGAACGCTCTTCATGGTCGAGGCGGTGTCTTCAGTGGTGATCGGGATCCAGGTTGAGACAGTGGACTGGCTGGCATTGCTGGGGGTAGGCGTGGTTTTGGCATCATGTGTCTCTTCATTGAAATTGTCATAGAGGGGGAGGAGCCTAGCGCGCAACCAAGATGGCCGCGTAGGTGCGAGGCTCCCGAGGACCTCCACAACCTCCTACGTTTATCCTGTCTTCATCCTGAATCGGTTGAGGGGACTGTGTCGGTGAACCTGAGCCGAGGTGGTACCCGTTTTCCGTTTTTGAATCGGACCCCGGGGGCCGGGGTGAGCATCGACTGAAGTTTGCGGCCTGCTTCTCTCTTGACCCCAGACTCGAGTTTGGGGGTGACCCAGTGGCGAAGTGAATAACAACGGCGGGCCGAGCCTGGCGAGTCGCGTACCCCACACTTTCACTTTCGCTTTTGAGTCCCCTTGCCGTCATCGCGAGTGGGACTACGGCGCTTCTTTGTGTGGTGGTGGCCTCGCTGGGGGACCCTGCCTGCCTGCCTGCGGGGACCCGCTCTGCCCTCCTGAGGTGACCCCCAGGGCTTACGGCCTTGATTGCTTGCTCTCCACTGTGTGACTGGTGAGGGTGCGAGATACACGACGATGGCCACGAAGCAGGATGGAGATCGGCTGAAGGCCAAATCGACCCGGCGTGGCGCCGCACCTCAAGTCAACATTATGGATCGCTACACCCTCCCGAAGGGGTCTCCCGGCAGATCGCACAAGTCTTCCGAGTGTCCCCCGGATGCCCCGGATTTGCCTACGGATCTGACTTTGCAGGACGTCATGGGCGCCATTGCTGAGATGGAGACCTCAGTGGGCCAACAATTCGACACCTTGGCACACAAACTCGATGCGGTCCTCATCGATGTCAACCTTGTTAGAGCAGATCTATCTAAGACAAATGACCGGGTTGACTCCTTGGCCCATACCGCGTCGGGCCTCACGACTGAGGTAGCGGCCCTCCAGACGGAGGTGCGCCGGCTCCGGCAGGCAAGTGCGCTCACGGATCGGCGCCTGGAGGACTCCGAGAGCAGGGCCCGGAGGAATAACATTCGCATTATCGGAGTGCCCGAGGGACGGGAGGACTCGGCGGCGGATCTCTTTGTGGAGGACTTGATTTCTACCCATCTCCAGCCTCGAGGACTGAGTAAATTCTTTGCGGTGGAGAGGGCCCATAGAGTTCCTGGCGGCAGACCAAAGGTCGGAGCTCCTCCGCGGCCTCTTATTGCCCGTATCTTCAACTTTCGGGACAGGGATGCGATTTTGCAAGCTTCCAGACTGCAAGGGCCGCTTAAGCTGGAGAACATGGAGGTGAACTTTTATCCTGATTTCACGCAGGCGGTCCAGAAGCAGAGATTGAGTTTCATGGGCGTCAAGCGGCGGCTTCGAGACATGAACTTAAAATACGCCATGCTTTTCCCGGCCAGGCTGCGTGTGGAGGCTGATGGTCGCACTCACTTTTTTGACCGTCCTGAGATGGCCGGGGACTGGTTGGACACTTTGTCTGGGGGACATGATCGGGATGGGATGGGGGCGGCGGGAGGAGAGTGCCCACCGGACCGGGTATGAGGTATTGACACTGGGGCTTATTCCTGATGATGCCACCTTTCGGCCAGGCTTAGGGTCTCTTGACTGTTGTGTCTTGTTTCCCCTCCGTTGGAGGTGGTGTTGTGTCTCGAGGGGGTTCTCTTTCCTCCTCTAGGGGGTCTTTGTAGTTTAGCTTACACAGGGGCGACAGGCACACTGCAAGTTGGGGGGGCTGTTTGGGCTCATGCAGGGGTGCAGGGAGGGGGGAGTTTTGTTTGGGATGTTGGGTTGGGTATTGTTTATTTGTACCACAAGGCAGAAGTATTGTTGTGCTATCGCTAAAGTGCTCTCTGGGGGGAGATTGATCGGTTTTGGCTATGATGGGGGGTAGGGGACTGAGCCTTTTGTCCTGGAATGTCAATGGACTGGGGGACAGGATAAAACGGGGAGTGGTCCTGCAGTTCTTAAAACGAATTTCACCCGATACAGTATTTCTGCAGGAAACACACCTCATTGGAAACTCCTTTCGTGCCATGAACAGACGGGGCTATCGCCTTGTAGCCCACTCGGGCTTCACATCTGGTTCGAGGGGTGTGGGCATTATGGTTAAAACCTCACTCCCGTTGGAGGTTGATGAGGTGCTCCATGATGATAGGGGACGATATACGGCTCTGGTGGGTAGATTGGAGGGTAAATTGATTGTTTTGGTTTCTGTTTATGTCCCGCCATTGCTGATTTGGGGTGCCTTCTTCTTGGCCTGCCGGAGGGGATTCTAGTGGTTGGGGGGGATTTTAACGCTGTAATTTCCGGAACTGAGGATCGTCACCCTCCCAGGGATCTCCCCCATGCCCAAGCTTGGTTATCTGGCCTCTTGGATACCCTGGGGCTGGTGGATTGTTGGCGGCTGAAACACCCTACGCAGATACAATGCACCTTTCATTCTGGGGCTCATGGTAGTCTTTCGAGGCTTGATTATGTTCTGATGCCAGCAGCACAGGCAGGGAGGGTCGGGGAGGTACGACATCTGGCTTGGGGTATTTCAGATCACTCCCCGCTCCTGTTGCACTTCGACATTGCCCCGAGGGGGGAGGGGAGGGTGGTCCCGATTAATTCCTGGTACCTGCGTGACCCCACAATTCGTCCTGATTTGGTTAAATCTCTTGAGCGATATTTTGAAGACAATGTGGGGTCTGTGTCATCTGCGGTTTCTTTGTGGGAGGCGTTTAAGACGGTACTCCGGGGGGAGGCCCTGTCCCTCATTTCCCATTCCCAGAGGCGCGTGCGGGAGGAGGTGACCCGTATCGAATCTGAGATAACTGAGTTGGAGGGTGATCTGGAGTGTGGGGTAATGGATGACAAACTGCATGCTCTCCGACTCAAGCAGGCGGACTACAAGGCCCTAGTCACGGAGGCAGCCAGGGGCCTGAGTAGAGAGCAACAGGGGCGACTGTATGATGTGGGTGATAAGGCTGGTAAATTGATTGCGTGGCTGGATAAAAAGGAGAGAGCGAGTCAAGTTGTCCCGTCGATTGAGAGACTGGATGGTGTGTGTGTCACTGAGCCGGAGGAAATTGTTGATTGTTTCGCTGAGTATTTCTGTGGGGTGTATTCCCCGGTATCTTCCCGCTCGGAAGAGGATTCCCATGACCTGCTTAAAGACATTGCGCTGCCTTCCCTTTCGGAGGAGGATAAATTGTCGTTGGACGCGGCCCCGACATCTGAGGAGATTGCCCTCGCCATACGTTCGGTCGCCTCTGGCAAGGCCATGGGTCCTAATGGCCTTCCCATTGAATTGTACAAATTACGACCGGATACGCTGGCTCCGCATCTCCGTGCTATGTTCCTCGCGGCCCGGTCGGCGGGTTCCCTCCCGCTGGACCAGCGTCTTGCTACTATTGTGGTTATTCATAAGGAGGGGAGGCCGCGGGATCGGGTCACGTCTTACAGGCCCATTTCGCTGTTGAACGCGGAGCCGAAAATTCTCGCCAAGGTGCTGGCTAATCGGCTGGTCGGCGTGGTGTGCGATCTGATCCACCAGGACCAGTCCGGCTTTATCCCTCATCATAACACCGCGCTTAACTTGCGGCGTCTGCACGGGGTGCTCGCGAGGGTCCCTTTCATACGAGAGCCAGCCATTTTGGCGTCCTTGGACGCCACTATGGCGTTCGACACGCTTGAGTGGCCATATATTTGGGCGACGCTGGCTAAGTTTGGGTTTGGCCCGGGATTCATTGGCTGGGTGAAACTGTTGTATTCCGGACCGCTGGCGCAGGTGGCGGTGAATGGTAGAGTATCGGCGCCGTTTGAACTGGGCAGGGGCACGCGGCAGGGTTGCCCGCTGTCGCCGCTCCTTTTTGCGCTTGCCTTGGAGCCCCTGGCGGAGTGGCTGCGGTGGCACCCTTCGATTCGTGGTCTCAGATGGACCCCCGAGTATGAGGATCGCGTATCCCTTTACGCGGACGATATTCTTTTGTACCTTGCTTCCCCGCGCAAATCACTGATTGTGTTAGTGGATGTGTTGCGTTCATTCGGCCGCAACTCCGGCTTAGTTATCAACTGGGCTAAATCCTGTGTGTATGTCCTCTCGGGGGAGGCTCCAATCCTTCCGCGGGGTTGTCCTATCCAGGTTGCTCCGCAGGGATTTAAGTACCTGGGTATCTTTATTACCCTGGACGCTGCGGCCCGATATAAACAGAACTTACTCCCCCCCCTCCAGCGCCTGAAGGAGGATGTGACGCGTTGGAGGCACTTGCCGCTCTCGCCGCTCGGCCGTGCGGCACTGTTTAAGATGATGTCGTTGCCACGTTTCTTATACGCTTTACAAAACACGATGGACGTCGTCCCAGCGCGCTACTTTCGGGAGGTGGAGGGTCTGCAGCGCCACCTGTTTTGGGATGGGAGGCCGCGTATCGCCCTCGCGAAGCTGACGCTCCCGTGGTATGACGGGGGGGTCGCCCTCCCAGACATCAAACGGTATTACTGGGCCTCCCAGCTGGCTGCGATAAACCACGGCCTTTATGGGCCCGCCCTTAATCCAGCTTTTGAAATG
The DNA here is from genome assembly GCF_964204655.1 of Triturus cristatus. Taxonomy (NCBI): domain Eukaryota; kingdom Metazoa; phylum Chordata; class Amphibia; order Caudata; family Salamandridae; genus Triturus; species Triturus cristatus. The sequence goes on along the minus strand of NC_140591.1, from coordinate 1,301,538,573 downwards.
GACAAACTGTTACTGCCGGGTGGTGACTATAATCGTGCGCTTTACTCTACATCGCTTGACGCACGTTTGACGGGCCCTACGCGGGTCGCGGTACGGGTGTGGCACGTGGCAAACTCGGCTATGGGGTGGAAGGATCGGTTGACCCGGGCGACGCCACTGTATGCATCTGAGCGACTGGGCTGCTTGTGGACCTCGAAAGGCTTTGAGAAGTGGGACATGATAGGCATCAGCAGGGTGGGCGATCTCTGGACGAGGGGGGATTCAAAACGTTCGATGTGCTGCAGACGGAATTCCAGTTGCAGGACAGGGAGTACTTCCGATATGTACAGGTTCGTCACGCGCTGTGTTCTGTATTCCCGGATGTTGCCTCCATCCCGGAGTGCTCCCCTCTGGAAGATAGAGTGCTAGATGGGCATGTACCGGATGGCACTATCTCATTGATTTATAAAAAGCTCATCAACGATCGCTCGGGACTGCTGACTGGCCTTCATGAGGCATGGGTCGCCGATGGATTGGAGCTGGATGACGAGGACTGGGTGTCTGCGGTAGCCTCCCCGAAAGAGGTGGCCATACCGGCCCGCCTTCGCTTCGTCCAACTCAAAATACTACACAGGGTCTATGTTTCGGGGCCGGGTCTGATGCGTATGGGATATGCCGTGGATGGGCTGTGTAAGCGTGGGTGTGGTTCGTTAGGGACCTTCATCCATATTTTGTGGGAATGCCCGGAGGTGGCGCGATTCTGGCGTGGTGTACATGCGGTGTTGCACGCGGTCACGCATGTGGTGCTGTTTCCCGAGGCTAGGAGATGTCTGCTAAATGTGTGGGAGCCGACTGATTATACGGTGCCGCAGACGTGGTGGGTGACTCTGGGATATATGGTGGCCAAGCGTGACATAGCACAATTGTGGGGCTCCCAGAGGTCACCAACGGTTTTGTGTGGAAGGACAACATGGATTGGTGTATGTTTCGGGAGAAGGTAGTGTATGTGGCGAGAGGTAAGCCTGGGAAATGGGTGAAGGTGTGGGGCCCCTGGAACTCCTATTGTGGCGGGATTTGTACCCCGCCGCTGACGCCTGACTTGGCAGTGGCCCAGTCTCCCTAGTCTGCTTGTCACCTTGATTCTGGGCATTGTGTCTACTTTGTTTCTGTCCCGGCCTGTCCACCCCCCCTATTCCTGTGGATCGGTAGGGTCCTCCCCAGGGGAGCTCATAATGCTGCTTTGACTTTTGCTGCCTTGTGGATTTGTTTCTGGTTTCTTATAAAAAATGGAACCGCCATTTGGGGGGTCCGGCCGGTGTGGCCACCAACGCTTCCCTTGACTTCTGGGATCTTTATCACTTGCCGTTTGTGTTTAATGACTGTATTTTATGCTCTCACTGTTTGCTAGCGGCCGGCCTGAAGGTTGTAGGCCCATCTTTGTATATCTTTTGCATTCTGTAATAAAGGTTTCCAAAAAAAAAAAAAAAAAAAAAAAGAAATTGTCATAGAGGGACTTAATCTGGAGATGGAAGTAGGATCCAAGTTTGTTGCAGAGGTCCTGGGAAGGTGTGACGTTTGAGGCTTCGCTATGGGGTTTGGTGAATTCCTGGATGATGCTGAAGAGTTCCTTCGAGTTGCTGGAGTTGGCCAGGATTTTGTCCTGGATGGATGTCTTTTTGGTGGATTTAATGTATTGGTGGTGTTCTGTCATGGGGTTCTTGTAGGTGGTCTGAGCTTCCGAGGTTTTGGTGCTTTCATGGGGACTGTCTGTCGGAGTTATGTAGGGGGGTGACCTTGCCTGCGCAGTTGGTGATCCATCTGTGGAGTTCATTGGCTACAGATTAGACGCTGGTCATGGTGGGAATCGTGGTTGAGGGTGGAGTCGAGTTGCTCCTCGGTGACCTTGCTCCAATTCATTTGTGGAGGGCGTGGTGTATGTTTGTGAGCGGTGTTTTTTTTAAGGAGAAGTGTACGCAGTGGTGATCCATCCAGGGTGGCTGTATGGTGTGGCTGAAGTGAATGTTGTCTTCTCCTGTGAAGATGGGGTCAAGGGAGTGTCCTGCCTTGCGGGTGGGGCTGGTGACAAGCTGTTTCAGTCCGATGTTGGCGAGGTGGTCCAGGAGGGCAGTGGAGTTGGGGTCGCTGATGTTGTTGAGGTGGAAGTTCAGGTCTCCAAGCAGTATTTAGTCCAAGAAGGCGATGGCGCTGGGCACAATGAGGTCCGTGATAGTTGTGGTGAACACGGTTCGTGGTCCAGGAGGTCTGTAGGTGAGGGTGCCACATAGGGTAGTTCTGGGGCTGGTCTGGATCAGGAAATGAAGGTGTTCTGTGGGGGACAAGGAGTCATTTGTGCTGGAACTGGTGAGCAGGAGGGAGATTTGTGCGCAATGGCAAGTCCTCCTCCTGGGTGGACCTGTACCAGATTACAGGTTCATCTAGCTGAAGAGCTCTAGAGGTCTAATTTCCAGAGGTTGACCAGAAGCTCCCTGAAAACAAGCCAGCGAACCTTCCCCGAATCTGGACTGGTAAGGAGCAGCGAGGGCCCTCAGCAGAAAAATCTCCAGAAACGTTTCTAAGTCTGAAGGTGAAATTTTGACCGAGGCCTACCACGAGGGGTATTCGAGGAGGACTCCATTGTGGTTGGCCTCAAACTTTGACTTTTTCCCAGTCAAGCACGCCCAGATGTCAAGAAGTGTCGCTAGTGGTTTCTAAGCACTAGAAGGTGTTTTTCTGTTCATATCTCCCATTCCCTACAGTGGATTTTCATGGTTTTGGTGTCATTTTAAAAATACAAATATTTCCACTTTATATAAATTAGTGTGGGATAATTATTGTGTGTTGTGTCTTACTTATTCACTGTATTGGTGTTTTTAAATGCTTTACATGCCTGTCTCCTAAGTTAAGCCTTATTTCTCGATGTCACCTACCAAGGTTTGAGCAAGGGACAAATATATAGAAACCCAATTTAGAAGCCAGTACCGTGTTGGTGGCCTTGTTGCGGGTGTTAGGAACCTACCCGCCCTTCCCATTAACCCCCGTTCAAAGACCATTGCTGGTGGGACTGGCAGCCTGTGCTGTCCTCTCAGCTGTGCACCCTACCAGCCTCTTGCTCCTGGTGGAACTCCATATTGCGGGCGGGAGATCCCTCTGGACCCTTGGATGGGTAGCTGGGGTAGGCGCGGTCAAAAGCAGGTTCCGAGTCCGGTGATAGTGGGAGAGCTCCCACAGGAAGCACTGAGGGCCTCCACAGTAGGGCTTGGTGTGAGGGTATGCCTGGCCTTGGTAGGGTGGGCAATATGATTCGGGGGCTCGTGGTAGGGTGCACCATAATCGCCGGACTGGTAGGCCACAGGCTTGGGGGGCTGGTAGATCCATTGCTTTTGGGCCTCTTCCTCATTGGGGCCACTAATCGGCCTGCTGGTCACCTTGGCCAACTCTTCCTTGTCTTCAGCTCCAGGGGGGCTGCCCAGGCCTAAAGGGGTAAAAAGCAAAAGACACACAATTGATGGACGGAATACAGAACAAATAAAAACATTCACCCCCAGTCAAGAGATCTGGGTTAAATCCATCATTCTTTTGCTCACCGTGCCACCTCAGTTTATACCTCACCATATGCAAATCAGTCTTGACCCTATGACTCATGGAACAGTCCAGCCCGAGCTGCCAAGCCAGGTCCTCCCTGGACCGGAAACAAGCATCCTAGGACCGGTTTCAGGGTAGCACCCCTCTTCAGCTTGATTCCAGTGGCACAGTGAGCCCAGGGCCCACGTCTGGGCATACCTGGTGCACTTAGGGCGAAAAAGCAAAAGACACACAATTGATGGACTGAATGCAGAACAAATCAAAACATTCACTGATTTGTTCTGCATTCCGTCCATCAATTATGTGTCTTTTGCTTTCTCGCCCTCAGGCCTAAAGGGGGGCTGCTGGCTGAAGCCACAAGTGCGGACATCACCGGGGAGGCATTGGGTCTGGTCAGCGCACATGAGGCCTGCTCTCGGCCCCATAGCCCCAGAACATTCCCCCACTTCCTGGGAAGGGAGCTCTGGATCATGTTGTGAACAAATTAATACATACATTATGAAGCTGTTGGATTCTTAACAGGCTGTCAGCAGCGAGGGCTCAGTGGAACCTTGCAAAGACTTCAGAACTATGGTGGGAAAGGTCGGTGACCAATGCATTGCCCAGTGATGTCCCTAGAGTCAGCTCCCCTATCCATTCCTGATGCTGCTCTCATGCTGTTACCCAGCATGAGAACAGCGATGGGATTGGTTGCAGCGGGCTGGCTTACCGCTCGTATTGGCACTGGGGGCCAGTGCTGGTTATCCACCAGGCTGTATAAAAGGTCGGGCTAGAGAGGTGTAAACTGCACATGCCAGTCTGGCCATCGTAAGACAGCCGGTCAAACTGACTTGCACAATTTAAGCTAGTGTACCTAGGCACCCCTCCCCCCTCCTCTCAGGCTGCATTGCAGCAATCACACTGTCCCCAAAGCCCTAACACTCGGCTCTGGCGTCTGGCAGAGTGGAAAATAAAAGGGCAATAAAGTCACTTTATTGGCATTTTATTTTTTGCTTTTGCTGTACCCACAGCAGGGGGGGCGACTCTCCTCTGCTCAAATGGAGAAACCCGCCACTGGGACAAAGTGTTTGCAGCAAGACAACGAAGAGCAGAATCAGCACCATAAATACATTTTCAAACACGCTTTTGCCACAATGAAAGGTTAAAGCATCAAGAACATATCGAACGTAGTTCAGGTTTCTTTAGTTGCACAAAAGTTGTTACCAGAAGTTAGAAACTTCACAATCATTAAGAGGAAGATAACAGTCAGAGACATATAACCTGCCATCCAACCTGCCATCCAATTAAACAAAATGTTTATAGCTTCAGTAACCTCAAAAAGGCCAACTTTAGAAGCAAAAGGCAATTCTCTAACTGTATCGTGTAAAAATAGGTACAGGTTTCACATTGGCTTTTCTGACATTTTTTTCCTCTATTCCAAGCAAGCTATTAAGTCGTGTCTAAATCGAATATAATTGCAAGGTCGTTCAAGCTTAATTTAAAACTAATAAAAAGGTTTCAGTAATTTATGTTCTGAAGTCTACTTATAGCTTCACATTTCTCCCCTGATTGATTATCTCAAAGCGTCACAATGGATCTGCCAATTTAACGAAATCACATTCGTGGCCTAATATTGCATTGGCCCTTAAAGTTGTCTTCATCAGTCTGATGTTTCCAGATATTCATAATGTAAGCAATATGCAGGCAGAGTATCTATTTAAAATACAGTTACCGAACTGATTTCACATTTTCCAGTCCTGTAGTACTTGCAGTCTATTTTCATTTGCAAGTTTTTAAAATTTTTATTGATGAACAATTGATGGCAAGTAATAATCTCATGCAGTAAGTTGTCATAACTTTAAAGGAAACATCATCAGAATTTTGATGATTTTTTCTAATAAACGCTTGTCCTTCTGACAGTCTTCTCCTGGATCGTGCTGTCTTGGTATGGACAATGCCTACTCAGGCTCTCTCTATTCAGATTCTCTCGCCCATTCATTAAGCTGGTGGAACCACATCTCTATTTCGCCTATGCAACTTACTTAAGCCTATTAGCAAATTACCATTGTTATTTTATTACGTTAATGATGACTGTTTCCTTTAAAGATATGTTTGGGAATCATTGGGCATATTTATCAAATGATCACGCTGCACAGCAAGCCACCTTGCTCCGTTGCGCTGCGTGATAGGGAAAGGGCAGGAATGCACCATAATTACCATTATACAGCGCCTTCATGTCATTTCCCAAAAACAACAGTTGAATGACAGAATGCAGAACAATGTCATGCATTCACCCCAGTACAGAGATCTGGGTCTAAATCCATCGTTTTTTTGCTCACCATGCCGTTCCAGTTTGAACCCAGCCATAAGCAAATCAGTCTTGACCCTGTGCCTCATGGGAACAGTCCAGCCCGAACTGCCAAGCCAGGTCCTCCCTGGACTGGAAACAAGCATCGTAGGACCGGTTTCGGGGGTTTCACCCCTCTTCAGCCAGGATAGCTTGATTCCAGGGGCATGGAGAGCACAGGACTCACGTCTGAGCATACCCGTCCCACTCGGGGTGACAAATGCAAAAACAACTGTTGATGGACAGAGTGCAGAACAATGTCATACATTCACCCCAGTACAGAGATCTGGGCCTATATCCATCGTTTTTGTGCTCACCATGCCATTCCAGTTTGAACTCAGCCATATGCAAATCAGTCTTGACCCTGCACCTCATGGGAACAGTCCAGTCCGAACTGCTAAGACAGGTCCTCCCTGGACTGGAACCAAGCATCCTAGGACTGGTTTCAGGGTTTCACCCCTCTTCAGCCAAGATGGCTTGATTCCAGTGGCATGGAGAGCGCGGGACCCACGTCTGAGCATACCCGTCCCACTCAGTGTGACAAATGCAAAAACAACAGTTGATGGACAGAATGCAGAACAATGTCATACATTCACCCCAGTACAGAGATCTGGGCCTAAATCCATCGTTTTTTTGCTCACCATGCCATTCCAGTTTGAACCCAGCCATATGCAAATCAGTCTTGACCCTGTGCCTCATGGGAACAGTCCAGCCCGAACTGCCAAGCCAGGCCGTCCCTGGACTGGAACCAAGCATCCTAGGACCGTGGGTCCTATGCTCACTTGCTACTGGATTCAAGATAGCCTGGCTGATGAGGGTCATGAACCCGAAACCGGTCCCAAACGCTCCGTCCATCATCCCCTTTGGTATCTCTTTGTTTGCCCTAAGATGGCAGGGTATGCCCAGACGTGTGTCCCTTCCTCAATTTGCCACTGGATTCAAGATAGCCTGGCTGATGAGGTGTATGAACCCGAAACCGGTCCCAGGATGCTTGTTTCCGGTCCAGGGAAGACATGGCTTGGCAGTTCAGGCTGGACTGTTCCCATGAGGCACAGGGTCAGACTGATTTGCATATTGCCATGTCTGAACTGGGGTGGTGGAGTGAGCTAAAGAAGGATGATGGATTAAACCCAGATCATTTGACTGGGGGTGAGTGTTTGATTTGCTCTATTGCTCCGTCCATCATTCCCTTTAGTATCGCTTTGTTCGCCCTAAGTTGACAGGGTATGCCCTGACGTGGGTCCCTTGCTCACTTTGCAACCGGATTCAAGATAGCCTGGCTGATGAGGGTTATGAACCAGAAACCGGTCCCAGGATGCTTGTTTCCGGTCCAGGGAAGACATGGCTTGGCAGTTCAGGCTGGACTGTTCCCATGAGGCACAGGGTCAGACTGATTTGCATATTGCCATGTCTGAACTGGGGTGGTGGAGTGAGCTAAAGAATGATGAAGGATTAAACACAGATCAGTTGACTGGGGGTGAGTGTTTGATTTGCTCTATTGCTCCGTCCATCATTCCCTTTAGTATCGCTTTGTTCGCCCTAAGTTGACAGGGTATGCCCTGACGTGGGTCCCTTGCTCACTTTGCAACCGGATTCAAGATAGCCTGGCTGATGAGGGTTATGAACCAGAAACCGGTCCCAGGATGCTTGTTTCCGGTCCAGGGAAGACATGGCTTGGCAGTGCAGGCTGGACTGTTCCCATGCGGCACAGGGTCAGACTGATTTGCATATGGCCATGTCTGAACTGGGGTGGTGGAGTGAGCTAAAGAATGATGATGGATTAAACCCAGATCAGTTGACTGAGGGTGAGTGTTTGATTTGCTCTAACGTGCCGTCCATCATCCCCTTTGGTATCTTCATGTAATTTCCCAGCACTGGAACACAAACTGCTGCCTAGCGCCAACGCAGACATCTTTGTGCCAGAGGTAAGCACTTCACTCTTCTACACTGCTTCATTTTCTTGTACAGGTTGAACGTATATAAGGTAGTTGAAGATTCCACCAAAAGTAATAAACCTGGCCCTGCATCCATAATGGGTTAGGCGACAAAGTAAAACGTTTTTTACTGTCATTAAAACGTAACTTACTAGCAAGACAAGCCAGGTTACAACTTTCTAAATGCAGAGGTCATTATTATTATTATTATTATTATTATTATATAAAATTTGTAACGCGCGCAGTTACCCAGGGGCATCCCGGCGCTGTGAACACAGACACGAAAGGCTCTTACTCAATCCTACACTGGAAATAAGTGTGTTTTAAGTAGTTTCCTGAAGTGCAGGATATTGGGCTCAGCGCGGATCTTAAGGGGCAAGGAATTCCAGTGTGACGCTACTTGCACCGAGAAGCGTCGGCCCCCGGTGCGAGCTCTTTTTACTCTTGTGGTCTGCATCAGATGTCTTTGATCCGAGCGCAGTGGGCGTGTGGGCTTGTAGGGGCGTGCCATAGAAGACAGAATAGAAGGGCCCCTGCCGTACAAGATTTTATGGGCCGTACATAACGCCTTAAATTTCACCCGCTCCTTAACAGGGAGCCAGTGGAGCGCTTTCAGGGCGGGGGCAGCTGATTGTCTACGCGGCACTTCCATTAACACCCTCGCTGCTGCATTCTGCACCTGCTGAAGGGTTTTGAAAGTTGCTTCTGGGGCGCCCAAAAATAGTGCGTTCCCGAAGTCGAGCCGCGACAAAATTAGGCCGCGAATCAAAAGCTTCCTGGAAGAGTTAGGGAGCAGAGGTAGCACTTTGCGAGCAGAACGCAGCAAGCCAAAGCATACCCCCGCGGTTTTCCTAGCATGGGTCCTGAAGGATAGATCTTCCTCCAACCAAACCCCCAAGCTCTTGATTTCCTTCTTGGGGGATGGTGGATCACCCAGGGACCGCGGCCAGCAACTGGTGATGAGAGAGGGACAGGCCTTGCCCAGCACCATCAGCTCAGTCTTGTCACCGTTGAGCTTCAACGCGGACTGAGACATCCAACGATGAACATTGGAGAGACAGTCATGAAGGACTTCGGGTTGTTCTTCCAGCTGGGTGAGGCCCACAACCAGCTGCGTATCATCAGCATAGCTGATGATCTTCACTCCTGAAGGGGAGACCACTCTTTCAAGGGGAGCCATATAGGTGTTAAATAAGGTAGGGCTCAAAGATGAGCCCTGCGGGACTCCACATTGAAGAGGGAACAAGGTGGACTGTTCTCCCCCTTCCCAGACTTGATAGGACCGGTCTGAGAGGAAGGATTTCAACCATTTAAGGGCCATCCCTTTAACACCCACCTCTGCCAGCCGTTGGAGGAGCACCTGATGGTTAACGGTGTCAAAGGCCGTACTCAAGTCCAGGAGGATCACTGCCACTGACCCCCCTGAATCGAGAATGCTCCTTGCTTCCTCCACCACTGCCAGTAAGGCTGTATCTGTCCCCTGACCAGGGCGAAAACCCGTCTGGGAATCCCCTAGCAAATGGTGGTCTTCAAGATGGCGAGAAAGTTGGTAATTGACCAGCTTCTCTGCGACTTTAGAAAAACCGGGCAAGAGTGAAATGGGCCTAAAATTGGCCAGATTAGACGGATCTAGTCCCGGTTTCTTCAAAAGTGCTTTGACAACAGCGGATTTCCACCTTTGAGGCACTATTCCTTGTGCAAGCGAAAGATTAATAAGATCCGCAAGCGGAGAGGAAAGAACATTTGCCACCTGTTTAAGGGATTTCATAGGCGCCGGGTCACTTGGAGACCCACTCTTCATCTTTTTCAGGATCTTTTCGACCTCCTCCTCTGAGAAGGGGCCGAACGATAGCAGCTCAGCGGGACTTATTGTTGAGCTGATGTCCATTTCCACGCTCTGCAACATCGCTGGCAGTGAGGACAGAATCTTTTCGATTTTCAAATGAAAGAAGTTGGCGAGCTCCTCACATTTCTCCTGCGGGTTGTCATGGACAACTGGGGGAACCGGGGCCTTCAGCAGCTCTTTAAAGATCTTAAAAGATTCCCCTGGGGAATTGCTTGCCTTCTCGATCCGAACACTAAAAAAGTTCTTTTTAGCCTCCTTCAAAGCCACCTTGTACTTCCTCATCCCTACCTTGTAATCATTCCGATTTTCGTCGGTCCGATCTCTTCTCCAAGCGCGTTCTAATCTTTTGCATGAAGTTCTGAGAACCCTAAGTTCGGGCGTGTACCAAGGGGCAGAGCCAACTCTTCTTTCTCTGAGAGGCCTCCTCTTTTTCGGGATCAGGGAATCCAAGGTGTTAGTGATCCAATTACCCACCTGCTGGTCCGCCATAGTGGGGTCAGTAGCAGGGGGAGGACAGGTTCTTGCTAACTCGGCTGCCCAACTTCCCACTGGCAGCCTCGACCAGATACGTTCCACAGTATACCGTTGAGGTACCGGGTCTCTCCCTTTCACCCACTGCCAATTGAAAGGAACCAAATGGTGGTCAGTCCAGGGAAGAGCCAAGGGATGTAGGGCAAGCAAATTTTTTGAATTCGCAAAAATAACATCCAGCTGATGGCCTCTCTCATGGGTGGCGCCGACGTTAACAAGGTGAAGGTCAAGTGCACCCAACATGCCTTGCAAGTCTTTCGCCCATCTATCATGAGGGTCATCAAAGTGCACGTTCAGGTCTCCGATAACTAAAAAATTGGATGATGCCGCGGCTAAAGGTATGACTGCTTCAATAAAAGAGTCTACAAAGTTGCCCATAATAGCAGGAGGCCGGTAAAGAAGGAGGCCTGATATAGAGAAAGTGGGGGATAGTCGCAGCACGAATTGGCAGCTTTCTGAATTATTAATGCCGCAATCCACAGCCTTGCACATGAAATTGTCTCTGTATAGGATGGCTACCCCTCCCCCCCTTCCATCTGGCCTGTCCTGATGAAATATGAGGTATCCAGATGGAAGGGCTTTTACAATATCCGGACCAGAGCTAGAGGTTAACCAAGTTTCTGTGAGAAACAACACATCCAGCTTATGGTTAATGATCAGAGAGTGGATTTCAGTGGCATGACAGGGTATGGACCTTCAATTAAGCAGCGCCATGGATAACAGTGTTTGGTCCCTGGTTACACGGGCCGCACCACAGAGAGCACAGTTCAAATAGGGGGTACCCTCTACCCATCGAAAGCTACAACCCAAACATCTAGGGGCATGTAGTGACATCAGATCGTTCCTAGTGTACCTGATCCTAGGACCCATGTGTTGTACAGGAATGAGCAGATTGCCATGCCCTGGGCCCGGCTGAGCGCGGACGGGCGCAGACGGGCTGGACTCAGGCGCGACTCCGGCGCAGGTCCGGCGCGTCCGCTGCCCGCGTCCGCTGCGCGGAGGCATGCCTAACCGTTTAAGTAGAGCGACTAGAGCGCTCGTCCAATCGCGCCCAACCCAAGATGGCCGCCAACTGCAGCAACCCGGGACCCGGTAAGCTTAGCCTCGAGGACGGCCAAGCCCCCCTGGGAAGCGGGAGGAATAATAAAGGTGCTAGCGTGACTTGTAAATAATATCAGCCCATAAGGTGTGCTAATCTGGCTCGAGGGGGGGGGGGGGGATGGACACAAGGGAAAATCTATAGAGCAGTAGCAATATTAAAATTTTGAAAAGTTTTAAATTTTTAAAAGGAGCGACCGCTCGGGAGCAGCCTTAAGCGTCTGTGAAAATAATTGCCTGCTATGGAAAATAGCCCCTCCTTAAGTAGAGCGACTAGAGCGCTCGTCCAATCGCGCATGAAGCCTTCAAGCCTCTCCTTACAAACACCAATGACATCTAAATGCATATACATTTATTTTATAAATATTATAAAAGCATCCATTATTCTGAACACTTAAAAATACTTTTTAAAAGACAACTATCGCTAAAACCACCATGTTGATCTTGGCATGACTCACCATCATCATTCCTCTGCCATCGTATGACTGATTATGATTTCATTAATGGAACCTTGGAGGAAAAAGTTTTCCTATAAAGCAGAATATTAAACAACATATTTACACATTTACTTTCACTCCAGACCTGCAAATTTTTTATGCAGATGTCTCCTCCCTATTTGCACTGATGCAGACATATGAGCATTTTTGCAAGGGGATATCGCCACTAGAATCTCACTTTCAATGAAGTTCTGTTGGCGATAGTCCCTTCTCCATATTTACAAAGCGGCGGTAAGCCACTTTTTGTGGCTTAACACCGCCTTGTTAATAAGGCCCCTTAACATGCATCCCTTAGCGTGAAAGGGGCATGCAATCGCTGTTGCTGTGGCCGTTCCACCACAACACTCATTGCTTTTGACTATTCCCCAGATTTACAAGGAGGTGTAAATCTGAGGCAGTGCCAAAAACAATCGCAATGCAAGATCAGGTGTTAGAATGGCAAAATGAGGAGAAATGCTTTTATATCTGCTCGTTTTTGCTTTTTCTATGTGTGCTGCATTCTGCAGCACCCGTAGAAAGTGCAAAATTGCATTATGATTGTTTATGTGCAGAAAGGTGTCCCTTCCTGCACATCAACAAACATTAAATAATGACAAATTGCTACTTATATATGTGCTGCATTCTGCAGCTCACATAGAAGTAACACATCACCAGTAGTGACAGTTTATGTGCAGGAAGGGGCACCTTCCTGCACATGAACTGTCATTCCTTGCAATACAGGCATCCTTGCACTATGGTACACGGGTACCTGCATTGGTGTTAGGCAGCTAAATTAAGCACCAGCGCTAGGGAAAACAAAGGGGTGCACCGTATTCTTCTGAATACGGTGCATCCCTGAATTTTGAAAATGTTCTTGCCAAATTTGGTGCAGCTATGTGCTCTGACAGTTTCTTTTAAATATGCCCCATAGTTTTCCCAATTTTAAGCACACTTCAACAAGAGCATAAGTGAAGTCCAGAATGCTATTTCTACAGTCTGTTATCAAGCACTGCATTATCTCAGGTACCTCTTCTAGTTTATTGGAAATGCTAAGCAGTTGCACTTATCTAGAGGTAACATTTGTTTTTCTTTGGCTCAACTACAATGTTGTCAATCAACTCCAAACTCCTGTCAATTGCTAGAACATGGAATGCCATTTTTTGAATGATTCAAATTTCCAAGTCTATTTTAGAGGACTGCCAGCTAAGAGTAAATGCCATTACATCCAATGTCCTGCGCATTTATTTCACACGTTAGAGGATAGGGTGTGCTTGTCCAGCCATGGGCCTTTGTTGAGTGAGCTTCTTCCTTTCTTACCCTTTACACAAGTTGGGTGTAGGGCTCCAGAGATGGGCATGGTTCTAAAAATGGCAGATCATTCTTGCTGCATAGCTCAAATGAAATTTCATGTGATATCTTTTGATTTGCTGTGCTTTCCGCAAATTAAGTACCTAAAGATTGTAGCAAAGATAATGGCAGATTAACGAGCACCTATTGTATTTTGACCAATTGACGTGTATGTTTTGGCTTCCATCTTTGCTACAAAAACGTATTCGCCTTTGACCTTCAGATGATTCAATCAGCATTGTCATTCCTTTATCTTCATTTTTTTCTTTAGGCATCATCAAGATCTTTCTATATTTTTGGTAGCACTGAAAGGTCATCTATCTAGTCTTTCTCATATTAGTACTTAGGTGACTTTGCTGGCAATAGTTTCTAGGGGCTTTAAGTAAGCTTTCAATTAAGCTCGTCTAGGGTTATCAGGCCATTTCAGTACTAGCCATCTTCACTGACCTTCCACCTGATGATGCATCTCTGTGTACTTCTGTGTACTTCTCTGTCTCATTCAATGTCTTGATCCTGGAGGATAAAGGACTTCTAGGGCAGCACACTGTTAAGGGGAAAAATGTCAGCTGCAGAAAAAGATTCAGGACTATAGTGGGGTATCCAGTCAAACAAAGAATCCCTAAACCATAAGCAAAGCATGAGCTAAATGAGAGCATATTAGATTTCCTTTTCTAGGTCCAGCATCACTAGTTCTAACTGCTAGGGGGCTAACTTAGGAACAGAAGTAACCAAGTAACTCTTGTCATATAGATTATAACAAGGGTAGATAGCAATTCTTGAGCTTTTGGGCTAAGAATGACAGAGTTTTGTCAAAACATAGTGGGTTGGTTCTAGGAGAAAGAAACATGAAGCACGAGGCTAGAGTGCCTTTTTGCAATTGTGGAAACCACCTATACATTAACATACATTTGATGACATTCGTGATTCTGGGCCTGATTCTGGCCTGACATAGGATATAATGTGATTTATATTTCGGCGAATGGGATAGCCGTCACAGTTGTGATGGAGTAACCCATCTGCCAAGATCTAAATCAGGTCCTCTGTTTCCTTAGCATTCATGATTGGGTTTACTGGTAAGTCTGTTTCACCACTTATTGCTTCCTACTGATGACAATATCACTCGTCCTTAAGAAGTTTCTAACAGAAACTAAACACGATGACTGGCAATGTCTTTTATCATCATACATGAATAAGGTCTCAACATCTTATGCTGAATAAGAAGTACAGTTTAAAGAGGTGGAAAATGAATACATGCCATTGGGAAATGGCCTTTAATTTAGTTCTTGACTTATGTAGAAATCTGAAACAAAAGGAACTTATTAAACTGAGTGTGTGTGTATATTGGTTTGGGAATTAAGGTGCATTATAATTTTTTACAAAATCTTCATTTATTAGGCATGGTACAATGGGGGTATTGCAGGGACTGATAACATAATAGAGTGCCTAAATAAAGCCTTAAATGGGATGCCACTTGGGACAGGTGAATGTGAGGAAAATAGGGGCACTCGAGATCCCAGCTGCAAGATGGCTACAGTGTAACAAGGCTCTCCACACTGAGAAACATAATCCGATAATGATCCTGTCTTATTAATGCAATCTGATATATCCTTTCCAGTGCCACTTTCCTGTTGACACAACTGAACCCTCCATTCTAGGGTTGTGGCAGTAGAGGGCTTGGGATTGAGGCAATGCCGGTAGTGGGGCTTGCCTGGGTGAGCTGTGGTGCAGGAGATTGGCGCTACCAGGATCCTCACCGTGATGGATCCTCTAATGCAGGTGGCCCAAGGTCAACCAGCGCTGATGGCAGGACTGGGAGCTAGCTGCTCGGCCACCGGCAGAGGAGTGTAGCAGCCCAATACAGAGGAGCCGTGTGAGTGGATGGGAACCGATCTGTGAAGACTGCTCATGGAACTCTGGGCCTGCTGTCAACTGGCCCAAGTAGGCTGATTTAGTGCCCCTGAAGGAGTGGAGTTGGGCCTGCATGAGCACCCCAGCTGGAGACATTTGGGGTGTGGCGGGGCCCCGTAGGTGACAGTGTGCTATATCTGTGACTTCTCGCTTGGGGTGCAAGTCTCCCTGAATTCATTAGGTTACTTGCCTATCTCCAGGTCAATCAATGCAAACAACCTGAACCAGCGGATGGATGGTCGGCACACAAGGGAATTGGGTCTGCTCGTGTCCCCTGGTAATTGCTTTCTGGCGTAAGGTGGGACCCCAGCTACTCTCTTCTGGACTTCTTTGAAATTGGTAAACCGTGTGTAAGCACTACGATACTGACTTCACCTGGTGTATTCTAGCCCACACAATGGTGACAAGTGACAGCAAACAGGCCAAACTGTGTTTTGAGACTTGGCGCATCATGCACACAGCAGAACTGAAATTCAAGGCCACTGGACAGGGCTCCCCGGACAGTGATATAGTCACAGAAGTGCAGGACGTCAAATCCGTGTAGAATGTAATTAATTCAAAGATTGACCTCCTCGCAGATAGGTTTGCCTGTATAATGGAAAAGGTGGTCAGGCACAAGGTGCGAATAGATCATCTAGAACACTGCATGCCAGATGTCAAAGATGCACATTCAAAACCTGGGGAACAAAATGTTTTGGAACCGAGTCATTCCTACTCTGTTCCAAAGGACTTGCGGAGTATTCCTGTGCCTTGCAACCACATCATACACCTCTATGAACAGCGTTTCCGCTGTTGGGATTACGATGCTGATTACCAACAACCTTTCCACGTCAGCCTGTCCAACATGGAAAGGCTGTCGGAAAGTGACTTGGGGGGCCCTGGCAGGGCCCCCTTGCCCCACAGCCTATGGTTGATGGCAGAGGGCGTGCCTAGGGGACCCCCCTGTAAAACCCTGCACTGTGTGGCAGGCACCATGCGACATGCGACAGGGTGCAGTGTTTTGCACACTCACCCCATTTCCCCATAGGAGCCTGATTTACTGCTGGTTGTCTGGCGTAACAGGAGCTCCTAATGGGAACAATGGGACTCCCATTGAACGGTGTTCATCGCATCATAATCCAGCGGTCGGAACAGCCAACGGCAAGTCAGTCAGTCCCGAATCTGAATCAGTGTCGGGCGGAGGCTTTCCACCCGACATCGTAATGAGCCCCTAAGGGGCCGATTCCGATCTCGGTCGGAAGGGCACCGAATTGGGTTCGGCCATAGTGGATCCGATTCTGATGCTTCTTTTCCGACCGATCCGTACACGGGTCTGGACGACGACGTACGATGCGAAGATGCGCGAATTCTCCGACTGACTCGTTCCCGGCTCCGACCCGATCCATCCGACTTGGTCGAATGCAAACCGACGCGCGCAATGGAGACAATTCTCGACCAAATGAGTACGATGCTCGAATCGGACAGCTCAACCGAGTCGGAGCGTCCAGCTCGCAAAAGCTCCCGGAGTCGGACTTCAGGGTCCACGTCGGACCCCCCGACACCCCCAGCCGTACGACTCGCACACAGGGGGAGACCCATGGGTCTCCCACACACAGGCATGTATGGCACGGATGGCACCGATGCATACCCGCTGTAGGGGGCGCACTTGCTCGAGACATACCCATTCAGTCAATGGGAGCGCATGTACGTGTCGTACAACTGGCTCCCATTGACTTCTATGGGAGTCCGACCAAACCGAGTCCGACAGCATACGTGCTCGGTCGGACTGTAGGGGTCCGGGTCCGGTTCAGTCGGAAAACACTCAGAATCCGACTCGGTCGGAGTCCTTTCCGACCCGGATCGGAATCGGCACCTAAGTGTAATAAGGTTACCCAGTGTTAGTGTATGGGAGGGATAGTCTTTACAACAGTGAAAAAACACTTTAGGCATTTTTCACTGTCAGGACATGTAAAACTTAGCACATGTCCAATGGGCTATGACTGCACACTGAAAGACATTGATAAGTTGTTTGACACTTTGAAAAGTTCCGCGGCGGCCTGCTCAGGTAAGCGCGGTAGGCGGGGAAGGGCGCAGTAGGGGGAAGCTGATGGACGACGGTATAGGAAATATTTATTTATTTAACTATACCTATTCTGCCGTCTGTCGTTTTCCCCCCTGCAGCCCCCTGCCACACCACGATTACCTGAGCCGGCCGCGTCTGGAAAGGTTTGTAGACCCAAGTGTCGAATGGCCTTTGTGTAGCTCTTTTAAAATGATATTCAGACAGAATATTGAATTGAAACTATCAACAGACAAGAGTAATGAGTCAGAAATATCGTGACATGTAAATATCAATTTTTAATATATTTAATAGTCATTAATATAGTTTGCAAAAATAAAGCTGTTTAAAATATTGTTTTTTAATTATTGTTATGTATTTTAGGATATATTTTAAATGTTTATGATGTAATTGTTTTGATTAATTATTTTTTATGTTTCTTACAATACTAGTTACATTTATAGTAAATATGACATTTTATTAAATGTTGTGTTTTTTAGTTTCATAGTGGGTCGTGGGTTTAACTTTATAGGGGTATAGAGTGGGAGGTAAATTAATGATAATAAATAAAATAATATTTTTTATTTAAAATTTTTCATTTAACTGATATATAATTATGTTATTTGTGCTATTCATTTTTTTATGTAACTGCTTAGCGCGGGTGTGGGGTTTATGGTGTAAAGGGTGGTAATTAATGTATTTTTAACTAATTAATAATTAGTTGGTAATTAATATTATTTAATTAATTGATAATAAATTATGTTAATTGTTCAATTAAATTGTTTTATGTGCGGTTGTGGGCTTTATACACATAAAGGGTGGTGAGAAAATACATTTAAATTTATTAATAATTACTTGTAAAGTACTAATAATTACTTAAAAGTAAATTCATTATTTTTATTGTGTTATCATTTTTTTAGTTTAATTTTAGGTGGGGTTGTGGGATTTATAAGGGTAAAAGGGTGAGAAGTGAATACATTTTATTTAATTTATATTTAGTTTTTAATAAATAAAATGTATTTAATTGATAATTAATTAATTGTGGTATCTTTTTTTTGTTGATTTTAAATCAGGGTTGTGGGGTTTGTGGGGTATAGGGTGGGAAGTAAATTAATTTAATGGAATTGTTATTTATTTTTAAGTAATATTAATTATTAATTTGATAATTCTTTATGTTAATTTTATAAATAATGTTCTGTTACATTTTATGAGTGTGCTGTGTGTTTTGTGGAGGTATACTGTGGAAAACAAATTAATCAAAATTAATGAATAATTAATATTTATTTAATGATAATTGGTTTGTTGATAAATGTATATCATTTTGTTTCAGTCAAGTTTTAGGTGCAGGTTCTGACTTTTGTATGGTTATCGGGTAGGAAGTAGCTAAATTAAATTTATGTAGCAAATATGTTTTGTTAATAAATACTTGCTAAATAAAAAAGGTTTATTTGTATGAAAAGTATTTTTGTATTTTAAAATTGTAATTTTTTTTACATTTGTAATATTAAATATATTTCTATTTTAATTTTGTTACCATTTTTTTGGTTTAATTTTAGGTGTGGTTGTGGGGTTTATAGGGGTAAAGGGTGGGAAGTATATACATTTTAATTAATTTATATTTAGTTTTTAATAAATACAATTTGTTTAATTGATAATTAATTATGTTAATTGTGCTAATTTTTTGTTGTTGATTTTAGCTAAGGGTTGTGGGTTGTGTGGGGGTATAGGGGGGTAATATTTTTATGTAATCCTAATGATTAATTTGATCATTTATTATGATCACTGTATAAATAATTTTCCGTAAAATTTTATGAGTGTGCTGTGTGTTTTGTGGGGGTATACTATGGAAAACACATTCATCAAAATTGATTAATAATTAATATCTATTTAATGATAATTGGTTTGTTGATAAATGTATATCATTTTTGTTTCAGTCAAGTTTTAGGTGCAGGTTGTGAGTGGTTATCGGGTGAGAAGTAACTAAATTAATGTATTTTTTGTATAAAATTATTTTTTATTTTTAACATTGTCATTTTTATTTTTTTACATTTTTAATAATAAATATATATCTATTTTTTATTCAATATTTATATTTTAATTTATTTAGTTTAAAAAAAAATTGTTCCTGATATTTTATTTGTTTTCAATGTTGCACTGACTTGAGTGGATATAGTAATTTTTTCTCCCTCCGCAGTCCAACACTTTCTCTACTGTTGCACTGACTGGAGTGGAAATAGTAAATTGCACCCCTCCGTAATCCAACACCTTCCCTACTGTTGCACTGACTGGAGTAGGAATAGGACATTATACCCCTCCGCATTCCAACACTTTCTCTACTGTTACACTGACTGGAGTAGGAACAGTAAATTTTAACCCTCGGCAATCCAATTCTTTCCCTACTGTTGCACTTACTCGAGTGGGTATAGTAAATTCCACCTCTCTGCCATCCAACACTTTCTCTAAAGTTGAATTGATTGGAGTGGGAATAGTACATTTTGCCCCTCCCCAATCCAACACTTTCCCTACTGTTGCAATGACTGGAGTGGGAATAGTAAATTTCACCAACCCCCACAATCTAACAATTTCCCCACTGTTGTATTGAGTGTAGTTTGACTTGTAAATTTTACACCTCTTGAGTATGATACTTTGTACCTAATTAGGATGATAGTCGGAGTTTCCTCCGACTGTCATCACTGCAGTTTCAGAACCGACGACCTCGGGTCAGCGGTCTGAAACCGCAAATAAGATGTAGACTCCCATTTCCCTATGGGAGCTTGTGCAGCTGTCAGAAACCAGCCACAGCACATGCTGCAATAGAAAAATGGGAGCCACTGTGAATCCCTGCACCGTGAGGTGCCTGCCACACGGTGCATGGATTTACAGGAGGGCACCCTGTGTGACCACCCGGCCACCAACCGGAGGCTGCTGAAGAAGGGGGCCCTGCTAGGTGCCCTCAAAGTAATTTTTCAACAGACTTTTCATGTCAGAAAGCCCAACATGGAAAGCTTGTCGAAAACCGTCATCATAATCCTGACGGCAGAAGCGGCGTCCTTTTGGGATTATGTTGGCGGTTCCAACTGGCCGATGGACTCCTTGAACTTGTCGGAAGCCAGCCGGATTGACCGCCCGGTTTGAATTGAGACAGCCGTAATCATAATATGGCGGTCAGAACTCGAACCAAGGATGTCGGTCGGTAAGTATCCGACGAGCGGTCGGAGGCTTTCCGACAAACATCCTAATTAGGGCCTTAGTCTACTCTTGTATAAATTGTAGTGGGAATAATATATGTATTCATTTAAAATCTTGTAATTTACTTTATATTGTTTACATTTATAATAATATGTTTTTGGTTATTTAAAATCATAACATTTATTATTAATAATATTTTTTATATTGAAATAATTTTTAGTAAAAAACTATTTTTTTTGTTTCATCATTATTTGTATTTAAAATCATTTTTTTTTTTAAAGTAACTCATTGGATATATGTATTTATATTTATGTTTTCCATAATTACATTTAAAACTGTTTTAAATTATAATATAAATGAAAAATATTAATATGATATTAAATTAGATATATGTAAATAAATATATATTAATTGATATGTTTGTTTCAGGTTTCTGAAAATGATAATTCTTATATTTTTCAAAAAAATATTAAATACATTTAATTTTTATTATACTTGTATTATTATTTACTGTAATTAATGTTTACTATTTGCATTTACATATATTTAAAAATCTATATTTTAGACATCTTAATGACAACGATATTTCTTTCTAGTATGATTAGCCTCGGTCGACGTGCTGATTATAGAAATTCTGAAAGCATGAACATGTCCTGCCTCGTAGTTGGAAAGTTTATTAATTTCAATTCACAAAAAGGCTCCAGAAGACTCTTCTTTAGTCTTTCTCAATATAGAGGTATCCTTACCTATTTTTTTCTCCATCAACTTGATTCTTGGGTTCTAAAACATAAATACTTGCTTGGTGGCACATGGATTTAGCATGGAACCATTTATTGCTGTTACGTACATTTGCCAAATGTATTCCGCCATATAAAAAGGACAGCCTGTGGGTTGAAGTTCAATTT
The DNA here is from genome assembly GCF_964204655.1 of Triturus cristatus. Taxonomy (NCBI): domain Eukaryota; kingdom Metazoa; phylum Chordata; class Amphibia; order Caudata; family Salamandridae; genus Triturus; species Triturus cristatus. The sequence goes on along the minus strand of NC_140591.1, from coordinate 1,301,517,414 downwards.
CTTAAGGTAAATATGAAACTATTCTAATTTAATAACACGTTTCATAGTTAAACGTAATTAAAAGTGCAAACTTGTAGCACCCACCACTTTATTTACACTACTTATTTGTTTGAAAAAGTTAAAGAAATAGTTTGTTTCCTCCAGAAACTGCCTGGCATGTACGCTTCCGTTATGGAACACATTGATGATCTAGATTTGATTGACATAACACCAATTGGGCAGCTAAGGCTCCTTAGCATTATTGCTAATTATAGTCAGGGCCACTGAAATAATGGAGTTCTACAGCCACTGCTTTTTTTCGCATAATTATGAATTTTCCGCATTCGCCAAATGATGTATCTTCTTCTGTGTAATCTGCAGATTTCAACAAGAACATTTTTCCATTTCAAATGGATCCAAAGTTATTTAAAGCTTTTTGACATGTGTTCGGTAGCTGTGAAAGTCTCTTTTCAGATGTTAACTTGTCATTTTTCAGTTTCTTATTGCTGTTTTTGGTTTTTAAACTGGAACCATTGAGGTGAAATCGTTGCACAGCCAGTATTACGACGTGAAAAAGAACAAATAATTAACCATACTATCAGAAAATGTGCTGTATTATGCAGCATACTTTGTTTTCTCTTGCCACAAAGTGTAGTGAACCCTTCAGCATAATTCCAGTGGCCCTGGCTACATTAAATAACACAGTTTGGGCATCTAACTGGTGCCAAGGTAATGGTATTTGGAAAATCGAGCGCGGCCTTTTTTACTTGGAAAATTGAGCACTCTACCAGAGAGGTGGCAAAGGAGTGTGATTATTCGGGTGTCCGTTTACCATGTAACTTTTTGTGGACTTCCCAATTGTTAATGCTGACCACAAATTGCTCTCCCATTGTATTGAGATTTAATAATTTAATCCAGAATACAGGGTTGCTTTCAGTACTCAATATTAAACAATTCTCCTAGCAAATTAGTTCTCACTTTGGGCTATAGTTTGGTAACACAGCAAGGAAACAACGACCTAGAAAATGTTGAGCAGCTTACTATGTTTTTCAAAATGGGCTTAACACAGTGATTGGGCAACGATTTTCAAATGTATGGTTGCCTTTTGTTTTTGCTTTCTTTCTATCAACCTTAGTGGTGAGTATACAAAAACAACTCCTAATATTTTCTTTATCCTTTACTTGTTAGCTTCTTACTAGTCCTTTCTCATGACTTTAATACCTACAGTGTACTAAGCCTAAACGAGTTCAATAACAATAATTGGGTAAAGAGTGAAAGTTATAGACGACTTGCATTGTGCTCATATTTTTATCAACTGTGTCAGAGACTAAGCGGCTTATTTCGATGTCGGTCGGAGGCAACTCCAACCGACACCGTCTCGGACTCGGGACCAAGCGACATACAGTCGGCAGTGCCGACCACTCACTTTTCTCTATGGGAGTTTGTGTTACAGTCGTAAACCGGCCGTAATACAGGCTCCTATAGAGAAATGGGTGTGTGTGTAATACCCTGCACCTGGTGGCAGGAAACCCATGGTGAATGCCACCCAGTGCAGGGTTTTACAAAGGGGTACCCCAGGTACCACCTCAACGCCAACCGTAGACCGCGGAGGCAAAGGGGCCCTGCTAGGGCCCCACCAAAGTCACTTTCCAACACAAATTGTCAGAAAGGCCGGCACGGAAAGGCAGTGGGAAACCGACATCACAATTCTAATGGCGGAAACACCGTCATAAAGGGATTACGGTGCGGTTCCGACCGGCTGGAAGACTCCAAGAGCAAATCGGAACTAAGTTGGAATGACCAGCCGGTTTATGTTCCGACTACCAACATCGTAATTGGGCGGTTGGACCCAAAACAGCCATGTCGATTGGAAAGCCTCCGACTGCAGTCAGAGAGTTTCCGACTAGCGGTCGGAGAATTTCCGACCAACATCATAATCAGCCTCTAATTGTCCATTTCTAGATTATGGTTTTCATATGGTGTGGCAGGAGCTGCAATATAGTTATAATAATAAATTTATTTTTACTTGGAATGTATTGTGTACATAAAATGCCATTGAGTAACTTAGTGCAATAAGATTTTAATTAATTTAGCACAAACACAGACCTGTTACACACAGTTTTATGTACTACAAACACTACAATTCAGCCCACCTGTGGTCGCATGATGGGTTGCATAGTGCTGCTACAGCAAGTCAGATAGGCTTTGTTTCTGCTGTTGCTTTTTAAAGCTAATTTCAGGCAAACAAGCAGTCATATATCAAGTCATATGTCCACTTGCTACATTTTTGCATGCACCTCCTCATTCATCAGGCTTCGATCAAATATGGCTGGCAGCTCAAGATTTATGGGTTGAGACGGTGTACTCAGAGCCGATGAGTAAATATTGAAGCAGCTGAAAAGGGGTGTGGCTGGGTACTTATATTGGAGGACGGGGAGATAGAAGCGAGTTAAAGAGTGAGATCCTGTCAAGGAGGCCATGGCTCAAGTACGAGAGGGAGTGAGAAAAGTGCATGAAAGGGTTTTAAACAAGGCACTTAAAGGAGAGGGCACAAAACAGAAGAGAGTTATGTAAGCCTATGAGCTTCTGTACAAGGGATAGGGATCCAAACAAAAGAAAGGGGATGGAATTCATTGCTCACTGGGGGTTAATACGTAACGACCAGGGAGTGAGGAAGTGGCATCTGAAAAGGATGATATGGGGCATGGTATGGGACACTTACAGAGATTACTGAATAATGTCCATGTGGGGAAATTCTTGTGCTGAGGATGGAAAATGCAGATATGTAATGTAATGTAAATGTAATGTAAATATGCATTTATAAAGCGCAAACTGTCACTCCACAAGGAGCCTCCTGGCGCTAGGGAATGGAAGTAAGGAAGGATGGAAAGGAATTTCGTGTTGGAAGAAGTTAGATTAACGCAAAGCAGTGACCATCTGGGATATTATATATCCAAGTTTTTAGAGCCTTCCTGAAGAGAAGTTCAGAATCCTGTAGTCTTAGGTGGATTGTAAGTGCATTCCAGGCTTTAGACCCCAGGTGAGCGACGGTTTTGCCTCCTTTTGTGGTAAGTTTAAAGTTGGGAGGCCTAAGGAGATTGGCTGAGGAAGATCTGAGAGTCCTGGTGGTGGTGTAAGGGGAGAAACGTGCTGAAAGGTATTTGGATCCCGAGATGCACGTGGCTTTATGGGTAATCAAGAGAATCTTGAAAAGGATTCTCTTATGGATTAGAAGCCAATGCAGGGTTTTGAGCGCCGTGGAGGCAGATGCTCTACGTGGGAGTCTCAGAACAAGATGAGCTGCCGCGTTTTGGACCACTTGCAGTCTTTTTATTGTAGATCTATTGGTACCTGCTAGAAGGCTATTGCAATAATCCAAGCGCGAGAGGATCAGGGCGACTGCTACTGATTTCTTCGCTGCCAAAGGAATGAGATCAAAAAACTTCTTAAGTGATCTCATTAAGCTAAAGCAGGTTCCTGCCGGGGTTAATGCGTGAGGGAGAAAAGATAGAGCGGAGTCAAATTTGACCCCTAGGTATAGAGGCTAGATTTGACCACATGCTCAATAGCATGTGAGGGGGGGACAGAAAAGGTTAGTGTGTATGGTCCAGGTGAATAGAAGAGGGGATGTCCCCATGGCATGCCAAGACAAAAAATTGACCGTTCAATCACAGACCAAAATGAAAAAATCCCAAACAATAGCTTCTCATACATTGTGAAGGCAGGTAGGGCTTAACATTGTTGGTTCAGCAAGTCAGAGCATCTTTAATTTTATTGTTGCACTTTGCGACTTTAGGAATAGTGGTAATTTGTGCATCTTTGATTTTGGAGTTCCCCATACTATAATGTGATTTAGATAAAAAAAGTGTGCTTTTTTTACACTAACCTACATTTGAAAGCCAAAAATGGAAAAAAACTTGGTTGAAAATACAAATGTTCTATGATTCTGTGATCTTATGCTGATACATACAGATCTTTATTTGTGTGGCTGAGTCAAGCCCCTTGAAAGGCTCCAAAACACAATGTGGAGACATCAACAGCCAGATTTATCATCCTTCACACAATGCAATGTAATACCGCACGACAAATTTCTGCACTGCGCAAAAATCAAGATATGGCGCATTCCTGCTCTCTGCCTGCGCTGACGTACAATCTGATGCCTAGCGCCAGTGAAGGTACCCTTGCTTCATGGTGTACAATCACAGTCTTTTGAGGCTTCTTCCTCTTTCTAAGACTACTGCAAAATGCAGTTTACTTAGAAAGAGGAAACAGCCAAGAGAACTAAAGATATTTCTCTTTGTTTCATCTTCCCTGGGAAAGCATAACTTTTTGACACAATCCCAGTTTTACCAGTATTGCACCGCCTTATGTTACTCCAGCTTTACCAATCAACCCAGGGCAATGCAAGATAGCTTTGTGTTGCTTCGTAAATCCAGCTTAGTATAACATTGCCCTTAAGACACCATGCATTACCATGATATGTCTGGCCCCAAGTTTTTGTTTTGAAAATGGACTTCTTTTGCTGATGTGAGAAACTGCTGTATTTGGACCTTTCTAAAAACTGAACCCCCAGGAGAGTTCATGGTGTTATTACTTGTGTGGACACACCTGTTTTTTCCAACCCAGTATACCTTGCAAATGTCAAACTTTGCCTAAAATCACATATTTTCCTCATATTTCTGTGACGGAATGTTTACAAATCTCTGGGGATCCCCAAAATTTCCACCAGAAACCGTTCACGTAATTCTATTAGTGAGAACAGTACCCACTTGTGTGTCTAGACCTATCGCCCACAACAGGAAATACCCCAAAACAACTAAGTGGGGACATCAAGATTTCACCTTTCAAATTCATCTGATTTAAGTAGCTGCAGTATTTGGACCCATGCTTGACCAGCACCTAGGGGAAACTACCAAACTTAGGGCCCCATTAGTATGGCAGCATACCCTCGGGAAACACGGTCCCGCACTCCCGATTAGTATGCGCCCGCCTCACTGGCGGGCACATGGCGCATCTGCAACATTGCGGCGGCCGGTGCTGAATAGTGACAGAGCTTAACTGTAGTGTCATGGAAAGCTTTGCTTATGCGAAGTAATAGAGAAATCAGAAACCTTCTCAAGTAAAATGTAGACTGGTAATGGGCTTCATCGCAAAACCTTAATAGCACAAAAAGTCCGCAACTTGCCAAATACTAAATATTACTAGATGTCTTATATGCAAATGCAGTTTTGTGTTATCGTGGTACAAACACAATGTCTAATCAAAAGTATGATCTTATAGTTTTTTATATTCAGACAATTTAGTAATAAAAAAAGCAGTATGAAAAAAAGAGTCATAGGACCTGGTGACATGCTGTCACTCACCTGTTTTTGTTGTTATATTTGTGCTTCTTCTAGATGCATTCGCACCAAAGGCGCTGTAGAATATTTTGTGACATATAGAAGGGACAATGTGTGTTAAAATGTCACTGTAGGAAAGGAATGTACGAAAGTTGACAATGTTTGTTTTTGTTGAATCCTTTAAATAAGATAAACATTTTCTATAGGCAAACCAATAAAACGAATAAAAGAGATTGATATGATGATAGATGGTTGCAGAGTATCTGTCTTTTTGCTCAAGATAAAGCAATAAGAAAACTGTTGTATTTCTGAAGAGAAGCTGGCATAACACTTTTGAGAGTGCTCAAACTTTTAGTATAGCAACATTTTTTCTTCCTAATCCTGTTTCTGCTGCACTGCGAAATGCTGGCTCAGTCTAAAACGGATTACAGTTTAGAAATGCTTGAAGCAGTAAGTTACACCATTTCTGAACACAGCCCTCTCAGTAGTTTGTGAGATGGAAGTTGAAATAGAATCAAATGATGTTTTTGTAATTTTACTGGGAGGAAGGACTGGAAGCTTTGCCAAAACGTTTAAAGGTAAGTATTTTTTCCCAGTGCGAAACCTGTTAAGGAACGAAGAAAGATTGGATTCATCAAAGTTCTTGTAACGAAGAACAACCCATTAACATATCATTTTTCCTATCGCTAATAACTTTAAGCATCTGCCAGTCACTGAGATGAGCATCAAAATGTATTTTGAAAACCAGATCTGATTCGTAATGTGCTCTATACGGGCCTGATTTTGATGTCGAGCGGAATTCCTTCACCGACAGCTGACAACGACTCAGTCCTGGGACCGACCAACACCAAGTCGGCAGTCCCGACCGCCTCATTAGGATGGGACCGAACACTGTTTGGTCACATTCCAGCATTTCACTATGGGAGCATGCATTTCAGCCATAAACCAGCCATAATGCATGCTCCCATAGTGAAATGAGAGGGGCGATCATGCCTGCACCCCGTGGCAGGCACCTCAAGGTGCAGGGATCAACTGGAGGCTGTGCAGCAAAGGAGGCCCTGCTGGGGGCCCTCAAACATACTTTCTGACATGGTTTCCATGTCAGACAGGCCAGCATGGAAACCATGTCAGAAACCGTGCATTGTAATTTCAAGGGCGAAAAGGCCCGCCCTTGAGGTTACTGGCCAGATTCAGACTGGCCCACGGGCTCTCCGAACCCATCAGAAGCCAGCTGGAATGACCGACCGATTTACTTTCCAACCTTAATTAGGCGGTCGGAAAGTAAACAGAGGAGCCCATTACGATGTGGCTCTGGTTGGAGCCTTTTAAACCGCATCGTAATCAGCCCCAAATGTAGTTTAGCAAGTCATCATTCTTCTGAACAATCCCTGAGCATTCTGTGAGGAGGAAACCGGGTCACACAGTAAAATTGCTGGCATGAAAAGAAATCTGTTTAGCCCCAAAAAATTTAAAAACATTTTTATTGATATTTTGATGACAAAAGTCATCAATATTCATGTGAAGAGGTGGTCCAACAACATCCTTACAGTGACCATTTGTAAACCCCGGCCTTTCTCAGACAAGATCACTCAGGTTGCCCTGTAGTTATCACAAACACTTAAAACCATCTTAATCTTTACACATTTGTGTAAATGACTCTATAGGTTTGCCAAGATTGCCAAATTCCAAGGTCAGCCGTCTGCCTTCATAAATCTTCTCTCCGCAGGAATGTGTCAGTCCATATCTTCTTCCTAGGTGTGGAGATATGGTGGATTACCCAAACCCATGCATTTGGTAATCTTGTGCTTATCAACAATTAAACCAAGAAATACTCATAGTTTCACATACTTTGGAATACACCTCTCCCCAGACATTGCACAAGTTTGCTGAGGATCAAGAGAAGGGCCATCTCCCATACAACCAAACATTGGCCACTATTGTCACGGTACTGAAGGAGGAAAAGTAGCGACACTTGTATACCTCAGATAGGCCTTTATGGAGCCTAAATACTTAGCGATGAGGTTAAAAAAAAAAGTGATCACTGGTTTTGATCATCTGCACAAGTTCAGCTTCATGCCAAATAGGGTAACTAGACTCAATGGGTGTAGGAGTGCACAAATAGTGTGCAGGAACCTGCAACAGAGTATGATAGATTACAATGGACGGACATGTTTGAGGTGTTGGAAAGAATGGGATCTGAAATACAAAAAAGGTGATGGGATGAAGGATAGCAATATGTCTAACCACTGGCAATTGGTCAGAGTTGTTTTTCAGCCCATTGCTCTTTTGCCCACCATGCCACCTCAGTTTGGACCCAGCCATAAGTACATCAGGACCTGTAAGGAAAATCCTAATGGCTGTACCTGCTGCCACTTCTACCCAGAACAAAGAAGTGGACTCCAGAGGTCAGTTGTCTGACTTTTTTTTATGCTACTGGGACACAAAACTGCAAGAAGCCACTTTCCTGAAATAACCAAGCTGACCAGTTTCAACTAGACCTGCTCTGGACCCTACGGTGGCTTCTGTTGGAGTGAGTCCTGACCTATGACCCTTCGCCGGTGTTAGATTACACTCCCCTTGCTTAACCCTTGAATCTTGGACCTAAAAGTTTTTCCAATACTTTTTGCCTGAAGAACTGACAGAAGACCGATAGTAACCTGCCAAGCTGATCCACTGAGGGTGCATTGCTGGTGGGCATAACTTTGATGTGGCTCTGGATATGTTCTTCTCTGCAGCAGCAAATTCAATTCAGCAGGCCTGATACCATCCAGCATCTGATGATATGCAACTATCTTTGGCTGCTGCCTGCTGCCTTGCACCTCTGAGATAATTTGTCTTCCATAACAGAGTCTTAGGGGCCGATTACGATGCAGTGGGAAACGGCTACGACGCTCGGTCAGAGCCATTCATACGGCATCGTAATCAGCAGTTTGGATTAATTTCTGACTGGCCCATTTGGATGGAGTCAGTCGGATATGAATCCAAACTGGATTTCTGAATGGCTTCCGAAGGGCTCTGAGAGCCCGTCTTCCATTCGGAAAGCCTCCTGTAATCCCAAGGGTGGCTCTTTCCGCCTGAGGGATAACAGTGTTGGATTCTGATAGCCTTTCTGTGCCTGCCTTTCTGACACCGAACGGCAGTTGGAACTCAACTTTGGGGGCCCCCCTGGGTGCAGAGCCTCCGGATGGCGGCCAAAGGGGCACCTATGATGTCACCATGTTGGTCCCTGCAACCTATGGCAGGCACCTCTCCTCTTTACAATGAGAGCATGCTATCCGGTCGGAATGCATGCTCCCATTGTGAAGAATAGGACTTCATATATGCCCACCCATCTTAAACATGTACTTATATGAAACTTTGTAAGGACACTTAATAATGAATTTTTGAACTATGGCTGTTCCCTCACTTACACTGACCTATCACTGCTGAATACTTGATGAAATCGTGCAAAACTGAGATATAATTATCTCACTTACGCATTTACAGGTTTTGAAGGATGACCGATTTGAAAATGTAAAGAGGAAATGAAGATTTGTGGCAGAAATCTGGTGTGTTTTATCGTGATCAACATGTATTGATACTACTTTATGGTGCCCTGAAGAAGCCCTTGTTGTTGGGCAAAATGTGTTGGCTGCGCCTGCATGATATAAAACAATTTTCACATTGGGAACTGTGGATTGAAACTTTTGGAACTTGGACTTTTCATTTTGTTATCATATTGACTCTCATTTTGTCGTTATCTAAATATGTTGATATGTACTTTTATTTTTGATATTTCTCTGAAAAATGCTAGCCTATGCACCCTAAAATTCTGATATTACAGCCACATCAGCAAACATACCCACTCAAAACACATACCAAGGATTAATGTAGCATTAAGTCATTTTTTTATTATCAATACAAGACGTAGGATGAGGGAAAGGCACTTGTAGATCAAATAACATACTCTCTAACTGTTTAAATTAAAGAATGTCATTGTCCATACTAGGCCACAAATATACAAAATATACCTTCATTTTGATGACTGTCTGTCCCAAATGCCCCTCATAACCAGCTTGAATGATTATAGGTCCTAAAGATAGGGACGATACAAATTTATCTCCCCTCAAGATTACGTTCTCTTTTTCTAATGACAGCTCATCCGAAATCTTTTTTAAAAAGGCTGCAATCTATGTGGTAAAGACTTTTCTCTAGGCCACCCCTCCATAACATACTTCTGCACCATTTTCAGGTCTTCATCCTTCTCCAAACAGTCCATCAACTCACTTTGATCAAAAGTACCCTTTACACATACATCAACAACAGCAATCAAACATTCCTCATCATTCTCCTCTGTGACACACCCTTCAGTTGTTAATGATGACCTCGATAAATAATCTCCTTTAATATTTTACCTCCTGGGATGTGTTGGATGTCAAAATTGTACTGCAGTAGTTTCTGGCTAAGTCTGGCTAGATATCTGATCATATTCCCACCTAAAATACCAACTAAGGATTTGTGATCAATAAAAAGGACACATTTTCTCCACCGAATGAAACTCCTGAATCTCTGAACTGCCCAGCAATAAGCCAACAATTCTGTTTTGATCACCGTAAACTTTTTCTCATTATCTCTCAACATCCTGGATGCAAATCCTACAATTCTCTACAACTGGTGAAACTTCTGAGTTCTGAGACAATGCTGCTCCTAAATCACTGTTACTTGCATCAACTGTGATAATGCATTGAACTTATGGGTCATAAGGTGCCCGAATTCCTGCAGACCAGATCTCTTCTCTTAGCCTTTCAAAATCTTTCTGGCAACCTTCAACCCAGGGAAAGAACTTATTTTTCTTAAGAAGTTGTCTTATATTTTCAGTTTTGCTTACAATTGTTGTATGAATTTTGTGTAAAACTCACAAACACCCCAAAAAGATGAAATCTGTTGCTTATCTGTGGGTACGGGAGCCTTGGTAATAGCATCCACCGAACCTTGACGTGGTTCTACCCCTTTCCGTAAAATCATATGTCCTAAATATTCAATGCTTGACTTAGCAAACTCACACTTCTTCAGGTTAGCAACAATTCCTGCCTCTCTAATCTTTCCAATACTGAACACATTGCTCGATCATGCTCCTGTACATCTTTAGCCACCACTAGTATATCCTCTTGGAAAGCGACAACCTCACATATACATTTTAACACAGACTTCATGATGCATTGGGAAACTGAGGCGGGGAATGCCAAGCCGAAAGGCATGCGCTTGATTTGAAATGAACCCACCAGAGAGACAAAAGCTGTGAGACGTCTGCAAGATTGCTCCAACACTACCTCATGGCAGAGGCCAAATCAATCTTACTAAAAACACTCACCGCCACAAAACTCATCAAATATCATCAATCCTTGGTAAAGGTTGTGAATCCACTCAAATGAAGCTGTTCAAAGTATGTAAATCAATGCAGTCTCTCAAATCTGCTGTCTTTTTCCTGGCATTGACCAACGTAGATAGCCAAAGTGATGATTCTATGGGTTCAATGGCCCCCCTCTATACACATTTTTTCCAAAATGTTTGCTAATTCTTCCCTGATGCTAAAAGGCACGTTCCTCAACTTCTGCTTAACAGGTTCTATATTCTCCTGAACCTTTATTTTATGCCAAAATCCATTGGTTCCACCCCATTTTCCTTCAAAATCGTTTGGAAATTTGTTAATCCATACATTGTTTGAGTCCGAGTCAGACTCCATTGCTAACAAAACTTGGACTTCCCTTCCTGCTCTCAACATCATGCCAAATAAATCTTGGTAGTACCAAAATGTTCAGCCCTTTCTTTGCAACAAAAACCTTTCCACAAATACCTTTCTCCGTAAACTGCAGTGTGGCCTCAAAATAACCTAACAACTCAATCCTTTTTCCATCATACTGCACTGGACACCTATCTGGTGCCAATAGGTCTTTGTTGTCTATAATACTAACAAATGTTCAAGCACAAATTTATACAAATCATGAAATTAGCTAATATTGAAAAAAATAAAAAATAAAGAATTAGGCTAATGAATAATAAAAACTATATCACATAAAAAATGTGCAAAATTATCAAATGGAACCCATACAGATTTAAGCAATATATTCTGCTTTTACTCAGACAATAATGCAAAAAGACAATAATAAACCAATGGTGCTCACACAGTTACACAGCAAACATTATTAAAATAAATAGCAATTGACAGTGTAAACAGAAAAACAATGGCAGAGGCAGATAAATTAACATAAAGACTGATTGAACAAAACACAAAAACAGAAGTAGCAATCAATGCTTCCTCTTCAATATGCGCCAAAGGTAGACGTTGACGACATTTTAACAAAACTAAATTGGTATGGACATCTTCATGACAGACAGTATAATTATCAGAGCATCCAACAGAAAGTTTTGATCAACACACTGTATGCACGGTAATTGAGATGGATGTGGGCCCATAGGTCTGAGCAGATATAAAATTATTTTGAATTTCTCTTCAGCCTCTTATTAAGCCTGCACCGGCCTCTATGTGAGGGTCATGATTTGTTCATACGTCCTCCTAGTATACCTACGACCGGATATCAGATTCTTTCTGTAGGACTAGGCCTTTTTGGCTACTGTTTCCTAAACCTTTTGCTTTCCCCCTAGACCGATTTCCTGACAAAGAGTTGCCAATTTAGATGCTTTGGGTACTTTTTCCATAGCTAATCAGTGTCAAAATACAAGGGTTCCCTATGTAAAGTGTAGTGGTAATGGGTTGGCCATGATTGGTATGTTTGTCTTACTAGTGAAGTCCCTAGTGATGTGCACTGTGGGTGCCAGGGCTAGTAATGCAAAGACATGCAGTGAAGGGAACTAAGGCCTACAGTGAAGGGCCTGCACGCAGAGTGCTAAGTTAGCATGTTGTCCTGACACTTGTCAGGCCTTACTTTCCCGTTTGCATACACAAGGGGCACCCCTGTGATAGGTCCCAGGTAACCCCTGGGCAGGGTGCAGTGTAGGTAAAAGGCAGGACATCTACTGAGGTGTATGTTATGTCCTGACAGTGAAAAACACTCCATTCCGTTTTTCACTGGTGAAAGGCGATTCTGCCCATAGGACAGAATGGAGGAGACTTTGTATTGTGATTTGGTAGCCTAGTGTACTGTAAGTTTAAAATGGAGAGGTGAAGTTCAGTATGTATGAACTCACAGTGTCATAACAAATCTTTCTGTGAAAGTGGTTTTGTCACTGTGTTCAGAAACCACTCTTTTAGAAAGTGGCTGAGTTTTGTGCGTTAAGCATTTCTTTGTGTCTCTGCTGGATGTGGATTGACTGTCTGGATCTGTGGGGTGAGAGGAGCTGGGAGAGCTGCCCCGCATCTGGAGAGTAGGGGGAGGAGAAGCCCAGGAGGTGAAAAGGCCTGGGCTGGTGGTATAAACCAATTGACCCATCTCCAGCTGAGTGATTAAGGATCCAGACCCCCAGTATCAAAGGGAGAAGGTGACACTGGGAGGGAGACACCCAGAACTGATTTAGGGAGTGATCAGGGACGCCTGAGCACAAAGAACTTCAAAGACATGAAGGGGTATAACTAAGAGAACTGAAACCACTAGAATTCGGTGTCGTTTTGAATGGCGAAATGGACAGGTCAAGTCTGCAGAGGCTCTGACCTTTTTCATGGTCAAGAAGAACCTTTGCCAAGGAAGAAGTTGCTGAAGAGACTGCTTGATAAGACTGAATCTTGCTTCGTGATCTGGGGCTGGCCTGCAGTTTGTAGCTTTTACTAAGGAAGAGACTGAAGGGACATTGCAGTGGGTGGTGTCCCCCCTTTTTTAACAGGATTATACTTTGTGCTCTGTATTGAACCTCAAGGGCCCGAGGTGAGCTGGCTCCCTATTTGGAACCACAGGAACATAAACGTTTCTGGAGTAGTCCCAAGCAACGCGGTGTGCGTGTGTTTTTGCAGCTTGAGACCCTCAGAAGTCGTGCCTTGTGATTGTGGGGACACAGGAGTAAATTGAGTCACGGATGTGCAAGGAGCGAGTCGGAGTGAAGCCTGCGCATTGGTGAGGAGCGCCTGGTCATTGTGTGCACCTAGCAAGGAAGTGAAACTCGGACATGCAAGGAGCGTGTCGTGGTGCAGCCGAGGCGTTGGTGAAGAGCGCCTGGTCATTGTGTGCACCAGAAGAAGAGAGGAGACTCAGAAGCGCATGGTGCGTGTCGTGGTGCAGCCGAGGCATTGGTGAAGAGCGCCTGGTCGTTGTGTGCACCGCGAGTAGAAGTGAGTCTCAGGCACAAATGGTGCGTGCCGTGGTGCAGGCCGAGGCGTTGGTGAAAAGCGCCTGGTCATCGTGTGCACCGGGAGAAGAGGTGAGACATGGACATGCAGGGTGCATGTCGTGGAGTAGCCGAGGCATTGGTGAAGAGCACCTGGTCATCGTGTGCACCGAGAGAAGAGGTGAGACTCGGATGCGCAGGGTGCGTGTCGAGGGGCAAGCTGAGGCATTGGTGAAGAGCGCCTGGTCATCGGGTGCACCTGAGAAGAGGCAAGTCTTGGACGTGCAGAGTGCGTGTCGTGATGCAACCACAGGCACTGGTAAGGAGTGCCTGCATGGTGAATGCACTGAGATCGAAGTAGGTCTCCACAGTACTGAGGGCAGGTCTTGGTGTCTACTGAGACCACCGGGAAGGGGGCCAGGTCATCGGGCCCTCAGAGTGAAACAGATGCGGCCCGGACCGGCAGCCCCGGAGGAGCTGAGGTGCCAGTCTGAGGTCGCCCTGCCCATTTGATGGAGTTCTGGATCAAGGACCAAGTCGCTAATGGAGGAGAGGAGAGAGGGGTCGCCCCCCTGCAGGTAACGTGTATCACCACCTGGGGTGGGGTGCGGGCCCGGAGGGACACTCTCTCGGCCTCTCGCTTCTGTCAGCTGTGCGAGTCTCAGATCTAGGCCCATGCTGGCCCAAGTAGGGGTAGTACTGGGGTTGGAGTGAGAAGCGGTACTTTTGTGTCAACATTGATCCAGGAGTGGGAGCAACTGTTAACAGAGCACCTAAACTGTCGTATTACACTTCGCATTACTGCTGCTAATGAACTATTGAACTGCTGTATGACGCTTGGTCTTATTGGTGCCTGACAAACTACATGCTGGGTGCGCTACGCACTGTGTTAACTTTCCGTTGCAGAGTACGTGATTGTAACGTGCGCATTGCATTATTTCTTCATCGCACAATCCAGGGTTATTACGTGGCGCCTTGCATTGTTTTTCCATTGCACAGGTACATGATTGTAGCGTGACACATTGCTTTGTTTCTTCCTTGCACAGCACATGCTGGTGGTGATATGCCGTGCATTATTCCTTCCGTTGCAAAGTACATGATTGTGGCGCTACGCATGGCATTGTTTCTCTAGTGCACAGTCCGGGGGTATGTTGTTACACATTGCAGTATTTCTTTTCTTTTGCAACGTGTGTGATTCTAGCAATGCGACCTGCCTAACCTTTTGGGAACGGTTAGAAGTAAACTTAAGTGTTGGTTAGAAGCGGTGGTTGGGATTAGAACCTACCAACCCACCGGAAGAAATAATACCCATTATTATATGTTGGTTTTGTATCATATGGTCATATCGTATATCTTCTTATATAAAGATTGTAATAGTGTTATAAAAACTCGTGTGGAGTCTATTTGTGTTGACATCAGTGGTTTGCTGTGAGTGTGGTAGCACATACTGTACACTTGTGCCTTGGAGATAAACCTGGCTGCTTGTACCAAGCTACTAAGGAGGTGAGCAGGGCTATCTCAGACGGTGTCCATACTTAGCCTAACGTTGAAATGAGGGGTCATGATTTCGCACCTGGCAACAGCGATGTGGGACAGGGACTCCCGCCTCCTGCATTTGGTGTCGGCGGTGAGTGACTAGGACCCCCTCTTCCAACACATTCCAATATCTGCGATTTCCTCTCCCCTTGGCCTTAACTTGATATGCTCATGTCCTTAAATGTGTTTTTGACCTCAAGTGACCCAAGTTTTCTGTAAATAAAAATGCATGCCACTAATAATGCTTAAGATCTATATTACCACTGTTTTAGGACCTGTAGCTCATTCCACCTAAAAACTATAAACATTGCGTCACTGATTACAAAGCTTCAACAGTAACACGCATTTGAAAGTGCGAGTGTCACAGATTAAAATGTGAGACTGGGATGGTCAGAATTATTAGTGTGCGTGTCACTGCTTACCCCAAAATTAGCAATGACACATGTTGAAACTCGATCTGTATTGGCTTTTAAAACTTCCAACTAGTGTGCCTGTCACTGATTGGATTCGCCCCAGGCTACACGGAACAGCCTGATGGTGTTAGTGTGCATGCAGCAACACGCCACTTTTGGAGAAGTGCGCGTGTCACTGATTATGCTCCCACACAGAGTTGGGTCACAAGTTTGGCAACTACAAGATGGCGCCAGTGTTGCATGAAGTAACGTAATAGACAATGTTGTGCGCCTATGGAACAGTTTGTATGCATACATATAATGGCAGCAGGATCCTCTGTCAAATGTTAAACATGCTGCAAAACACTGAATAACATGCGCTCATACCCTGGAAGAATATACTCTAGTTTAAGATAATTTAGGAGTATTGGTAGGTAGGTGATTTGATGTGTTATAGGCTTTAGGAGCAGCTAACATTTGTTTCTCCCCCTCAGAATGTCATTGCGAGTTGTTTCTTGACTGCTTCTATTAATTCCTGATGTTTTATTGATGTGTAGAGACTAACTATGTCAATTGACACAAAGAAGTAATCATTTTTCCATTCATTGTCCTGTAGTTTCATTAGAATGTCATTTGAGTCCCTTTTGTGAGTTGGCCTTAAAGGGTCGGACTTAATCATTTATTAATTGTCCCAAGTTGGGGCAAATCGAATTTATGCCAGCAATTATTGGTCTTCCCTTTGGTGAATTGCCTGGTTTGTGAACTTTGTCAAGTAGATATAGAGTATTTGTTGTGGGATGATGAATCCAAACTAAAATACAAAATCTGTAATAAATCTGCAATCAGCTAAATCACTCAATTCTACCTCTAAGCTTTACTTTCACATCTATGTCTAATAAATGATGCCCACAGAGTCCTGCCAGTAGTCTGGACTTGGCTATTTGCCATTATTCCTGTACCTTTACTCTGCTTGTTTCTGACGGTTCCCACTGCTTCTTTCTCATGGGACTCATTCTAAATCACTTAAAGCCCTTATCTCAGTTCCGGAGTTAAAGACCAAACTCTCCACTTTTTTATTTTTCTTTGCACAGGGAGAACAGCTATCCTTCATGGTGATGGTGTCTTTGGCGCATAGGCTTCATAATCAATGTTACCATCTATTGTTACAGCCTTGAGAAAGCTCCAGGCACGTTAGCCTGAGGGGCTGAAACGTGTTGGCTGTTCCCAAATCCTATAACACATCAAATCACCTACCTCCAAATAAAAAATGAAACCTAGATGCAAACGGATACAACTACGACTCATTACTACATGGGAAGACACTCCTAACTTATCTTGAACTTATGTACAATTGGGGTATCAAGGGTCTAAACCCCGTTGGAGTGAACACCCACCACAAATTGGGTGGTATAAATGACAGAAGGAGGATGTTGGACCCTAAGTATCTGAATAAAGAATACACTCTTCCTGAATAACAGTAAAATGATAACGCAAAAATATAGAACCATAGACCAGAAAGCTAGGTTTCTCCTTTTCACCCGCACATTGCCAAATTAAAATTGCAATTAGCACACTCAGCCATTCCACTCTTGTCCTCCAGCATCGAGATCAAACTCATTTGCATATTTATGGTCTCTTTCAAAACATTGCCTGAGCACAGAGCAGCCAGCTAGTCCGATGCTTGTATTAACTGAGTGGAAGAGGCCACATCATCTCTAAATGGCGAGGCTCCCAAGGGGCGCTTAGTTCTTGACAGATGAGGTTGTCAGGTGCCTTTCTGAGCAACTTTAAATTGACGACAGACTTTAAGTAATGCTCCTGGTCTGGCTAGACTTTGTTTTACCAGGCCAAACTCCAGGCACACCTGCAGTTGGGAGGCTTATTTCAGTAGACAAAAGATATGTCACCATGTTTTAGCTATTAACCTGTCTAAAAGGTCAGAATCCCTCTCATTATATCAGTCCCATAGGTTATCGTGGAAATCAGCTTGGCTGTAGAAATTTTACCAGGTGTCATTAGGTCGGACCTTTCAAATGCTTTCAGAGTAAACCAAATGTGAAGTTAAGGTAGCAAACTTTGACCTTGTCATAGAGCTTATGCTGGTTATAGATGCTTCTGGTGTCAACATGGACCTCAAGATATTAGTACTAAGGGTTTCCAATTTATTCTCCAAATGCCAGTTTTATTAATTTTTTTCCCAATTTTAAACACCTTAGGTTTATTCAGAAGAGATCCACAAAGAACAGACTAAACAAGAGAGGCGCCAGAATGCACTCCTGGCTCAGGCTGGATCAGGTATATATTTTTCTTGATAACTTGTTTCCATCATCCAGTTTTACCTATAGCCATGTGTCAGTGTACATATTCTTTATTGATGTAAGTAGTTTCCTCAGGATGCCCCCATCTACTAATTCTGGCCACAAGATATCTCTTGGAACACTGTTGAAAGCAGCTTTGAAGTCAACAAAGCATGTGCATATTACGGTTTTGGCCATAAAGGTTCTTTCCATGCACAGAGAATGCTTCATGAGGTTTGTCATCATCCCTGATTACAAGTTCTTCCACTTCCGTTCTCAAGTGAGTTTACAATTTTCCCAGAATTATATGGGTTCTTCTTTATACAGGCACAAAATAATTTAGACCAGAAGTCATCCTGGTTTGATTTCTTTCCTGCTCAGATTTCCTTTTTATACTGTTGCAGAGGGCTTCTGATTTAGCTATTTGGCTGTGGTCTTGATGCATTGTTGTTTAGATGGGGTTTTCTTCAATTGCCTATGTGTCGTTGTAAACCATGTTCTCTATTGCCAGGGCATGATGTTTTTGACTAGGTTTATTGGAACATGCTGCTAGAATCCTCTTTGTGAATTCGTTCCTGGCAGTGGTAGTGTTTCCTTCATCAAAACCAAGGGGTCTATTAGGATGGCGGACGGATGGCTGCAGCCGCGCTGGCGGTGGTAACCGCCAGGCCGGCGGCAGCCATCCATCCGCTATCGAAACCCGGAACACCACCGGTCACATTAGCATGGCCGTGATGACTGCGGCGATGAGAAATTCCGCCGCCACTTTTCTTCTGGTAGCAGTCCGCACGTTTGCCTGACGGGCGGAGCTGGACCTCTAAAATGGGTCCGGTGCAGGGCCAGGCTCTGCCGGTATCATTATGATGCCGGCGTTAGCCAGCCTTTCCGCTGCGGTGGAACTGCCATGGAAAGGAATGCAGAGAATGCCTCCGGGGGCTAATTGCGGGCCCCCAATGTGTTGGGGGAGTGTGGGTACACTGGGGGGTACCATGTCCCTGTACCAGGAGGCAGGCACTGTGCAGTGCCTGCCACGCAGTACAGGGATATGCAGGACATGCTCCTTTTGACATCGCAGCGGTCCTGCTGGCAGTAGCAACCGCCGCATTGTTAAAGGATGCGATCATACCGCTGCGGTCGGATCTCGAATGTGGAGCATACTAATTGGACCGGCGGTTATGCCGCGGTCCTGGCGGGCGGTCTTTTCCCGCTATCATGGCAGTCGGAGTGATTTTCCGACTGCCATCTTAATAGACCGCTAAATTCATTCCACATCTTAATTTTATTTTGGGTGCCTAAGACTCTCCGTGTGCAAGTCTTCATTCAAACTGTTGGTTTTTGAAGGGGGTGAGACTAACAGAAAGATTTATGATTTGTATGTATTTAATGATCACTCTCGGGGCAATGATCAATGGAGTAATTGATTGTCTAATTGAACAGCGCCAAACTGGCTAATGTGTAGTCAATTGTAGATTTTTTTTTTTTTTTAAGTGTATGTCCACAAAGATGGGGTGTCACTGCAAAAGTATCCATTAAGGACTCTCAACCCAGCTGCCAATAATGCAGTGGCTGGCATTTCACCAAGTTTATCTCTGTGCCTGTTTTGAGAGAGCATCTAGAAAGGGATATTCCAACTAAAAACGTGTGCATTGGTATACTCATCATTTATATCCCTTTGCAAAAGGTTTAAATTGAGGTCGCCAGTAACTGACAATCGGGCATCTGGATGGCACGTTTTTAGATCTGCCACAGCGGCCTGCATTTTTATAGCAATGCTTTCTTCTCTCCATAACTCGGGTTTATCTAAGCATTTACTGATATTAAGGGCAAGCCATGGCACTCAGTCCATCTGACAATCTCACGGCATGTAGCGAAGCTTCTCATACACCTAGGACCATGATATCAAAGGGTACACCAGTGCTTAAGTACAGGGCTACCTGCATATTTACTGGCAGGGGTAAAAATCTCTGAAATTCCAACTAGAGGAGTTGATACTTCCAACAGATGTCTTGCCGTGTAATGAGGTGGAATTTGTGCACATCATATAACTTTTGGCATAGACCCACCACATTCTAGGGGCAAATATTAAGAGAAGCTTGTGATCCCATTGCAGGGTTAGATGAGCTTAGGGACTACACAGGGGCCCCTAATCAGGCTGAGGTGCTGGAAACTAAGGTGGCAGGTAACTAGGCCCAGCCTTATTTGCTTCCAGGGTGTTGAAGTGGAACAAAGTGTTTTGTGCTGCTGACCCAGATCTGCTCTTTGTCACAGTCATTTCAGCACCTGTATGATTTCGTAGGCGTATTCTTCTGCTCTCTAGCTTGCAGGTCCAAACTTTGACTTTGTTTTCCATTTCCATTTCAAAGGCAGCTTTCCATGCTGAGACACTGACTATTTGAATTTCACCAGACACTAATGATGCTATAGAGCATGGATTGGAATTCATTGAAACAGTGCTAGTGGGATCTTTGGGAGACTTTGTTGATGTCCAGAGGCCTTCTGAACTGTCCTTTACCGCTACGTGGTCATATTCCAGGGGCGGTATAGGGGGAACCAGGTCGATTGTAGTATTTGTCACTCGTGTTCATGCTACATTAGTGGATTTCTACAGGTACTTTCTGTCGTGGTCTAACCCAAGTACTTATACAGTGGGCAGCTGAATGGGCTGTCACCTCAGTGTAATATTGCCTGCGCTGTGACTGCCCTACACATGCTAAGTGATGCTTCTGGTAGTTCCTGGGAAGTTAATAAGAGTTCCACCCTCACTCTATGATGAGTTTGCTTGTCCTGAATCATACCCTGGAAACCCATTTGCCTTTAGTTCCATCCACCATTAGTTTAGGACCCGGGGCGGGCACTCAGTTTTTCTATGAGGTGCGAGAATGGCGAGCTAACGTAGCTGATATTGTGTCTAGACTGTGCCCTGGTGATAAGCAAGTTTAGTTTTTCTAATTTTCTGTAAATGCTGTAAACAAAAGGAGGGAGATTCTTTATAAGTTCCACCTGTATGTCAAGCTTCGTCAAGTGGTAATTTAGTGCTTTTTACTACCACTTGTAAGGTATTTAGTAAGATGTCCCAACATCCTGTGGTGCTTGTTGATCTGGTTCCTCCCGTTCAGTGGAAGGTTTCATTGGTTCCACTACCGGAGACAATTCCACAGAAAGAAGTTATTGGCGGTGCAATTGTGCAATTTCATTCTGACTAGGACTGAGCTGAGCTGCCTTGTCCTGTTGGCCATGAATGGAAAGGTGGCTGAAAATGATTGCTTTTTAAGTGCTGTGGACATCGTCACAATAGGA
Organism: Triturus cristatus; assembly: GCF_964204655.1. Taxonomy (NCBI): domain Eukaryota; kingdom Metazoa; phylum Chordata; class Amphibia; order Caudata; family Salamandridae; genus Triturus; species Triturus cristatus. The sequence continues at coordinate 1,301,496,321 of NC_140591.1, read as the reverse complement.
GGATATGTTGAGACTTCCTTGAGACAGTGAGAAATAGGGTGATACTATCAGAATGAATTATGCAGATCTAGGAGGAAGAGCCACACTTTCTGAAAAATCAAGGCGAGCATGATGTATAGTATAATCTGAATTGGATAGCCTAGTTTGTTTTTTCCAGAATTAAAAGTCCAGATTTGGTGCACCTAATAAACTAAATTGAAGTTTGAAGTCTCAGTTCTTTTCGTCATTGATAAATTAATCAGCAACACCCACACCCGCCTTGGTATCAGTGGCCTGACCTGAGGGTTGCAAATACAGTTTTTAAGGGTCCAACTGGTTGTTGGGGACCACCCCCCCCTCCATGTTCTCTGGGGCGGATGCCCTATGTGTCTTAAAGAAGTTGAAAAATGTTAAAGGCGACTGAGATACCGCTGTGTTCTGCAACTGTTGACAAATCACCTTATGTCTAGTTGTACTGGCTTTAATTTTACTGTGTTAGCCAGAGATTATCGCTTATGCCTTTTCATGGGGGCATTGTTGGTGGTAGTTTCAAGGTCCACAATCCTTGTTCCTGCTGGGTGCATTGCCTGATGGAACTTTATTTAGTCAGAGAATTGATAAGCAGAGAGACTCTGCTGTGCTCTTAAATTGCAAGGGAGATTATATAAAAATCCCTTCAGCCAGTGAATGATCTGGTGGTAAGAATTAGCTTGCTCCTGCTATAGCTTAAAGTGCTATATCCTATGTTGAAAAGGTTTAAACTGGGATAAGGCAAAAATGTAACCAATTGGAAGTTTACTCAAGAGAGGCTGCCACAAGTGTCATTTCCAAGCGCTGGATGCAGGTTGCAGAGTGGTAATACATTAAGGGTGTAGGCATGTTAGGAGGAGTGTCCTGAAGGTTTTTGTGTGACTGACTAGCTCTAAATGTAAGATGCAACACGGGACCACCAGGCCGCCCGCTGCCTTCCTACAAGTTGTGTCAGACCACCCATTGTCTAGGACAAAACGAGACATGCCGCCCCACCTATAGGTGAACACACAGCTCTTACTCCCTCAGCCTCTACCACAAGAGCTGGCCTTTGTTAAAATAGCACCCTGGGCAGAGAGAAATTTGTTTATGCTAGCAAATTAAATGAGGCAGCTGGGGCACTCTGTCACAAGTCAGGCCCTGGCAGAGCAGTGACTGGCCCCTGAACACAACCAACTCTGGACCTCCCCTAGTGCACCTAAATCACCGATGGCTTAGCTCCCTCACGCTGATGATTGTTTTGATGGTGTGTATCAGCAGGGGTGAGACGCTGAAAGGAGGGCAATGGAGGGTAATGGGGGTAATGCTGTGTTAAAATCAATGCCCACTGAGTTATAATGAAGGATTAAAAGCACTTTAAAATAGCAAATCACATAGAAATGTGCATGCATGGAAAAGGTTGGAGCAAGATGTCATGGGTGCTACATTACCTTAATGCACACAGCTCTGTGCGCCCCTCAGAATATCGCCGCCCTTGGCCTGGGCCCAGCTCACCCAGGGGCATAGCTAGAGCTTTTGACACCCGGGGTGATCCCTTAGCTTGCTGCCCAGTGCCATTAAGAGTGGGGGCGGGGGAGGGCGACAGACAACATTGAGCGGGGGCAGTTAGTGACACCAACAAGGGAGAATAAAGAAAAAATATAACTTACCTTGTGCTCGTGGGATGCCCGGGGTGGACCGCCCCCTCCCCCCACAGCTACGCCACTGAGCACGCCCAAGGTAATGGGCCCTGTCCACCACCTCTGCCCTACTCATGGGACTTCCAGTCACCTCCGCTTCCGGGCAACCCCCTGGTGAGGGCGTATAGCAGCCTGGATGTGAAGGCAGATGCAGGTTTCTCTGCCCCACCTCAGGATGAGCACCCAGTAGCTTCAGTAGCTGCTGTGAACCTTTCACTCATCCGCAGTCTTGGCACCTGTAGCGTGTCTCTAAGGAGGACCTATCCTTCGTTTTCATGTTGCCTCCTCTTGCCTCACCACATAGGGCCTGCTCTGTCTCAACTTAGTCTCAGTCTCATCTTGCTGTTGCGTAGAAAAGCCTTGCGTATTGCCTCAGGTTTGGCAGCCCTTGGACGCAGCGGCTCTGTTCTGCTCTCCTCGCACACCCCCTTCTCTCAATGTGCGACATGCTTCTGTATCAGCAGCATGCTTGTGACCAATTCACGAAATAAAGCTTCACTTGATATTAAAGAGAAGTTCTTTCTTCATCTGGGGTCTCTCCTAGATGCAGTGGTGACCTTGTCTACTGGAATCTCCATCTTTGGTGAATTTGTTTTACTGAACACCTGTGAAATTATCCACGCTGTGTGACCAACAGAAGAGATCTAAAACAATATACACCATGGCTCTTTGCGGCCTCTTTGGATAGCCATAAATGAAGTGTAAGTAACAAATCCAAATGTCTAAAGTAAAATTGAACCATAACATCAAATTAGCACAATTCCAGAAGAAATGAAATCTCCCCCAACCCATATAATGGATTATCATTCTGCTGGGTTAGGTGTACAACTGGCAATCCTGTCATTGTCTAATGGTTATAATTAAATGCATGAAGCATGCTAGCTTCCTGAGAAACCTACAGGGCTTGGATTACATTCATTGCTCTAGGTACTGACCAACTATTACAAAAAACATTTCTACAGACTGACCAGTACACAATCAGCATTTTGCATGGGACAGTCGATGAGCATGTTAATTTGCCTCAAATGGTTACTACTGATAACAGTGCATAAGTAATGACACCAGTGCAAAGAAAGATGAATAAATACATACTAAATGATGTATTCTGTTTTACAAAGCACAAATACACCACTAAATCAGCATATTGGTACTACAATAATAAGATATGTATTTTTCCCAACTCAGTGGTGCTCATTTAATGCATCTCAAAAGGATGAAAGGCTGCAGAGATATTAGAGGCAAAGCAATTAGGGGCATATTTACGAGGGCCTTGCATCATGCTTGCACCACGTAATGTGCCATATGCACAATGGAAAGCTTCAAGTCATATTTATGAAGCCACACAAAACCACTTTGTGTGGCTTTGAATGGCTTCATAAGTATGGAGTAATGCAATGCACTGCAAATCACTGCGTTGACGTACTCTGTGCGAGGTAGACAATCCATGGTCTTTGCGGTGGGTGTTCCCACGCTATTTGCATGGTTTTTGATGCATTTCCAGATTTTCAAGGACTTGTAAATCTGGGAATGTGTCAAAATCTTACACCTCACCAGGGGAGGCGTAACAAGGAGAAATATCTTTATTTCTCTTCGTTTTTCCCTATTTCTCCTAGTTTTTTCCTCCTTCTATGTGTGCTGCATTGAAAAACAAAACGCCTCGATGGATTGTTTTTGTGCAGGAATGTGCCTCTTCCTGCACAAAACAATCCTGCCTACAACATAGGCACCCTTGGACTAAGGTGCAAGGATACTTGCATTGGTGTTAGGCTGCCAAAACAGCACTAGCACAAGAGGAAAGTACAGGGATGCACCATATTGTATAAATACAGGGGAAGATTTACAAGGTCTGGCGCATCTCTGCAAATCAGCAGGGATGCGCCAGAACACTTGCGACCCGCAAAACCACCCGTGCGCCACCACTGATGCGCCGCATTTACAAGCGCGACGCGGCTCCAGCAAGGCTCGGGGGTGCCCTATGCCTAACATGCTGCATCAATCCCTACGCCTGCTTCAAGCAGGAGCAGGGTTTTGACGCAGCATGGCCGTAAAAGTGACTCAGTGAAATCTTGTAGATTTCACTGCGTCATTTTTACGAGGCATACCTGCGAGGGAACGCCCACCCTGCGGTGGAACGCCCACATGAAACCTGACGCAGGTTTCATGTGGCGCAGGGGTATACAACGTTGCTGTAAGGAGACCTCAGCTAGGCCTACCAGTGCAAGGGGTTCACCCTTATCTGCACAGAGTCCTCCCACCAATAGGAAGAAGTTGGCACAGAAACTGGAATAGAAAATACAAAGTTTAATAAACCTTCATGAAGTGGAACCACATTCACCCAGCACCCTGTGGTGCTGAATGAATGTAGCACACAGAGTAGAAGAACCATGGGTCCTTTATACCCACACAGGGGTTCAAAAAGAGGGCGGTACAAGTATACATGAGAAGAGTTACATACATAGATGGTCATACAGAAATGCACAGTCAACAGTAAAGGAGGAGCTAGCAGTTGCTGACACTGGTAGAAACAACCTGACAGCTACAGACTAAAAACAGATGTATGGACAGTTAGATTCTTCTGCGCAGGCACAGAGTAGCAGAGTCTAAGTATAACCAGTCCTTTAAACAGAGTACAAGGGAAAACAAAATGGCTGGCAGAAATACAAAATGGATTCCACAAAATGTACAGGATAGCCTCTAAATACCAGATGGATTCTGCTAAAGCTAATTTAATCGCAGCCAATTTACGACAGACGACCCTTTTAGCATTAGCTGAAGACATCTTCCATAATCCAGTAGGAAAACAAAAAAAATATGCACATTAATTTTTAATAATTTTTTTTCTTTTTCATAAATTTATCAATATCCTAATTCATTGCTAGGTAGGCATTTCTCATTCTGAATATTGTTAAGCTAGTATGTATAAGGTATAAGCAGGAGTACAAAGGGAACAGAGAATTGGGTCATACAGATAGCAGGAGGGAGTAATTACTATTATCAGAAACAGAACTATTAGCATTCTGTTCCTAAACTAATCCTAGAACCATCCAATAAAAACATTTTCAAGGCTCCTATGCATTTCAGTTACCATGCATTTCAATATCAAAGTAGCTAACAGTACATCTCTAATAAAAACATTTTCGCTAGACTTTTATCCATCATTATGAAGGAAATGTAATATTTTTATACTGCTCAGATGAACCTTTCTCTCAAAGAATAAACATTATTCCCAATATGAACATTAAAGCAGTCAGACATATTATTACAAAAATGATCCTGGATCCAGAGGACCAGGAGGACTACACAGGACCATGAGAATTAGGACGAAGAGCTGCAAAGGGCTGCTCCTCCTCAAAAATGGGACGATCAATGGGGTACATTTCCAACAAAAAAAGAAAAAGAAGTCCTTGGGAAATTAAAGCTGCTGTACAACCAACCAGAGGGGAGTCTTCTCCCTGTGTCCATTTGAGCCTCACAGGCAGGCTCTTGTTGTTCCCACGGTGGAGCTGCACAACTCGCAACTCAGGAATCATGGCCTAGTTTCAAGGGAAAAGTTTCATCCTTTCAGGATAGGGCAATCACCCACCAGGGCAAATGCGCTCAGCGATCCTGTCCAGTTTCTCAGGCAGTGCACCAGTTTTCTTCATTTCAATCTAACAGGCACCAGAGACACAGCACCTGTACCCTGAACTCAAGTCCTTCCCTAACTCCTGTATTGCTCTACTGGCACACTGCTCTTTCGTTGGGGCCATAGATTGCATTCAGCGTGGCTAAGTATCTCTTGACCAACAAAGGTGAAAACTTTACAGCCACTTTAGGACCAGGATTCAGAGGCCTGATGCTAGGATCTCTGAAGCAACCCTTGTCTCAAAGGGGGTTACCTCAAGCAAAAACTTTCTCGCCTTCCTGGTCGGTCTGTGACTCTCGGCTGGGCATCAAAAACTTGATCCACGATTTCACCATTCTGATTTGTGACCCCGTCTTTCGCCCAAGACAGTAGCAGGGGTACACACTTCACATCCCAGTGCTTCCGGCCTTCTACCTTCACTGAGGTCCTGGTTGCCAGCAATGCCTGTGCTGGTTACCTTCACTTTGACTTCAAGCTGGACTGGTGCTGACTCCTCAAGCTGGATCTGATGTCTGAGCCCCTCTGGCAATGGTTGTAAGGCAGCAAATATGTATTGGTGGACAGAACAAAAGGTCTTTAGACAAGGCACAGAAATAATCTATCAACAGAGAGGATAGTCTCAGAATACTTCCTAGTCTAGGGACGCCCCATATATTAACAAGGCACCCTGGAACCACTTTCATCTATGTGAGAGTAAAAAAAACAACAGCCTGGACCTATTGGCAAGTATAAAAGGAACTCTTTGGTAAACTGACAAGAGTAATACGTCACCCAATCCCAAGCAGTCAAGGAAGTCTGTGTTCATTTACTAAATTCTGAGGAAAAGAGAAAAACAATACAGACATGCTCCAAATCCTTACATCTGTATATTCCTATCTTAATCATCTAAAGACCCTCAAGAAAAAAGCAAATGTTCTACACTTTTACTCATAGACTTTGCATTACTTGTACAGGACTGCAGACACTTCTAAAATGATTTCTCTTAATAAAAGCACCTACATTGTATACTTAGGACCATGCTCTCATGTTATAGGAGCAACAGGAAAATCTAACACTGCTAATTTAACAAGGATTCCTATTACATAAAGAACTAAAAACTTCAACATAATGGGTACATGTTCTCCAGCGGAACATCTTGTGACTAACAGACTCCGATAAAACAATATTTTCCTCAAAAAATGTTTGCTAAGGATCACATGGGCATCTTCTCTGCATTCTATTTTTCACAATCCAAACTATGCAACATCAGCTCTAGTAAGGACTGTCAGTTTATTTACACAGACTAGCTAATAAAAACTAGCAATGCCCTTGCAAAAACTGTATGTAGCATGAGAATACCAAACAATAGTGGTGTTATCACCTGAGAATTTTAGAATAAAACCACCCACAGCTAGTTCCTCTTAAAGATCAAATAAGGAAACAGCAATCTAGCTACTCATCCTCTCATAATTCCATCAGAGACAATGGGTAGTAACATAGCAAAATATATTTATTCATTTTATTAATGCGAATAATGTTTGAAACAGTATTACTGAATAGTCAATTAAATGTCTCATGGCTATTTCACAGACAGTTTTGAGAAAAAGAGAGAGAACACATACATTTGCCTACCCGTAATTTGTAGAGGAGCTAGCCTCCTCTCCCCAGTTTTGACAGTAGGAAACCTGTAACAGGTTTCATTCTGTCAACACTATCAACCCCAATTTGTAGCAACTGGGCATAAACAAACTCTGAGGAGCTAAATAGCACATTTCAGATAGCTAAAGAACATATTCCTTTAGCAAATGTACAAGTGTAACACGAGGGCACATGAATTCAAACTAAATCCCATTGCTGCCTTAATTCAGCCTTAAAAGCATTAGTGCTATATATATGGCAGAGCCATTGTCTTTTAAAGAGAGGTCACATTTAAGTTTGAGTTTGAGTTTGAGTTTAAAAGTACTTTTAGAGCGCACGTATACCAGCAGTTTCTTGGCGCTATAGCTAACGGGGACTGAGGTTATAAGCAGGGAGAGGCAGAGGGAGCATTTATTCAAAGGACTTTATGAATAAGTGGGTTTTAAGGCATTTGCGGAATTGTGAGTAGAGGGTGATGGAGCGAAGTTCAAGGGGAAGGGAGTTCCAAAGGGTAGGGGCAAGGATAGCAAATTTGGATCCCCCCAGCTTCTTTCTCCGGAAGCGTGGAATGGTGAGGAGGGACTGGGAGGAGGAACGTAGAGCCCTGGTGGGGACGTATGAAACAATCTCAGAGGAGATGAAGGCTGGCGCCAAACCCGATCGGGCCAGAAAAGTGATAGATGCGAGCTTGAATTGAATTCTAGCTCGCACAGGGAGCCAATGAAGTGATTTCAGAAGTGGAGTAGAATGGTGAAATTTAGGGAGATTGAAAACCAGGCGAGCCGCCTGGTTTTGTATCTGTTGTAGGCGACGCAGACTGTATGCAGGGATACCGGCATACAGGGCGTTCCCATAGTCCAGGCGGGACACCACCATGGCCAAGATGATGAGTTTGAGGGCAGAGAAAGTGAAGAAACGGGACACCCTGCGTATAGTACGCAGTGAGAGGAAGGAGGAAGATACCACAGAGCTAACCTGGGAGTGAAGGGTGAGTTGAGAGTTAAGTTTTATGCCTAAAGTTTTAACTGAGGAGGAGGGAACAGGAGAAGAACCAAGAGAGGGGGGCCAAAAAAGAGGGGACCAGGGACTGGATGAACCACCCGTCAACACCAGCTCGGTTTTATCAGGGTTGAGTTTAAGGTGGTTGTGGTTCATCCAGTCCCTGATATGAAGCATGACAGTTTGGAAATTAAGAACAGCAGAGGGAGAAGAAAGATTGAAGACCAGCTGGAGGTCATCCGCATAATTAAATACGGCGACCTCCATCTGTTGAAGAGAAAAAATCAGAGGGGCAATATACAAATTAAACAAGAGGGGAGAGAGAGAGGAACCTTGGGGGACCCCGCACTGAACTTTCCGGATGTCCGCTGTGAAGTCACCCAGGCGGACAGCCTGGGTGCGGTTGCTCAGGAAGGAGGATAACCAGACCAGGGCAGTCCCCCCGATCCCCGCCGCCCTGACACGGGAAAGTAAGATGTTATAATCCACCGTATCGAAGGTGGCTGAGAGATCGAGGAGCACAAGGGCCTGGTGCTGATTGGTGTCCATACCCTCCCTGAGGGTGTCTAGAACCGACATGACAACGGACTCCGTAGAGTGTGCGGGGCGGAAGCCAGCTTGGCGGGGGGCAAGGGCTCCGTGCTTCTCCACAAAGGAACTCAGAGCGCAGGTGACATGGCGCTCGAGCACCTTAGCCAGAAATGGCAGAAGGGAGATGGGGCGGAAATTGGCTGGGACAGAAGGATCTGCCCCAGGTTTTTTCAGAATGGGCACAATTACAGCGGATTTCAGGGAGCTGGGAACTATGCCTTGAGAAAGGGAGCTGTTGAGGAGGTGAAGGGGAGGGTCTGGGCAAGAAACAAAGATGTGACGGAGGATGTGGGCAGGACAGGGGTCGAGCGGGGAGCCAGATTTGATCAAAGGCACCAAGGAGGTCAGACTTTCCCGAGTGATAGGGGGAAAGGTGGTCAGTGCGCCTTTGGGGGGAGGACATTGAGGATCAACAAAAGATGGGGAAGGGGGAGGGATGTTGGCCTTGATGGTGGTAATTTTGTGAATGAAATAATTATTGAGAGAGAGGCAGAGATCTTCGGACGGGGCTGGTTTTAGAGTAGTTCTGTCCGAGAACGCCAGGTTATGAACGATGGTAAATATCTCCTTGGACTGGTTCTCTGCTGCTAAAATCTTGGAGGAGAAATAAGATGTTTTAGCCTCCAAGATGCCTTTTTTGTACTGGCTCAGGATGTTGGTGTATTCCAGTTTCAAAGTGGGGCAATAGTTTCTCCTCCAAGCCCGCTCCGCGCGGCGAACTGTTAGTTTGGTGTTTTTAAGCTCTTTATTGAACCACCGATTGGCGTCTTTGTCGCGTTTGGAAGTAATGCGCTTGAGCGGGGCAACGGAGTCACGGCTATGGGAGAGCCACTGATCTATGGCATCAACCTGGGAGGCGGTGGTAAGGCCCTGAAGAGAAGGAAGAGAGCAGGTAAGGAGGGAGGAAAGATTCTCAAGGTTGACACGGCCCCATGGTCGGACCCAGGTGTTTTTGGGCCGAGGGGGCTTAGCTGGAGGGAAAATGGGAAGGAGAAAGGAAATCAAGTGGTGGTCAGACCAAGGGCAAGGGGAAATAGAAAGTGATTCCACAGGGCAGTTCAGGGACCAGATCTGGTCAAGCCGATGACCTTTAATGTGGGTAGGAGAGTGAACATGAGATATAAAGTTGAGGGAGTAAAGGGTTTCGGAAAATTCCTTTGATGACGGACATTCGGAGGGATCAGAGGGCCAGAAATTAAAATCGCCAAGGAGCAAGATGGAGGAATTGTTGACTGTAATGGTGGCCAGGACCTCCAAAAAGTCAGGGAGAAACTGTAGGGGGGACTGGGGAGGGCGGTAGGTGAGGAAGCAGGTTAGGGGGGGAGAGGTGGAGACTGTGCGGATCACCAGAAATTCGGTGGTGGCAATAGTAGGTAGGGTTAGAATTTGAAAGGGGAGATCGGTACGTGCGATGACCGCCACGCCGCCCCCGGCTCTGCCTAAAGAACGATCCGCCCTGAGGGCATAGTAGGAGGCCGGTAAGGTGGATAGGAGGGCAGGGAGGGAGTCATCGCAGAACCAGGTCTCGGTTAAAAAGAGGAGATCAGGAGCATGAAGGTCCAGCAGGACCGAAAGTTCGTGCGCGTGGGCAACAGCAGACCGGGTATTGAGGTAGAGGGCAGTGAAGTTTTTAGGGATTGGCAAAGGAACTGATTCACAAGTCGTGGGAGAAGTATTGACTGTGGGAAAACGGCGAGAACGGAGGGTGGGGGGAGTTATGCCGAGAGCAGAGATGCGGGAGTTTGTTGTGGCCGAGATGGGCCAGGGGCCCTGGTAGCTACGAAGTAGATCCGGGGTGTAGGTGATGGGTGGGGCAGAGTGAGGCGCCCCTAGTCCCGGCCAGTCGCGGACGGGCGCAGACGGGCTTGCCTTAGGCGCGCCTTCGGCGCGCAATCGACGCGCCCGCTGCGCTCGTCCGCTGCGCTTCCTACCGAGACACATGATTTATAGCAGCAGGACAAGAAATTGGAGGGGGCGTGGCCAACCGAGGGGGCGTGTCTGGTTAACGCGCCGCGCCCTCGAGAATGGCTGCCAAAGAAAGGAGTCGTTGCAGCGTGTAGCGCTGTTCAAAGGTGCCAGAAAGCACAGGTAGGTGGGGGGGGTAATCAGAACACAATATCACAGTCAGATTTTAAAAGTTTTAAAAATCAGCGTTTTCCTCGCTCCCGGCTTTCCGCCTCAGGAGTCCTATCGTTAGTGCGACGTCTGGCGTCGGCGCGCACTATTTATGTGATCTGGCGGGGGGGGCGGGGCCAACCGAGGGGGCGTGTCTGGTTAACGCGCCGCGTCCTCGAGAATGGCTGCCAAAGAAAGGAGTCGTTGCAGCGTGTAGCGCTGTTCAAAGGTGCCAGAAAGCGCAGGTAGGTGGGGGGGGTAATCAGAACACAATATCACAGTCAGATTTTAAAAGTTTTAAAAATCAGCGTTTTCCTCGCTCCCGGCTTTCCGCCTCAGGAGTCCTATCGTTAGTGCGACGTCTGGCGTCGGCGCGCACTATTTATGTGATCTGGCGGGGGGGCGTGGCCAACCGAGGGGGCGTGTCTGGTTAACGCGCCGCGCCCTCGAGAATGGCTGCCAAAGAAAGGAGTCATTGCAGCGTGTAGCGCTGTTCAAAGGTGCCAGAAAGCGCAGGTAGGTGGGGGGGTAATCAGAACACAATATCACAGTCAGATTTTAAAAGTTTTAAAAATCACCATTATACTATGTTCATTGAGTGCACAAAAATTTGCTTTTGCCAAAAAAAGTAGGTTAAAACCTATTTCTTTCCCTGCCTTGCCATTTCGTCTTTCAAATGTCGAAATGTCAAAGCAAACGTTGCGCTGAGCCCTGCAGGCTTCTAAATGTAGGACTTCGGCCTTTAACCTAAGCAGCTGTCCCATCATGCATGCAAGGTTTTCATGCGGTGCTCCCAAGTCAAAGTGACCCTAGAGACCGAAGGCTGAACAACAAACCCACTCCAATCCTGCCTACCAGCAATTCAGAGGTAAGCTAAATAACTTCTGCCAATTTTTGGACATACTTATAATTGTAAGCAGTGGGCCGAGTGCTTGTCTAGCAGTATAGATGTCAGCTATTAAGTCTATGCTTACATATGTGCATTTACTGGAGCCTAAGGCAGTTTAAGTGGAGAAACCTCATTTAAACAGTGAATTTTTACTCAATTTCGACTTTGATTTTTAGGGCACTTAAAAATGAATATCCTACAATGTTTTTGCATAATAGTCATCCCCAGAATGTCCTCTACATATCCCAGAGATGTGGCATCAGAAATGTATAATGTATACCCTTATTAAAATGAGTTTTGTACGTCTGGGTAAAGTGACATTTGACATGTAAGTGACCCCCTATTGCTGTATAGCATGGCTTAAATTCAATTTGGAGGCTAGGAGGTCACAGTATCATTATTAGGCATTATAAATATTAAAAAACGAATTGAATGCACCTATTTGAAATAAAAAAATTTATATAATCAAAATATATATATTTTTTTTAATAAATCTAATCATTTTGATGAGTCTACATATGAAAAGCGAGCTGCATCCCTTGCCTATCATATTTAAACGCAGTCATTCACAGCCCTAAGAACAGAAACTTAACTTGAGAGTCTGCGCCACTTTTAAAAGACAGTCATTATTATTTAACATCAAAAACCACTCTTATCCTTATTTAAAAAGGCATTAAGAAAATAAATCCCTACTGTCAATCTGTCCTCTATTTATCAAAAATAATGAAACTATATTTCTAACTTTTAAAACAGCAGTCTGAAATGCCGCATTTTACACCGTGTTTGACTTCAGCTGTTCTCTGTGGCCGGAGTCCGAAATAGAAATAGTCTTGCTGACACTGCTGTTTGACACGTAAAGGCGTCGAATTCACACGCCCTTCAAGTAAACCTTTCAAGCCAACACAAATCTGTTGTTCTGTAATATGTACTTTAGTGCAGGAACAACCAACTCACTCAGATAATGTGAATGCCTTTTAATACCTAATACAGAAGTATAAATGCTGTGACATTGTGTATCTTTAATTTTATCTATTGCAAAACACACAATTTCGTTTTTTGAAGCTTTTTTTATTCCTATTCAATGTGGATTCTAATTTTATCTTACATTGTGGCAATTTGCACACATGTATAGTGTTACTCTGTCAATTTAATGATAGCGTGCAGCTATTTAGCATATATTATATAATTCATTGCTGGAATCTTTTAAAATATTTTTTATTTTAGTAATGTTTTGCATAACAGAATGATGACAAAAAAAAACATTGAACTCATTCCAGACATTTTCAAAACGGTGTCATATACTCAGAACACATAATACAGGGCACTTAAGGCTAGCCATTCCTGCACCAAGAGCGCAATCGCTACTTACAAGTACCACTAATGACAAACCACAGACATTTAAACACACATTTAACCCACAGATCAACACTTAGGACAGAAACAAAAAGACAGCCCACAGACTCTACTTAAACCAAACCATTTGTAAATACTAGTTGTAAGTCATATGCACTAGATTTGGCTGGCAGAACACCAAGAAAAAAACGCTCTGCATATCACCACTTATGAATGTTACTAAGTGCACAGACCAGGATCCTTTCAATGTACATAATTAGTTCCTCGGGGTACTAATCACCAAAGAATAAATACTTTTTTATACCTAAACCTAGTTAAGTATCCCCTCTAGGGGAGCCGGCTAATTATATACAAAAGAAATGGTACATCCAAGAAAGCAACATATTCATTCATTCACGCACTTTTTCTCCCACATTCGTACACAATCAGACATCTCTTGCCTAGTCTTTCGCTTAAACATACATTGTTCCACATACTCAATCTTTCGTAAATCAAATGACCCATACATAGGCCTACGCAACTCAGGATCCTTACGAGTGTATGTATTCCATAATGCGCTGTACATTATAGAAGAAAGACATACTTAATATACATATCCCTATTAGGCTTCATCTAGTTTCAAATTCAAATTGGTACCACTACCAGAGCTACACCTCCTATGAAGTGTGCTGAAAACAGGCATGCCAAAAATAGTGCAGAATATGCAGTATTATAATCAAAATAGCACTTAAGGTACCTTTAGTACGATGTGCCGTTCAAATCAATTCAGATAGAGAAAATTCTCCTCATTACCTGCCTATATAGGTTGCAACCTAGATATCATAACAAACCAAGTTGGCCAACACCATTTCCAAAAGCCACAGTAAGTGTTACTAAACTACCTTACCAATCCCAGGCATCAAAACCAACAGCAAGCGCCACAGACACTTACCAATCACTTGGTGTCCAGGTTCCAACTGCCAAGTTCTAAATTCGACCAAATGGTCACTGCACGGCGAATCAACAGAAGAGATCTCAGTCGAGGACCGGCGCCACCTGGATGGTCAGATCAGAAGGAAAGTAAAAACGCCGTGGTTGCCAAGACTCGGGTCTCATTGGGCAGCGATCGCGTCCACAGCGAGATTCCAATTCTTCGTCGCGACCAATCCTTTGGGCATCCGAGTCACCGATGAGCCCCAAGTTGGGCCGCCAATTTGCTGTAAGGAGACCTCAGCTAGGCCTACCAGTACAAGGGGTTCGCCCTTCTCTGCACAGAGTCCTCAGACCAATAGGAAGAAGTTGGCACAGAAACTGGAATAGACAATACAAAGTTTAATAAACCTTCATGAAGTGGAACCACATTCACCCAGCACCCTGTGGTGCTGAATGAATGTAGCACACAGAGTAGAAGAAACATGGGTCTTTTATACCCACGCAGGGGATCAAAAAGAGGGCGGTACAAGTATACATGAGAAGAGTTACATACATAGATGGTCATACAGAAATGCACAGTCAACAGTAAAGGAGGAGCTAGCAGTTGCTGACTCTGGTAGAAGCCTAAAAACAGATGTATGGACAGTTAGATTCTTCTGCGCAGGCACAGAGTAGCAGAGTCTAAGTATAACCAGTCCTTTAAACAGAGTACAAGGGAAAACAAAATGGCTGGCAGAAATACAAAATGGATTCCACAAAATGTACAGGATAGCCTCTAAATACTAGATGGATTCTGCTAACGCTAATTTAATCGCAGCCAATTTACGACAACGTGACGCATCTCCCTAGATGCGTCACGTTGTAAATACGGCGCAACATGGCGCATGATTTATGCCGCCGCTGCGTCAACAAGTGACGCAACAGCGGCGTAAATGTGTTGCAAGGGGCTTGTAAATCTGCCCCACAGTGCATTGCTGCACTTTCCCTGTAGCACAGGGCAGTGCAGCAAGGTAATGTACTGCGCTGCCTTGCGCCATTCGGGTAAATATGCCCCTTAGTGCATTATGAGCAGGAGCACTGCAGTTACAGGTGTAATGGGCAAACTGCACCCCAATTACAGCTGTCTTTTACTATTTAGCCAGGATGAGGGGGGGTTTATATCCCTTGTTTCCATTAAGGAAGCTTGCATCTTTACCATGCTACTGGCCCTGTAAGGAGTTTCCACCATTCTCTGTGATGGATGTCACTAAACTATCTTACCAGCTGCAAGTCTGTAGGAGTGGTGGACAATTGGCCACCATGAATTGGTAGCATGGTTTGTCCTACTCCATTAAACTTTTTCTTACATTACTTTTGAGCCATGCAGCAACACCATCAAGGGAAAGGGGAAGTTAGTTACGAGTTGTCTATTCTCACAAATCAACATGGAACCAAAAAACCATTGTCAGAAAATCGTCTAACATAAATCTCTTGTTCTAAATATTGTTCAAGAAAAATATTGGCAAGGAGTTAATAATAATTAAAAAAAGTACACCCAGTGGGGCGAATTTTGTGTAAACGATATTTAGGTCACTATATTTATGTCAGACCATATTTCTGTATACGATATTCTGACACACACTCCACTGGGCTATGTTGACAGTGAAAGAGAACAGAACTCGCTGTTAGGCAGACAGGAGCTGTGCATGGGCCTTCACCAGTTGACTTTCATCCTGGCATTGGCTCAAGCTGGCATTGGATCAAACATTGCTCATGCTGACCCAGGGGTTTTGCAGACAGCAGGGCTGTCAGTTTCTCTGCTACAGGGGAACCTACATTCTGACCTCTGAATGAGCGTGGGAATGCACGGGGTGCGTGGGTGGGCACTCATCAATTCTGGCAGGTTTCTCTTTACTGCCCTTCTAAATGGCCCCTGAAGGTTTCAAAGACTGCACAGGGCGCACCCGCTGCTTGACGTGTTAACACACTCGGCGTTGCGGACTTCTCTTACCATAAGCATCTAGATTGAAAATAATGAACAGCAGATCTTTGCACAGCCTACCGGATCCTTTACTTATTTCCACATTCTAGGGCTCTATAACTGCGGGTGGTGAACTACAATTCTTCATACACTTCTGCTACAAATACTACTAATGCTAAGCAAAGCGCCCTAATTAGAGAAAATGCAGTGCACTGACGCAAAGCAGTGTAACACACTGCTTTATGGTATCAGTGACACCAGGTTTGACTTGACATTTGGCATATCACACCATTTTATTTTAAATATTGTTCTGCTCTATCTGATGTGCCATGCAACTCCATTCTGGCCCATTTGAATAATTGCCGAAGGTTCAGACTGTATGGTAAGCTCAGCCTAGCTGTCAGACTGCCTTTAAATTGCTGTAACAAAGAACTGATATAGAGTTTCCGAAAGTACGCAGCGTTCGTACTGTCTATGCATGGAAAACATCGATATTTGACTCTACAAAACCAGAACCACCATGTATTGTGCTGATATAATGTGCCAGGAAAAGATGGTCTCAATCCGTGCATGCACTTAAAATTCTGCACTTGCACTTACTAGGTTCTACTTGATTTATTGTTGTGTATTAGTGCCTGGTTCACAAAGATTTACAAGAGTACTCTTCCTACTTAAATGCATACAAGACCGGTGCTTAATTTGAGCTGGTGTTTGCCGGTGGGGGGCACCGGCACGTAATTTGCAGGAGACAAAAAAACACATGGATCAGAAATACGGAGGATGAAGAAGACAGCACAGCCGCCACACATAGAGCAATCATGACCATGCAAGAGTGTGGAAAAGGGGCAGGAGTTTGTGGTATTGGATCAAAGACCGGACGCTCATGTAATGCCACATTTGCGGGTATTGAAACAAGTCCCTACTCCAACTACTATGCACTTTTACGGTAATTCTAAGCCTCCGGAAAACCCTTCTACGGCCAACACTGAAGCAAGGACAAATAAGGACTTGTAGATCTTCTGTTATAAAATGCTTAGGGAGCTCGTCAGTCCAACTGGCATGCAAGGCGATAACGTTTTTGAGCTTAGCGGCAAAAGAACTAAAGAGAGACAGATGAATTAAACATGCCTTCTCGGAATTAACCTTGTTTATTTAAATCAAAATCCCACAGCTCACATGACCATTGCAGAAGCATTTTATTCATTGACTATGTTCATGAATTATGGGTTTGGACAGCCTGTGATTGGCCTAACCCAAATATATCAGAAGCCTGATTTCTCCTGTGTGGCTGAACGCCACATGTTCACACGCAACCAATGAAAATCGTTTCTAACATCAGTTTTAGAACATATTTTAACCAGTTTAATACAATTTCATATTCAAATTAGTACTAATGTTCAATGATTTTTAAGTATTTTGTGGGTTAATTGTATCGCACTTTTATAGTTTTAAATGAAGTCTTAGCACTTTCTGTCTGCTTAATTGTACATAATGTGTTAAAATAGAGCTACAGAAGGAATGAGTATTAGATAATTGTGTGACTACCTACAGACTGAATTTTTAAATGAAGTCTACAGACAGTTTTAAATGAAGTCTTAGCACTTTCTGTCTGCCTAATTGTACATAATGTGTTAAAATAGGGATACAGAAGGAATGAGTATTAGAAAACTGTGTGAATACCTACAGACTGAGGGGGTAGATGGTTTTCTCCTAACTTTATAGGGTCACCCATTCCTAGAAATGCCTAATCTCACCTCTGGTCAAGATTTGTCCAGGTAAACTATTATCATTTCAATCAATCAATCAATCAATCAATCAGGGGTTTATATAGCGCGCTAATAACCCGTGAGGGTCTCAAGGCGCTGGGGGGGCTGCTCCTGATCAGTCGAAGAGCCAGGTCTTGACGTCCTTCCTGAACATGTGCAGGTTCGGGGAGTATCTGATGTTCACTGGGAGCTCGTTCCAGGTTTTGGCTGCAATGTAGGAGAAAGCTCTCCCGCCGTATCTGTTTTTGCAGATGCGGGGGACCTCTGCCAGGGTGAGGTTGGCGGAGTGGAGGTTCCTCTTGGGTACTTGGAAGGATACTCTCTTGTTGAGGTATTTGGGTCCGATGTTGTTGAGGGATTTGTAGATGTGGGTAAGGAGTTTGACAGTGACCCTCTTCTTGAAGGGGAGCCTGTGGAGGCCTCGTAGGTGTTGGGTCATGTGCTCATAATGTGGTGTCCCGAGGACGAGTCTGGCTGTGGAGTTATGGATGGTTTGGAGTTTGTGTAGAAGAGTTTTGCTGATTCCGGCGTAGAGGGCGTTGCCGTAGTCTAGTCTGCTGGTTATGAGTGTGTGGGGGGATCCATTTGAAGGTCTTACGGAGGATGCGAAGGCAGTTGAAACTAGAGGAGGCAACAGCGTTGATCTGGCAGTTCATGGAGAGGGAGGAGTCAAGGATGATGGCGAGGTTCCGAGCGTGGTCTGTAGGGGTGGGTGGGCTCCCGAGGGAGGCTGGCCACCAGGTGTTGTCCAAGGCGGAGATGCAGGGTCTGAGGATGAGGACCTCGGTCTTCTCTGAGTTGAACTTCAGGCAGCAGTCTTTCATCTAGGCTGCCACGTTCTTCATTCCTTCCCGGAAGCAGGGTCTGGTGTCTTCGGGGTTCTTCGTGAGTGGGAGTATGAGCTGGGTGTCATCCGCGTAGGATACGATGCTGAGCCTGTGCTGTCCGACGATGGCGGCGAGGAGGGCCATGTAGATGTTGAAGAGCGTGGGGCTGAGTGATGATGCATTTAACAGTGCAATCCAGTGATTGCAGTTTATCATTTGCATTTACACATGTATATGGCTTTATGAGTAGGGCACGATGTGCATTCCAGGACACACTGTATGGGAGATCTAATGTTATTTTGCTACCAATCACCTAATCAACACTCCAATGTTCTCGATTTCCATGGTGTCCATGCAATAGTTTGTTGCACTGATCGTCCTGATAAAGTTGGGCCCATTGCATTTTGTGTATGTTATTGATTTTTTTTACTTTTAACATATAGCTTCAGACCCTTGACCTTGACCCCCTACCTCTGCTGTATTGCCAGGGCATAATATTTTATCTGCTGTTATTACATCTTTTATAACAATGTGTTATTATGCTAATAGTGTGACTTTCTTTCATATATATGCAACAATTTCTTATTTAAGTATAGCATTGATATCTATCTATAAGAGTGAATAATGCAGCACAAATATTTATGCTATTGTTTTCACCACATGAAATTATAACGAGGACACCTTCTCAAAATCCTCATGAAAGCAGGCTACGCATAGGACCCCTTGTTCTGTCTCAGACTGGCACAGTTGTTCATGCCATTAAGCTTTGGTATTCCACTTATTTATTTTAAGTTTAAAGAGAACGTTTATTCATATAACCATAGTACAGTTATGAAAATATTCACAAATATATCATTTAAAAAAAAATAAGGAAAGGGAAAAGGAGATGGAGGTTTGTGCATGAGTTGAGTAAGAAAACAGAGAGATCTGATTATAAATAACAAATAAACAGTATGGTATGAGTTTAAAACAATATATAATAAACAGGAAAGATAATGCAATCAGAACCAGAAGTCAGGGAGGCTTAAATACATCTTGAACAATAGATAGTGGTGCAGATGATCTTTTGGCAAAGTCAACTAAAACTGTGCAATCGGTAACCAAAGTTCTTGCCATTTAAAACAAGACATACAGGTTGCAGGTATACAGTATCTCATCTATGATTGTAACATACTGCATACCACCATGCTTTATACAACAATTTCTTAGAGTCTTTCCAATGCTAAGTAATTTTCTGAAAAACAATTGCTAATAAGAGATATACTATTTTAACATTAAATGAAGCGTCATTCCAAACATTAGAAGTGCCTCCTAAGAAAACATCAGCAATAGAATAAGGAATGTTTGAACGAAATGTAAAATTGATTTGGGCCCAAACTTGAAGCCAGAAGTTGGAAGCACAGAGACACGTAAATATCAAATGTTTCAGGGTAACTTGGTGTGCAGAGCATGTCCAACAAATGTCTGGTGTGTTGAGGTTGATATTGTGTAGGAGAAAAGGTATTGTAAATAATTTATTATATATAAAGAAAAGTGTTTGTGTTGCATTTGCTGCTTGGGAGGATTTCCTAATTTTGATCCAGCTCTGCTGCCAGGTAGGAATAGCTAAAGTGATATGGAGGTCAGTTTCCCAAGCAAGTTCTGCATTTGATTCAGGTCGATCTTTAGAGGTGCATTGTAGTATTGAATAAATAGAAAAAGCTTTTAGGCTTGTATGTTAGAGGTTATTCAGGTTAATGGATGGTGATGTATTAGTAAGAGAAAGGGACTGGAAGTAAGTGTATGATTGAGAAATTATATCTTGTAGGGTCATGAATTTTTGACGAGAAGTGGATGGTACGCCAAATAATGTTTAAGCTTGTGTAAAAGATATAAAAGTGTCATTGTTTTAAAATTGTTTGACCCAAATTACCCCCTTAGTTCTCCAAATAGGGCAGTATATGGACCTGTTATTTATTTGTATGAAATGATTATGCCAAATGGTGGAGTCCAAAATGGTATTCAGGTCTGTAGGGGAGTATGAAGTGACAGAAGACAATAATTTACAGGTGTGTTGAAAAAAAATGGGGTAAGTAGTTTTTGAGGTTTTTGCATAAAAGTTATATGTTCATGAAATGAGGATGGAGATAGAAACCTGCATTCCAATTCTACCCAGAGTAGGGTAAAACAGAATAAAGGTGTGATCCAATATATAGATTATTTTAATTTGAAGGCTTTGTGATAGTTAGCAAAATCCAGGAAAGTCACTCCTCCTTCTTCCTTAGGATGCTTCAGTTTAAGTAATGACATGTGGGGCTTTTTATTGTTCCAAAGAAAGTGGGATAGACTTAAATAGATTTTCTGATACGATTGGAATGGAATATTTAATGGGATGTTGAATATAGTGAAGAGAATAACAGGGACTAACATCATTTTAATAATATCTAACTGGCCCCACCAAGTTAAATTTAAGGGATGCCACCTGTTTGTTAATGATGTAATCCTATGATTCCAAGCATCTAATTTAAGAGAAATAGAAGAATTAAGTGACTGAATGAATTGAAGATCAAGGTACTTCATTTGATTAGGTTGCCATTCAATATTTGAGGAAGAAAAGCCGTGTTTAAATGTAAATTTGTTTAAGGGTAAGATTTCACATTTATCATTAGTTCATATACATCCAGAAACTAAAGCATAAGATGCAACCTCAGACGAAAAAGCTGGAAGTGAGGAATGAGGAATCAATATGAATAATAAGATATCATCAGCATATGCATCTAGTTTAATATGTTGAGTATTGTACGAGAAACCGTGAATACATTTATTTTGTCTAATTCTAGATAAAAATCGTTCTAGAGATAGATTGAAGAGAGATGGAGAGAGAAGAGAACCTTGTCATACTCCTCTCCCAAGGGAAAATAAGTGGAGGTTAAGCAATTAGCACAAATTGCAGCTTGGTCAGATAAGTATAGGAGGGATATCAGGTAAATGATTTTAGGATCAAAGCTGAACCTAATGAAGGGTATGAAATTGAAAAGACCAGTTAACACGGTCAAAAGTCTTTTCAGCATCTAAAGCAATGGCTGCTAAGGGTTCAGGTAGATCAGTAGACTTTAAAAGAATATAAAAAAACAAGCGGGTGTTATCTGAGAGATATCTGCCTTTCACAAAACCTGATTGTTCCTTTCCTAAGAGATTAGGAAGGAAGGATTCTAGTCTAGAATCTAGAGCTATAGCAAAACGGTTATAATCTAAGTTGACCAAGCAGATAGGCCTTTCATTTTTACAATAGCGCAAATCTTTATCATCTTTTGGAATAAGGCAGATGAGTGCTTCAAGAAAGGATCTAGAGGAAGTAGATGAATACAAAAATGAGTGGATTAAAGTAAGTAGTTTAGGTAAAAGAGTTTCAGAAAAGTGAATATAAAATTTAGCTGTAAAAGCCATCAGGGCCTGGAGTTTTATCCTTTTTAAGGGATAGCATAGCTAGATGTAATTCTGTAGAAGATATATTGTTCTCTAAAGATGTAAATTTGGTTTGAGAGAGGTCTGATTTTTAGATAGATGAGAGATATTTTAAGATATCCAGCACTGATGGAGTATGCTCAGATGTGTATAAGCTGGTGTAAAAATGACAAAATTGCTCTAAAATGTCTAAATCTCTGGAATGAGCCTGGTCTTATTCAACTATGCTCGATGGAATAACTAACTTTTTTGTTTCATCTTCAGGTAATTTTCTGATAATTTGCCAGATTTGTTTTGACTGCTGAAATATTTAGCACTGATTTTTAGGAGATAAAATGAGACAGAATCTGTATACATCCTATTGAAATGTAGCTTAGCTTTCATAAGTTGTAGGAAGGAATGCTGTGTGAATGAATTTTGGTAAGTATGTTAAAGACGTTTGATATCTTGGAGTAACTTTGTAAATTGGGCCTGAGATCCTTTCCTTTTCTTGGAAACATAATTAATGATAAAATCACGAGCTGAGGCTTTTAAAAGCATCCCAAATTATATGAAAGTAAATGTTATCAGTAAGATTAAAAGGAAAATATTTGTGAAAAAAGGAGGAAAAGGAAGAAGTGAAATTAGTATCCAATAGCAAAGAATTTTTAGAACTCCACCTCTTAGGGGAAACATGTTTAGGTAATAGGTCAAATTGGATTGAAAGTTTGGAATGGTCAGAAATCAGGATAGAACCAATTCTACAACATGCAGAGACCTGAGTTATGTGAAGTGAAATAAAAATATAATCTATCCTAGATTGTGTGTGATGAACTGGGGAAAAATATGTGTACTCCCTCAGGGAAGGGTTTCATAGTCACCAAGGATCAGTCAGGTGACATTGGTGAATAGCATGTACAAACACTTTTTGCAATTTGGTTGGAAAATAGTGGGAAAATGATACCTATCAAGAGAGGGATTGATGAAATGACTGCGGTCAACTGCTAGTATAAAATTAGGAGTTTCTGAGCAAGGTTGAACCAAAACTGGCAATCAGGAGCATTAGGACCATATATGTTAAACACAACAATTGGAACTTTATGCATCAATAATTTAAGCATTGGCCATCTCCCTTCTAGATCCATTTCCTGCAAAAGTCGTTCGGACTTTTTAAAATGTATGGCATAAAATCATAACACCATTCTTTTAACTATTGCCAGGTGAAAAAAAGATCCACCTACCCAACTTTTATGCAATTTTGTAAATTCATGCTCTTTTATAAGAGATTCTTGCAAACAAGCAATGTGTGCAATAAGTTTTGACAAGTACATTGACACTCTTTGGCATTTGATGGGAGAATTGAAACCCCTGGCATTCCAATAAACCACTGTTAAAGTTTCTAAAGATATACAATACTTTTTATGCAATCAGAACAAGTTTTAAGAAGAATATAAAATGTCATACAAGATTTAACAAGTGATAAAACAAATAGCAATAAAAAAGCAATGTAACGTAACATTAAAAATTGTGCAATGAAGGAAAGAAATGAGGATGAAAAAGAGAAAGTGTAAAGAGAAAGGTAAAATGAATACAAAAGGGTAAGATGAAACAAAAAGAGAATATATGAAAGAAGTGAGATAACAAAAAATGTACATACCTACAAAAATCGCTGATGAAGACGGGGGAAACCACATGAGAAGATGTGACATTTAAACTCCACGGGAAGTGAGACACATGAAGGGCAATATGACACATGACGGGAGACAGGAACATTAAACAACTTAAGGGCGGGTCAGCAAGAAAAGCTATAGCTAGTTAGAACACAAGAAGTAATAACTAAAATCTAAAGAACACTTTCCAATAATATTTCCGAAAATTGAATGGAAGGGAAACAGTAACAACATGTCAACCCAGCAAATGTATTGGAGTCTAAAGCTAAACAAGTGCAAAAGCTGAGAACAAAATGTCCAGAGCATAATACTATTGTGACGCATGAGCTGATGTAGTGAAATTCATATTCTGAGACTTGTTGATTGTAAAAAAGTCAGTCAGATGAGATGGATTCTCGTATGTTGTCGTTTTGTTATTGTATGTGACTTTGAAGAGACAAGTATCTCTCTTCGCACTCCCAATTGCCATTCTTGTTTCCAGTAAGAACGAGAAAAAAAATAACTTTAAAATTCACAAATAAGCTCCCAAAAAACCATCTATTCAGTTAGAAGAATTTCTGCATTTTTATAATATTTGTAATTTTGTACCAGAAATGAAGTTGAGTTGCATTTCTTACTTTGCTAACATCTGCTAACTCTTGCAATTTTTTTTAAAACTGTTTGGGGCACCATTTACTAGAATTACGAGTTCCTCTTCTAGATTTCTCTGTACCCATACAGTTTCAATATTTTACTTAAAATCTAATGGCAAGTATACAACTCTACCTTTGAGACCTTTCTGGAACTCAGTTGGAGGTAATTTCCCAGTCTTTGGCTCCAGGCAAACTATAGCTTGAAATGGATATATAGACTGTATTAATATGGATTCATAAACAATAATATCTTCAAGTATTTCTAAAACATGTACCATTTCTTAGTTGTTGTGTACTGCTCTAGCAGGCATTTTGTTTTCCTCTAACTTATTATAGTAGTACTTACATATAACTTGTTGGGTGGACAAGCCAAATCGTCCCTCTACAAATGAATAAACAGTAAATTCCCCCCACTTATTATTATTCTCCTCTTTAATTTTAATGTACAAATCAAGATTATGAGTTTGATTTTTGTAGGGAGTGCGTAAACAATATATACAAACACAGTTTGGTTGCGTTGAAGAAATTGCGTTAAACTTTCTAATCTCTTTTACAAAATTAGAAGCACTTATACATCTATTCTTCTCCACAACTCCTGTTGTTACCAACTCTTCATTTTCCCTACACTCCTGTTCTGGTCCAAAAAAAAACGAAATTCAAAATAATCACAAACCTCTGCTACTTCTACTACACTACTATGCAAAATAACTCTATTCATTTCTCCTAAACATAGAGAAGGAGTTTATACATAATAAAGTCTTCTAACAAAAGTTCTCATTATTGAATGGTGTACACCTAACATTCTAAAATGATGAAAACAACTTTCACACAGTTTTTGGACAGACAAACTAGAGAGTGTTCTTGTAAATTAGTATGTTTTCTTACTGTGCAAGGATCTAATCCTTGCAAAGTACGTATGTTCTGTTTTAAACTTCTTGAAGCAAACATAAGGAGGACATTTCTCAATATATTAATGGATTGTTGACAAATACTACAAACACTACTACAATTCCATTTGTACAGTGGGGCCTGTCTATGCCTTCCTTGCATCTCTTCAGCAATCTCTTCCTCAACATTTCTATATACCATTACATCCTTTGGAACAGTAATACCATTTTTCATCTAATAAAATCGGCTCAATTCATCAACTACATGCACTAATGTGTTGCTTTGGACATAACCTTCTTCATTAAAAAAAGGCTCAGTACTTGAAGTGTGTATCCATTCACCACAAAACACTTTGAAAAAGTTGCTTCTATTAACAAGTCATTTCTTTTGACTCAGTCTTCTCATAGATACTATTTTGTCCAGTGTCTTCATTCTTTTTAAAACCAAGATAAATAGTTACTTCTTCAGAGCAAACGCTATATCAACTAGACCTTCAACATATTCCTTCTGTCTGCTTGCTTGTGTTCTTCTGTTCTTCTTTTATACATTTTTGTAGATGCTAAGACATTGAGAACTACTCTAGTACAGAACATTTTACTTCTGATTTATGTGAACTAATTCTGCCTTCTGCTTAAAGTCTCAATTTTTTTCTATTACGTCTCACTTTTTACATCCCAGACTTTCTGTGCTTTAGTACTCAGTGTTATAGTTTTCCTTTCCTTTTCTTCATTTTGCACTTTTTCCAGTTCTGCACAAACAATTTAAAAAAATGTCTTGGCCCTCTTACCACCAAGCCTTTTGTCTTTCATTATCTTTTCTACATGTTGCCCCTTTTGTTTCTTAGTTCTAAGGAGACGCTCTATTTGCTGTTGCTTTTTTCTTCTCTGAGTTTTTGTTGGCATGGTAATTCTATGTAGATAACTAGATATTGATGTCTACATTAAACAAGAAATTATATAGTATCAAATTACATATTTTAACTATTTAAACATTAAGTTTATATGAGAATATATAGTTTAGGCAATCTTCAGACTAAGGGCCCGTTTCTGATGCGGTTAGGAATGGCTCCGACCCTCAGTCGGAGCCATCCTAACTGCATCGGACCTGCATTTCGGATTCCTTTCCGACCGATCCATTCCGATGGACTTGGTCGGAAAGGAATCCAACTCGGTTTTCCAGATGGCTGCCGACGGGCTCAGAGAAACTCTTCTGTACTTCCCCGGCTGGATCTTTCCAGCCGAGGGAGTATGATGTCAGTTTCCCACTGCCTTCCTGTGACAGCTTTTCCAAAACAGAAAGGCAGTAGGAAACTGTCTTTGGGGCCCCCCTGCAAGGCCCTTATGGGTGCAAGGCCACAAAATGGTAGCCTAGGGCATCGGTGCCCCCTGTTGATCCCCGCACCTTGGTGTGCCTGCTACGAGGTGCAGGGATGAACTGCACCTCTGCACTTAACGATGCAAGCATACATTCCATTTTGAATGCATGCTCTCATTGTTAAGTATAGAATTGAGAACAGTGTTCAGTCACATCCTACTTGCAGGTCTGGAACCGCCGACAAGAGGTCATTCGGTTCCAATTCCTGACCGATGTCAGACGGACTCCAACCCCGGAATCGGCCCCTACATGTCTTCACTTTTAAGTATGTAGCACCCATCCTATTAACTACTAACAGCCTACGTTATTTCTCAGTTTTATGTATGGAAGAGTAAGAGGTTGCTCATATAGTTACTCTCACACACACTTACTCAGCCATAGAGTTACTCACACACCTCTCACTCACCCATACACCTACATACACAGACATTAACTTAAGGGAACATGCCCAATTTACCACCTACAGCCTACCTCAGGGGACAGTCATATGTTGTAGAAGAGTTGCTTAAAACTTGAAAAGGGCTTCATATGTTAGACTTCAATGTCTCTGTTTTTTCACATATATGTCAATAACTGTGTGAGTCCCTACCATGAGCTCATATTCCATGAGTATGTAAGTTTGTTCATAAATGGCACTCTATCTTTGTGATATCTATGATCCTCTAAATGTGTCTATAAAACATTGGGCTATTTAAGCGTGTCAAACTGCTTTATTAGCACAGCATACATATACATTGTCCCTATATGTGTGAATGAATCATTGCATGGTTCTTTAACTACATCACTGGGTTTTTCAGTGTCTTTCTGCTTTTTTACTTAGGTATGTCAGATTTAAGTCTGGATGAAGGCTGGATGTATAATGTGTACATAAGTCTCTATGAGTGCATATAGCTCTTTGAAACATCAAACTACATCTTTTACTTTTTAAGCAAATAGTTCTGTGTGCTATAGCGTAGCTACAGTCTACCTTAGTTTTCACTCATATCTGGTACCAGAACAGTTTACACCTTGTCTATCAGTTTTAAGTGATAAGACATCTCTACCAGTAAATCTACATGCCCAACCTCAATTATACCAGCCTGAAACAAAATACAAGGTCTACTTGTCTGCACAGTAAACTTGAAAGTGGCAGTTTTTAGCACATACCTGAATGAGTTTTTCAGTTTCTATCTTAGGCTGTGATTTCATATGTATGTAAATCTTTTACTAAATCACTAGCTCTCTTTATGTGATATGTGATTGTGTCTGTAAGGGTCTGCATAGATTGCCTCCTGGGAGTACTCGTTAATATTGGGATATTTAAGTATGTAAGAAAAATACTTTATCACCAGAAGATACATATCACTTGTGCCTGTCTCTGTGAGTCAATCTGTTGTATCCTGCCTATTGTATATTTCTATGTATGCTTTTACCCACTTCATGACCTTCCAGTGGAATGCCTCTGCACTGTGATGTACTACGGAATGTTGGGTGTGGGTTGAAGATAAGCCACAGTTATGATGGGGCTGAGCTGCCTGCTGGCCCACACCCAACATTCCATAGTACATCACAGTGCAGAGGCATTCCACTGGAAGGTCATGAAGTGGGTAAAAGCATACATAGAAATATACAATAGGCAGGATACAACACAATCTTTGTGAACATTTCTAACAACTTCACTAGGT
Source organism: Triturus cristatus (assembly GCF_964204655.1). Lineage (NCBI taxonomy): Eukaryota > Metazoa > Chordata > Amphibia > Caudata > Salamandridae > Triturus > Triturus cristatus. The sequence continues at coordinate 1,301,468,328 of NC_140591.1, read as the reverse complement.
CTTTCAGTGTCTGTCTGGTTTTCTACTTAGGTGTCTCAGATTTAATTCTTTGTGTAGGATGGAGGTATAATTCGGATCATATATTTATATGAGTGCATCATAACTCACTGAAACATCCAAGTGCATCTTTTAGTTTTTAAGCAAATGGTTCCCTATGCTATGGCCTACCTACAGCCTACATTAGTGTTCATTCAAATGGGGTACAAGAACAGTTTACACCTTGTCTTGCTAGACAAGTGATACGACAGCTCTACCAGTTAAACTACATGCTCAAGCTCAAGTATACCAGGTGTGAAACATAATGCAAGTGCTACTTGTCTGCATTGTAAATTTGAAAGTCTCATTGGTTTAGCTGATATCTGAATATGTGTTTCATTTCCTATCCGGGGCTGTGATTCCATTTGTATGTAAATGTATTACTAAATCACTTACTCTTTTTATGTAATATTTGAATGTCTAAATGTGTTTCTAAGGGCCTGCATAGATTGCCTCCTGGGTGTACTAGTGAATATCGGGTTATGTAAATGTGTAAGAAACTGCCTTCATTACCCCAAAATAAATATACATTGTGCCTGTTTTTTGAATTAATCTTTGCATGATTCTCGAACTACCTAACTATGTGTTTCAGTGTCTGTCTGCTATTCTACTTAGGTACCTCAAATTTAGGTCTGTGTTTAGGCTGGTTGTATAATTATGCACCTGGGCTTCTATGAGTGCACATAGCTCACTGAAACTTAAAAGGTCATCTCTTACTTTTAAGCAAATAGCTCCCTGCACTATGGCCTAGCTACAGCCTACCTTAGCGTTCACTTATATCTGGTACAAGAACAGTGTATGCCTTGTGTAGCACTTTTAAGTGATAAGAGAGCTCTATCAGTAAAACTATATACATAACCTGAAGTTTACCTGGCCTGAGACATAATGCAAGCTCTACTTGTCTGCTTGCTAAGCTCGAAAGTGTCACTTGTGTGGCACACATAAGAATGAGTGTTTCAGTTCCTATCTGGGTTGTGATGTCATATGTATTTAAATGTATTACTAAATCTCTGCCTCTCTTTATATGATATGTGGTTCTCTAAATGTGTCTTTAACAGCCTGCATACATTGTCTCCTGGGTGTACTACTTAATAATGGGTTATTTAAGTGTGTAAGAAACTGCCTTTATTACCAGAAGATACATATCAGTTGTGCCTGTCTGTGTGAGTGAATCTTTGTGTACTTCTCTAACTACCTCACTAGGTCTGTCAGTGTCTGTCTGGTTTTTTAGTTAGGTACCCAAGATTTAAGTCTGGGTGTAGGGTGGATATATAATTAGGTACAAATGGTTATATGAGTGCACAATACTCACTGAAACATCCAAGTGCATCTTTTATTTTTTAAGTGAATAGCTCCCTGTGGTATGATCTAGCTACAGCCTACCTTAGTGTTCACTTATATCTGAACAGTTTACACCTTGTGTAGCACTTTTAATTGATAAGAGAACTCTACCAGTAAAACTACATTTCTAAGCTCAAGTATACCAGTCCTGAGACAGAATGCAAGTATTACTTGCCTGATAAACTTGAAAGTGTCACTTGTTTAGCAGACATCTGAATGCGTGTTTCAGTTTCTCTCTGGGGCTGTGATTCCTTATGTATGTAAATGTATTACTAAATCTCTGCCTCTTTTTATGTGATGTATGGTTCTCTAAATGTGTCTGTAATGACATGCATACATTGCCTTCTGAGTGTACTAGTGAATATTGGGTTATTTAGGTTTGTGACAAACTGCCTTTATTACCAGAAGATACATATCAGTTGTGGCTGTCTGTGGGACTGAATCTTTCAATGCTTCTCTAACTATCCTACTAGGTGTTTCAGTGTCTGTCTGCTTTTCTACTTATGTATCTCGAATGTAAGTCAGGGCACAGGCTGGATGTAAAATTGGGCAAAATAGGTTTCTATGAGTGCATATCGCTCACTAAAACATCAAACTGCATCTTTTAGTTTTTAAGTGAATAGTGTGGGGACTGTTGCAAAGAGAAACAGACAACCTTGCCAAGACCTAGGGAGGGAGCAGTGGAAGTAGCTGTGCTACTAAAATGAAGCTGAAAACCCTCATATCTTACCTCGTTGTATGTCTTACTAGATACCAGACAGCATTATAATTGTTATATTAACTATGTGCTAAGGACAGGGAAATTATAGTGGAGCAGGGGGTGTTGTGATTGAGGGTCACAATGGGAGCCAAGCTGATTGAGCCTGTTAAACAAAAATGAACAAACAAACTCTGAACAGCCACACGGAGACAGACTCCTGAGGTAAATAAGCAAGGTTGATGACATAATTCCTAGGTGGGAATAGTTAATTTGAAAGGAAAGAAAGATGACACTGATAAAGTAGAAACATAATACTAGCTGCACCGTGTTGGATAAGGTAGGTGGGAGAACATAACACTAGAAGGCTTCTTCTCAGAAATAACTGGAAATCTAGGTGCCACTTTGATAGGGCAGAGGAAGAAATAGTGAATTGAATCAGAAATATGGAACTGTTAATCTTAACAGTTGGAAAGTATGCAAATATCCAAAAAAGAAGACCTACACATAGCCGGATCTGCAGAACTTGTACAAAATTTTACAATTTAAGCCTGTCATTTAACCCCTGGGTTACATAATGAAGAGAGTTTTTGTACAACACATTTCTCTTTGTAACAGCATATTATCATTGCTTGAACCTGTTACTTTTGAAGTTGTTCAATTACTTAAAATCTAAGTTGACTGATGTTATGCCCCATCACAATGGTAATCATTCAGAAATATATCTAATGCTTCTTTTGTGTTCATATGATTGAGTTTTTATTTTGTGATCCCTTTTACCAATATAAATCTTTCTGTAGGGACACGTCAAAAGATATGCAACTATTAGATTCACATCTATATGTGTTCTTAATGTTATGTTTTTGTCGCATTAAAATTCTCTTCCTCTTATTCTGCCAATTGTCACAATGTGAACAGGGTATAGTTTGCAGAGGACTGGTGTTACTCTTGCTATGTTTATCCTCTTGAGGTTGTGTCTCACAACGAAGTTCTTTCAGAATTCAATGTTGGTGTTTCCAAACAAAGATTTGTCATGAAAAATTTGTTTATGTCAGTTTCGAATTCCAACACTGGCTAGAGTTTAAGAATGTAAGACCATTTCTTATTGTTCTCAGTACAATGCTTGTAAACAAACACTAGTTTCCATTACAGGATTCTTGATGTTTGTGTCAAAGCATTTCCCTTGTAATATTAGATACTATTCTTTTACCTTTCTTAAATACCTCCAGTGGGCAACCTCCTGCTAATATTCAAAAAGGTAATGTCAATATGAAGAATGATACATTCATGTATAAAAAATGGAATCACGTCTTTATTGATGAATTCGCCTGTTGTGAACTCCATGTCAAACCTGACTCAGAAGTATGTAGTCAGGCAAGCTCCGAGACACAGGCCTGAGGTCTCTGATTGACACGTCACAGGTGGGATGGTACGTAGCCAGCAGACCAATGCACAAACAGGAAATTCTAGATCAATCCGACAGATGGGCGCAGCAACACTACAACAGTCAAGGGAGATTGGTTCCAATAAAACAAACATGGCTGGAGGATACGCATGTTCCCAAAACACCATAAAGTCGGATGCCACATGAAGTTAGGAACACATAGCCAATCAGGACACAGAACACATAGTAAATGCAGTGCTCCCCATACCAGACATCTGGACACCTTATCCACTGGACACATTGTGTCCATGCAAGGTCGAGGTCCACCTGGATTCCTCATCCAGTACATTAATTTATAACTCCAGAGACAGAAGTTCACATTCCTTACCAAAAAGGATCACCAGAACTATTTAATTGCATTCAATGAACTGTATAAAAACCCATGTTAGACCTATTGTAAATTGAGACAGTCCTCAGACCCTATGCCTGTGGCTGATCTCCCCACCACACTGTTCAACTAAACCAACAGTTCCTGTTTTGACAAACACCTCTTGTTTCTTGTTTTTTCAAGGTATTTTATGTTCAAGCAACATTCTGGGGGCCTCCACCAGAGCTGATTGGTACCTTGAACCTGACTATAGCCAAATGAAGGAGACCCCGCAAGGATGGATTCACATTTGAGCAACAAGGAAGGTGAGCAGACACCGCAATTGGTTCGAAGTGCTACTGAATGCGTGGGGCGGAGGTTCGTTATGAAGCAGCCATCACAGAGGATAAAAGACTACATCATAACCTTAGTAAAGCATGTGACATATGGCAAACCAGAAAGAAGCATAACAAAGTTAACCTGAGTGCCCTGCCACTGAAAGAAATCTGGCATATTACCTATTTTATATGACCTAGCTGAGTAGTCGCAAGGGAGCCTCAGAGGCGATCCTGTGGATGTCCCCTTTTTCGATAGTCAGCAGGCTAAGAAAGGTGAATATTCTTCACTTATATAGTCGTTTATGGTTTCCAGGACACTATTTTTGTTTTATGCGATTCTGATTGGGCAGAGTTGACACCTCAATCCTATTTTTAAGTCTTAAAGGGTTTTCTCAGTGCCACTGGTTTCTCAATATCGTTGTTATCTGAAAGGAGTGAGTGTTTTTTGTCCCTTGGACCGCTGGCCTTTACACAGATGGCGCACTTTTCTGCTGGGCATGACACAGTCGCTATGCTTGGACTGCTGGTTGTGACACAGATGGTACGCTGGGCCCCTCGGTGCTATTTGGACAGTTCAGGAAAAAGATTTGGATCTGGGAGATAGGTATAATTCGTATTTGGCCAAGAGAAGCTAATAATTCTTGAGTTATTCCTTTTTTCTGTGAGCTGTTGTTATTATCTGTGCTCTGGAGCCGATATTGACAGACTATCAGGCTACCTTAGTCCTGTGTACTGTGCAGACCTTCCCCTGTTCTCATCACAGCATGCGCTAGGGGTGGGCTAAGGGATTTTTGACCAAGTCATCATTTGTTTTTGTCAGTTTTTTAGATGTTGGTCGCTTGAACTGCTGGGAGTGATACAGATGGTACACTTGGCCCCTGGGTGTGATACAGGGTGCGATTATTGATGTACGGTATATATGCGATGTTGTGGTGCTGTTAGTTACTGCAAACTGTGTTTTGTCTTAAATATTGTGTTTTTGTCGATGACCCGATTTTTCACATGAAGGTGCTGCTATTTCTCTCAAACTGTATTCATTGCCAAGAGTCAATATCATTCAGACACTGTGTCTATTGATTAAATGCATTTTTTCTATTTTGCAACCCTTCATATGCATTGTTATTTGTGTTTATGAAGTGTTCATGTTGAATTTTTCATGCATCTGTAGATAGCATTGAGCTTCTAGTTGAGTAATTAGGAGCAGTAACCCCATGTATATTTTCTCCATGATTCAGATCGAAACCAAAATGTCCCTAAAACAAAGAAGCTATCTTATCCTCTAAAACTACCAAACTTATCATGAAGACACCATTAAATACATGCAAACCGGGTTCCTCACACAGGATAAAACACTTAATAAGGTTTTCCAAGAACGGCACGCACAAACGAAGGTACACACATTTCCCTGGCCAAAGGAGGTAACATTTGACACTAACGCAATTCAACACATGAGAACACACATACAAATCAAATACACAGGAAAAAAGAAAGAAATAAGAGAGGCATTATTAAAACTATGGGCCATCTTCGAGGAAGCCCAGACCAACAGTCTTGCACTACAGATAGCAAGCAAGGCATCAGCACCTCCCCCATTATATGCAGGTGTGGAGGTGCTGTTGTCCCCTCTCCCCGCATTAGGATACTCCAATCTGCCAGTTCAAGAAGCCGGTGGGATCATTACTGAACAACAAATGTTTAGGCCTAGGCATGAGAGAATAACAGGCCAGCAGGCCCAGGCAGGCCCAGCACAACACCAGTCAAGTGCCAGGTTGCCCAGAAGTTCGACCCCCCGTCGGTCGTGTCCAACACATAGTACCCCAGTAGCGCTGAGAACAACCCCCCACTAGTCTAGGTGAACACACACGAATGACAGGGAAGTTTTCAGTGGTTCTAGACAGTGATACAACTAGCAGGAGTGAAGAACGGGGTCCCAGTCCCTCAGGATCCGAGTGGGGAGCTACAGGATTTTCTCATGTAGCCGAGGAAACAACTAACAAGAAAGGTGTGAGCGAAGGAGGGGAAGAGAAAGAGCTCTCATCTAGGAAGCAGAGCGAGAAAATAGAGTAGCGCGCCCCCCACATGAGGAGAGTGGGTAGGTACTAGGCATCAATTGGGGAATAATCAGAGGTACAGTTAGATGAGGGGCCTCTGGCTGGGATCCAAGCCTCACCAAATGTAGTAAAAGGACTGACTAGGAAATAAGAGACTAATGTAGGTTGGTACTGTCCCAACTAAGACATAGGTAAAACAGAATAGCACCTTTGCATGTGCACGAGGGGAGCAGTGATGAAAACGCATGCTGCTGCACCCGAATGCACAAGATAGATAGACTGATCCCAAGGTATATAAAGGCCAGAGAGGAAGGGAAGTCATTTGCGCGGCTGTTCTGCAACCTGCTAGCCCACTGCTGGATGGAGGGAAATGACCAGTATGATAGACCTTAGCCAAAGGAGGGATAATTCGAACCACAGGATATGGCCATAGTGGAAGAGTGCATCCGGCTTGGAAGAGAAGATTCCGAGTGGAACTTCCCCTACATGCAGGAATGCCAAAGGAGAAAAGAGTGCCATGTAAGGGAGAAACTAGTAGAGCTTCAGAATGTAAAAAAATAACCCACTACTACAGAAGGTCAAGTCAGGGACCATCTATATGTTGTGGACTCAAATGGATAAAGAAGGACTGAGAACAAAGTTACCACCATTCCTGGATGAAGCGGGGAAATGTATCTCATGTTTGCAGAAGAACACCGTGGGAAGAAACCTAGCAATAGGCAATATCAAAAGTCTGCTAAGTAGTCTTATCAGAAAGAACAATATAACTGTGTTTGCCCGGGCTCACATTTCAGCAATTACGCTGATAACACAAAGCATGATGGGGCCGCATTCAATTTACACAGGCACCGAATATAGATGGCCCAGGGGCAGATATTCCTTGACCGCCCTGACATAGGAGGGTTAATGGCGCAAACTATGAAGCCAGGGGAGACAATAACCGAGTTGCCAGATAGGATGAGGGAACAATGGGGATGAGAGACAGGAAAGCCTTGGACTGACATGGGCCCACAAATCACATTTTTTTACAATATTGTCCAAAAGGAGCTTGCCCACTAAGATACAAAGCGGGTTGGACAGCATTGTTGGTCAGACACCAAACCCTTTTGGGAGATACAAGTCCATATTTTGCATTACCACAAAAAAGAAGCAAGAGAAGGATGGAGAAAAACAGAAGCAAGCTGAAAGAAACACTGCTACATTGGTCCAACATAAATTGAAACCATCTGCCCTCAAGGGTGCCATGTTGACCACAAGTGTGCAAATGGCATCAGTCTTAAAGGGAGCTCTGACGCAAAGCCCATAGGGTTTCAACCTAGCTATAGCAGCAGAGGCAAGGGAGGATGGCAGCAATCAAACCCTAGGAAATGTAAATATTTCCACACAATAGACCAGCTAACAGACAGATGCCGGTTAAAAGCATACCACAAACAGAGGTTGATTGTCCAGGGCCTGCCACCACAAAATCCTCATGCACAAAACCAAGTCCAGGGTAAGCCGAATGTGCCTTACATTTAGAATTTAGCCACAGTGAGGTCCGACAGCTACTGCACCGCTGCTATAGGGATCAGGTAGCTTGACAAACTCGTGGCAACAGCAATCAGAGAAGGGAACTCCACCCCTCAGGAACCGGTGCCACAGCATCGGCAGGGATGGGTAACTGTCTGGGGAGGTAATACCTTCTCATAAACACAGAATTCAAATGTGTCGTAGGATAAAAATCCCAGTGTAAAATATCACCCATTCACCCACATCCCATAAATTAACTGTATCAAAACCAAAAGATGGACCAATGAGACAACATTGGGAATACAACATTTTATTTGCATCTGGGGAGTCAGGTCTTCTGTATGTGGTCTGTCGATCGGGTATCCTCACTAAAGATTACCCCTAAGGGCATCTGCGGGAGCCAAGGCCCCACTCTGCTGCTGATCACACAAGTAGGGTGAGCTGACCACACCCAGTGGGGAGGGCAGTCTGATGAGGGGGCGGCTCCCAAACAAAGTACTTAAACAGGCACCCAGGTTCCCGTATCCAAAGTCAATAGGAACAGGTTCCTACTACAAGGTCAAAAGGTCCTCATTCCTGGGCATGCAGCCCAGGACCCATGTTTCCTTCATAGGATGAAGTTCCAACACTGCCCCCAAAAGACTCGAAGCCTCCAGCAAAATGGAGGCCCTCTTTTAGTTCCAAAAGGAAGCTGTCCTCAAGTGACAGGAGCCAGGTTTTTTGTACACCTGGGATAGTGAATATTCCATTACCTTTATCACACACGCAAAAGAGCTACTAAGTTGTGAGGCCCCCACATGGGGTCGCGTCAGTCGAGAGGTTCGCCAGGGTAGCCAGACGTCTCCCAAGATTGCGAGACAATCCTGGTCCAGTCATCATCCCTAGGCAAAATTTGGCAAGGGCTCTTGGCTTTGGGCCCGGGCTGCCCACATTCTTATGATCCAGGCAGTGTTTTATTTTCTTTCCTTCAGGCTTTTCAAATCTTCTAATGCCTCAATAAAAATTGTGTAAATGGAGTGTGGCGAATACACTCCATGATGGAAATACATGAACCAAAAGAAAAGATCATTAATGATGGAGCACATGCAATGTTTTTCTGAATTAACAAATTAACTAAGTTCTTATCTAACAGGTCTGCAATCGAACCTCCAAGTGCACCATCTTTCAACTACCACATCATCACCCCATTGCAGATCTAAAGTATGTGAATCGAAATGGAACACTGCACTGTGATTTTATTTTTGATTGAACTACTGAACGAAAAACCCCAATCACTAGAGGACCACAGACATCTTCTCTGGATCCATGCCAAGACCTGCAATGTTCACTAACAAGTTGTGTATTATTGCACTTCTGTGTACCCTCTGACTAGTTTAGGTACTGTCACACCAATTCACTGCTAAATAACCAACTGGCCAAATGGAGCTTGCTTAGGTATCTCTCTCATGTCACTTATAATTACACCAACCCGAACACTAGCATTTCAGATGCACTATACATCACCCTTTTACACAACACATGGTATCAGCACATGACTGATGTGGTCTTGAAGACATCAGCTAGCTCGTGTTACGTCTGTTCACTGATACTGCATGCAGTAGGAGCAGACCTACTTTACTTGTCCCAAGAGGTAGCCCCTGAAATAGCAAAATGCCTTCTCCACATATACCTATGTAGAATCAGGGACAAAATCCAGCCAAACAAGGTACAGCCCCACAAAGTAGTAGTAAACCTGACCTGTTACGAGAACAGCCCAAGGGCGCTGTACTTTTTCATTGAGCCTAGCGATATCCAAACTGAGCTAGGCAGGATGCACAGGAAGGGCACCATAAGGGTGAATAATGTGTGGCCCAGAGACTTCCCAGAAAAGAGATTCTTGGAGGTAGCAAATTCGTCAACTTAATGCACAAACACATTTGCTACTGCCTCCATTTGTAAACCAATGGTGGTCCTTAGCGTATCTGGGGCAGTCTTCTTAAACATGAAGTGGACCCTGATATGAATTCCCTGTGTAGGTCTATCGAATGATACAAAAGGAAAGGGTCTCATAGGGGAGGGTTAAATGACAGCAAAGACATCCCATGACAAGAAATCTGGGATTCCGAGGAGGACACAGTTGGCTAAAAAGGGAAGGGTAACCCCTAATTTAATTGAAACTTACACTGTATTCCTTATGTTTCACAGGTAAAGGAACACTTCCACTGGGCATGAATGAAAACTGTGGCACGATCCTGCACAGTCTGGATATGCAATGGGGCATCTCTACGCTGTTCGATATGTACTGGCAGTGCAGCGAGTTTGCCTATACTCAGTTCATCCCCAGATGGTGGGGACTCTGTTCTTTTGTGATCATTCACACCCTGACCCTGGTCATTGTCTGAGAAGAACTATCACATTTGTACCAACATCCACTAAGGAAAAAGACAACCTTGCTGGATCAAGCCAGTGAAAAAAGAACTGCAGATTATTTTGGCTGTGCTCAGTACAAGGACATTCCAGAATAATTCAGACTGTTCTCAGACTCTCAAGTATTGCCTGGAGGGTTCATACCCTTCTTCAACGTACAGACATAAGCTAATGCCCGCTGGCTCCAAATACCCAGGTAGGAAATGCTTAATCAGATGAACAGCACTGAGTACAGCCCTAATTTGATCAAGGAACTGAGAGCAGTCAACATCCTGGTTATGCAGCATCCGTATGTGTTAGACTTAGTGACCGCAGTGGAGGGTGAGGTGTGTGCCAAGACTGGTGCGTCCTGCTTCATGTTTATCCCAGGAAATTATCTGGCTAATGGGACATTGACTCTTACCATACAAGCACTGCACTGTTTACAAAGGGACATGCGGGAGGAGTGTAGTGTAGTTCCAATATTACCCTGCATGCAGGACCTACGCATTTGCGGATAACATAAACTGTGGGTCTGGTGGTAGACTGACTCTGTACACCCCGACGAATATGTTAGCCTGTTTTCGCATTAGCTAGCTCGTAGTACTACTAGAATCTTCTGTTATCAGAGAGATTAGTTTTTGTAACCTCAGAACATAATAATCTCAGACTCGTGGAAACAATATACTACTTTTCACCCAGTCACTCGTGCTTGCTTGTTTTTGCTCTCAGAGAGATACAGAGAGGAAACAGTTGAGCATTTTTACAATAAGAATTTATTGTATCGTAGTTCTTTTCATGTAGAATAAGTGTGCTGTTACAATTGTAACACAATAGCAAAGATATAGAACCAGCAGTACAGTGAATAAAAAGGAATAGTATTGTTCTACCAAATTGAAATAGTCACAAACATATACATGAATATGAAATGCATTTTTAAAAATAAAGTGTATACTCTAAGATGCCTGACTAGATGTACCTGAGTGTACCTAGCATGTAAGTAGGTGCAAAAGAGCTACTGAGCCTCAGAGCCTAATAGTCTAGAATCTAAGAGCCAAGAATCCTGCTAGGATTGAGTCCAACCCTCATACCTAAATAGTGAGAATGTGGGACTTCGTCATTGACTTGAGCTGGACGCCCTGCAAGGGATAGTTAGACCACTGTCAGCTGAAGCAATGGCATGCCGGAGCCGCAGCATTTCTGGTCAGTGTGTCCGTCTTGAAGTCTCGGTTCCCTCCTGCTTTCTGATAGCAAGAGGTACAGTATTTATGCAGTCTGTACGTGTGTTACCCATTGTTAAGTATGAGGATGACGGTGGGGATTAAACCTTGTGCATTGATGAGAGAGGTGAAGTATACCTCCTGTAGATTATACTCATTGTAGGAGAGTAGGATCTGCTTAACATGGGTACCCCCACTTTTTGCTGGTGTTTCACTGTTTTTCGACCTTAGTCTGGCTGTGGCCCTGCTAATCAGGACCCCAGCCTAGCTGATTCCTGTCTAAAATGGATTCCATGTACATTAGGTACATTTCTAATTGGATTCTGGAGTGCCTTAGAGAGGCTGTAGAGAGGACCTCTGTTTGGCCTCTGGGTCTACTCCGTTTTACTTTGCTGGGACTGCGTTTGCAACTAAAAATCTATTAGAATTACCGAATTGTGTGGGGATATCATTGCGCTGCTCTTTTTAAAATAACATTGTTGATGTTCGCTTTTTAAAAATATCACATATGTTTTAATACTGCTGGGAATAGTTTTTGCACATTGCTTATTTGCACGATAGCGATCTTACCGGGAAGGCTCCTCTTGTACACTCCTCCCTGTTAAGTCATCGACAGTCGACCCAAGCGGACCCGGCTGTAGGCGGGCCGCACTGCACCTGGGATCGACGTGTCAGATAGGGGGCGTGATTCTCGGCAAATAAAAACGGCGCTGGGACGGCCGCGCCCGATCCACGCCCAGCGCCAGGACCCCTGCCCCTCGCCATTTGTATTTTTACAGCAGAGAGGAGTTGTTAGATTTGGATATCTCCATATGCAGGCCCCATGATTGGGATCCAAATCAGAAGGCTTCATGGATAAGATCCTGCCCCAAGTGCGAGGGCCAGGTTTGGAACAACATTAGGGAGGATGATGGGAGGACCCAATCGAACAGGCAGAAAGCTGGAGAGACCACGATTGAGAGCAGAGCAGTGCCCCTTCCCTCGATGAAAGGCCACCCATTTCAGTCGCTCAGTTGTGTCTTGGTGAATGTTCGGTCGCTTCATAAGCATAGCTACCAAATTCACGATTTGATAGAAAGTGGTGCGTATGATTTAGTTTTTTTAACTGAAACATGGACGGACGAGGCGTCTGGTCCGGACTGGAACATTGCCTTACCGAGTGGGTATGTTGTCTCTTCCCAGGACAGACGTGGCAAGAAAGGGGGGGATATAGCTGTTGTTCATTTATCACAGCTGAAAATTCATATGGAAACACACTTGGACCTTGCCGCGGAAGCAATGTTTTTTAACATTTATGTGGCTAATATGTACAACTTCCGCGGAATTTTAGTTTATCGTCCACCAGGTCCTAAGTCCACTTTTCCAGGTTTGCTTATGCATTTCTTAGAGTCCCGAGTGGATCATCACCCTTTTATGATCTTGGGCGATTTTAATTATCATTTAGAACTCCCGAATCAGTCTGAGGTTGCTACGTTAATTGATAGTTTAGCAGCGCTGGATTTTAACCAAATAGTTACCAGCCCCACGCACAATGGAGGACATACCCTAGATGGTATATTTATTAATAATATGGCTTTGAAAGGGGTTAACACCATGGCACTTCCCTGGTCTGATCATAGGGCAGTGAATTTCACCGTGATGACTGGGATATCAGTCATTTCCTTAGGTCATAGAGCAGAGAAACGTATGATCAGACTATGGTCTCAGGTTACTGCTGAGAAACTACTCCCTATACTGGCCGGGTCACGCCCCGTTTATACTAATGATATCTCCGTGGCGTCAATGCATTTTAAGGATTGGTTGGAGTCGGCGGTGGAAAGGGTAGCCCCTCAGAAGCTGCTTGCATCCAGGAGAACCAAACCAAGCGCATCTTGGTACAACATTGAGCTTAAGACCTTGAAGGCCACATGTAGAAGGGCAGAGCGGTTGTGGAGAAAGGATTACAGTGCCGAGGGCAAAGCACATTATAACTGCACCCTTGCAGCCTACAAGCATGCGATAGTGGAAGCCAAGAGTGCTTACTTCTCAGCCAAAATCAGGGATGCCGGCAACTCGGCCAAGGAGCTGTTCAGGACTATAACAGTTCTGGCTAAACCACCGCAGGATAACAACTATCGACCGGACCAAGAAATGTGCCGACAGTTGGCAGTATATTTCCAAGAGAAGGTCCAGGTCATCTACAATGAGTTTAGCAGCATGTGTCCCAGCCTAGAGGGGGGAGAGGTAGGGCCGGAACCTGGCCCCAGGAACAACATGGGACTTAGTGAGTTTGCCTCAATTACGGTGGAGGAAACTCAGAAGCTGATTATTTCAACAAACTGAGGATCACCTTTAGATCCTTGTCCTCCATCAGTTTTTCACTTGGCCGCAGAGGTGATAGCGGAGGAGCTGTCCCAGGTAATTAACTTAGCAATGCAATCTGGGCGGTTTCCGTCCTGCTGGAAGAGGGCAATAATCAAACCTTTATTAAAAAAAGCTGCATTAGACCCTCTCGTCTTAAAAAACTATCATCCAATTGCTGCCCTGCCCATGGGGGTTAAGATTCTGGAGAAAGAACTAAATCGCGCCCTTACGGCACATCTGGCGGCCCACGATCTGCTTGACTCTTCTCAGCACGGTTTTCGTGCACAGCACTCTACAGAGTCAGCATTGCTGATCGCAGCAGAAAATGTACGGGCTATAGTAGACGGGGGAGGTCGGGCAGTACTGGTGATGTTAGACCTCTCGGCTGCCTTCGACACCGTTAATCATAAGGTGTTGCTTCGAAGGCTTCAGGAGTTTGGGGTACAGGGAAGGGCATTGGCCCTACTAGCTTCTTTTTTGGAGGGCAGAGACCATAGCCTGTTATGGGACGGTCTACAGTCGGACCCTTTCCACCTACCATGTGGAGTGCCACAAGGCTCTTCTTTATCCCCCACGCTGTTTAACATTTACGTAGCCCCTTTAGTCAAGCTCATTAGGGCTCAGGACTTTACTGTAATCTCCTACGCTGATGACTCCCAGCTTATAGTTTCGGCTGGTGAAGAAGCGAATGACACGGCTAGGAAGTTTCATAGCTGTATGTCAGAAATCATGAGATGGATGCGAGAAAATTTCCTTAAGATTAATACAGAGAAAACGGAGATAATAGAATTTGGCCCGGGAAGTCCTGTATGGAATAGCTCCTGGTGGCCGGCTGAGGCGGGTGAATGTCCCTGTCCCGTGCTCAAGGTCAGAAATTTGGGAGTGGTCTTTGACAACCAACTTAATTTCTCTGCGCATGTCAGCAATCTTGCCTCTTCCTGCTTTTACTTAATCAGGATATTGCGGAAGATTTTCCCTTTTATCAACCCTGATCTTCGCAGGAATGTGGTGGTAGCTTTAGTGCTGTCTAAAATGGACTATTGTAACGCAGTACTGCTAGGATTGAACAAGACCTTACTGAAGAGACTGCAGGTTCTGCAGAATGCGGCAGCTAGACTCTTGTTGGATGTACCTAGGGACCAGTCTGTCGTTGAGGGAATGAAAGCATTGCACTGGCTCCCAGTTCAGCAGCGAATAGAGTTCAAGGCTTTATGCATAGTCCATAAGGCTGTGTATGGAGGGGAGCTAAGGAAGTCCAGAAGCTCTTCAGCCCCTACCTCCCGTGTCGGACACTCAGGTCATCTACTCAAAGCCTGCTGAAACTGAATCGTGTCAAAAAAGCCAGATGGGGTGGTAGAGCTTTTTCGTTTCATGTGGCCAGCCGGTGGAATGAGCTCCCGGGCTTTGTTAAATTTACCGAAAGTCACCAAGTTTTTAGAAAACTGATAAAAACACGGCTTTTTGATGTGACCCGGTGTTAGATGGAGTGGTTTCTCTCTATGGGCTAGCGCCAAGACACCTCGGCATTTGTTTGCGCTCTATAAGTGATGATCCTATCCTATCCTATCCTTATAAGACCCTAGCATATGGTATACTATGTACCTAGGGCATAGGTAACTCAGAGGCCTACCAGGGGCTGAAGCATGTATTATGCCACCCCTGGGAAACACTCTAAAATGCCACCACAGGTCTATTACTGCATCCTGGGTAAGGGTGTGCGTGCACCCCTTACAGTGGTATAGGCTACCTATATCACTACCATTGCAGGCACATATAAAACCTATAACTCACTCCTTAACAATCCTGAAGGCAGAGTGCATGGTTTTGATGACAGTGGTGAGGGTTTGATAATTTGGAGGAAGCTTGGCGCTCGAGCGTGTACGTGGTTAGTCAAGTGAACAAAAATGTACGGTGCCACTAGGTCAGGGGTGACAAACCCAATGAAATTACCCCTGCAATGCGTAGGTCAAGACCTACAACAAAAACTGAAAATGAGATCCTGTGCACACGTATGGGTAATTGGCTGGTCCTGTATGTATTCAGTAAATGCCAGAAAGAGTCGGACAATTTCTTTGTAATGGATAAACACTGGTCGACATCAGGTGTGTTGCGTGCAACAATTCCTTTAATGAAAAGTTTCAGTGCAAGGGTGCCCTTGAATGAGCAGAACCCCTCTGCAGCGTTCAGAGTACCTCCTCTGATGCTGTTTGTGGTGCAGCCTGACCATATACTCAAGTGCATTATAACTTCGCGGTAAATGCTAACTTTGGGATGGCTGCACGGAAACATGTTGTGTTTGGTGTGAAACGCTTTGGACTACTACCCCCCCGCCAGTTCTGGCGGCGGAGGTAGCATTCCACCCTTCAAGAGGGAGAGACATGTTCACACTGGTCTAACCCGGTAGGACTTTCTACAGCCCTGGCATCACAAAGTGGATGCCTCTGCCACAGACACGGGTCTGGCCTACTGCTGCTGACCGAAACTCCGACAGGGGAGGCCTGGACAATAGGTTTCCTGTCCCAGGGAGGTGTAACCACCTCCCCAGACAGACAGATGTGTATTGGGGCTGGGTGGGAGCACTCTCTGGTGCTTTGAAGTCCTGCACTGGGGGCACACTTGCTGTAGTCCAGTTCAAACCGGTTGCAGGGGCTACGTGCCCCTGCTCTGGTGCGAAACTGGACCAAGGAAATGGGTGTAACCACCCCTCTTTCCAAACCCTCCCATAGGTGGGTCCCTAGAGTATGTCCAAGCCTGTCCTGGTTGTCATCGGCGCCTCCTGGACCTCGTGGCTGAAGAGTCAAGACACCCGTCAACTCACCTGAAGCACCCGACATCTGTGGGCATTGGTCAATCTTGCCCTTGGTCACTGGTAAGTGACCCAGACTTTGCCCCCTCTGCTTTCAGGTTCCTTCCATCCTAGATCCAGGCTTGGATCACTTCGGACACTTCTCCTCTTCACGGCAGCAGCACTTCTTCGCCAGCTCCCACTGAAATCGACGACGCGACCTGACACCAAAAGACACCTATGCACCCAGCTTCCCTGGGTGAGGTAACACGAGTACTCCGGTGCTCCCATGGGTGCTAGCCCTAGAACTTCCTTAGTCCAAATGGGTTTGGTCCTGACTCATTTCCTAAGTGTCCCTAATCTTTAAATTTCCAACCGCAACATTGCCCATAGAAGCTAACGGGAACCCGCGGCTGTGTTCACACACTGCACACGGCCCCCGTGGGTCCCCTGTGTCACTACCTTGGGTGGTTCCTTGGGGTCCCAGAGATACTACAGGCTCTAGGCCTTGTGTCTAGTCCAGTCGTGGTTCTTATACCACTTTATTGGTATATGGTTTGGTACGCCCCTAGGGCCCAAACGTGTATTTGTGCTATTACTGTTGATTGCTAACTTGTAAATTAAGTACTTCGAACTCTAGCCTCATAAAGAGACTAGAGGGGTGTGTTTTATCTTAAATACATATATTTTAAATATATACCTGGTGGGGCTCTCCTTTCATTTGATCATTCAAGAGATTATAGACTGGTAAAACAAGCTGCTTTACATTCCTTCAAGACTTAGCCTGAAGGCTGCTCTGCACAGCTACCATTAGAAAGCGGAAGACAAGCAAAAGCCCAACCACCCAGCATCTCATAAAGATACTCCAGATGGATGATCTCCCAGGACCTAGTGGGTCTGGTGGGGTAGGCAGAGTGGGTGGGGCAGCAGCTGAGGGTGGGCCTAGGGGTGGAAACTCCCCTGACCCCACCTCTAATTCTGTCCAGACAGATGACAGTGATCAGGATCTGGTGAACCCAGCTCCCCTTGATGAGGATGAGGAGGATGACAACAATGCTCCCCTCTTTGTTCCCCCAGGAAGAGTTGAAAGTAGGGATAGATCTCTCTCAAGGGGATCTGTCCAGTCCAACTCATCTGTAGGGACCTCTGTTTCTTCTCACAGAGGGAGGTAAACCTCCAAGGGGAGGAGAGAGAGACTGCTGAAGTATGAAGAAGATAAGTTCAACCTCAGAAAGCAGCAGATGGCCCTAGATAGGGAAGCCCTAGAGCTCTACAGAGCTAGTAAAAAGGAGGGACTAGAGTCCCTTGGTGGCAGCAATTTCCCTAGAGATAGGGAGAGGTCTTATGACCATAGAAACCTAAGTAAGATAGTCCCTCCCTACCAGAGTGGGGATGACATCCACAAATGGATAACTGCCTTGGAGAGGGCCTGTAAAGTACAGAAGGTCCCTCAAGGTCAGTGGGCAGCAATCTTATGGCTCTCCTTTGCAGACAAAAGTAGAGATAAGCTCCTCACTGTAAGAGAAGAGGATGCTGATGATTACCAGGTCTTGAAAAGTGCACTGATAGATGGGTTTGCCCTAACCACTGAGCAATACAATACAATAAAGTTCAGAGATACCCAAAAAGCACAAAATCAAGACTGGGTTGACTTTGTTGACTGTGCTGCTAAGGCTCTGGAAGGTTGGTTATTGGCCAGTAAAGTGTGTGACTTCATAGGATTGTACAATCTGATAATAAGGGAGCAGATTCTTAATAACTGTCAAAATCAGCTGTTGCACCAGTACCTGGTAGACTCTGATCTGACCTCTCCCCAAGAATTGGGAAAGAAGGCAGACATATGGGTCAGAAAAAGAGTGAGACAGAAGGTACAGAACCAAGGTGGTGACCCTAAGAAGCAGGATTCTAAGAACTCTGACAAGGGTGGGGACAAGGGTAAAGACCAAAAGTCTTCTCAAGGGCCCCGAAAATCTTCTTCTAATGGGGAGTCACAGTCTAACAAGGGGAAAGGCCAAAAGAAACCTTGGTGCAAAATCTGTAAACAGAAAACTCACTGGATCAGTGACTGCACCAAGTCCAAGGAATCTACTCCAGCCACCATTGCCCCTAAGGCAACTGTTCCCCCTAGTACAGCTACAATAGGTTGTGGCAATGTCCAGAATAAGGGTTTAGTAGGGTTGATCCTGGGTTCTGAGATGGACTCTGGCCTAGTCAGAGTTCCAACTCAGGCTGTGCTTGTCTGTGATGGGGGCATGGATATGTCCCCCTTTGTGAGTCGCAGTAATCTGGGCAAATACAGACAACAGCCTTTAATAAATGGAGTAGAGGTTTGGGCATTCAGGGACACAGGAGCAAGTGTCACAATGGTAACAAAAGATCTTGTGGAACCTGGGCAGATTATACTTGGTGAAATGTGCCAAGTGACCAATGCTCGCAATGTCAGAACAGACCATTCTCTGGCAGTTGTTAACTTCTCCTGGGGAGGGGTAACTGGCCTTAAGAAGGTTGTGGTAAGTGCAGACCTACCAGTACAGTGCTTGCTTGGCAATGATATTGAGACTTCAGCTTGGGCTGAAGTAGAGCTCAGGACACATGCAGACATGTTAGGGATCCCTGCTCATGTCTTTGCTGTGACTAGGTCACAGGCCAAAACGTCTAAAGCTGGAAAGGCCCTGGATTCTGGAAAAATGGACCAGGTGCCTCACAAGAGAAGGAGCAGTAGGGTTAAGGCAGAACCTTCCCACCTGACTCAGAATGCTGATCAGTCTCGTCAGGGAGAGGATCTTGAGCCTGAATAAGGAACTGTCCCAGAGGAGCTTGAACATGACCAGGCTGAGTTCTTGGGGACAGGGGGCCCTTCCTGGTCTGATCTGAGCCAGGAGCAGAAAACCTGCCCCTCTCTTCAACCCCTCAGAAAGCAAGCTGTTGATGAGGCTGCTGGTAATGCTAGTGGCACCCATAAAGTTTATTGGGATGATGGACTCCTTTACTCAGAGAGTAGAGACCCCAATCCTGGTGCATCCAGGAGGTTGGTTATACCTCTGATGTTTAGGGGATTCCTATTGACACAAGCCCATGATATTCCCCTAGTAGGATACCTGGGCCAGAACAAGACTTGGGAGAGAATTGTCCCTCACTTTCACTGGCCCCACATGTCTGAAGACACAAAGGAGTTTTGATGCTCCTGTGTAACCTGCCAAGCCAGTGGCAAAGCAGGTGGCACTACAAAGGCCCCCCTGATACCACTACCTGTGGTGGGGGTGCTCTTTGAAAGGGTAGGGATGGACATTGTTGGTCCCATGGATCCCCAAACAGCATCTGGGCACATATTTATACTGTTGGTGGTGGATCATGCCACCAGGTACCCAGAAGCAATTCCCCTTAGGACCATTACAGCACCTGTGGTGGCAAGAGCTCTCTTGAGTGTATTCTCAAGAGTAGGCATCCTAAGGAGGTAGTATCTGACAGGGAAACAAACTTCATGTCTAGTTACTTGACTGATATGTGGAAGGAGTGTGGAGTGAACAACAAGTTCACCACACCCTATCACCCACAATGCAATGGTTTAGTTGAAAGGTTCAACAAAACCTTAAAGGGCATGATTAAAGGACTCCCAGAAAAGCTTAGGCAAAGATGGGACATACCCTTGCCCTGCCTTTTATTTGCATACAGGGAGGTGCCTCAAAAGGGGGTTGGCTATAGCCCTTTTGAACTTTTGTTTGGTCACTCTGTCAGGGGTCCATTGTGTCTGGTTAAGGAAAGATGGGAGTTACCTCTCAAGCCCCCCAAACAGGACATAGTGGACTATGTACTTGACCTCCGCTCCTGGATGGCTGAGTACATGAAAAAGGCAACTAAAAACCTTGAGGCTAGCTAGGAACTGCAAAAAGCCTGGCATGGCCAAAAGGCTGTACTGACTGTTTACCAGCCAGTACAGAAAGTGTGGGTGTTGGAGCCTGTGGCCCCAGCAGCCCCCATACAATAGTTGAACATAAATGGGAGGTTATCTACTTGGTAGACCTCGGAACCCCAAGGAGTCCCCACAGGGTACTTCATGTCAGCTGACTTAAATCATATGTTGACAGGGCAAACACGGGCTTGCTCATGGCTACTGATGAAGGACAGGAGGAGGAGAGTGACCCACTCCCTGACCTGCTTTCTCAGAACCCTGATGATGGGTCAGTTGAAGGTGTAGTCTTGCCAGGCAGCCTCACTGCCCAGCAGCAAACTGACTGCAGAAATCTTCTCAGCCAGTTCAGACATATGTTTTCTCTGACTCCAAGTCAGACCACCTGGTGCACTCATGACGTGGACACTGAGGACAGTTTGCCTGTGAAGAATAAGATCTACAGGCAACCTGACCATGTCAGGGACTGTATAAGGACAGAAGTTCAAAAGATGTTGCATTTGGGTGTGATTGAACCCTCAGTTAGCCCTTGGGCTAGTCCAGTAGTCCTGGTACCTAAACCTCACACCATAGATAGCAAGAAAGAAATTAGGTTTTGTGTAGACTACAGGGGTCTCAATGCAGTCACTAGGACTGATGCCCATCCCATCCCCAGGGCAGATGAGCTAATGGATACTTTGGCCTCAGCCAAGTTTCTAAGCACATTTGACCTGACAGCTGGCTACTGGCAGATCAGACTAGCTGATGATGCAAAGCCAAAGTCAGCATTTTCTACCCCTAGTGGGCACTATCAATTTGTGGTAATGCCCTTTGGCTTGAAAAATGCACCTGCCACTTTCCAAAGGTTGGTGAATCAAGTCCTTACAGGCCTGGAAGACTGTAGTGCAGCATATCTAGATGATATTGCTGTCTTTAGCTCCACCTGGGGGGATCACCTGGTCCACCTGAGGAATGTTTTGGAGGCCCTGCAAAAAGGAGGCCTATCTATCAAGGCTACTAAGTGCAAGATAGGGCAGAGTCAAGTTTTGTACCTGGGCCACCTTGTAGGTGGAGGCCAGGTTCAACCATTACAGAGCAAAATCCAGATCATAATGGACTGGGTTGCTCCCACTACCCAGACTCAGGTGAGAGCCTTCTTAGGCCTGACTGGGTACTATAGGAGATTTGTCAAGGGGTATGGATCAATAGTGACACTCCCGAATGACTTAACTTCTAAAAAGATGCCCAAAACAGTTCAGTGGACAGCTAGCTGTCAAAAGACATTTGATGAACTAAAGCAGGCCATGTGCACTGCTCCCATTCTGCAGAGTCCTGACTACTCCAAGAAGTTCATTGTCCAAACAGATGCATCTGAATTGGGGCTAGGGGCTGTACTGTCACAACTGAATGATGAAGGTCAGGATCAGCCAGTAGCTTTCATAAGCAGAAGGCTGACCCCTAGAGAGAAATGTTGGTCAGCCATTGAGAGGGAGGCCTTTGCTGTGGTTTGGGCTCTGAAGAAGTTGAGGCCATACTTGTTTGGTACTCACTTCCTTGTTCAGACAGACCATAAGCCCCTCTTATGGCTAAAACATATGAAGGGTGAAAACCCCAAACTGCTTAAGTGGTCCATTTCCCTACAGGGGTTGGACTTTACAGTGGAACATACACCTGGGAGTAACCATGCCAATGCAGATGGACTCTCTAGATATTTCCACTTAGAACATGAAGACTCAACTGGTCAAGGTTAGTTTAATGGGGGGGGGTTGTGTAGGAGAGTAGGATCTGCTTCACATGGGTACCCCCACTTTTTGCTGGTGTTTCACTGTTTTTCGACCTTAGTCTGGCTGTGGCCCTGCTAATCAGGACCCCAGCCTAGCTGCTTCCTCTCTAAAATGGTTTCCATGTACATTAGGTACATTCCTAATTGGATTCTGGAGTGTCTTATAAGCCCCTAGTATATGGTATACTAAGTACCTAGGGCATAGGTACCTCAGAGGCCTACCAGGGGCTGAAGCATGTATTATACCACCCCTGGGAAGCACTCCAAAATGGCACCACAGGTCTGCGACTGCAGTCTGGGTAAGGGTGTGCTTGCACCCCTCACAGTGGTATAGACTACCTATTGCACTACCATTGCACACACATATAAAACCTATAAGTCAAACGCTTTGGAATACTACACCTCCACTAGTTCTGGCGGTGGGGGTAGCATTCCACCCTTCTAGAGGGAGAGACATGTTCACACTGGTCTAACCGGGCAGGACTTTCTACAGCCCTGACATCACAAAATGGATGCCTCTGCCACAGACACGGGTCTGGCCTCCTGCTCCGGCAGGGGAGGCCTGGACAGTATGTTTCCTGTCCCAGGGAGGTAACCACCTCCCCAGACAGACAGATGTGTATTGGGGCTGGGCGGGAGCACTCACTGGTGCTTTGAAGTCCTGGACTGGGGGCACACTTGGTGTCTCTGTGCATAGTCCAGTTCAAACCGGTTGCAGGGGTTACCTGCCCCTGCTATGGCGCAAAACTGGACAAAGGAAATGGGTGTAACCACCCCTCTTTCCAAACCCTCCCAAAGGTGGGTCCCTAGAGTATGTCCAGCCCCAAACTTTGTATAAGTATGGGAACCCAGTCCTTGCAACTTTAGATTACCCTGGACGAAACTCTGCAATATATATCCTGGACCTTCGGCGTTCTACTTTGCTTAGAAGACTGAAGAAATCTCCCTTGGGGTCAAGGAGTGACTCCCCTACTTGGCAGGCACCAAAGAAGCAACTGATCGGTCTGCATCGCTGAAGCTCCCGCCGGACGCCGAAGTCTTTGCATTACCAGAGGTGGATTTCCAGACGTCCGCAAGGCTACCCTGAGTCCACAGCAAGGCTGAGGCCCGTGGCTATCGTGGGTGACGTGGACCCATTACCCCTGGACATCGTGAACTTTTGCAGCAGCAGCACCTTCCTGGTCTTTCTTGAAGTTGTGCTTTGGGCTCCATGTAGCCCTAGCCTTGAGCACTTCCTGCACCAAAGAATGCTGGCCTCCACTCCACTCCACAAGTGACCCGTGGGCCAGTTTTAAGTGCGACCGTTTGAGGCTCCTTCACGATCGCTAGCCCATTGGCTAGTAGGTCCCCACGAAGGCAACTCATTTTCTGATTGGGCTTTCCTGGTTGCTCCAGACGTGCCCCGACTTACCCTTGCTGGGTGAGTCCCCCAGACCTTCCTGGTCTGCACCGCAGTCCTTTCTCTGATTTCCAGTGACTTGTCGTTGCCAAGGCTTGTTGGATCCAATCTGGTCGCTGACACAGCAGCACTCAACATACTTTGTGGAACAGCTTGAATCCAGCTCATGGTTGTCATCGGCACCTCCTGGACCTCGTGGCTGAAGAGTTAAGACACCCATCAACTCACCTGAAGCACCCGACATCTGTGAGCATTGGTCAATCGTGCCCTTGGTCACTGTTAAGTGACCCAGACTCTGTCCCTTCTGCTTTCAGGTTCTTTCCATCCTAGATCCAGGCTTGGATCACTTAGGACACTTCTCCTCTTCACGGCAGCAGCACTTCTTTGCCAGCTCCCATTGAAATCGACAACGCGACCCGACAACAAAAGACACCTATGCACCGGCTTCCCTGAGTGAGGTAACACGAGTACTTCAGTGTGTTAGCCCTAGAGCTTCCTATGTCTAAAAGGGTTTGGTCCTGACTCATTTCTAAGTGTCCCTAATATTTAAATTTCCAACCGCGACATTGCCTATAGAAGCTAACGGGAACCCGCAGTTGTGTTCACACACTGCACACGGCCCCCATGGGTCCCCTGTGTCACTACCTTGGGTGGTTCCTTGGGGTCCCAGTAATTCTACAGGCTCTAGGCCTTATGTCTAGTCCAGTCGTGGCTCTTATACCACTTTATTGGCATATGGTTTGGTACGCCCCTAGGGCCCAAATGTGTATTTGTGCTATTACTGTTGATTGCTAACTTGTAAATTAAGTACTTCGAACTCTAGCCTCATAAAGAGACTAGAGGGGTGTGTTTTATTTTCAATACATATATTTTAAATATATACCTGGTGTGGTTGTCCTTTCATTTGATCATTCAAGAGATTATAGACTGGTAAAACAAGCAGCTTTACATTCCTTCAAGACTTAGCCTGAAGGCTGCTCTCCACAGCTACCACTAGGGTAGCTTTCAATAAAGGTTGTCTTTAACCTATTCACCATAAGGGGTTGTTTGGACTGATACAAGGTGCCCACTAAAAGTAGTGGACAGCATATATCAGGCCAACTTCTCACACTCATCAATTAATCATGTGTGCTAAGGATGACGTCTTTGCAATATCAATTGGGAAAAAACCACCCTCGGCATGGAATTAGGTGAAAGGTTTAGTCCATAAAAGGCTACAGTCCTTATAAGGCGTGATGTCGTTATAAGGCCTTCTGTCCTTATCTGGAGTTCTTTCCTTATAAGGCTCGTTTATATGAAATAATGGGAGCTGATGTAGGGAAAGTGTACGATGTTCCCTGGACCTATATTAGGGCACCAATATGAAATATAACACCTACTCCACCTTAAACTGAACAATAATTATACACACTCTGAGATACACAATTTCATATCAGTGTCAGTGTATAAAATTATCAAGCAGTTATTTAAAATGTTTCTAAAAATTGTATAAAAAATCATTTTAAAACGTATTAAAAACCAGAAAAAAATGTTCTTTGGTAAGATTTGACATTGTCGTTAAGTTCCGCAAATCACAGTTCTAACTGAGTTTGATCACACAAGTTGAACTACTGCAAGCGTACTTATAAGGCCATGCTTCGTGATAGAAAGTGTCAATTAGAAAAGTTATGGTAGAACTATAAAGGGAAGGAAAAATTCTATATTTGTTCCCAGCACACGGTGAGCCAGATTCAGATTAAATATCTTGGCTGGGAGACATAATATTATCGCTGCCTGCTACAGCAGGGGACAAACATTGAAATACCTCGCATAGCACGGCAAGTGTGCATAGATGTAACTCCTCATTGCCAACAGCTGGTGTGTAGGCTTCCGGTACCGGATTTGAACCCTCGGTGTCAATGCTGCATCTGAATTTTAATTCAGTCGTTTAAGGCACCTTCAGTTTCCACAAGGAAGGCATGCGTCAAGATGGGAATACGCTGGGGACAGAGTCGTGCATGGGACCACAAGGGTTCCAGCCTGGAGTCTAAGTCCACTGGCGTCTCTGTCGGAGTTGTCAGACAGATGTCCAACTCGCATTCGCCTCCGCAGAACAGGCATCGGAAGACAGGGACGATGCTGTCCTCAAAGACTGATCTGAAGGATAAGAACCAAGAAGCATTCAGTTCTTATAGGTGAGGTGCACCGAGATGCTGTACCATGCGCTCACGGTAATGTCCAGGAGAGCTTTTGCAATCTCGCTGGCGGATGGTCTGTCCATGCGCAGCAGGTAGACGATAATCAGGATTCCAGCTACAGCGAGCAGTATCAGAGGTAGACCCCCAAAAATACTTCCAATCACGGAGTGTATGAAGTTAGGAATAACTCAGAGGATAATCTGGAAAGTGCTAAGGAATCCGGACCCTATGGTATTAAATAGGTGTATAATGCCACTCGTATCTGACATATTAAAGATACGTCCCACCATTTCTACGAAATGTTGGGGGCAGTTTGTTCTAATTAATGCCTGTATCTCGGTCGAGGTCCTTGCAACTTGGAGTTCAAAGGTTTCCCGAGTGGTAGTCAGTGGCACAGTTTTCTGTAAAAGCATGGCTTTCATTCTTCTCAAAGCATCAAACAGTATCAACGAA
Organism: Triturus cristatus; assembly: GCF_964204655.1. Classification (NCBI taxonomy): domain Eukaryota; kingdom Metazoa; phylum Chordata; class Amphibia; order Caudata; family Salamandridae; genus Triturus; species Triturus cristatus. The sequence goes on along the minus strand of NC_140591.1, from coordinate 1,301,442,174 downwards.
ACATTCAGTGAAGGCCATACTAGCGCCGCCCTGACTGTATTTGTCGGAGGAAATAATACTTTCATACAGCAAGTAACCCTGGTGTTCACGGTGACCAGATATGCAACGCCTGGAAGCATGCCACAACAACCTTGTTCGTTCAGCATCAAGTAACTCCCATTCGAAAGTAACTCGTACACTGGCGATATTACGGCAGCTGGTGTTACTTTCATGTGGAAGACAGATTTGAAACGGAACCATTACAGGCTCCATGCAAAACAATATCTTGGCATATGAGAGAACTGCTAAAAGCGTTCTTGCAGTTAGTGCCACTGAGAAACACTTCTCGATCCCCACTCCGGCATTGAAATCTATATGGTAAATCCCAGGATTTCTTAATGCACTCTTTACACAATTTTTCATATCTGCCTGCCTGCCTTTGCTCAAGGCAATAGTGAAACTGAAATGTAGAGACCGGGAGAGTGATTTGGCCATGGATTATCTACTCAGTTGATGGTAATTCAGCTACTGTAAATGGTAGTCTGTACAGTTTTTCAATTTGCAGCATTGTATATTTAGCTCCCCTTTGTGCCATTTCAATCTGTGTATCAGTTAGATTGTATCCTGAAAACAGAGACGTACTGTTTATAAAACGCCAAACAAGGCCTGCATGCAAAGATTGCAGCGTCCAGCTCAATAACATAATAGAACGTAACTGTGATTGGCCGTGTTGTAATATGGCTAAATATTGTTCCAGTATGTCAATAGCAGAAGATACAATGTTGCCCAATGAATACAATCTGGAGGTCAAAGTTGTTAACCCATTATCTACCACAGAAAAAGTTTTTTCTAAGTTTATACGGTCTATTTCCCGTATTCTCTCTGCGGCTTCTTGTTGGGAAATCTTCCAGATTTCATTATAGACAGCATAAATGCCTGCATACATGAAACGTTTTTGACGTTGTTTCCTAGGTCCTTGTAAAAAATCCCTAAGATCCATGTCTTGTGAGAGTAAAGATAAGTGTTGTTTCACTTCTGCAAGTGTTGAGGTTTCTAGCCATTGTACGCACAACTTCCCAACACTATAGGATGTCTCTACCCCTGGATGTTCTCTCTGTAGATAACGTGGGTCTGGCCTATGCATGCTGAGTCCCTCATTGATGTGCAGTAACCCTTTAAGACATGTGTTTGTGCCTAAGGACCAAACCACCAACTCCTTCCAATTTGGGTCTGATCTATTGTACTTTAGTATGTCATCAACTGTTGCACCTTCCTTTATAGAAGAATTCTGCCACCCATGTGTTGATGTAGGTAACCTTGGAGTGTTCAGGTCCTTAATCTTGGCCATTCCAAGACAGGATGTCTGTTGCACAGTATCATTTAAAAAGATCAACTGCTGTGGAATGAGGCATGCTCTAAATAGTGCCTCTGTACCCTGGACTTGCCAGTCCTTTGAACCCCAAATCGATTTTGTGTCAATTTCGTCTTGCTATAGGTCAAAACCCTGTTCAGACAATTGGGCTAAAAAGGAAGCAGAGTAAATCTGTTTGGTGTTTGGCAACATAATTTTCAGTGCTGATGTTGGTACAACCTTATGATAGAATGAGGCTGGATCTGTGATGTTAAACCCTGAAAAGTATGCATATATCTGTGCAAACACTTGTGAACTACTTTTTGGTGGTGTTGGGCAATGTTCCCACTGATTGTATTCAGAGACATTCCTAGGTGAAATGGATTTGTGCAGGAAATGATTACCAAAATGTTGATAAAAATACAATTTGTCATAATATGATGAACCTTCTAACATTTCATTGTTAGAAAATGCAGCAGTTTTCTCTAAATCAGAAAACATGTTGTTAACTGTTTCAGTGTCCCAATCATCAGAAAATGTACTGGAGGTAATGATCACCCTCAAAGATATTTTAAATACATGATTAATTTTCAAAAGTTCCGTCGGGCCAAGAATGTTGAAATCAACCTTGTCCCATACTATATCATCGGGTATAGGAACTGCTGTAATGTTCACTGATGATGAGTCTCTTCGATCACGATGTGATGATGTGTGTGGCTTCAGGAGGATGTTGACCTTTTGTGCTGTGGAATCTTGTTGAAGATAATGTCCATTAATAAGCATGGAAAAAGTCAATACTAAACCTAGCCATAAAAGAAAAAACATTACCCCTGAAATTACCCAGAGTTCAATCCAAGGTGATACCAGGTATGTCTTTTGAAGAAAGACAAGAAAGCTATTTAATTCTTTCTTGAATGGGGTTTAGGCTGGCGTCATTTCCGGCTCGCTTGGATCCAGTGAAAACGTGACAAAGTTAATGAAATAGCCAGAAACAGTTGGATCAATTGTTGGAATTGCATCAGGATTAGTTGAAATGTTCTTTTCCTCTTGATAAGGCATGTTGATGTAGACATCTGTATTAGGTCTAATTGCAACTTGTGAATTATTCTGATTTTCAGTTAAAATTTGAATGTCGGGTTCAAGTAGAACAAGTTCCATAGCATTGTGGCTTAGTCCTCAATTCCTTACAGGTGGCTCTTCAAATGTGATGAGTCTTTCTGTTTGAACTTCTTGGATTGTAGCTAGAGGAGGACGTCTGCTACATCGGAGTCCAATAGGCCTACTGTTTAGTATTGGCCACATAGTGTGGTTTGATTAAGTCAATTGAGACAAATCTTTTCTCGTTTTTTCCAGCAAGAGGCGGGAGCAGCACAGTTCTTGTTTCGTGTACTGTAAGGATTGGTACAGGTTTTCTGTAAGAGGGTCCAAATTCCTTTTTGTCCGCAATTTTCTCTCTGACCAGATCCCCAACTTTTTGGATCCAGACAGGTCTTGCCGTGACTACCTTGACTTCTTCAGTGGCGGTCTGCTTTAGATGGACATTGGTTTGTTTTGCCCTGGATTTTTTTAGATCCTGTAAAACAGCCAAACGATCATTGATGTCAAATGGATTTTCATCCGCCACTGAGCATTCACAATCAAGATCAGGTATCCACATTTGTGTCCGAAGGAGGACCTCATATTGAGGGTCACCCCCTAGAGAGCTTCTTGGCTGGTTATTTAATGCCCGCTGTACCCCATAAAGGTGTGTGACCCAACTACCGCCTTTGCCTAATACCTAGCTGTTAAAGATTGCTTTAAGTCTATTTTTTTTCTCCACAACAGAATTTCCCTCAGGATGATATGGAGATGAGAACCGCTATGCTACACCCATTCCTTCCATGGCCTCTTTGTAAGCACGAGAGCTAAACGCAGGGCCACGGTCAGAGTGTAACATGCTAACTGCGTATGTACCGATAAAGACTTGCAAATCTTTTATAACAGTTTGAGCGTCAGCAGAACGCTGAGGTCAAACCCATTGGAATCTCGAGCATGAATCCACTGCAACCATGATATACCTGTAAGCTCCGTCCGTTTGTAAGGGGCCGCAGTGGTCCAAGTACACACATGTGAGAGGTTTGTCTGACTTAAGTAATGGCGTCTGTGCCGGGCGTGCAACAGTGGAGCCTTTCATCTGTTGGCAGATGTCGCATTTCAAGACATAGTCTTTAGTTTGTTTGGATAACCCTGGCCACCAGTAGCTCTGTTTCAGTAAAGAAATAGTTGCCGTAACGCCTGTCTGCGTAGAGCCCAAACCCTTGTGTGCAGCTAGTATTAAACCTTGCCTACGATCCATATTTGGTGTTACTCTATGCCCCACTCCAGGAATCTGAGCATATGGAATGTTTTGTGCATCTAATTCATAGGAGTATTTGAGTGGAAATGTTGTAGGTACTGCTGTGCTGCCTTTGCGTGATGCGATGACAGCTACTATTATATCTCCATCTATCCTCGTTTTCGAACAAGTCAGCCCAGATATGGAAGCTGTGTGAACAGCCCCCTTTGCGGCTTCATCAGCCAGTGAATTCCCTTCAACGTGAACACCATCACGTTGATGACTCAGCATATGGATCACGTGAGTCCTTGGTAGTTCCGATTTCAATTTCGCTACCTGTTCCCATAGTGTTTTGTGTTTAATTGTGCCACCTTTTGCATCCTTAAACCTGTTTGGTTCCCAATGTTGTAAGTACTCATTGTATGACTGTACATAGAAAAAAGAATCACACACGATTAGTGTGGGGAATTCGTGACCCGTTTAAAAGTGCCAGTATTAGTGCTTTTAATTCTGCCAACTGAGCCGTGCAGTCTCCTAGAGATTGCGTCTTTGTGCAGCTAGGATAGAACTTGCCATCTCGCAAGCGACCTTTAATGATAGCACAGGCTGAACAATATTGTTGCTTACTTCCTCTGGCCGGTTGCGCAGATCCGTGAGTGTATATAATATATTTATACTGGTCAAGAGGCAATATTTCATTTGGTAGAGGATATTCTTGTTCATATTGCAGGAATGCCTGTGTTTTTAGACTTGGATCAAATCTGTATTCAACATCTGTTGCAGTAAGAGAATTAGCCCATTGTATCCATCTTGGATGTAACGCTTTTGCATTTGGGATGCTGGCCTTTGTAACAGCTTCTAAAGCCGGTACCGGAGTTACGACAATAATGCGTTTCCCCTGAGCCAGTGCTCTTTCTCTTGCTACAGCAGTCTGAACAGCTGTCAGTATTTTTTCTGTGGAGGTGAAACGCATTTCTGCATTTGTGTACAGGTGTGATTTGTGAGCGATAGTTACAATTTCTCCCTCATCAAAGGTCAAATAAGTGGACCCGCTTTGACCCGCAATTATTCGGATCACCAAGTGGCGTACGTTTACGCATGTTTGTAAGCAATCATGTCTTCCTGGAGTAAACGAAGAATATCAGTATGTTCTTGTGTCCAATCTTTGGGTGAAAAGTCAGGTTTGATGAATTCATAGAAAGGTTTTACCCTCTGTGCGTAATCTAAAATGTATGTTCTGACGAAATTTAGGAATCCTAGCATTGATTGTAAATATTTCAATGATTTTGGAGGCTGGAACAGCGCACATTTTTTAAAAACGTTAGGTGCGAGACTTTTGCCTTCACTTGACAACTCATATCCCAAAAATAGGACATTGAGGTCGGCTATTTTTGACTTTTAAAAGTTGAACTTGTAGCCTTCTGCGGCAAATCCCATAATAATGGTGCTCACCCTGGTCAAGTACCTCTGTAAGTCGTCATCAGTCAGATAAATTTCATCCACATAGGACAACGCTTCTTCATCAAAATGTTGAAGTAATCTTGCTGAAAATACACCGGGGCTGTTTTTATACCCTTGTGCTAGTCAACAGAATTGTTGCTGGGACCCTAACGTACTGAATGCCGTCAGATACCTGCTTTCAGGCGCTATATTTTGACAGAAAAATCCATTTGAGATATCAAGTGTGGTTTTGTATTTTTTGCGCACAATGTTATTCATTAATGCCGTACTGTGTGCATTTTGGACAGCAAATGTCTTTGTGCATGAGTTTAAATGTCTGTAGTGTAATACTAGACGATATGTATTGTCTGGTTTAGAACTGGACACAAAGGATTGTTCATTGGAGAGGTACATTTTTCAATGACCCCTTGGTATTCAAGTTGATCTAAGATCTCCTAACTTGTTTTTTAGCTTCTTGCTTTATTGAATATTGTCTTTGAGCATTAGGTGAGACTTTTAATGGAATCACGTGGTAGGTTGAGTTCTCATCCCACCCTGCGGGATTTTTGTACAATGCCGGGGCTTGGGCAACTGCCCACTCCTGTGCATATATGTATGTTTAAGGTGAACGGGAACATGGGTGGAAAATGCAAGAAAAATGATACTTTCAACCCTAGTGCACTCTATTACGAATGCAGGCGGCCAATCTTGTTCTGCTAACAGGATGTCATAACCAGATGATAACTTCTTCCAAAAAAGACCTTATACCTTCCTGGACGTGTCCCCCTCCATCCGGAGTGTTATTTCAAATAAAATAACTTATGTGGGGTGCTCACCCTGGTGTCTGGTGTTTCTACTATGATGTAATCATTCAACTCGCTGTCACCAGAAATTCCTTCAGCTTCTGGTGAGCTATTGTTACTTCTGCTGCACTGTCTAGCATCGTCAGAGCCCATTCCCCGTTCAGAAGTCGTGTCCTCAGAATTCTGGGCATGTCTGATTTTCAGACCAGCAACTTTCTTTTTCTTAAATTGAGGTTTTGGAGTCTGTTTATCTTCTTTTTTAGAAGTAAAGTCTTGAGCGCGCTGCTTGTCTCTGGCCTGTGTGCGCTCCTCTCTGTGTTCTGACCGTCCTTCTCTTTCGGAGCCTTTCTTCGAGCCCTGAAATGAACGAGTTGAACATGTATCAGTATCCTGATACCTGTCAGGCATCCTAATATTATCCCTATTCCTAAGGTTGGACCTCTTTCCAGAGTGCTTCTGCTGAGGAGACCTACCTCGGGACTGAGTTCTCTTGTCTTTAGAGTTTTCTTTTTTATTATCCCACTTCTTTTTAGAAGAAGTAGGCGTCTGTTTAAAAGTGTCCTTTTCAGGAGTGCCCTGTAGTTGAGGTTTTAAAGCTTTCCCCCCCAAACTATCCCTGTCTAATTCTGCATATGCAGTGTCAATTATTTTGGGTAGTTAATTTTCCTGTTCTAACAGAGAGAACTCCCTTAGGCGTTGGCGGATTGCCACTGATGCCGCTTCCCCTTTAATGTTAGCTAGTATTATGGCTCGTACCTGATCATAGTTGTTTAACAACCTCATCCCTAAGTTCAGGGCAGGTTCTGCTCCATAGTCGTTTTGTATTTGTCTTAATACAGCTGTAACCACTGCTAATGAAGGAATACCATGTGTTCTGGTATATATGGCAGCAAAGACTGTACCCCAAAAGGTGCAATTCTCTAGCTGCGGTGTTATCCCCATGGACAAACAGATTGTTAAAATTCTGTGTTTTTCAAATGGTGTGGTATTTGGGAATACTGCTTCTAATTGGGTTATTTTCTGAACTACCCAGAAAGGAATTTGTTCACGTTTTGTGGGCACTTTGCCCATTACCGTGTGTAATGTTTGTGGAGTAATTTTAAAACCTGAGCTCTGTGTAGGAGCTTCAGTAGGTGTAATTACTGTACGTTGGACCGCGAGTGTCCTCAAGACAAAGTGTGTCATGTTTCTGTAGAGTTTTATCAACTCTTTGTTTTGAACAAGTAGTTCATCCTGTGGCATTGTGTCAATATCTGGATGTGGTGCATAGGTCGCTAATATCGGCCATGTCGTTCCTGGAATCCCTAAAGGACCAAGGCTTGCTCTTGTTTTTATGTGGGGTAGGGCGCCATTAAACCAGAAAATATGTTCCTGGAAAGTAAGCAAAATCTCAGTCTCCTTAAAAGGTGTGTAGACCTTGGAATGTCATTATGTATGTAATAATGAAAGTTTTTGTTACAGCATCGGCTGCTGGGAATATAACCCATGAGTAGAATACCTCTGTTTTGAAATCTTCATGTGCCTCTATCACGAATATTACTACACCTCCTCTGGGTGATAACCCATGTTTGAGTAGTTTAACTGTTAAAGTATGTCTTACTTTGGCTGCAATTTGGATTGATTTGCATCTTCCTCACCAGACTGATTAAGTCCCGGGGCTAGATGGTCTAAATCTCCCCCTTGTTCAACAATTATGTTTAGAACACAAACTGACTGTTTTTAAGGAAGTTATGTAAAGGTTTTTATGCAAAGGTTTTATGCACAATGTTGGGAATATTTCCTTTCAAGCTTGATTAACCAACAGCCAATACATAGGATATCTCGCCTATCAGCTGTGGCAGAGTTTTTGCCCACTTACTCCAGACGTCTCTGGGATTTGTAAGTAGGGTCTCTGAGAATAATCAAGACTGGGCTACTCAGATTCTACTGTTGAGCAAGTGCGCCATCAATATACCTCGTTGGGCGCCATGTAGTGTAGATCCAATATTAGCCTGCATGCAGGACCTATGCATTTGCGGATAACATAAACTGCTGGTCTGGTGGTAGACTGACTCTGTACAACCCCGCCGAATATGTTAGCCTGTTTTCACATTAGCTAGCTTGTAGGGCTACTAGAATCTTCTGTTACCAGAGAAATTAGTTTTTGCAACCTCAGAAGACAATAATCTCAGACTCGTGGAAACAATATACTACTTTTCACCCAGTCACTCGTGCTTGCTTGTTTTTGCTCTCAGAGAGATACAGAGAAGAAACAGTTGAGCGTTTTTACAATAAGAATTTATTTTACCGTAGTTCTTCTCATGTAGAATAAGTCCGCTGTTACAATTGTAACACAGTAGCAAAGATATAGAACCAGCAGTACAGTGAATAAAAAGGAATAGTATTGTTCTACCATATTGCAATAGTCACGAACATATACATGAATATGAAATGCATTTATAAAAATAAAGTGCGTACTTCTAAGATGCCTGACTAGATGTACCTGAGTGTACCTAGCATGTAAGTAGGTGCGAAAGAGCTACTGAGCCTCAGAGCCTAATAGTCTAGAATCTAAGAGCCAAGAATCCTGCTAGGATTGAGTCGAACTCTCATACCTAAATAGTGAGAATGTGGGACTTCGTCCTTGACTTGAGCTGGACGCCCTGAAAGGGAAAGTTAGACCACTGTCAGCTGGAGCGATGGCATGCTGGAGCCGCAGCGTTTCTGGTCAGTGTGTCCGTCTTGAAGTCTCGGTTCCCTCCTGCATTCTGATAGCAAGAGGTGCAGTATTTATACAGTCTATGTACGTGTGTTACCCATTGTTAAGTATGAGGATGATGGTGGGGATTAAACCTTGTGCATTGATGAGAGAGGTGAAGTATACCTCCTGTGGATTGTACTCATTGTAGGAGAGTAGGATCTGCTTCACATGGGTACCTCCACTTTTAGCTGGTGTTTCACTGTTTTTTTTACCTTAGTCTGGCTGTGGCCCTGCTAATCAGGACCCCAGCCTAGCTGCTTCCTCTATAAAATGGATTCTATGTACATTAGGTACATTTCTAATTGGATTCTGGAGTGCCTTATAAGACCCTAGCATATGGTATACTATGTACCTAGGGCATAGGTACCTCAGAGGCCTACCAGGGGCTGAAGCATGTATTATGCTACCCCTGAGAAACACTTCAAAATGGAACCACAGGTCTGCTACTGCAGCCTGGGTAAGGGTGTGCTTGCACCCCTTACAGTGGTATAGGCGACCTATATCACTACCATTGCACACACATATAAAACCTATAAGTCACTCCTATGGCAGGCCTTAACAATCCTGAAGGCAGAGTGCTTGGTTTTTATGTGAGAGGGTGCCCTTGCATGAGCAGAACCCCTCTGCAGCGTTCGGAGTACCTCCTCTGATGCTGTTTGTGGTGCAGCCTGACCATATACTCTTAAGTGCATTATAACTTCGCGGTAAATACTAACTTTGGGATGGCTGCACGGAAACATGTCTTGTTTTTTATGAAACTCTTTGGACTACTACCCCCCGCCAGTTCTGGCGGCGGGGGTAGCATTCCACCCTTCTAGAGGGAGAGACATGTTCACACTGGTCTAACCCGGTAGGACTTTCTACAGCCCTGGCATCACAAAATGGATGCCTCTGCCACAGACACGGGTCTGGCCTACTACTGCTGACTGAAACTCCGGCTGGGGAGGCCTGGACAATAGGTTTTCTGTCCCAGGGAGGTGTAACCACCTCCCCAGACAAACAGATGTGTATTGGGGCTGGGCGGGAGCACTCTCTGGTGCTTTGAAGTCCTGCACTGGGGGCACACTTGCTGTAGTCCAGTTCAAACCGTTGCAGGGGCTACCTGCCCCTGCTCTGGTGCGAAACTGGACAAAGGAAATGGGTGTAACCACCCCTCTTTCCAAACCCTCCCATATGTGGGTCCCTAGTGCCTGTCCTGGTTGTCATCTGTGCCTCCTGGACCTCGTGGCTAAAGAGTCAAGATACCCGTCAACTCACCTGAAGCACCCGACATCTGTGGGCATTGGTCAATCACAGGTAAGTGACCCAGACTCTTCCCCCTCTGCTTTCAGGTTCCTTCCATGCCGGAGCCGCAGCATTTCTGGTCAGTGTGTCCGTCTTGAAGTCTCGATTCCCTCCTGCTTTCTGATAGCAAGAGGTGCAGTATTTATACAGTCTATGTACGTGTGTTACCCATTGTTTAGTATGAGGATGACATTGGGGATTAAACCTTGTGCATCGATGGGAGAGGTGAAGTATACCTCCTGGAGAGTGTACTCATCAATTATTCATATGTGCTAAGGAAGACGTCTTAGCAATATGGATTGAGAAAACCCCACCCTCGGCATGGAACTAGGTGAAAGGTTTAGTTCATAAAAGGCTACAGTCCTTATAAGGCGTGATGTTCCTATAAGGCATTCTGTCCTTATCTGGAGTTATGTCATTATAAGGCTCGTTCATATGAAATATTGGGAGCTGATGTAGGGAAAGTGTAAGATGTTCCCTGGACCTATATTAGGGCACCAATATCAAATATAACAGGAGGGAGTTACTCCTGAGCAGGAGTGGTTCTCAAATTGGTTCTCCTGGCTCCCTGGGTGGATTTCCGGACTGTTCCTGTTGTTGTTGCCAGTTTTCATCATGTTCTTTTTTGTGTGGGGCTCCATGCTATTGGGGATTTCATGCTGTAAAAACGCAGTCCTCAAATTGGGTAGAATGCAAGTGATAAGGAAAGTAGTAATTGTCAAAACCAAAGAACAACAGTACCCTAATTAAGTAACTGTCATGAAGTATGGGTTTGATACTGTGGTTGAAAATTCAACTAGAGGGGGAACTGTTAATATTGAAAATGTCGATGTTAAAATGAATAACGATACATTCATGAGTTAAAAACAAAATTACTTTACTGATGAATTCGACCTTTGTGAACTCCACCTCAACCCCGACTCAGAAATATGTAGTCAGGCAGGCTCTGAGACCCAGACCTGAGGTCACTTATTGACAGGTCACAGGTGGGGTGGCAGGTAGCCAGCAGACAAACGCATGAACAGGAAACACCAGATTAATCCCAAAGAGAGGTGCAGAGACACCACAATGTTCAAGGGAGATTGGACACAATAAAGCATTCATGGCCGAAGGGTTGTGTGCATTCCCAAAACATCACAAAGTCAGATGCCACATGAAGTTAGGAACACATAGCCAATCAGGACACAGCATACACAGTACACGCTTTGATCACGTGCTCCCCATGCCGGACAATTTGGCACGTTACCCCCATGGCTGCATTGTGTCCACACAAGGTCGAAGCCCACCTGGATTCCTCATCCAATACATTAATGTATTACTCCAAAGACAGAGGTTCACATTCCTCATCAAAAAAGGATGGCCGGATCTATTATATTGCATTCAGTGAATTGTATAAACCATGGTAGACTGATTATAAATTGAGACAGTCCTCAGACCCTATGCCTGTGGCTGATTTCCTGGCCGCACGGTTTAATCAAACAAACTCTTCCTGTTTTGCCAAACTCCTCTTGTCTCTTATTTTTCCAAGGTATTTCATGTTCAAGCACAATGCAAAATAAATTCCTAGGCAACTTAGATATATCATTATAATTTATGTATATAATAATAATAAACTCAGTATAATGACCAAAGTATAAAAAAATGCAAAAATTATTTTAATCACAGTTATTTAATGCTTTGTTGACATTATTACAATTATGAGCTAAAAACACTTATTCACATTTAAAAAGCATCATAACTTGTTTTATACATGGAATCACAAAATGGAATCAGAATTAAAAAAAAGAAAAAGTGGCAGAATAATGAATCTTCTACGCGCCTTTCGGCGTAAAGTACCCCTTTGTCAGGAAATGCCACAATTAACCTGAAAATAATAAAAGATATACTAAGAGACAATTCACATCAATACATTACATGTATTAGATTAAATTAATTCCCTAATTGATGTTACACTGATATATAACACTCTTTATTTACAACTCTGATTGCCTTCATATAAACTACTTCAACTCAAAGAAAGTGAAAAGAGAAAGAGGATGGATACATAAAGTATAAAATGAAATATAGAACTAGATAAGTACCAAAAGTCCCACTTCTTTTACTACGCCACCAAAGTGATAAAGCTTCCTATGTAAGAGCTTACTTTATATGTATGAACAACTGGCATGGGGCTCGCTGAATTTGAGTTACCCCGTGTATAATCTTCTGTGGATAAAAACTATAAAATTGCATTAGTGAAACTTCTGGCGGCAACTAACTGCGGTTGCCTAAGTATCAATCATAAGTTTCTTTACGAATATTACCTTTTACTATTCGTGGCCAGTTATGAGGTGTAGCGCTGTAATTGCCACCTCTTAATACATATTATTCTTCAGTATTTAAACGTGAAGTTGACGATAATCTATGGGATAAAAGGCTCCAGTTTATTATATAATTCTATCTGGTATCAGTCAAATGGTAAGCTAGATTATGTCTAAAATAAGTTTACCTGATAATTAGTACATTGCGTGTCACGCTAAAATTGAGTATGGTAATCCGCATTGATGGCGGACAAAACGGTATATGGGGATAAATTCCTGTATGCGAGAAAATAAGACCGGGATATGTCAGACTAAAAACGGTCTCTGTTTATAAGTTTCAATGGAGGCTAATGCGCTTTTTGTATAGAAAGCGGAAGGGCTACTCCAATTCTAAATGTAGTAGCCAGGAAAAATTCTTATATTAAAAAAGATAAACAAACAAAATACGTCATACTAGTACAGAGGTCTTAACCTATACAAAACAAAAAGCGGTCACGGATTGATGGCGGCTTAATGTCATGACGCAAAGTTTAACGGGTGGCCAATCACGTGAGTTGTGTTATTTAATACCGGAACAGGTAAAAAACAACTAGACTGATAACATTCCTATTTGCAATTGTCGTAGCGTGTGCTTAATAACAGAAATTAACATGGATATTACATGGCAATATGATTATTAATAAAACATGTACAATTTGGGCAAAAGAATAACAATTGCCACTATAAATTTAAACAATAAAAAATATTTATGACTATGTAATAATTAAGAACACAATCACATGATTACTATCAAAAATACTAGATTCTTCATGTTATATGTTAAATTTCATGTTCAAGCACCACTCCTTTAATGAAATAATTCTGTTTTGGTTACTTGAGAATTATATGTTTCTTGGTTACTTACAATCCCTAAATTCTCATTACTTGACTGACTGGCAATTTGTCTTTTAGTGCTTTCTGAGGAAAGCTGCTGTATTGTATAGGACGATTGTGATTCGTGCTTTTTGTTTGCACAAGATTTTCAAACTTTCAGCTTCAAAATGATTAGATCAAAAAAGGGATCTCTTTGCATACAGTTTGCTGGTAAATTGAATAAGGTTATTTTCTTAGACTTGGCCCTAAGAAGAATCTCACTAAAAATTGAGTGTAGAATACCTACTTTTTGACATCTACTTTGGGCCTCACCAGCATTAGCTTCCTATTGGGTGGGGCTTTTAGATCATATGGCCTCCCAGTGTGTTGCAAAAATCCCATTGTTCCTCCTTGTTAAGGATTTCTGGGAGAAATTTGGTCTTGACCAATTATGGTTTTCTCCAGAGGAATTGTGTACAAAATCCAAACCCAGTATAAAAGCAAACTATTGGGAGCATCTTTTAGTTGAAAATGTGATGAACTGCAAGGGGTCCTAATTGCTAACGTTTATTGATTGTAAACCCAGTGCACAGTACGAGCATAAAATTGATGAAATCTTCCCCCCTCTGTCAAGAAAGCTGTACCTGCAATTCAGGAATGGTTCTTTACCCATGAAAGTCTTCTCTAACACATGGAATGGAAAGGGCAAAACAGATGACCATTGTTCCACTTTCCAAAGACGCTCCAAATCACACACCCATGCATATTTTTCTTTTGTGATTCTTATTACCAGCCTTGAAAGAAGATGATTGTGCCACTATGCAGTAATCTGGGTTTCAGAAGATACATAGAAGCATTTAGACTATTGAAATCTGATACTAGCAGAGTAGTGTTTTTTGGCATAGCCAAATATCTGTTTGCCCTGTGGGTAATTCATAAAAAGATACATAAATAGAAACCATTGCTCTGCTGGTATGTGGTGGAGCACCAGCATGCAGGCTCACTATTATGTGGGTTTTTGAACTGATAATTATACTTTTGTACTGTACTATCTGTGGCCGATATGGTCTTTTCCATGCAGCACATTGTTATTTTGCTTCTAATGTGCTTATCCAGTGGTCACTTTCTTTTATTCCTGTGTTGATGCACTTTGTTGTTGGATGCGCATTCATTACTATTGCTTCTTGAGTTTATTAAGGGCTTGATTACGAGTCTGACGGTCCGAGGACCGCCATACACACAAGGGTGCAGTGGTGGCGTTCCAGCCACCTCCACACCGGCGGTTCGACTGTCCTATTAGGACCTTGGTGGTCAGACTGCCATTGCAAAACTGCAACCGTCAGAGAACTGCATTCCCTGATAGACCTGTGGCAGTCTGAGGGCTGCAATATGCTTGGTGGTGCACCGCCAAGCATATTACGACTTTCCTCACTGCCAGCGATGTCATGGAGGTTCTTCCTCCGTGTAACTGCTAGCAGTAAGGAAGGAAAGGAGGCCCTACAGGGGCCCCTTTTGCCCCCAGTGCATGCAGGGGGGGCACACTTTGTGGCCCCTGTAGTTTTCCACCCCCAGTTCCTGCACAGAAAGAATACACAAAATGGTGCATTCCTTCCCATTCAGGAACATGCACTGGTGATCCCACGGAGGTGTTGTTTAAGGCTCAAATGAGCCTTTAAACAGTACCTCTGCAGGACCACCACACTGCCTGCCGACCAGACCACAAAATTACTTGTAATCTGGTGACCAGCAGCGACTCTTTGGGGTGCGGGAGCATGGCAGTGGCATCAAAAGTCATAATCAGACCCTAAGTTTTCAACCTTTTTTTGCTTGGCCCGTGCTCTCCATGGCCTACCGAGATGTACTTGCTGCTAGTAATTCCAATGGTTTTAGGTTGTTTTATGTAACCAGCATTACTTCTGTTTTACCTCTTTGACATTGTATTTTGACATCTGTTGGTGCTTTCTTAATATTTACTAATCTACATTTTTTTAATGTTTTGAGTGCTGTATTGTGATGTACTTTTATGATCCTAGCAATGCTAATGAAGTCTTTGACGATAATGATAACAGAATAGGGGAATGACTTTCTTGAGGTTTTTATTATTTAACCCCAAGGTTGTTTTTGCACCATTCCATGGAAAAAAAATGTCAGTAAAACATTTGTATAAAAAAACATCATTGGTTCAATCAAGGCTGTATGAAAGTCATCCCTTTTGTCCTGATCACCCTCATTTTTTGACAGATACTGGTTGTTACTAAGTCTGCTTGTGCCCTGGGTTCTGCAAAACACGCTCAGGGTTAGTGCTCTGTTTAAAAGTATATGACAATTAAGTGAAATTATAATTGGCACTAACAACCTACCTCAAAGTCCCTAGTATATGGTAGAGTATGAACGTTTAGAGACCCCAGTGGATTTAATGCACTTAAGTGTGCACTGTTATGGTGTCTGCTGTTATTTTAAAGGCAACCCTGCCTTGCAGGTTGCTTTTAAAATAAAACTATGTCCATATTCGACTTTGGAATTAAAAGTACTTCCAAAGTTTTAAATTACCTTATTTTTACATATGTCACCCCTAAGGTTTGTCCTACGAGCCTTAAGGGTAGGCTGCATTGTGATAATAAGCAGGTACAATATGCTTTACATTCCCTTGTGGGGGAAATACTGCCAATTTAATGTTTCCCCATTGCAGATTGCTAGCTTCATAGTCTAAATAGGAAAGCTTTATTAAGCAGTAATAAAGCCTAACATTTGACAAGATTGAGCTAAAAATATAGTTCAAAGTCTGAAAATAATAGTTACACTAAATCCAGCAACTTGCCATGGTTGGATTTGTTGTAAATATTACAGTAAAGAAGTTACATAACTGCTTTCCTGAAGTTACCTAAAATCAGCCCTGTAGCAGCCTCTTCTGAGTGGCCAACCTTTACCAGTCTGTACCAAGCTCCTTTGACGAAGTGAAGTAGCCTGGGCTGAAACAAAGAGACCACCTGGTTGGAGAAGTGCATTCAGTGAAAGATGGAGTGACTGTTTATAAGATGCTCTGTGTTTCACAGTACAGACAGCAGTTGCCCGCAATTTTAAGAGAGAAAACAGATCCCCCTGCAGGTGGGTGTATTGAGTGGCTACACCCCCTGCAGGAGGATGTCAGGTGGGTCCATGGGTCCCCCTTATCCCCTCCAGAGGGCTTCCTACAAGTAGTGCACTAACAATGTGCCACCTTTTTGTGACGCACTTTCGGAGCTCCTGCTAAGGGCCTATTTAATTCTGAGCCTATTCAGTGATTCAATCATTGCATGGGGCCATAACCCCATAAAAATAAGGGAACGTCCTCTCAAAATAGCTGTGGTGCCACATGTGCTCCAGCGTTATCAGTATTACAGAAGGGGCCACACAAACGTCTGTTGTTCCTTCTGTAATACCATACAAAGTATGCACACTCCTGTTGTGTCCCCATGGCACTATGCATAATAAACTTTGAGATCTATGACACAGGTTCTACCAACCACCTAGCACTCCTTGATGCAACAGTAATTAGCTCCTTGCCGTACACAAAAACAGGCTTGCCTGATGCGACAGATGCACATTTCAGTATATATTTACTAGAAAATGTCACAGTGCTGTACTGCGAACAATTTTGCAGCACTACCCTGCCCACGGGGATGCACTATATTTACAAGAATATGGAGCACCCCTGCGTTTTCCTTTGCGCTAAAAAAAGCTGGCTAGTGCCAACACAGACACCCTTGTGCCATAGTACAAGGGTGCCTGCATTTCTAACAAAACATAACTCAGGTCTCTGATTATGTTGCTATAAAAAATAAATTTAAAATGAATGGGAAATACAGTTGTATGCTTAAATATGAAGTGTAAATGATGTTGGTAATCATGCCAAGTAGCCATTAGGGGGGCAACATTTTATTAACGCTTGTGAAATTTGAGAAGTTATCAAATTTCTACTTACACAAAATTTGTAAAACTTATGACAATTCTTACTACTAAATTACACATAATGTTTGCTTGGGGCTAATATTTGGAAAAGAAATGTCTTGCTGAGAAATATTTTCTGTTAAAAAAATTGTTTCGTACCAGTATTTTGCATGGTGCTTAAGTGAGATATGGGCTTATATAAAAATTCCACGAGGTATCAAACAAAAATATTTTGCGTCATTCACATAATTTTTGTACAATTTTGCAATTGTCACATTTAAGGAAAACAATGCATGAATTTGCATACCCCTGGTAATCTTGGATCCACATTTGAAGGCTATTGACAGACGTCTTTCTTATCAGTTCTTTCTATTGTGCAGTGTAGATAAAAAAATGTGTGCGTTGGAGTAATGTCCTGTTTGAAGCTGTATTCTCAATTTGTTCATTATACACATCTTGCAGGTAATTGTACACTGCCCATATGCTGGTCCTTTGTAATCTTTTGTAACTCTCGACAATGATACACTACCATCACTTTCATAAAACCGCCATTTATGCATTGATTTTTGATACATTACATGAGAATTCAGTTGACACATAAATGAAAAGCTGCTGCACTATATATAAACCAAAACGTCAAATAAATGCCACTGTCACCTCCTCCTTTTCAAAGGAAGTAATCTTCAAACTCTTCCTTTTATTCAAAAAGCATAATAGAAGATTACTGTGTAGGAGGCAAATGTAATTATTTTTCAACTTTTTATTTTCTATTTTAAGCCATCTTATTTTTGAACGAAAAAATGAAGAGTTTGTTGTATAAATGAACACACTATGTATGTGAACGCTGCCATTGACCCCTTCGCTGCCAGGCCGATTCCCCACCCTGCGCTACGTCTTTTTTTGGGCTGTTTGGGGTAGTTCACACTCAGGCCCCAAGGTATCAATGCCAAATTTGCCTCTTTTTTCCCCAGCATCCTATAGATTCTGAGGTTTGGCTTTGTGGGTTCCCCCGGAGGGGACAGAGAAATTAGCAAAAAGTGCTGCAGAAAAAAGTGTCTGTTTTTCTTTCCCTGCAAATGGCATCAACAAAGGGTTTGCCTTGCTAAAATCACAACTTTCCCAGCTTTCCTGAATAGGCAGACTTGAATCAGGAAAAATCATTTTCAACACAGTTTTGGCATTTTAACAATGCTAGTGACATGACAGTTTGTGGATCCCTGAGGTCATCAGGACCCCCTATTATACCTTAAATGGCCTATCTGTAGCTCCCAGGTGCCATTTCTAACCTCTAGGCACCCATGTTAGTAATATTTGTGACATTATTATTCCTTATTCAGCTTCAAAGGTACAAAGTCACTTCTTTTACCCAGAGCTATTGAAATCTGATCGGGTAAGATTTCAGGTTTTTCCCTTGGCTGGAGGTGGGGACAAAAAAAAAAAGAAAACTTCATCCAAAAGGTACATGAACCCCTTCACAGTATCAGATCTGACCATTCGGCATCTCTGTCCCATTTCTAGCCTGTAGGCATCTGTTTTAATAATATTTGTGACATTTGTAGTTGTTCAGCTTTAAGGGGAGAAAGACACTTCTTCTACCCAGGGCTTTGGAGTTCCAAGTCGTGTAAGATTTCAGGTTTTCTCATTGGCTGGAGGTGAGGGGAAAAAACTTCATCCAAAATGTACATAAACCCTTTCACATTATCAGATTTGAGCAGTCAGTGTCTCTGGCCTTTTGCTAGCCTCCAGGCATCTGTTGTAATATTTGTGACATTTTGAGTTGTTAAGCTTCAAGGGGACAAAATCACTTCTACTCAGGGCAATAGAGTTCTGAGTCAGGTAAGATTTCAAGTTTTCACCTTGGTTGGAGGTTGGGAAAAAACCTTCATCCAAAAGGTACATAAACCCCTTCACAGTATCACATCTGAGCCTTCAGTGTCTGTGGCCCATATCTAACCTCCAGCCATCTGTTTTAGTAATATTTGTGACTTTTTTGAGTTGTTCAGCTTTCAGTCAAAATCTTTTTAGGTTTAATAAGCTTAATTGAATAATAACAGTTACAGAAAAACAACAAGCCATGAATATAATATATATAATATAATATAAGAGTAAAGAAGTGGAGAGGCAATAAATTAAATTAAAATAGAAAGCTTGTTTTTTCATTTTGATGACAGCATAGGGAAAGGGGAAAGGAAACGAAGTGAATCAAGTATGAATGAAATCTAAGTCTATAGCTGAAGATCAGAATATAGTGAAAATAACTATTTAAACGATAAAGAGATAATCAAATAACCAATAAACAATGTAATACTGAGAAATAATGTAGAGGAAAAAGCAGAGATAATAATAGTTTATGGTGGTTGAAAGTTTTCAGAGATTACGCATCACACTAGTACTTGCAATTCTAGTTAAATAATTTTTTTAATATTTATTTATTTTTTGTCATTTCAACAAAAAACGGACATACAGTACCCAATAAGTATAAGTAAATTCATAATGTCTTAGTATCAGTTACAAAATTAGTGATACATTTGCTTAGTTCCAGTCGAGCACACGTACAATCTCCTGCAATCTTTGCTAGTCTAACAGTCTAGCGTTGCTTCGTGTTTAGTGATTTAGCCTCTCTTATTTCTTATCTAATTGTTACATTACAGGTGCCTAGTACCTGTTGTAGTGTCAGGGGGAGTTGTCTAGATTTTGTGCCGCCACTAGGGTCGCCATGAAGGGCATGTGCTGCTGCTTAATCAGGAGGGGGGGCCTGTCCGCTCTTCCAGCTTCTCCGGGTCTGTAAGCTGGTACGTGTGTAAGGGGTCCCAGATATCTCTAGACCTAGAGGATGCAGGGAGCAGTTCTGCATTTGTAAGCATCTGTTCCTGCCAGAATAGGAGGTCCCGGAGCCATTCTTGGAACTTGTGTGCTCGTCCTCTGCCCCATCTACACACCACCTTCTATTTGGCCGAGTGTAGTCTAAGCGTCTCATATCGTCGATATGCTGCTGGTGTGTCTGCCGTGTATCCTAAAAGCGCTAAACTACAGGTGTTTGTGTTAGTGTTGCAGAAGTCATCTGAGCTACCGCCTCGAAGACTTGTCCCCAAAATAGCTGGATCTTCGCACAGTCCCAGGCCAAGTGCAGGAAGCCCGCCGCCTCCTGCCCACATCTGTCGCAAGCGTCATTGTTTCTTAATTTGAATTTGAAGAGTTTGACGGGGGTGTAGTGTAATCTCTGAAGGTATTTAAAGTGTATATTTCGCAGCCAGCTGCTGGCTGACACATTACTTGTCTGCTGGCAGCAATAGGCCCATTTCTCGTCCTCTATGGGTTCCCCCAGTTCTCGCTCTCTGTTTTCCATGGCAGTCCCTGTATGTGTCTGCGTCGTCATCTGCGTAGCATGATAAATTAAAGATACTACGTGAGAAGGGCTTGTGGTCTGTAGCAGTCGGTGCAGTGGGGCCATCTTGTGGGTTCGCCTGGGAAGTTGTAGGTGGCAGCCCTAATGCTCTGCCTCAGTTTTACGAACAGAGGCAAAGGTTGCACTTAATATTGCACGACCGCCAAATGGAGCATGAAGGGTGGGGGCTTGAACCAATAAGTTACATAGTGCGCCTGCACACTAAGATAATATAGTTCAAAGCCAGGGACTTCAAATCCTCCCTGCCCGTGAGGCAGGGTCAGGATCTCCCACTTCAATCTGGGCTGTTTCCCTCCCCAGGCGAGCCGTATCATCTAAGTTTTCAAAGTTTTGAAGAATGTTGGTCCCGGTGCATGGGGGATGTTAACAAATAAGTATAATAGTTTAGGCAGGACCACCATCTTCATCAGGGAGATTCTCACTGCCATGGACAAAGGCAGGGCCACCCATCTTGTCACTGAGTCTATTATGTGTTCCATTGTTTTCCCATAGTTCGCCCGAAGAAGCCCCGAGCCTCCTCTGGTACTACTTTTCTCAGGTACTTCACTTCCCTTGAACAGCACTCTATGGGGTAGTCCAAAGGATATGGATGGGTAGCAGCAGTGAGAGGGAACATCTGAGACTTTTCCTAGTTTATTTTGACTCCCAACAGTTCCCCGAAAGCAATTAACTCCTTTAAAATTGGATTGAGGATGGTCTGGCGTTCATGCACATACAGTGTGATGTAATCTGTGCATAGTGAAAGCAGTACATGCCTAGTGGGATATTCCAGGGCCCAGTCTCGGTGGTGCTGCCTAAGGTATGCCTCCAGCGGTTCAATGGTGAGGGCAAATTAGAGCGGTGATAACGGGCACCCCTGGCGTGTACCCCTGGTAATGGCAAAAGAAGGGGAGGTGGCACCATTTATGGTCACTCTTGCATTCGGTCGAGTGTAGAGTAGCCGTATCCATGATAGAAAGCTGTGTGGCATTCCCATCCTCTGCAGGATGCGGAACAGATAATCCCACTCCACCGAGTCGAATGACTCAGTGGCATCGAAAAATACTGCAGCTGCTTCGAGATCTGGGTCAATGTCCTGCATTACTGCAAACAGGGTTCTAAGATTATGAGAGGTATCGAATCCTGGCACGAAACCCGCTTGGTCAGGTAGGACCAACGCTGTCATAAGAAGGCTCAGCCGGTTCGCAATTAGTTTAGCTAATATTTTAATCATGGAGAGTGGTGGTCTATAGGATTTGCATCTTTTAACCGGCTTTCCAGGTTTAAGTATGGATTTTATTGTGGCCTTCCTCATAGTGGGCGGCAGTTACCCCAGCTCAAAGTTTGAGTTTGAGTATTGGGGCAAGATTATCTATATATGCTTTATAAAAATCTGCTGGTATGCCATCGGGACCGGGGGCCTTAACCATAGCGGAGCTGCATAATTGCTGCGCAAATTTCGTCTAACTCGAATTCAGCAGAGAGGAATTCTCTCTGGGAGCCTCCCCGCCAGCCTAATAAAATTGGTTCCAAATACTGCTGCAAAATTAACGGATGCTGACGCATTGAGGTATATAGCAAAGAATAGAATGCCTATAAGGTTTGGAGGATACCAAACGTGTCCCTGACTGTATCTCCTTCTGGTGTCTGTAGTTCAAGGACATAGCTTTAGAATCGAGGCCTACGGATCTGTTCAACTAGCGCTCTCTCAGGTTTTTCACCTTCGCCATACCAGCGAGGCTTAAAATATTTGCCCTGGAACTGACATTCTCTGTCTGCTGTTTCTTGATATTCAGTTATTTTATCTCTGAGAATAATGGATTTCGGCGGGGTTGGCAAGTGGTCAGTGTCTGTCTCTAGTTGTATGATCTCTTTCTTTAATCTTTTAAGTGTTGTACGCAGGTCCCTAAGCCCTCCTTTCCCCTTGGCAATGAATATTCCCCTAGCGGTGACTTTAAACGCCTCCCATACCGTCATCATGTGTTGCACCGAGCCCGTATTGCGCTGGAAAATATCTTGAATTTCCTGGTCCATTTCAGCTCGGAATGCCATATCTAAAAGCATGGTGGGGTTCAGGCGCCAAGACAAGTGATCACTGGGGATTGGTCTGAATAGGTACGAGCCAAATGTTTCACCCTGGTCAGCTTGGTGCTAAGCCCTCTAATAATTACCCAGTAGTCCACTCTGGAGCATGACCCATGTGCTGCTGTGTAGCATGTGCCCTCCCTTCTCTCAGGGTATGTGTGTCGCCATGCATCTATTAGATCATGTTCCGTCAATATATCGCATACTTGGTGCTGGGTGCGGGTGTAGTGATGTGGTTGTGGTCGTGGTCGTGATCTATCTAGCGTCGGGTTGAATGCAGTGTTAATGTCCCCCCACATTAGATGCGTAGACCCTAAGTCTGTGATTTTCCCCCATAAAGTGGCGAAAAAGGTCAGATCATCGATGTTAGGTCCATAGCAGCTGACTAGCGTGACCGACCGTATGGACTGTTCTTTTAAACTTGAATCGCTGTGCCTCGGGAATAGGTGGAGTAGGATGCGAAGCAGCTATACCCTGCCTATTTCGCAGCAATTTTCTGTGGGCGTTGAGGATCGAGGTGGACCTCCTGCAGCATCGCTACTTGTATGGAATGTCTGTCGAGGTATGTCAGTATTTGCCTGAACTTGCATGGGTTTCCCAGTTCCCTAATGTTCCAGGTAAGAAAGCATATATCAAGGGGTCTGCCAGTGCTCGCCATTTGGCTCCCTTATCATGTTTATTCACCTTTGGCGCTCCACATGTGCTGGGTTCCGTGTGCTGCGAAAGTCAGACTATTCGGTTAGTGTTTTGCAATGCGCCTACTCTGTGTGCTAACTGGAAATTCTGATACATATATCGTGTTGTTATCCATTGAACTTATGCTCAAGCATTCCCTTAGACCTCCCCCACCCACATCGACAACTCAAACTTGTTGTGAGTACTATACCCTCCCATGTATTCTAATAGTCAAGCTCACCATAAAAAACAGCATTAAAGTCTACTCAGGTTATCTCAAGAGAGATTTGTTTCCCTGTAGAGCACAGAAAGAGGGGGGAAGTTACAGTAAACTGGGGGTTCACCCTGTGGGATAGCATCAGAGGGCGCATCTACACACCTCCACCTCTCCCAAGGTCTGGGGCTGGGCAGGGGGCCCAGGGATTCGAATTTGCGTGCTCTCCAATTTCACAGCATAAATGCTGTGGCAGGTAATTATTCAATCAAATATTATGAATTTCTGCTTACATCCTTACAAATTTAAACCCAATCTATGTATGCAAAGTTCGCATTGAACAGCATCAGTTGCATGGTACTCATGGCCAGTCTCATATGTATATGATTAGTCATTGTTGGACAGTTGCGAAGAGGATCTGGTCTCCGTATCATCGATCTCTCGGTTCAGTTTCTGTTTCTTCAGTTTCTTTAGATAGTCCTCCACCTGCTGCAAGTTGGTGTAGAAGTGTTGTTTCCCTTGATGTGTGATCCGGAGACGAGCAAGGTACATCATCGCATAATCAATGTGCGCTTGCATCAATTTCCGCTTAACCAGCGCAAATTTTTCCAGGCCTTTTGGCCAGTAATCGTAAAGTCCAGATACAGTGCGATAGTGTGTCCGTCGAATGTCAGCTGCTGTTTTGTTCTCACCAGCCGCAGTGCTGTGTCGCGGTCCCTATAATTAAGCAATCTGGCAATTATAGGTCTGTGCAGCGTTACCGGGTGTGGCCTGTGGCCCAGGGAGCACTGCGCCCTCTTCACCGCCATTTGGGCTGAGAAAGTGTCCGTGCCAAATAGGCCACCAAGCAGTTTTTCGATGTAGTCCTCCATTTTGCCAGTATTGGCACTTTCGGGCACCCCCGGAATGCGGATCTTGTTGCGCAGTGAGCACGCTTTGAGGTCCTTGTTCTTGGCCTCTACAACTTTTTAACAACCTATCCATTTGTGACAGTTGCTTTTTCCTTCGCTGCTCCATTTCACCTACGCGTGCATCGTGCGTCTCCAGTTTTTGGGCCATGAGGTCGATTTGATTGCACATAGTGTCCATCTTGGACTCAATGGAGGTTAGACTATGTTTCATAGTGACTAGTAGGGCTTTTAAGAACTCCTCTGCGGGTTGCAGGGCCCCATCTTGTTTGTCCATGCCTGTTTGCTCTGGGTCCCCCTGAGTGAACGGCGTCTTTCGGGGCTCAAAGGGTAGTTTAGCCTGTTTGGCCTGTGTCCTACCCATAGTGCTTGTGTTGGGTTCACCAGCACCCTTTGGCGCATACAGGAAGGGCTTTGCGGATATATATAGGCCAAGGAGCCTCTCCGCCGCTCCATGGCAGGAGTCAATCGATCCTGCACTTTGTGGCTGATGCAGTGCATTGTAGGGCCTTCCAGTAGTCGCTCTGAGGAAGGGGGAAGAGTCGTCTTCAGGCCCCCCTCTCCTCTCAGTTCACAAATGGATCTTGGCAGTATCTCTGGCTGCACCTCCCCCACCCGTGCAGAGCTACAGGACTCCCCTCCGAGCCTCAGAGGTACGTGCGCTTATCTCCGATTCGCATTAGGCTTTACCGCAGGGCCTTAGTTACCTCTTTGTCTGTCGGGACCTGCATAGACCAGCGTGCAGGCAGGGTGGCGCAGGCTGTTAGAACCAGCTCATAGGCCACAACCTTCTATCAGGCACCGTTTATCCTCTGCCAATGTTCTGCCTTCTCGGGGTCCAGACGCTCCGTATTCCACAGCCCCCATACGTCGCACAGGTGTAGTGGTGCTCGTTATTTCCCTCGCGGCTTCTACGGGTGCACCTGTGCGTGCGGGGGCAGAGGCCTGCTGGATCTAGTGGGTGACAAATGCAAAAAGAACAATTGATGGACAAAATGCAGAACAATGTCATATATTCACCCCAGTACAGAGATCTGGGCCTAAATCCATCGTTTTTTTGCTCACCATGCCATTCCAGTTTGGACACAGCATCTGCAAATCAGTCTTGATACTGCGCCCAGTGGGAACAGTCCAGCCCTAACTGCCAAGTCAGGTCCTCCCTGGACTAGAAACAAGCATCCTAGGACCAGTTTCGAGCTTTCAGTCCTCATCATCCAGGATAGCTTGACTCCAGTGGCATGGAGAACATGGGACCCACGTCTGAACATACCCGTCCCACTCGAGGTGACAAATGCAAAAAGAACAATTGATGGACTAAATGCAGAGCAATGTCGTACATTCACCCCAGTACAGAGATCTGGGCCTAAATCCATCTTTTTTTGTTCACCATGCCATTCCAGTTTGGACCCAGCCATCTGCAAATCAGTCTTGACACTGCGCCTAATGGGGGCAGGCAGACCCCCAGCTCTGGTCTCCACTCCGGAGGTCCAGGGCCCGTCATTACCCTCCTCTCACCTCTTGGGCTATTGTGACAGGGCCCCTGCCACTTTGCACTCTGAAGCAGTCCCGCAGGTTGGGAGCTTAGCCCCCTTGCACTGCAGCGCGTCGCAGTGCAGCCAGTCTGTTTCCGGGTCTGCTCCCACGCCCTGTATCAAGGCTCAGTGCCAGGCCGGCGCAGATCAGCCTCGTGGGTTTCAAAAGCCTAGTAGGCCACAGGCCACCCCCGCTGCTTTTCCTTTATTGCTCGGCCTCGGAAGCACAGCCACTCTGCGCCCTGCAGAGTCTCTTCGTTCACAGTTGCAGCTGCGCACATCTGCGCTCTCTGTCTCTCTTGCGAGCAGGCTTACCCGATTTAGAGTCCTGCTGTATTGATCTGGGGTGACTGGCGCCTCTGCTCCGTTTTCCCATCTGCGGTTCAGGGGCCGGGGCCACACTGGTGGGATGCAGAAAATGGCTGCCAGCCAGTGCCACATTGCCATCAACAACAACACTGAGCAGGAAGGAAACACTGGGGACAAAGAGAAGACATGTAGACCTATCGCAAAAGCACACCGGCTGCCTATACTGAATGGTCGCCAGCCCAATGGTCACAACAAGAAGCAGGAGGCCTAGAACAAAGAACGCATGCTGGCCTATGGAAAAAGCTCACTGGCTTGCTACACAAAATGGCCGCCAGCCACATGGTCACAAAAACAGCAACCAGCAAGAAGGCATGGCCACAACAAAGAAGACATGGAGGTCTCCCGCAAACGCACACTGCCTGGATACACAAAATGGCCGCCAGCCACAAGGTCGCAGACTCACAACAAGAAGCAGGAGGCCTAGAAAACAAAGAACGCATGCAGGCTTATGTCAAAAGCTCACTGGCTGCCTACACAAAATGACCCTCAGCCACATGGTCACAAAAACAATAACCAGCAAGCACAACAAAGAAGACATTCAGGCCTATGGCAAAGCCCACTTATTGGGTGGATACACAAAATGGCCTCCAGCCACAAGGTCACTCACAACAAGAGGCAGACTGACTGTAAAACAAATAGCACATGCATCCCTATATACAGTCCACTGACCATACAAAATGGCCCCTAGTAAGTGGCCACATGGCATGTGGAACAAAGGCAAATGGTGGCTTATGTCAAACAAACACACTGGCCAGACAAAGGAGGCACAGTAAAACAGAGAACCCAGCATTAATTTAGCAATGCCAAAAATAAAAATTAACAGGGCTAAAAAAATGGTTACACACAAGCTTCAAAGGCATTACCCCACCCAGTACTATACACTGTTTGCAGGATAAAAAACATGAAATACCACAAAATAAAAACATTTTGTATTTCAATCAAAATCCAGACACCACAGAAATAGTTATTTCATGCACCCATGACTAGCACTGGGCCTACTGACTGGAAGGCCAATTGGCAGATTTGGCCACACAGTGAATTAAATCAATATTGCAAAAGTGTTGAAAAACATATAGAAAATGTAGTAAACTGTGCAACATTTTTCCTTTGCAAAAGAGGAAAAATGAAATGCAAAGAAATCACCTGGCCCCTACTGAAACAACAGGCCACCCACCACAATATATTTTAAAAATCCTTTAAAAATACATATACATCCAGGTGCTTGGCCCCAATAAAACAAACAACACCAGTTTTTCAACTTACTTATAAAATCTCAAATACAAAGTCCTTAATCCAATGTGCAGCAGACACAAAGAGTGATCCTTCCAGATCCAAAACCAAATAAAAAGTGACCAGGAGATGGAGAGAGCACTGGGAGGAGCTGCTGAACAGGAACAGGTTGGAGACTCCTGTGCACTTCTTTGCAGTTGGGAAAAAAGTAATTAAAAAAGGACTCCTTCCACAAAAAAACAACGTCAAATGTCAAATTGAGGAGGTTTTTAACTACAAAACGTCATTTTGGGAAGATTTGATGCTTCCTCAGATTGCAGCTGTGGTAGACCCTGCATGTTTGGGATCGCAAATGGCAGAAAACATTGGCCAGAAGTCGCTGGCTCTCCCGAATAACGTGTTGATGACTGCAAAATCTTGCGGGAGCATGCGGCTGGCCAGCAAATCTCGTGGTGCCCGCAAACAGCCCTGAAAATCTCGTGGGCGATCGTGAGTACCCGGCATGTTGCTCCCACATACTCGAAAGGATATTTCGAGCACGCCAACCCAAACAAAACTCTGCTCCGTTGCGGAGTTTGGGGTTATGAGGTAACTCCGCATTCTCCGTGGGACATGGAGTTGCCGAATTCCACAAACTCTGTGAACGGAGCGGGGTTTTACACCTGGGCTTACACTAGACCCATGAAAACTCATCAACTACTGGGGCTGTATTGTATATGCAGTGTATTTTCCTCGATAGCGCTGGGCACACCTATCAAAATGTTTGCCCAGTGCTAACCAGGAAAATGCTCCGCATCATAGTGAATTAGCTGACCCCACCGCAGATGCGAACTTGCACTGCCCTACGGGCAGTGCATTTATGTGCAGATGGCACGGCTACTTAGAAGGTGCTCCGTGGTTCACTGTGCAGGCAGCAACCCGCCTGCACTTTGAAGGGGATCAGAGGTCCCCTTGCAGGCGGGTGCAGAGGGTGACTGCACCTGCCTGCAACGGGATTTTGGAGAGGTACAGGGGTCAATCTTTCCCCCATCTAGAGGGCTGCCATAAGAGAGTGCACTGACAGTGCACCACCTTTAAGGTGGTACACAGTCAGTGCGCCTCTTGACAGCTTCTTTGCCTCTGCGCCCATGTCTGTAATACGGTGTCGGTGAAGAGGCACAGAGATTATTTTATATGCATGGGGCTCCGCGAATCAGGGAAAGCCCTCTGATGTTAGCACTGTGTGCCAGCACTATTGTTATTACAGAAGAGGATGCACAAGCGGCTGCGGCACCTTCTGTATTACTAAATTACTCTGGGGCATGCAAAGCAGGTGCAAATACCCGTTGTGCCCCCGGGGCACTCTGGTAATACGGCCCTGGTATGTAGCAGTTTATGTTTAACTCCTTGATCGCATCTCCTACAAAACTCATATTACAACCTTAAATCATGCTGCATCGTTGTGACAGCTGTGCTACAAATCATAGACAATCTCTTGCTAACCACTTATAAAGATGACCAATGTCTTCTGATATTGCTTTACCTCTCAGCTACCTTCGGCGCCACCAGGCAAACCGTCAGCCAAAAATAAAAGCATCTGACGGTGTCATCATGCACAAAAGCCACTGAGCAGCTACACGTCCCTGTTAAGTGCTTTTAAGAGAAGCTTGCACTGTTGCAAACCATGCTGTAGCTGTGCAGCACGTTAATAACGCTTTTGTAAACCTTTTTTTTATTAAAAAAGCCACCATATTTTCTTTCTCTTCTACTTTTCCCTTATTTATACCTCTCCCCCTTTCTCTTTTTGCATTTTGTTATGTTCTGACTTCTTAGTTCTCTCTGCTTTTGTTTTCTTTCATTCTCTTCCACTTTTTTTTATTTTACTACCTTTACTTCCACTTCCGTATCATTCATTATACTTGTGTATTTAAATTTTGTTGACAGCCTCAAAATTCTCCCTTTCCTCATTCATGTTACGTTTTACATGGTCTGTATTTACTCACACCTTCTAAGCATTACCATTCAGCCTTACTATTCAGCAATTAAATGCAGCACCGGTAAGTCGAGCAGATAATGCATGCAGTCAAGACAGCCAAGAATAGAAAGTGAAACGGTTCACTACATCAGATATCTCAACTTGGAATACAAAGAAGGGAATCAATGTGTGTTTTTAGGTTGCTCGCATTTTCAAAAGCAACCAATGGTAGACAGCACACTGTTAGCGAATCTGAGTTTGGGCTGCTCCAAGGGAGCAACTCGAGGCAAGAAACTCCCTGCTTCCTTTGTTTATTTATAGAGTTTTGTACCTGTTCATTTGTTGGAGTATTTCAGCATACCACCCTGGTTTCCGGTCTTGCTGACTTGACGATTGGTATTTTTTACCAACATTTGTCATTGCTTCTGTGATTAATCATTGGTGCCTTAACTGAAGAAGTGATATAATTACATAATGTGTACAATAACAGTGCTTAGAATGAATTTGGCATTATAGTTGAACGTTAATAAGAAGTTTATAATAGACAGTGTATTTAAATACACTACAAAAAATAATATGTCAATGTGATAAAATATACTCAAGCATATAGAGATTTACTCAAATTATGTGTACCTGTTCTTAGAGTTTACAGGTGTGTCTCACTATGAAACTTTGAATCTGTAGTATCATATGAAGACTGGATTTATCTGTGTCTGTCAATAGCTGTGTCCAGGTGTGATGAGTGCTTAGGAAAGACAAATTGTGACTTATATTACATACATTTCCATATTCCAGCTTCAAAATACAATTTCATTATTAGCAGAAGAAAAAGTCCTCAAGGGCTGTCATTTCACATCATTTAAAATGTTGTTTACTGACTAATGCAACAGTGACAAACAGCACACTCAGAATGCAATGATGACTCTTATGAAATTTCCTATATAACAATCGGCCAGGGTCAATTAGTACTACTTATGTATCAATGTATTTATTGCCAGCACGTGCCATCCTAAATTAAATGCAGTGCCTTTACACGTGCTTGTGCTCAGTGGTATTTGACTCTCTGGGCCCATTTTGTGAGCTAATTACTGAGGCACACGAATATTTGCACACTGAATTGAATACAGACCGTTGTGTCCCTGTGAACCTATCTTGACTGTAAAGTCAGCAACAGTTCCTACTTCAGAAGGCCTTCAGTTGTTTTAATCTCTTTGCCTTCTTCCAGTAGTCACCATCTTTAATTGTTATGCCCCTTATATATACAGCACTCAGTTGGGTAAGCTATTTTTCCTATGAATTGCCTGGCAATTCATACATTAGCTGAATGAATAAAAAGATTTGTAGCATCTTCTTTCTCATCCAGGACTGAATATCGGAATGGCAAGACTGGAGATTGCAGAATGTACTGTATGGGACAGTTCATGTAGAAAGCTGGCTCTGTATACTTTACCAAAGTCAGGTATAGTGTGTACAGAGTCCAGGGAGTCCCCGGAGGTATAGCAGAGGCTAAATTAGGTAAGTACTAACAGCTCTCTTTGTAGTAGTGTGGGCAAGCAATTCAGCTTATCCAGAGGGTGTGTTATGCATTTATTGTATTCACTCAATCATGACTGAAGACACCCACTTAGAGACTGAATCCAGAGCAATTGAGTAAGTATAAACAAGGTGTACCTGCATTTTATTTCTAGAACCAAGCAGGACTTGGTACAGGTAGGTAAAATATACTTTTGATGCAGCCGGATTCTTATCTACCTTACCATCACCAAGAATCCTCTCAGGTAGCCTGGATCTTTTTATCTGCTAAATAGTGTAGAGGGGAGGAAAACAAAATTCAACTCTTAGTCAAGCAAATCAAATTCAAACTCTAAAAGGACCACTGACTCTGAATCTCAAAATTTAGGGGTTTATTACAAAGCCAAAAATAATTGCACATACAAGCACCTCAGCACGAGGTTAAGGAAATAAATGGGTACTAATACAAAAAATATTCTACGCAGGAGTCTCATCCGACTCAGAATAAGAAGAGTTGTCAGCTCCAGTATCATCAAGCAAGCAATAATCACTCCAATTTCTACATTAGAAGTCATTAACCTAAAAGGAAAATCAGTTAGTCTATCCCTACTCTATCTCTAAGGTGACATCCCTACTGACCATTTTTCCTCCCAGGCAGGAGAGTAAAAGGTGTCAGAAGTGAAGACTACCTTAGAAGTGCACTCACTTAGTCAGAGCTCGTTCTAAGATGCTCCTTCTAGCTCCCCATCTAAACGTCGACTGCTCAACCCACAGGACACTGTCCCTAATTAAAAATCCCCAAAACATAGAACACGCCCTCCGGCACACCTCTTCAGCCAGGTATTCTTCCAGTAGTTTTCCACTGAAACTTGTCTCTCATCCAACAACGGTTGACATGTCCTTGGGTCCCAGGCACCTTCTCTGCCGAAAGTATCATCCCTACATTCCAGTATACTCCCATATTGGCTTCTCGTATCATCCTAACTCCTAGAACAAAGGGTTAGTCTCTCTAACGAGCTAAGTGTCCTTGCACCTGCAACAGAAACATGGTAACGAGAAACTTTACACTTCTCTGAGATTTTCTAACGTCTTGAAACCCAAAACCTTACCAAGGGAAATCATTTTCGGCCTACAATATTTAGCTAACATAAGAAACGAACAGGCCTTTCTCTTAAACGTATATGCGATCAGGCCTTTACACAATTTAAACAAACACTTCTAAAATCACACTATAAGCATTAACTTCATTACACTTTATATATGGATAAGCAAACTACATGTGCAGACTTTAATATGATGCACGTTTAAACCTAATGCATCACGTTACATGAAAACCATCATTATGGGTTGACTAATATACATTTGCAGTGAACTACGACATTTCCCTTCATGAAAGGCATGGCTGCATCTCTAATCACACTATTATGAGCAGATTTGAATAATACATTTCTAAGTCACAAATTACTATGAGTCATTTAACATATGTAGGTGCGGACTAATAGTGATTATGATGCACCCCTACAATTTTCAGAATAACGTGGCGCTCTATCAGTTCCCCCCTTTGATGACTGGTGTCATCACACCATTTCACTAGTTCCTTGGAGAAAGACCCGACCTAACCAGTACTTGTTGCCATCCTCCCCCGTTGGGGTCTCTCCCTATTCTTAAGGTTCTGCTATTGACTGTCCTGCAGTCTGGCCTTTCACATTTCACTCGCTCTGAGAGCTCTCTCAACTCTGTTTCCCCTATACCACTTATGAGCTCTGATGAATCCTCACATACAAACCACACAAACCACAACAATGATAAGTGGTTTTAACACAAAGCGAAGAAACCCCTTCCCTAAGCTAGCAAACCAACTTCCAACATGACCAAATCATTTATCAATCTTTTCCCACACACCCTCTTCGGTCAAATCCTCTATCTCATGATGGATTGTGGTAATGTTGCTTATATATTTCTCCAGATCCTTGCTGTTATCTAGGATTTACATACAGCATTCCTGAACTTTCAATAATTTACAGACTCCACCCTCTTTTGCTAATAATACATTTAAAGCAAGACGGTTCTGCAAAACCATCGTCCTTATCGATAACATCTCTCTATCCACAAGTAACAGTGACTTTGCTGTATTCATCAACAACTCATCTACCACAGTCGCCAATCTTCTGATCTTCACATCGTTCAAAACCACCCCCAAACTCGGTATCATCCCTCCAAAAATATCTCCAATCACTGCTCCTGTACTCGCAGTTCTCTTTACTCTTGGATGCTGTCCATCCTCCAAAAGCTCCAGATCCTCTGCATGGTAAATCTTCGGAAAAATGATTCCCAAATAGCACGTAGCATACCAATTCGCAGGCAACCGGACATAGGCATTCTTTCCACACACATAATAAACGGTTTAAATCACCTGCACAGAGCCTTGCAAAAAGTTCTTAGCAGACTCTTCCATGGTAAAAACATGATCACACGTACTCTGTCCCACCGGAACCTTTTCATAAGAAGTCTGGTAACGTCTCACACACAACTTTCCTCTCTGCTCCTTGTCCAATGCTATAGGACCATAACTCCCTTTGGCTCTGTGTGACCTTTCTTCATCAGTCCAATCTACTGTGCTGTCTCCTGTATTTCATGGTTGTGTTAGTTTTCTATATCTATCTTCTACCTGATCTACGAATTTCTTCTCTACATCTGACAATGAACAGGTCAAGTTATACCGATGAGCATAAGCGGTATCCAGTTCCAAAGATGGTATGAAAAACTTCCGAAGTCTGTCTTCTGACTTATAATAATCATACTTATTCAAATGCTTGTAAGCTGGGACCTCAGGAAGCACTGCATCGTAATTGGAAAAGAAATACTCGAACTGACCTCTGTCATAAAAGATACTAAGTAAAAAACTAAATGAAATTCCATACGTCAGTGGAAGATGTTGATATCTAATACCTTCGGCCACTGAAGCAGGTAACTGCATACACACGTAACAGTCTTTCGCATCCACGTACTCATATAGCAGCTTCGCATATCCACTAAGATTAAAATCACCGCTAGACAAATCTATGTGAAATCTACGACTCTCTTCGATTAGTAAAGCTCTTTCAGCTCCTATAGTGACCTCCTTTTGGCTAGAAGTGGTAGGTGTAGGTGTTCCCTGTACCCCCACTTCCTGCTCATGTGAAACGATATATGAAGCTATAACTATTATGATTATAGAAACTATCACTCCACCTACAAGTGTACCTACTACTACGATGAGTATTTCCAGCATCCATGATCTCGCTTTCAGACGCAAACAATTAAGTGTCTCTTTTCTCCTCCAAACGGCACTTGCTAACAAGTTCGAACAATACTTCAAGAGCTGGAAATACCCTTGCAATTTCAGTTCCTTATTTACACAGTCCACAAAAGACTTCCCTAGCCCTCTTTCGTCGTCTTGACGGAAAGTCCCTACATTTTCTCTTCTTCCACTCGGGCCTAGGTTATCTTCTTTATAGACTTTTATTTACAACAACGTTCACTTTCAGTCCAAAATAAGATCAGCTCCCAGAATCTCTAAAACATGCTACAAAAGTTCAAGACGAAGCGGTGGCACATATCCAAATGTTGGAAAAACCAGCTTCTCCAGGATTAGATCACTGATTCTGCTTAGACGTGGAGGATTCGGAATAGTGAGAGTCAGTATTCCTGCGATCTCCACTCCCGGGACCAACAGCAAAACATCCACTTTCAAGTTCGGAAACTTGCTGACCAACGTCAAAGACGTCAGTCTCCCCAAGCTCACCACTCCTGGCATCAGTCACAACGTATGTCCACTCCGGTGAGGCGTATCTTTGACGCGGCACTCTTGTTCTCCTGGATCTTCTCAGACCACCTCGGGCTTGCTCTTCATCACTCTGTTCAGAATCAGACGTTTCAGAAACTGGGGCAAGATCTCTTTCAGGTGCCAACCTCAAGTTCAGCCACCTCTGGCTCACGGGCCAAACCTCTTCTGCTCTCGTGGCACTTCTGCTCTCCCTCTGGGTAGCCTGTGCACTACTTCCTTCTTCGGGTGAATTTGACTCTAGTCCACCCACAGCAATACTTTCTCAGTCCGAGTCAAATTCGGGGCATTGATTGACACAACCCCTTTCAGCTCGATCCAGTGCACAACCAACTGCGTCAGCAACCCTCACAGCTTGATTTGTCCTCTCAAATGGCCCTGCCACCTCAGCTGGATTTTCATTCACAAGAGCGGCTGTTTCTTCCAAGGGTGCTGGGACTCTGCGGGTATGGGAGGCATGCACCCAGTTATGCAACCCTCCACACTTCACTGCCGTGTTCATGAACAGTATTACCTGGTACACGCCACGCCAACGAACATCCAGGCAGCTCTTCCTCACGTTTTTGCGAACCAGCACCCAATCTCTCGGGCACAGGTCACTTGAGGCTGTAACAGTTGCTGCTTGCACCTGGTGAGACACAGAGCGGACTACATCAGCCAGTCCCTTGCAGTAATCGAGAATTAAATCATCAGTGATGCTAATTAGCGAGGTAGCAGGTATTGCTGGTAATCGCTTTGCCCTCCCCATCAGGATCTCATGAGGTAATAACCCCATCCTCCTATCTGGAACACTACGAAGGTTCATGAGGACCAAGGGCAGTGCATCAGGCCATTTCAAAGACGTCGAAGTGCACACTTTTGCCATCCGTACTTTCAAAGTACCATTAGTCTGCTCTACAATCCCAGAAGCTTCTGGTTGGTATCTGCAATGTAACCTCTGATCCACATTCAAGGCAGCAAAATGCAATTTCATGCTCTCACTGTGGAAATGTGTCCCTCTATCTGATTTCAAAGAGGTCGGGAAACCAAACCTCGTGATAAGCTCCCTCAACAATAGTTTAGCTACAGTGAGTGTGTCACATCTACGTGTTGGGTAAGCCTCCACCCACCTTGAGAAAACACATACCACAACTAAGATGTACCTCTATCCATTACACTTGGCATCTCAATGAAATGCAACTGCATTCTATTGAAAGGCCCTCCTGACCTTCCGATGTGACTCAAAGTTACAGCAGTCTTATTTCCTGAATTCATCTGTTGACACGTGACACACCTCTGGCATACAGCTTCAGCAACTGCACGAAACTTTGGATTGTACCATTTCTGTCTTGCAACCCTGCCAAGATGTACTGCACCGTGTATCAATCTTGCCATTGGGCTCAACAAACTTTCCGGCAACACAGCTCGACCATCACTCGAGACCCACACATCCACATCTCCTTTCTCACATCCTGATCGTATCCAGCCACCTCGTTCTTGGTCGGTAACCTCATCCTGCAATCGATTTAGTTCCTCCGAAGTGTCTGCCATGGCTATCATCATGCTGAGCTTCGTTCTTTCTTGGCTTTCTCCAGTGTAACCTCCTGTGATTATGCATCCTTGTTTTGCGCCGAAACGAGCAACCTCATCTGCATAGTTATTACCCAATGAAACAAAATCAGTCCCTCTCCCATGAGCAGAACATTTGACAACCGCAATTTCCTAGGGACACTGTAATGCTTCCAGCAATTGCCTCACATATTCCCCATTTCTGATGGGCGAACCTGAAGGCGTCATGAAACCTCTCTGTGACCATAGCTGCCCAAAGTCATGAACCACACCAAACCCGTACTGACTGTCAGTGTAGATCGTTATCCAAATCTGATCAGCCGCCAAACAAGCACAAGTCAAAGCAATGATTTCAGCTACCTGTGCAGAGTGTTCTCCCTCTAAACAAGCAGCTTCAACAACTCCAGTGATGGTACATACAGCAAATGCTGCGCTTAATCGACCAACATTGTCTCTTAAGCATGAACCATCCAGAAAGAGAATTTCATCTGGATCGAGGAGTGGTTCATCGACAATGTCTGGTCTCGGTTTGGTGCATAGTTCACTCACATTGAGACAGTCATGGTCCTCACAATCTTCATCATCTGCATTTGGAATGGGCATCAATGTCGCAGGATTCAAAACAGAACACCTCTTCAAAGTCACATTTTCTGCCGCATAGCATAGCATAGCTGCTAGCCTGTTAATCTGTTATTTGTGAGATGCTGTGTTTTGGTCCTCGTCATCAACAGTTCAAAAGAATGTGGCACATAAACTGTAAGTGGATGTCCCATGACAATACTCTCACACCGTTCAATACTGACACCTGTTGTAGCAACGGATTTGAGACATCCGGGCTACGCAGAAGCTACTGGATCTAAAGTAGCTGTAAGGTAGGCAACTGGTCTACGGACACCTCCATGATTCTGAGTCAAAACTGACAATGCGCAACCTTCAAATTCGCAACAGAACAACAAGAAAGCCTTGTTGTAATCAGGCATTCCCAAAGCTGGAGCACGAGACATAGCCTCTCTCAGCCTTAAAAACGGCATTAAACAGTCATTGTACCATGGTACCGGATCACTCACATCCTTGTGCGTCAGCCGCTGTAAAGGCTTCGCTTCAAAGGAGAAGTTGGGAATCCATTGGCGACAATAGCCAACCATCCCCAGGAACATCCTAACCTCTCTCTGTGTGGTAGGCACAGGCATGTTCATAATTGCCTCAATGCTATCTAGTGACACCTTCCTCTTGCCCTTCTCCATTCTGTGACCCAAATACTGCACTTCATTCAGACAGTACTGCAATTTGTTTGGGGACACTTTGTGTCCGTTCTCTGCCAAATGGTTCAGTAAAGCAATGGTATCAATCCTGCAAGCGTCATCGGTTTCTGATGTAACAAGCAAGTCATCGATGTATTGCACCAGAACTGAGTTCTGTGGCAACGCGAAACTCTCAAGATTCTTCTTCAAGATATGATTAAAGATCGATGGACTCTCTGTGTACCCCTGGGGAATACTACACCACGTTAACAAACAATTTTCCAGTCGGAAAGCAAAAAGAAATTGGCTTTCCTCATGGAGTGGAATCGAGAAGAATGTTTGCAATAGATCAATCACTGTAAACCACTCAGCTTCACATGGAATCTGAAACAGAATCACAGATGGATTCGATACCACTGGACAGCATGGAACAACTATCGTGTTGACCTTTCGCAGGTCCTGCACAATCCTGAATTTCCCACTCGGTTTCTGTAGTCCCCTGATAGGTGAATTGCATGGGCTACCCATGATCTCCTTCTATGCACAAGTGCTGATTAGCAACTTTAAAGGTCGCATCATCATCCTTCGTCCGTACTTCAACTCCCTTAGGTGTGCAATAAATGGTACAATTTAATTTGCACAGCAGGTCTCTACCTAACTGGCAAACTGGACTCCAGTCACACACCACAAACTGGTGTCGATCTCGGAAAGTTCCTATTCTCACAGGAATTGGCTCTGTTAATGGACTGGTCATTTTCTAATTCGCTACTCCAACAACTTGGATCGATTGTCCTGAAAGGGGTAGGTTAGGGACCACTGCGGATCTCACAGTAGACGGGGTAGCACCAGTGCCAACCAAGAAGGTGGCAGGATGACCACCTATATCTGCTTTTACAAATGGTCCCCTCTGGTCTACCTCCAAGACTGCTCCAAGTGTGCAGTCTTCCTCCCCTCTCAGGCACCTTCATGCCAACGGGTCTGGGCTGAACTCATCAAACCCTTCGAACAAGGGCATCTGTTGGTACGTCCGAGTTCCCTGCTGAACCTGTTGAAACCTAGGTGGCTGGGAAACTTGCGCCTGCGGACTGAACGTCCCTCCTTTCATCGACCTTGGTCAAGTCACTGTAGGGACTGCTTCAGGTACAGGTACCTGAACTATCTCTACCTCCTGCTGCACCTGGTTAATCGGGTTCAAAGGACACTCGCGTTTCTAATGTCCAATCTGGTGACAAAGATGACACGCAGTGGTCTTCTTCAATGTCGCCACATCCACTCCTGTCTTGGGATCAACTGACTTTGGTCTTCCCTGACCTTGGACATTCTGATTTCCTCCTTGATTATTTCCCTCTCTCCTTCCTAACATCCC
Organism: Triturus cristatus; assembly: GCF_964204655.1. Lineage (NCBI taxonomy): Eukaryota > Metazoa > Chordata > Amphibia > Caudata > Salamandridae > Triturus > Triturus cristatus. The sequence continues at coordinate 1,301,403,342 of NC_140591.1, read as the reverse complement.
TCCGCTAGGCTGAACTTGAGCCGTTTGCATCTGAACAAGCATCAATTTGTCTTTCAACATCCTGTGCTTCGAATCTACCTCATCACTGCAGTATCTGGCATACCGCAAGATCTCATCCACCGGCTTGTTCTGTCAACAGATCTGATGTTGCTGTATCATGAGACTAACTTCTGGTCTCAAACCCAACACAAACTTCGAAACAAACTGTCCCATGTCTTTTGAATCTAAAGCATCTAATCCACTGTACTGTTTGAAGGCCTGCAAAAGGCGTTCATAGTACTTGTGCACTGTCTCTTTTGGTTCTTGGACAGTCCGATCTATCTTAACCCAATCAATATCCTGAGGTGAAATTTTCGATTTTAACCACGTGATCACTTGCTCAAACTTTTTCAAAACTATGGGTGACGGACCATTCGTGATAGGATTCCTTTCTGGCTCTGAAGTCGGCCATTCAACAGCAATCTTACATGGGGACCATTGGTCCTCTGGAACCACGATGTCAAACAAAGTGTTCAAATAAATCCACAGCACTTTTGAGATCTTGACAAAGCGGTCAACCTGCTTGTACCATTCTACAGGCTTCTCCCTCAGCCGAGGGAAATCTTTCATAAATGCAGCCAAATAGCCCCTACTCCAAGGCACATGTACGTACCCTCCATTCTGTACCTCTCGTAAAGGGAAGTTCCCTATGCCTACCATCCCTCCACCTGGAGGTGGTGTCTTTCCTCCTATCTTTTTGGAACTCTACTTCTTGGACCATCTTTCCTCCCATTTATCAGGCATGATCCATGCACGCATCGCTATAATCAAATCTCTGATGTGTGTTCTCAGCTCTATGACCCTTTGCTCTTCCAGTTCTTGGTCATCATACTGCAACCTATGGTTTCTCTGCAATGCCTTAGTTTTGGACAAATCCACCTCATACTTCTTGGCCAACTCTGTCAGTTTCTCATGTGCGTTTCTTGCCCTGCGAGTCACATCCTTCGCTACAAAGAGTAACTAATTTTGTTCATAAATGTCAACCCTTTCAAGAGGCAAATTTCCATTTATGATTTCGTCTACCTCTGCTTTCAATCTCACTACATTTAACATCTTCGCTTTCATGGCGCCCTTCAATATTTCTCGACAAGCTGCACCATTCCGTTCATCGTACTCACAGCTCTGATCTCGAGATCTACTCTCTGCGGTTATGTCCCTAGAGACTGGTTGATTTCCTAAATTATCCTGCTCATAATTCCCTGCGATTCTCTCACTCTGATTCCTTGCAGGCGGTACCCACATTCTCAAGTCTGATCTTGACTCGGCAAAAGACCTTGGTCTTATCGGTCTCACATCCACATGTCCCCTAGAGGAGTCTGCGGTGGCTGGCAATGGCGTGCTCCATTCTAACGGTCTCGGAGCCAGTTCCATCTCACTCACTGCCCCGTTTCCCTCAACAACACTCCTTGATCCAGCAGCTGACTGTGCTAGACTACCAACTCTCTCTTGGTCTGGGTCGTAAACTGAAACAATGGGTCCAATGGTAACTGGTACTTTTAAAGCATCCGGTAACCTCACTCCTCTTGCAGCTTCAGTACTCGCTACAGACTGAATTCTCAAGTCCTCCGTTCCTGTTGAGATTTTACCAACTACTCTCACATCTGACTGAGTCTGTAGTCCACTAGTCCCTTCCACTGGAGCCGACTTTCCTTCATAGGGATCTGGATTGAACGGAGGCGGTCTTTCCGACAACAACCTCTCTACCAAGCTGTCATCCGTATTACTATCATCCTCATCTACGCTCTTTGCCTTCGCACTGTCTGTTTTCTCTAATATTGTGTACAATCTATCCCCCTCAATTGTTTCCACTCTCCATCTCTTCTCTAGTGCATCCCACTTCGCATCCTGGAATGCCCTGATTGACTTCTTCACTCTTTCTTGACTTCTGTCTCTTTTCCTGTCATACGCTGCTCTGATCCATGCATGTAGTACCTCAAACTGATTTGGTCTAAGCAGAGGTCGCAACGAAGACATTACAGATTTCAACTGATACAACACATCCAACCTGAAAGTACCAAATCGTGGGAAAATCAGTTCTCCCTCACCATGAGTCATTTTATGCCAATTTTCAAACCAAATTATAGTATACAATCCCACATTCTTTGCCATATAATGCACTGGAGTATCCTCGGGAGGGGCTTCTTTTCCCCCTCGAGTAACCACATGTTTGTCACCGCTACACAATTCTCGGAAAACCTTAAAACATTTCATGATGAACAAATTTTTGATCGCGCACAATGTTTTTGTTCACTTCCTGATGTCAATCCACCAATAGCAGCGCGACTCACACCAACCGACCTATCGCAGTGTGACACCTTCTGACGACACACTTCCTCCGCTCGCAGAAGTTCCCCTTCTTCACAATTCGCGTCTCACTCTTGCATTTATCCTATTCACTCTCTGAAGTAATTATCTGTCCACAAAACAACCAGACAATCACTTCTCTAACTGCCTCCGACAGTCTCTCGAAATTGTTGACCTCAAGTCTGGCAACTGTATGTCCGCAAAATGACCAGACAATCGCCTCAACTGATAGGCTTCAAATGCTCAATGTTCCACATATAACAACCCATGACCAGCGTCGGTTACTCACGCACTCATGCATTCGCTCCCCTATCTCGGTCTGGGTAATCGATTACGTCTCACGATTTCCTTTCACTGGTCAGCAAAATCTACCTTGGGTGTCTTCTACACCACAACTTCTCAGACTACTCGTCGAGTCTAAGAATCCCCGGGCTGCGCGCGCTCACAGCCTGATCTCACAATCACTCAACTCTCATTCCAACTCCGCAAGGCATCACACAATCAAATCAACAACGCAATCTACAAAATACATCACCCTATTCATACTCACTCCACCACGAACTTCTGCTTTCCGCCGCACCTCTATTCTCCATCAGTCTCCATCAGCTGCCGTCGTCTGCCACTCACAATCCGATGGGTCACCCTCACTCGAATTCTATGGGCCTCTAAAATCTCTTATCTTGATCTAGATCTCCCCTCACTATCAGAGATAACCATCCTACTCTGCTACTAACTGATGCAGCCGGATTCTTATCTACCTTACCATCACCAAGAATCCTCTCAGGTCGCCAGGATCTTTTTATCTGCTAAATAGTGTAGAGGGGAGGAAAACAAAATTCAACTCTTAATCAAGCAAATCAAATTCAAACTCTAAAAGGACCACTGACTCTGAATCTCAAAATGTAGGGGTTTATTACAAAGCCAAAAATGATTGCACATACAAGCACCTCAGCACAAGGTTAAGGAAATAAATGGGTACTAATACAAAGAATATTCTACGCAGGAGTCTCATCTGAATAAGAAGAGTTGTCAGCTCCAGTATCATCAAGCAAGCAATAATCACTCCAATTTCTACATTAGAAGTCATTAACCTAAAAGGAAAATCAGTTAGTCTAAACCTACTCTATCTCTAAGGTGACATCCCTACTTAGCATTTTCCCTCCCAGGCAAGAGAGTAAAAGGTGTCAGAAGTGAAGACTTCCTTAGAAGTGCACTCACTTAGTCAGAGCTCATTCTAAGATGCTCCTTCTAGCTCCCCATCTAAATGTCGACTGCTCAACCCACGGGACACTGTCCCTAATTCAAAATCCCCAAAACATAGAACACCCCCACCGGCACACCTCTTCAGCCAGGTCTCCTTCCAGTAGTTTTCCACTGAAACTTGTCTCTCATCCAACAACGGTTTACTCATCCTTGGGTCCCAGGCTCCTTCTCTGCCGAAAGTATCATCCCTACATTCCAGTATACTCCCATATTGGCTTCTAGTACCATCCTAACTACTAGAACAAAAGGTTAGTCTCTCTAACAAGCTAAGTGTCCTTGCACCTGCAACAGAAACATGGGAAGGAGAAACTTTCCACTTCTCTGAGATTTTCTAACGTCCAGAAACCCAAACCTTACCAAGGGAAATCAATTTCTGCCTACAATATTTAGCTAACATAAGAAACGAACAGGCTTTTCTCTTAAACGTATATGCGATCAGGCCTTTACACAATTTAAACACACACTTCTAAAATCACACTAAAAGCATTAACTTCATTACACTTTATATATGGACAAGCAAACTACATGTGCAGACTTTTAAATGGTGCGCGTTTATACCTAATGCATCACATTACATGAAAACCAATCATTATGCGTTGACTAAAATACATTTGCATATCGTCGCTCCCTTAGTTGGCGTCCAGTGTTATGGGACTCCTAAGATTTCTGGAACCCCCTTGATTGCACTCTTATCATGGAGTGACACTATGAAATATCAAATGGACATATTCTCAGATGCATTGCTTTGGTCCATACTCACCTTATGTTGAACATCTCTTTAATTCGGAGTGTAGTATTTGTGAACCTTTCTTGCACATGGGACTACTTACATTGCATTTTTACTGCCGAAGGTCATAAAGCTGTCTTTTTGCCCTGAAGAAGTTCTTGTGTAGAATGAAACGCGTTGGCTGAGTTTTATCTTTTTGAACTACAAGAATAAAAGAAATATCAAGGATATCTATTGGGACTTGGACTTTTTTACTGGTGCACCTTTCTTTTTGTATTTAAAATACATTTGCAGTGAACTACGACATTTCCCTTCATGAAAGGCATGGTTAAATTTCTAATCACACTATTATGAGCAGATTTGAATAATACATGTCTAAGTCACACATTACTATGAGTCATTTAACATATGTAGGTGCGGACTAACAGTGATTATGATGCACCCCTACAATTTTCAGAATAACATGGCGCTCTATCACTTTCCATCATAGAACATTTCAAGAAGTGCAATTGGGAATGGATTTGCAATCGTTATAGGTTTGTATTAGTTCAAAAAGCAGCTTAAATTGCACAGAAATTACTTTTGAAATACTTTTAATTTACTTTTAGATTGCATTACCTACTCAGAGTGGTATGCCTAGATATCACACCGGGGATCTCAAAATACAAGGTAAAAAATACTTTTTAGGGTTGGCAGTTTAGTTACCATTTCTGCCATACAACGTCAGCTCAACACAGAACATTTTTGGAACAAAAACCCCTAACATTGATTCCTATGGGAGAAAAATGGTTAGTAGTTTCACAGGTAAGTAAACGTCTTACAAGTGGTAGTTTTGGGGGTTAGGACCAAGGTTCGCCAAGGCCTAGGCAGGCACTCAAGTTGCATCACCAGCAGCACTAGGGCTGATGAGTGTGGAGTGCAGGGGCCAATAATAGCTAGTGGGGCTAAGGGGGCATTCGGTCAGGGACTGCTTACGACCAGGCCACTTGGCTGTGGGAGCAAAGCTCCTGTGGTAGAGATCAGCACTGCAGGGGCCAATGACCGGCACAGCAGCTGCACCAGCAGCGGCACATGGGCAGCTGGGTGCAGGGTGCAGGGTGCCAAGGTTACATCGGGGGTCCTGTGGATTTCAATGAGGATCTCCAGTTCGGTCAGAGAGCAGCTGGCTTGGTCCTGGAGGCTTCCTGGAGGTGACCACCAGCTGAAGAGGTAAGTTGGAAGCTTGGTGGATGCATGGGCACCATTGGTTGAGCCACCCAAGGCCGTGGTGTGTCCGGTGCAGGGGTGTCTTTTGGCGTGGGATTCTTCTTACCAGCTCCGGTCACGGTCAGGGGAACCCTTCTGGTTGAGGCTGGAGGCATCGGCTTGAAGCTTGAGGGAGGTCGGGGATTGCTAGATCCCAGGTCAGGATCACTGTGGAGACTTCCTCGTGGAGCTGGGCAACTTGAACTTGGGCGAGGGTGTCTGGTGCAGAGTTGTGCAAAATCGCAGGACCACATGGATACGGATCCTGTAGGTGAGTCTTGGTTGAGACAATCTGCTGCTCACAGGAGACAGAGTCTTAAAGATGGTTGCAGCACAGGTCCTCCAGGCTCTGAGGGCTGCTAGCTGCTGGCTGCTGTACACGCCAGGGTTTCAATATAGTCAAGTCAGAGTCGGGACAGGCGGGTAGGGCTGGATCCAAAGCTGTTAGTGTCCTCTTCTTCCTGGGTCCTTCTTCCTTCTTCCTCGAGTCTGAGGAGGCAAGGTTCAGAATTGTCCCTAAATACCAAATTTAGGGGCATTAAAAGGTCCCTTCCTTGGGGTGGGTACATTACGTATTATGCCACCTTCCAGTGGGAGGGGGCATGAGCCTCTTCCTAATTGGCTGGGTCCCATCATCTTCAAGATGGAGGGTGCTGAGATGCCTGCTTCACCTTGCCTCCCCCACCTGAGTTGTGGGGTTGGCAACGGTAGGCACACTTCTCCTCCTAGTTTGTGTTTTCCAGTCCATTTTCCCACTCAAAGTGGGGGCCAGAACTTGTGGGAGCCAGTTACTGGGGTCAGCAAAAGGCAGGACAACTTACAAAGGTGGTAGGCATTTGCAGCTTCCCCTTCGTGGACCCAGCAAATCCTGGGGGAGGAGGAATGAAATCTCTGCCCAGGATGGGCTTTGTTTCTGCACCCAAAGTATAGAGACTTACTATGGAGGGGTCCAGAAGGCTGTCTGGTAGTGGCAAATGGTGGGTAGCCATTCAGGAACCACACCAGGGCTGGTCGTTTTTCAGGGGGCATCTCTAAGATGCTCTCCACCTGCATTTTACATCACATCCCACACTGGCATCAGTGTGGTTTTAATGTGGTGAGAGGTTTGTTACCAAACTTTCCAGGTTTTGGCAACACCATTGTGGATCTGTGGAGTTCGTAATATCCAGCTCCCAAACCACTCTTTATGGCTGTACTACGCTTACAATGGTCAGAAGAATGGAATTGTACACTGTAGCTCATGCCCCAGTACCCTCACCTGAGGGCTAGTGTACCCTGTTGAGGGGTGGCTTACCCCGGCATCAGGCAGTGGGTTTCATGCATATGGCACACAGGGATGTCTGCCATGTTGACTCTTCACTTTTCTCTGCACCAAAACATACAGCATGCAATGGCAGTGTGTGGGTGTTAAGGTACAGGGCCTCTGAGGGTGCCACAATAGTTGCTGCAGCCCTTAGAGGCCTTCCCTGGTTACAGTGCCCTTTGGCACCCATGGTACCTTTTCTAAGGGGCTTGTGTGTGGCCAGAGATGGGCCAATTGTGGGTACAAAGGTACAGTTTTAGGACAAAACTCAGGCCCTGGGAACGTAATTGGCAAGGACCCAGGCCACACAAGTCAAGTTGCATCAGATGACAGGCACAAAGTGGGAGTAAACATGCAAAAAAGAGCACTTACCTGCAGTTTTGTCTAAAGATAAGCCGAACATCTTGTGCATAAAACATGGGATCCAAGACAAAAGATCTGATGATGTTGATCAGAAGCCCCATGTAGGTTTAAACATGATAGGGGACAATGAAGATCCCTGAGGGAGTCAACATCCAAATCTGTCGGGTTTGGTTCTGAAGAAGGAAAGAGTTAATGGCTGACTACCATCTCTTCAAAAAGAGGAAAACTATACCAGGCTGGCTCCCATTAATCCAGCAGCCACCAAAAGGTTGGTTAAGGTAGATGTTCCACAGTATCAAAGGCTGCATACAGTTTTAATAAAATGAATCCCTCACTGCACCTTGCATTCAGGCTACTCAAGAGATAATCTTTAATCTAATACTGCTAGAGCAGAGTTTTCAGTTTGAAAATAACTGGGGTTTGAAGCTCTGGCATGTCTATTTGTTATATTAATTTACTAATTATTAATTATTTGTCTTGTGTAAGTGTTTATACTTACTAATCAACTTGTTTGTTTTAACAAGAGAGAATTACACGTGGGAATGCATAAGTGTGCTGTTTAACAATAATGTGCATGTTTTCATGTTTAAACGTTGCTGAGTGCTGTTTATTTTTAAAGCACGAAACGCTTTTCGAATTAATGCTTTTCTATGTTGCAAGAGCTAGATAATTGCATACACATAAGGGTATTAGTGGGGTTAACACTGTTCATTCACTATGCTGTGGTAACGTTGTTTTTGTCTCTTTTAATTAAGATGGTCTATTGTGGCCTATTGTGGCCTAAACAAAGATGGCCGATACGTAGAGCCTGGCCTCGAGTAGAATTTGTGACGAGAGAGAGCCTTGCTGAATATGGTCCTGAAGTCAGCTGACCACAGTCCTTGCTTTGCCTGGTTGAAATTTTCCGTGAGGACAGCAGCAGTTTTGGGCGATCTCCAAATGAAATGAAGCGTCCTTGGCAGCTTTGGGAAACAAAGGAGCTTTAAAGAAAGACTCTGAACTGTGATCTCATTGCCGAGGAGACGTGGAAGTTACAAGATACAAATGTATTTTTTGGTTCCTGTTCCGTTATGTTTATTTTGTGATTTTTCCTGAGCGGAGATTTTCAAATGTAGCGATGCTACATCCTTTCCTTCTCGCTTTGCTCAGAGGTTTGACGGAAGAAGTTGATACAAATTATATTTTCCTTTGTTTGATTTGCTATAAGAATTGTTAGCCTAGAGAGGGCTTTGCCACTTGCCATTTGCCTTTTGCCGCGTTCTGAATCTGCGTTGGTGAGGATCGTTGCTGAGAGGACTTCGTCTTGAGAGACTTTACTGAGAGACTGGTCCTGACCCGTTCTGACATTTAGCTAGAATAGGTAACTATGAGAAAAAATGATTTATTCTGATTGATTTTCTTTGACTAATTTTAGATAAAGCAATATAATTTTGAATATGGTGTTGGTTATTATTTCTTGTCAATTATTGAGTATCCTATTTTGATTATTATTGTATAGATTGTTTAGATTATGTTTAAGGGCAGTCTCAATAACCAGATCTTATCGACCCCGATATAGATGCAGGGTGTTTAGGAGTTTTTTTCCTTCCACAGGTTATTGCTGGTAGAGTATTTGAGCGTATGTTAGTGAAATGGGCCCTAGTGTATGAAGAATGTATGTGCGTGTAACTGTGATATTACTCTATCCGTGGAAGTAGGGATATTATATACACCCTGATCTCTATCAATACCAACACAAGTGCTGTCTCCATACCCAATATAGTCTAATACAATAACCACTACCATTTCGCCGCACTCACCACTTTGGTATCTGGTCTTATTTATTTATTTATTATTATGTAGGGATTCAGAGCGCTTTACTGGGATAACACGTTGTATACAAGTATGAAATCAATCCCAAAAAAAACATAAGTAGGGATATAAGGAAATTAATGCACTTGGGGAATAATAGTGTGTATTCAATACACAGATCATTATGCAGCGATATCCAGTAATTACATTTGTGGGCGTACCAGGTCAGTTAAAAATCTAGCAGCAACAAAAAAAAAGCAATGCCGCAGAGCGGTGTGTGCGAAGCATGAGATATGGGAGGAACTTGCCCATTAGGAAGGTTTTGGCTTCCTTTTTAAATATTGACAGAGAAGGAATTCTTCTGATGAAGGACAACAGCAAGTTCCAGATTCTTGGTGCGGCTCCAGGGAAGGCAAGATTGTAAATTTTTTCCTTCCGTAAGTAGGGTGGCTGGAGCACAAAGTCTTTAGCGGACCAGGAGTTTCTGGCTCCTCCAGAAACCCTTATTTTCTGAGCAAGATATGCAGGGGATTTTGTGTGTAGCGCTTTGTGCGTGATACCTGCCTGTTTGAGTTGGATTCTGGCTTCGAGAGAAAGCCAGTTCAGCTCCTTCAGATAGGGTGAGATGTGGTCGAATTTTTATGAGCTTGTTAAGAGTCTTGCAGTGGCTTTGAGGGGGGCCGTGGAGATCTTGGTGAGGCCAGAAAGGGATGAGTATAAATATTCCATTCTGGCGATAACTAATGCCTGGACTGCCATTTTTAGGTCCAAGGCATGCACGAAAGCTTTTCATTTCCTCAGGTAGCTCAGGTGAAACCTGGCAGGTTTAACCATGGAGTTGATGTTGTCTTGCATATTCAGGTTGCTCTCTAGGGTTATTCCGAGAGATTTGGCAGATTCCACATAATCCAGACTACATGCTAATTAAGAACCTAAGATAAACATATTTTTAAGAAACCTTAGTATCAGTTTATTTATTTGAATTATTCCTTGGTCTCTATGGAGGCACAGTGGTTTCTTAAAAATCTGTTTATCTTAGGTTCTTGAATAGCGACCATTATGCATTTTAATTATAGTGCCACGGACGTGGTGAGCCTTACCAACTAACTGCATGGTTTGAAAAATGAATCAAGTTTTGTAATATAAGCATGTAGTCTTCAGAACCATGATAGATTAGTCTAATCGCTAGACTCCTAAATACATAATAAATAGCCTTAGCAGCTAATCGCAGGGTTGTAAATAGATTTATTTTTGAACTGCTATTAGCATGTAGTCTTCAGAATCATGAGAGATTAGCCCAACTGTTTAAACTGTTAGCAATCAAGCTGAGATTAGAAATTGTGATCTATGTTCTTTACTTATAGATATTTGGATCGCATATATTCAACCACTACTGACAAAGAATTCTTGCATTAATAATATTCAAATATATTGATTTGCATTATTAAACTGATTCAACCTAACGTAAGAAATCAAATTGTGATTCCTTTACTGAGGTAAATGATAACAAACCTTGTTTTCCATTTTAATGACACCTCATTTGTGGGGTATTCGATATATTGATAAACTCATTGGGTTTTATATTGCTTATTTTCAGAACACCACTGTCGGCTGGTTGATAGACTGATTTTAACTTGTCTACAATTGGATGGCTTCCCACACATGAACTTAGTGTAATAGTGGAGTCCACGAAAATACAGCAACTTTAATAAATTGTCACCTGGTATGTATTAGAAAAAATCCTTTTCAGTTTTGTAATTATCAGCCATTTGCAAATAGATTTGTAATTAGTTTATGATGGCTTTATCTTTTTTCGTATTAGATTGGAGACTTGTCCCCTCTAAATTTTCAGTAGCGATATACCTCTGAAAAATAACCTCAGGAGAATATGAGTTCCAGTGATGAGGAGTGAATCTGTCTAAAATTGTGGTGGGTACTATATTTCCATTTTATCAAATTAGGATTATTGAAGTTAGAGACTATATGCACTAGGCAAGTGTATAACATTATTCTCAGAGAGCTAAGCTTTTAGCCCTGAGCCTTTATGGAATTTGTATCCTTTTGGCCTAAATAATGATTCTTATAAAACAATTACCTTGTTTTGATTGAATGCGTATGGGTTATGGGTTGGTTGATATCACCGCACAGAGTCATTAGTTCAATATGTTTGTCTTTTTTATTAAATTATTTTTTTAATGTGTTTTCTGAAAGATTGAAATTTAATGTGAATAAGTTGAGTGGTTTTGTAATCACATTAATATACCACGCTGTTCACAACTTGATTATTCTATATATCTTTATATAGACAAAAGTGCTGGGAGAAATAATTGGTAAAACCTGAAGAAGGAGGTTGAACCTGTAGATACCTCCGAAACGCGTCGCTTCTTGGTCTACTTGTTATAACGTTTTTTTGTGATTCACATGGAGTTATTGTGCAACATATAAAAAGGTTAACAAACAAGATTATATGTTAATTTTCTGTTTAGAACTGTTTTATGAATTTGTACTTATTGATCTGCACTTTTTTGTTATATATATGATTTTATATTGTGTATCTATGTGGATATTGTATTTTAATATTTTAAGTGATTATTACAAAAATCAAAAGAAGAAGATTGTTTTTAAACCAAATAAATAAAGATTTTCATATTGTATTTTTGGGCTACTGTGACATTGACTTGGTGATAGTTGAACGTGTTTTTTGGTGTGATATTGTTATGGTATGCAACTAAACTATCCCAAAGGGATTTTATTTTAGACCTTGACTTGTGGATGCCAGGCATTAGGAAGGCAATAGCGTGGTGGTAAGACCTGTCGCATGGATCTTTTGAGTTAAGCCTGACCACCGTTGCCTTAGCAATGATCCAATCCAGCGCGGTGCCTTTCGTGTGAGTTGGTAGTGTGCAGGCTTTAGTAAGTGATTGGTCAGCAAGGAAGTCTTTCAGGGTGTTGACCTGAGGGTCATTGAGGTCATTCCAGTGCAGATTAAAGTCCCTGAGGAAACAGTCATTGGAGTGGGGGGAAACCTTAGCTGTAATGATTTCCATGAGGTGGTCGATAAAGGTGTTGTTCTTACCTGGGGGGTGGTAGAAGATGTGCAGTTTGCACAATTGGGTAGCGTTGTTACATATGGAGAGTGCAAGATATTCGCAGAATTCGGTGGGGTCAGCGTAAAGTTCAGTGACGAGGATGTCTGAGCAGTAGATTCAAGCAATGCCTCTTATCTTAGATCAATCCAGTCACCCACACTCACTTAGGCAAGTTCTCATCCTTCTCTCCCACATCTTCCATTGACATTAATACCATCCACAATGGATACAGCAGACTTAGGTATTTGGTAGCTGAATGCCAATGAAATGTATAACACCTGCACACAGCTTATATTCACTATTGAATTCCTCAAAATATTTGGTACATCTTTTGATTTGAGCGGCCATATGTCTGGGCCCATTTGCTACTGTTTCTGAATGTAATCAGACAAGAATCTCCATACACCTGTGCAAAGAAATGACAGGACCAGAGACAAGATAACCTGCCTGCATCCTCTAAAACTGCAGAGTGTGGGTAGATTCAAGAAGCTCTTGGCCAGACTGTTGTGTGAAGATGAAAATTAACCAAGGTCTCTCTCACATTCCATCATCATCCTTCAGCCCTCTTAATTCCCTCCTTGTGGTCTGAGTACATTGACTCCAGAGGTGTGTGAAGTGATTGGTCTGAAGAACAACCTCATGTACTGAACTGATTGTGACAACAGTTCACAAGCACCTGGCTAGCCAAAGCGTATCTGTTTTACAGGCGCTCCTTTAAAACCACCAGGATTCCTGGCACCTCCTACCCTGTGCCCAATGTGGTGTGTCCCTTATTGATTGGTATTAGAATATTGAGGGGCATATGTACAAGCCCCTATCGCCACCACAACATCATCTTTATTGATGTTGTGGCAATAGGGGCTGTGCCTAATGTACAAGGCAAAGTTAAGCCACTTAACGTGGCTTAATGCTGCCTTGTACATAAGGCCCCCTTTCACGCTATGGTTAGTGTGAAAGTGGTGGTCAGTGGGTGTTGCGGTGGGCGTTCCACCGCAACACCCATTCATTTTGACACTATTCCCTATGTACAAGAGTGGTGTACATAGGAGGCAGCGTCAAAATTAAGACCAGGTAAAACTGATCTTAAGATGGCGAAACGAGGAGAAATGCATTATTTCTCCTCATTTTGGCTTTTCCCATGTGTGCTGCCTTGTGCAAAATGCCATGGTTTGTTTATGTACAGGAATGGCATTTTGTCACTTTCATGTGTGCTGCATGAAGCAGCACACATGACAGTGACAGAATGGCATTTCATGGATTGTTTATGTGCAGGAAGGGACACCTTCCTACACATAAACAATCCTCCACTGCACACAGACACCCTTGCACTCTGGTGCAAGGGTGCCTGCGTTGGCGCTAAGTTGCTAAACTTAGCACCATCGCAGAGGGAAACACATGGCTGTACCACATTCTTGTAAATATGGCGCAGCCATGCATTTCAGAAGTGGAGGAGAGAGGCATTAAGCCAGGAAGGCTAACGCCTCTCTCCTCCACTTCCTTGTACATATCCCCCTGAGTGCTGTATTTCTGGGTTACTATGCTTTTGCACTAAAAATTATTAACATATTATGTCTTTTGTATAAACAATAGAATTATGCCTGAATATTTTAAGTTATTATGTGATATAAATATATACTGACTGAAACTAACAACATATTCCAGCACTAAATTAAAATTGAAATTCAAATTCAAAATACTTTATTCGGTTTACAATCAACATAAACCATAAAAGTGCATCAATCTATAACATAATTGAAATGGTGCGTCGTGTTATTTAAGAGCGGTGTCCTCGGCTGTGGTGCAGGCAGCTGTGTGGCATCGATGCTGGAGGGCTGTCATAGGTGAAGTCGGGGCTGCAGTGTGAGTTGATGAGGTGCACCGTACTCTTTATGAGCTGTGCCCTCGGCTCTGTTGCAGTCAGAGGCCTAAATAATGCCATTGGAGTCGCTTTTCTTTGTTTGCATCACAAACCACTTGACTCCAATGACCCAGGAACTGGATTTGGCACCACTTGGCAAGGCTGGACCCTCAGCAGAAGAGTCCAAGTGCACTTAAGAAGGACAGGTGAAATATTTGATGGCCCAGAGACTTCTTAACAGCAGGCAAGCACACCCAAGCCCTTGGAGAACCTTGAAAGCAGGATGTAGGGATTTTAATGACTAGTATAGGCTGCTAACTTGGGTTATAAAGCCGTAATAGAACATTGGAGCTCCGGGATCACTTTGCCTGGTGTAAGCCTTCTGCTCCAACATTGCAATGTCTGTCTTTCTCTCACTTGTAATTTAGAACATTCTACCCTCGGCGGGGGAATGTTCTAATAGCCTTACAGCCCTTCTGCCTCGGGCTATACCTGTAGTTAGAGGCCCTCACCCTCATTATAGTCCCTTACCCGCGGTATGGGTCTATAACTCGGGTTCAGGACCTCTAACAACAGTTATACCCCTCGGCAGCAGGCTATAAGGCTCTTTTGGATCACACTCTCGATGTAACATGGTAACGTACTAAGGAATACATCTATCTGTGACAAAACCTTCACCAGGACTATTTCCTCACAGTGACACCTACAGTACCATTAGAATGAGTCTTTTGAGACTCAATTAGTCTCTCTTCCAGGTATTTATAAACTGCAAAACACATAAATGGTGTAGCTGAATACAAACAATGATATTCACGAGGAAGTGGCTTTGCGTCTTTTGGCTTCAAATGTAGTTTTAGAGTAAAATGCCTGTCTGCAAAATTTTCAGTCGCAGACTATCGAGAAAATGCTGACTTCTTAGATTTTTTTTCTATAGTTCCTAAAAATATTTTTCTCTTCTTTAAATACTGTGTTTTTTAAACTAACTGTTCTTTTTGTCTCTATTCTGACATCACATTTTCATTTCAGTTGTGGGAATATGGCGGCCATTTGTAATAATGCCAGTCCAAGCATGCACGCAATGCACTAATTTTAGACACTCACCTGAGTGCTGATTCCTCAATTTCATGGATAGGGGAAGGGACATGATCCATCCGTTGACCCTGATGACATCACATGATTGACCCCTTGTGCAACCATTACTCATTAATATCCTTCAAACTGCTGATGCGTAGCTAGGATAATGCAAGCAGTCACAGCTAGAGAAGGCAAGCATGCCCGCTAAGACCCTGGATACCTTCTGTTCCTGCTATTGCCTTTATGGCTCCTGAGACAGGGCAGGGCAAAGATAATGCTAGGGGTACCAAATAGCAAGCCAGGGATAGCAGATGCTACGACTATTTGGCATCCATGCACTTTCTATGAGTTTAATTTTGAAATTCCCTGGGATTATCGCCTTGTTTTCTGCTCACAGAGGGGCATATCAGCAAGGGCCGGCAACAATTATCGCTCAGCGCTCTTAGCGTGAGGATAATTATCGCCGGCCAACTCTGAATGTTATCGCGGAGATAACGTGCTATCAGCAACGCTTATCTCCAAAGCAATAAAATTCAGAGCGCAAGCTGCCAATTGTGAGATTATCGCTGGAAATACAGTGATAGTCCCACAAGGTTTGGCGATAGCTTGCTGACAGGGATAGACATACTTAGCCATGATATCCTCCTTCCATAGGATATCATGGCTAAGTCAGAAAAATACCAGACATAAAAAAGCAGCGTTAATCGCGGTTAGCGCTGCTTTTTTTATCGCTAACAGGATTAACTCTATCCTTGATAATAGGAGAAATGTCGCTTAGCGACATTTCTCCTATTGTTTTACTCTGGAACGCCCCCTTTGCATCTCATTAGAGATGCATCTCATTAGAGATGCAAGGGGAAGCGTAGAGTAAAAGGGTGCTAACATGCGAATTTGCGTGTTAGCACCCTGTTGCGGATAGGGCGCTAGATTTATCTCTGCTTTGTGGGCTTTTAAAGCCAAAAGAGCAGACATAAAGTCCTTGTTGATATGCCCCAATGCTTTTTCCTGAGGTTTTGCATCCAAGACAAAGGTCATCTTGAATATCTAATCGTTCTAGAGTCATATTGCCGTCTTGTATTTTGCTCATATGTAACCTTAGTTAAGCTCGCCTGTATTTCTCAGCCAGGAAGCCGGACAGACATAAGAACAGATAGGCGTTGATATCATGGTCTGCAGAAGAGTCCTCTAATATAACAAAACTGCAGCTATTGATTTTAAGGAATGCGGCGGGATTGCTAGCGGCTTCAGTTCCTCTGTGAATTAATCACACGGCTCGACTGCAGTATCTGTATTTGCTTCGGCCAAAAATATATATAAATTCCTCTCATTCCTAAGAGCTATTTTTTTTCCGAGTAAACTATCACAGGGCGCAAATATATATTTCCCTTAGGGATTTTCATCCAGTATCTTAGCAGCGCGCAGCTGATAGTGTCAGCAGCTTTTTTCAGAGGTCTGGCTGCAAACCCTTTATCTTTTAATCACCAGCCAGTTCTCTCTAACCTGTAGCCCCTCGACTGGCAAGCCAATGCTTTAAAGATTCTGCTGCACATGGCAAAGTTGCACCTGATCAGTGTAATTAATGGAATATTAATATTATCATGGAATTAAAGCGCCTGCATCTTGAAACTTTGAAAGCAAAGTTTTATTTGACCACAAACTGTTTATTTCCTATGGAGAAAATGCATTACCACGGCTCTGTCCAACACACTGTTTGATAAAAGAGGCGCGTTCTTTCCCACTTCAGAACCTAGGAATTATAAAGTAAAAATGTCAATTTTGTAAATCCTTCTACGGTTCTGTCTATAAACACGTTAGCATCCAAAAACAAATTCAGTTTGTTTCATAATGATTTTCCCCGGAAAATTAAATATTAAACCTTACTTTTAACCACCAGATTATATGTAATGATTTCTACATGTTTTATACTTTGCATCACGATATAAAAACTCAGCACATCAGCACCCGATGCCAGGAGTAAACTACCTTCTTGCATCTTCCACTTAACATATAAATCTGCACATGTGGTTAGTTGGTAAACTTTTCCTCTGCTCTCATTCTCTACCAGTATGTCTCTATCTCTTTTTCTGACTGCCAGCAAGAATATCTGCCCATCTCTCTCTCTTCCTCTCTTTGGGGCATATGTACAAGTACTGGCGAAAACTACCGCTAACGCTAGTTAGAGGCATTGTTCTTACCGCTGTGTACCGCTGAAAACTATCGCCTTGTTAGTGACGTATGTACAAGATGTCGCTACATGGCTATAGCTTCAGGGATCAGCGGTGAAAACTGCTGCTAACATTAGCATGACGACGATAGGAATTCCGGCGTTAGCGGGCGAAAACCAACGAAAGGGCAATTAGCGACAAAAAAACGCATGTTAGTCACCCCAACATGAGTTTTTTTGCCTCTATTGGAAAAAATAGCAGTCGACCTTCAATAGAAAATAGGCAAAAAAAACAATGAAATGCAAAATGGAGCAGCCAGGGCCAAGTGCAGCACACATTAACAACCCGCTCAAGCCACTCAACATCAAGGATGAACAGGATGAGAGCCTGGATGCCTC
The DNA here is from genome assembly GCF_964204655.1 of Triturus cristatus. Taxonomy (NCBI): domain Eukaryota; kingdom Metazoa; phylum Chordata; class Amphibia; order Caudata; family Salamandridae; genus Triturus; species Triturus cristatus. The sequence goes on along the minus strand of NC_140591.1, from coordinate 1,301,385,723 downwards.
ACAGGACCTGCGACAGGAGCCTGGATGCCTCACTGGACCTGCGTCTGGAGCCTGGATGCCTCACTGGACCTGTGTCTGAAAGCCTGGATGCGTCACTGGACCTGCATCTGAAGCCTGGATGCCTCGCTGGACTTGTGTCTGGAGCCTGGATGCATTGCTGGACCTGCATCTGGAGCCTGGATGCCTAACTGGACCTGCGTCTGGAGCCTGAATGCATCTCTGGACCTGCGTCTGGAGCCTGGATGCGTTGCTGGACCTGTGTCAGGAGCTTGAATGCCTCACTGGACCTGCGTCTGGAGCCTGGATGCCTTGCTGGACCTGCATCTGGAGCCAGAAGTGGGATTCGGAGGAGCTGTGGAGTCGATGAGCCGTGCTGGTAGACATTGAGGCACAGCGATTGCCCGTACCTGGTAGTGAAGTCTGGCCGGTCGCATGGAGACAGGTTGCTGACCTGTGTGAGAAGACCACCTTGTGCCCCTTGGAGCTGTGAATGGTAGAGGCACTTCTGCACCCCAACGTAGGGAGGTCTGCATCGCATACTTCGATCCACCACTACACCAGCTTGCACAGAGAGGATTACCAATGGTGGGAGGCAGCTCTCTGCATCACAAGCCAGATTACGTTGCGCTGGCCGGATGCTGTGGAGGGTGAGTGGGAGGTCAGCAAGTTCACGCCTAAGGGGGCCCTGCTGCATGAACTGCATCGGGAGATTCACCAGGGGACTTGGCGGCGACTGCTGTACCAACGCTGGTGAATCCCACCTGGTTGAAGCTCCTGCTGGTTGAGTCAAATATTTGAAGAGAGTTTAGCATATTGTGCAACAATGTCAATGTCCAGGTAAGGAGAAGATGGGACATGTAGCGGAGGAGGCCGGGGGGCTGAGTCGCCCAGGCCTAGCACCTGTAGATGACGCACCCCCAGTGTTGTCTCATCCTTTGCGGGCGGGAGGGTGGATAGGGCTGCTCCACTCACTGAGCAGGGACGGCGTGAAATGCCCACTTAAGTATGCAGTGACTGCTTGATCGGCCCGCTCAGGCCGCACAAAGCAGTCATGTGCACTGTCCTGTTCACAATGCAGGATGCATTACAGCCTGCATGGAGAACATGCCCATACCTCTAGCCCCTGGCTGAATGCCTCGTCCTGCCATAAATGACCAATCCCATCGCTGTATTGCAACGTTGTGATTGGCCCAAATGCACACCCCAATTTTCATGATTGACCCCAAGACACACCCCAAATTTCAAATTTTACCTCATAATACACCCCACATTTAATCACAATGCGATGTAATGGAATGCGATGTAAAGGCACCTGCGTTGTTGGATTTGCAATCTAAAGGCATTACGATGTAATGCCTGTGTTGTAATGGATATCTCCCGTGCCAAAGGCTAGCCATAGGCAAGCCCGTCTGCGTCCGTCTGCCCCTGGACCGTACTCAGCACCAAGGACCCTTCCTCTCTGACACGTCACCCCTAGGGCACCAACACCCTCCAGGACCAACATCTGCTCCGGACCATACATCGCAATTGCCATCACTGATGGCTACTAAATCACCCGCAAGGACCAACACGACCTTCCAGGAAGAGGCATTGCCATCACCTACAGAAGCACACCCGACTGACCACGCACTCTAATGACCCAACGGTGACCATGGAACACCTCAGATTCCAGATCCACACCAACCTCAACCCCATCCTCTGTGGCACCCTCCTCTGCTGGCCCCCCGGGCCATGGAAACCCATTCTCCAACACCATTGTAGACCTCATTGTACACCAGGCTCTCCCATCCACCAACAACATCCTACTCGGCTAACTGAAGTTTCACCTGGACAACCCCAGTGACCAGAACACTACCCCCTATCGGGGTAGCTTCCCAACATCAGACTCAAGCAGCTAGTCACCAGAGCAAACCACGTAGCAGGACACACGGCCGAGCACGTCTCCTCCGCCATTGGGACCATCAACTACAGCCACACCACCGGACTATGCTGGACCGACCATCATTGTATACATCACGTCTCCACTATGCCCACCGTACACAACCGCCATCATCACCCCCCTCGCAGCTGGATCAAGGCCACCGAAGTACATCATGTCAACTCCCTCAGCACCACCACTTTGCCAACGCTTACAGACGATGACACCGCAGCGCGCAACCGCCACCGATGGGTCTCCAACTGCGCCAACACCCGGACACCCCTCAAGAACGGCACTGTGTCAGTATCTTATGCCTGCATGATGACAGGCGTAAGGGTGATGCAGTGATACAGGGATAGGCTGGTCCCATCCATTGCTGTAGTTGCATCATGGTTGTGACACGAATGCAGCAATGGGTGACTTTAGCGCAGACAGATACGTCAGGATTCCAGACGTATCTGTCCTTACTTGCATCATGGAGCGCTGTCCAGTAAATACAGCACATCCATGGTGTTGTAAGAAGGGGGTAGTGAAAAAAGTAGCAATGCTGTCTTGTCGCAGCGGTTCAACACTTTTCATGAGTGTGGCCCAGGAATGCGCACTATCTTGTTGATGGTGCACAGTCCTGCCCTGTAGTTTTGTCGCAGGGCAGCACAGCAACATTGCTTGCAGCACGGTCCAGCAGCAAAACCTGCTGAAATGAGGCCCCAAGAGTTATCTCCATTTTTAAGACCAGCTATTTTCTGGCCTTAAAAAACTGCCTCTAACTGCAGTCAGAGGCAGGTTTTTTGGTCCTCCAAACTTAAGGAATCCCCTTGTAAATATCGCTAAGTTGGGTTAGAGGCCGTTTTTTGCACGGGAACGCCTCCCTTGCATGTCATTATCGCTAACAGAAGTGGCAATCTTTATAATAGATGTTTTTGCTGGAAAACTGCCGCTAACAGAGGTTAGCGGCAGCTTGTACATAAGGCGATAAAAATCTCCCCACAAAACCGTCAGAAAAGTGCCGCTAATGCGGCGTTAACTCCTTGTGCATATGCCCCTTTGCATCTCTGTAGGTCTTCTATTGTCCATCCTTTCAGTTTCTTTCAATCTATCATAAAATGTTGATTTTCCTAATTTCAATGTGAGAAGGTCCAAATGTTATTAAATACATAGAGCACATTGAGTATTCTTCTCGTTTTTGTTTTAATACTTGACAGTAGACTGATACTAAACTAATACTGAGAAAAATGAGACCAAACTACTCATCCTGTAGTGTCGCGATATCACCCCTGACGTGACACGCGTTGGCGTGCACGTCAGGGCACGTCACTTTAGCCCCTAATAAATACTACGTCACGCAGGCACGTAGGCAGAAACGCCACGGCTGCGGAGACGGAGATTACACCACACCAGTGTCCTGTGTAATTATTCCAGCACACGTGTTGGGCCTATCCAGTGGGGGTCATCAGCATAGGCCCCCAGCGACACCACAAACTGGCGACGAGAGTGGGCGTGCCCCCGCTCCAGCTCTGCGCGTCCGGTCGGTGTGGCGGCCGTCAGCGCGCCTCGCTCGCGGTGCTCGTGCCCCGCCGGAGCGCGCTGCTGTCCCTGCCTCCCAGGTCTGCCTGAGACGTGCGCGGAAGCGCCGGAGTGCTCCGTGTTGACTGGTGGTTTGCGCTGGGGCCGTCTCTGGCATCGGCGCCCCAGCGCGCTTCGTTAACCTCACGTGCCCTGCCCCCCCTGGCCTGGAGAGCGCGCAGCGCCTATCGTGCCCTGCCTCCTGTCTACTGTGGTGACAGATAGCGCCGCCTGGGCCTGCAGCTGCCTGGAAGGTAGGACCAAGTGCCCTGAGCCTGCATGAGCCCTTAATCACGATCCCTGCTGTCCTGGAGCCCCCCCCCCCCTGGGGAATCTGACACTGCCTAAGGTTGAAGGTCCCGCAGCCCACGTGGAGGCCCTCATTGTCCTGGGGTGGAGAAGGTCTCGCCCAGCGCTAGAGCGCACGTGCCCGAAGGTCTCGCCCAGCGCTAGCACACACGTGAGAAGGAGTTTCTGTCCAGCGCAAGCCGCGCACGTGCAACATGGCGACAATTCCGCCAATAGAGCCATTCTCTGTCGAGGGGCCCCCATCGATGGTTGCGGCCCGATGGAGAGACTGGGAGGACAGAGTGCGCATATTCTTCGAAGCCACGAAGGTCCACAGGGATCAAAAGCGCGCAATGATAATTCACCTAGGTGGGAAAGAGATCCACAATATAGTGAAGACGCTTGCGGAAGCCACCCCCAAGACGCACACGACGCTAATAGCGGCGCTCAACGAACACTTTGAGCCAATGGCAAACCGCGACTATGAACGCTTCATATTTCGCCAGGCGCGCCAATTGCCGGAGGAGTCCCTTGACAAATTCTACGCTCGTCTAAAGAACTTGGCGGCCACCTGTGGGTTTCGGGACGAGACGGAGGAGATAAGAGGCCAGATAATACAAGGGTGTGCGTCCGTCAAGCTGAGGGAGAGGATCTTGGAGGAATCCGGTAAGCCCCTAGCTGATATCCTGACGATGGGCCGAACGAAGGAACTGTCCAAGGCGCGCGCTGCGCACATGGAGGCGGCCCTGCAAGTGCCAGTAAAGACCGAGCCGGTCAACGCTGTGGCAGTCAAGCCTAAACAGAGGTGGCCCCGACGAAAGCCAGGCCCGGCTGCTCAAGAACAACCAAAGTCCTGTGGGTACTGCGGTGGCTCGCCCCACACCCCGTCGGAGTGCCCAGCGCGAGGGACCAAGTGCAGAGGGTGTGGACGTTTTAACCACTTTGAGAAAGTGTGCCGATCGAAGGGCTTCCGAAAGCCCCGCCAAGCCGTTAACACGGTCGAGGAAGGAGGTCCGGGGGCCAGCGACATGGACGATGATGAAGAGGAGGAAAAAGTCAGACACCGGGTACACATGATAGGCACGGCGGCCCGCCGGACTAGGAGACTGCCGCAATGCAGCATCCGAGTAGGGTCACAAGAAGTCACGACCGTGGTAGACACAGGAGCCAGCATCAACATCATGGCTGCCGCGATGCACAAATCCATGCGCCCACAGCCCACGCTCCAGCCCTCGACAATCACGGTGTTGGCCTATGGACAGGAAGAACCGTTAAAGGTACGAGGAAAGTTCAGAACGGTGATATCCCATGGGACGAGGTCCATCATGTCGAATGTCTACGTCACCGAAGACGGACAAGGCATGCTCCTGGGCTGTCGGGCGGCAGAAGATCTGGGAGTGGTGACGTTCGCGTTCGGAGTACACCAAGAATCAGTACACCACACCCTGGAGGAGTTCGAGGAAATCTTTCAAGGGATAGGCAAGTTCCGGGGAAAAGAAGTCCACCTGCATATCGATCCCACTGTCCAGCCGATAGCCCTCCGGCACCGCCGCATAGCGTTCCACCTCAGGCCACTGGTGGAAGCGGAATTGAAGAAGCTAGAGGCAGCGGGGATCATTGAGAAAGTATCCGGACCGACCCCGTGGGTGTCGCCAATTGTTGTGGCGAAGAAACCCAAGCAGCCAGGCGCTGTCAGAATATGTGTGGACATGAGGCTCCCCAACGCTGCCATCAAAAGGGAGCGACACATCACCCCGACCATCGATGACATTGTTGGGGAAATGGCCGGCGCCAAGTGGTTCTCAAAGCTGGACCTACGATCGGGGTATCACCAGTTAGTTCTAGACGAAGCATCCCGGAACATAACCACGTTCTCCACCCATGTAGGTCTGAGGCGGTACACGAGGCTGAGCTTCGGGGTGTCGAGCGCTGCGGAGGTATTCCAGAACGTAATACAGGAACTGATCGCAGGAATCCCCGGAGCGATCAACGTCAGCGATGACATCCTGGTCCATGCCACGACCGTAGCGGAACACAACGAGAGACTGGTGCAGGTGCTACGACGCATACGAGACGCAGGCCTCACGCTACATCTGGAGAAGTGCGAATTCCTGTGCCGGAAGATCCAGTTCTTCGCCTATACCTTCTCGGCCGATGGTGTCAACCCGGATCCGGACAAGGTCAAGGACATCAAGGAGGCAGCCGCCCCCGCCAATGTCACGGAGGTGAGGAGCTTTCTAGGAATGGTGAACTACTGTGGCAGGTTCATCAAGGATCTGGCGAACCTCACGGCGCCACTGAGAGAACTCACTAAGGAATCAACCCCCTGGACATGGAACAGTGACCAGAGCCGAGCATTCGAGGAAGTCAAACAGGCACTCTCAGAAGCCACGACGCTGGCCTTCTTCGACCCGGCCAAGCTGACACAGATCGCTGTCGATGCCGGTCCAGTCGGGCTGGGCGCGGTCCTGCTGCAAAGGAAGACAAGTGCCGAGGAATGGGCCCCGGTGGCTTTCGCCAGCCGGTCCCTCACTGAGACGGAGCAGAGATACTCCCAAATAGAAAAAGAGGCGATCGCCATTCATTGGGGGTGTCGTCACTTCCACCTGTATGTCTACAGCAAACCCTTTGTTGTGACCACGGATCACAAGCCACTGGTATCCCTGTTTGCAGGCACCTCCACTAAGCCGCCGCCAAGAATCGAAAAGTGGATGTTGCAACTACAGGACTATAACTGCAAGATCGAGTATCAGCCGGGTGCGCGGAACCCGGCGGACTACCTATCTCGCCACTCTCGCACAGCCACTCCAAAAGAAAGGAAGGAGGCGGCAGAAACAGAAGAGTATGTCCGGTGCATCACGGCGCGGTCATGTCCCCGGCCAGTGTCCATGGCTAGCCTGTCTCAGGCCACCAGTGAAGACGAGTGCCTACAAAGAGCAAGAGTGGTGGTCCGAGACAACAGCTGGGCCCGCGCCAGAGAGGAGTGGAAGAGTTTGACGCCTCAGGCGAAACAGATAATGGAGAGCCTGTACCATGTGAGAACAGAACTGACGGAAGACGATACAGGGTGTTTGCTGAGAGGCCACCGGCTGGTCATACCGACGTCCCTCACCCAGAGAGTGGTGGATCTGGCTCACGTCGGTCACCAAGGCATGGTCAAGACTAAGTCAAGGCTCCGAACCAAGGTGTGGTTCCCTCTCATGGACGAAATTGTGGAGGCCACCGTTCGAGAATGCCAAGCGTGCCAGTTAACCGGAGATGTGCCCCGGCCAGCCCCCGTGGTGATGGAGCCTCGCCCGAGGAGGCCCTGGTCCAAGATCAGCGTCGATTTTGGCAGCTTGCCAGACGGACGGCACACCTTGGTGGCCATAGATGATCACTCCAAGTACCCGGAAGTGGAAATATTGACGGTCCTGAGTGCTCAGGAAGTAATCCCGAAGCTCGAGAAAATCATGGCAACACACGGTATCGTCAAGGAGATCAGAACTGATAATGGGTCACCTTTTCAGAGTCAAGACTTCGCGGCGTACCTACAGACTCTTGGGATTCATCACCGGCGAATCACCCCCCGATGGCCTCAAGCGAACGGAGAAGCTGAGCGCTTCATGAGGACACTCAATAAAGTGATACGGATTGCCCATGAAAAGAGCCAGTCTGTGGAACTTGCCATTTTCACATTTCTCCGCAGCTATCGCCAAACGCCCCACTCAATCACGGGAGTAGCACCGGCGCACCTGCTGATGGGGCGGGTTGTCACCGACTCAATACCGCATCACCCAGAATGGAAGCCCGAAACTCCCAATGACAGTGCCATTGATGCGCATCGACGGGAAGCGCTTGCTCACGCCGACGCCCGCCGGCGGGCAGTGTCCTCACCACTAGCCCCAGGTGACAATGTACTGATCCGCAATCGGATGCCAGGGGGCAAGTTTCGTCTGAACTTTGAACCTCAGCCCTGGACTGTGGAGAAAGTCAGAGGCACGTGCGTGACAGCCCGAAAAGGGGCCGAAAAGATAACAAGGAATGTTTCATACTTCAAGAAAGTCCCAGTGCCCTCCGGAGTGGAGGAACGATGCCAGGACAGGGCTATGATGGACATGCCGCGAGATGAGAGACTCGTAGAGCTCGAGGGCCAGGCGAGTGGAGGAGCGGAGTCCACAGGTCATGGACTTGACACCAGGCAGCACCAGCCAGAGAACTTGCCACCCGAAGCAGCCGGCGTGCCTGAGACCGGAGAGAGCGGTGCAGATGGCGACTCCGGGAGCGGAGGTCAGGATGTTGTAGTGGACCGTGGTGGAGTGCGATATGACCTGCGGCCGCACCCCGCGCCCTCCAGGCGGCTACGTGACTACGTCAAGTAAGACTGTTTAAGTTTTTTGTTTGTTACAATTTCAGACTGCAGATGCCGAAGGCAGAGGTGCGGGACACTATGAGACCTGTTGTCCATACCTTAGGGTGCCGTCGCGAATCTGGGGTCATGCTATCTTGTTGTTTTGTGTGTTGGGGAGGAATGTAGTGTCGCGATATCACCCCTGACGTGACACGCGTTGGCGTGCACGTCAGGGCACGTCACTTTAGCCCCTAATAAATACTACGTCACGCAGGCACGTAGGCAGAAGCGCCACGGCTGCGGAGACGGAGATTACACCACACCAGTGTCCCGTGTAATTATTCCAGCACACGTGTTGGGCCTATCCAGTGGGGGTCATCAGCATAGGCCCCCAGCGACACCACACATCCCAGGAGGCAACAGGGTTAAACTTCCAACAGAGGGTCGAAAATACGTGCAATTAGTTAACAGGCGCACTATAAATATCATAAAGGCCATCTTCTTACCTCTTCTATGAAACTGAGTGAAATAAAAGAGTCTAAAGTCACTCGATATTGTAGACTGAAGGAAGAAACAACAAACTCCAAAGAGGATAATGTCTGAAATCCATCTTATGTTTTGAGATCGTGAAGAGTGAATGATAGAGGAAGAAGACACTAGAAAGAAAGACACTTCTACCAATTAGAAAATAATTAGGAGGATAAGAGAATATTGACTGTAAGATTTAAAATGGTTAAGTGAATGGGTTGTTTCTTGAACAACATTGAGTAAATATCAAAGACGGTGCAAAATACTTCATATTATTATGCGTCCATGTCTTTAATAAAAAGTTAGGAATTTCTTCCATTTAAACTTTGAATACTCACGTAACTAGTGCAGAGGTTTTGATTATGCATGTTCAAAGCCCATTATTAAGCACTTTGGGTGCATCACTGATAGGTTTGTGAGAAAAAGTCTTCTAGGTAAAAAATGAAGCTCAGTCAGCATCTTTTAAGAGGTTTGGCTTCAGGCAGAAGGGCTTCTGAAACCCTGGCATCTTTGAAAGAGTGTGCCCTGAACCAAGGAACATCAATCCCCACTGCCCCCACGATCCAAAAAAAGCCATATGGGTAGAGTGGCAGAAGAAACAGGTAAAGTGAGTTTTTTTAAGGATGTGAATAGTTGGGAAGCGAAAGATCCTAAAGAAATCTTCCACAGTTTATTCTGCGTGAGACAAAGTACAACACAGTGTTTTGGATGTTCTGGGATATTAAGATATTCCACAGAAGACAATAAGCTCTTAATTCTCCTGGAAATGAAAATTAAATTTCTATAAGGAGTAAATTGTTTAGCAGAGACTTCCAGAGACCTGACATCAGGAACTCTTTTGAAAGAGACACAAAAAACAGCTTTCTTAATTTGTCAGACAGAGCCATTAAAGAAAGATTTTGGTTATCCGAGCATGACTCAACTATTTTGTTATTTAGCAGAATAAACTATGTCCATCCTTATTTCTCTGAGAAGTTTGAGTTGTAATGGATGTTCCCCTACTGGTTTACCATTAACAAGCCTATATTGTAGGGAAATTGCTGATTATTTTGTAATACTTACCTTTAGAGAATAGAGAGGCTCGGGAATTTGACACTTGTGATTCGCTGATTTTAAGATGGAAGAAAAACTAATAAATCTATTGACATTGATAGGCGATATGGGAACGAAACTTGAAAACTCCAGAAGGGTGTCATTATGAGTGCATAACATTTTTGTCAGGAACTGGATATAACGAGGAAGGGGGGAAGGTATAATAAAGAAGATGGATTCAAACGTGGAGAAATGCATCCCAGTCTAGAACCTCCAGATCTGACTTCCAGCTAAAGAATTTGGGAAGTTGGCCATTAAGGCAAGAAGTGAACTGATCTAGAGAAAACATGTCCCAAAGAGACTGGAGTGCTTGAAATATTATAATATGAAGCTTCCAATCACCCTAAAAGATGATTGGAGTGCCCATCCAAAACGAAACTTTTAAATCTGGAATATATTCTACTATCACTGATACATGATAACCGATGCAGAATTTCCAAAATTGTTTTGCTATTGCTGAGATATTTGGTACCACCTACGTGGTTAATATAGCAGACCGTTGTAAGATTGTCGATTTCTAGGAGAACTGAACAGGGAGTGCAGTCTATGTTGTGAATGTTTTCATTGGAGAGCAGCAAGTAGCTTTAAACAGTTGATGTCCATGAATGACTCTTTAGGATACTAACACCTGCAATTGATAACTGGTTGCAATGAGCTCCCCCTAAGACACTTGGGGGCATATTATCAAGCCAGGCGATAAAATTATCGCCGCTTTAGCGGCAGAAAACTGCCGCTAAAACGGCGATAATGGGCTTGATAATATGCTCTATGGAATTCCAATTGAAGCCCATGTTAAATATGAAGGACATCTAACATCGGCTTCAATTGGAAATCCATAGAGCATATTATCAAGCCCATTATTGCCATTTTAGCGGCAGTTTTCTGCCGCTAAAGCGGCGATAATTTTATCGCCTGGCTTGATAATATGCCCCTTGCATTTTTATTCCAACAGAAAGTCTTGAAAATCGCATTGCCATTCCAGACTTGTATGTAGTTCAACCAAAGATTGCTTCTTCTTTTGTCTCTTGGTCCAGAGGTAGCAGGACTGAATGAGATGCGCCCTTGTTTATGTGATTGATTCTTTTTGTTTCAAAATACCTCGATTGTGAATATTTCTAAAGATCTCTTGAATAGATAAGGATATCAATCACACAAGTCTGGTGAAAAAATCTGAGAAGGAGTTATGAATTGAAGGAGTTATTTCAGTATTAGTTAAGCTCTGATTGAGGCAGATAATGAGTTTATGTAACAAAATCCACTCTGAATTCCAGAAAGCCTATGGACTGGACTGATTCAAATAAAATATCTTTGACTGATCACAAACCCTAGATTCTCTGATAAAAACATGAAGGTTTGAAGTTGGAAAAGAAGGACCTGGCTTTCCTGGTCTAGTAAGAGAATATTATACAAGTACATTTTTTTCTGATGCCTTTGGGTCTGAAAGGCACTGGAATGAGGTGTCACTGGTAAGAAGCTTGGTAACACACCAAGGGATAGATGAAATGCCAAAAGAAAGAGCTTTAAGGTGAAAGAGTTTCTCCTTTCAAAAGAATTGCAGGAAACGTCTATGTTGTTAAAAGATTTGGAGAGAAGTACCAAACCATTCATCCAATCTTTGGGTTGTAATCCTTTTGATAGAGATTAGTCTCCTTTTTAGGTCTCGCCAGAGCCAGCGGTTTAGCGCTGCTCTCGCGAGAGCTTTTGTAAATGGGGGATTTGGAAGTGCAAACTAGTGCTTTGCAGGCCTCCAATTACAGTGCATGTGCGCCGAGCGCGCACACCATTTGGCAGCCTGCATGATCACTTTCGGCCGCTTTGATGTTCTCAGTGAGCCGCGCGGCCACTGAGAACATCAAAGCAGCCGCGAAAGTGATCACCATTTGCCAGCCTGCGTGCCTCTCTCCCCTACCCCCTCCCTTATCCCACTTCCTGCTTGTTAGAACTGGCAGTGCAGAGCAGCGGGAGGACCCAACCCACTTAAAGCCCTGGATGCAAGTCTCCATTTGCTTTAATTTTGTGTTTTTCTGCACAAGAGTCCACACAAAAAGAATAATGCTATTTCCCAACAGCTTAGCTCAGTTGGAGTCGGCAGAATATTGCAGTAGCAGACCCGACTCAAAATCGGCACCTCCACGCCCTTCTCCGCGGGACATTCCCCGCGTGTTCCTCTGAGCTCACTAGCAGCTCCTAGCCCGCGCTAAACACTCTCACAGCTGTTTGTCAATAAACCTTCAATGACGCTGGCAGATTAATAGTGCCAGACCCTGTAAAGACCGAGGCAGCGAATTAGCTAAGTGGACATTTATACACATCCCCTGCCCTCCCTCCTCCCAGTCTGGGGGGAGGTGTGTATGTTACAGCTGTGGCCTAACGGCCAGAGCTTCCGACGTTGGAACTGGGGAAACAGGTGCGAGTCTCGGCGTCGACTCAACATCCTGTGATTCTGGGCAAAAAACTTATTTTTTGGGCATATTTATATAGCGCGAACTCGACCCAAGGTATTGGAGCGCTTTACATGAGCACCGTATTTACATTACACATTCAGGCACGAGGAGATTAAGTGATTTTCCCAGAATCACAGGATGTGGACGCGACCTTGAGGCTCGAACCCTGGTTTCCTGCCCTAAAGTCGGCAGTTTAAGCCGACGGACCACATCCTCTGAATCTCCTGGTGTTTACAAAAATGAATGTGTCCTTGTGTAAAGACTAATTGATGCTCATTTAAAGCGCTCCCATACCTACGGGCCGAGTTAGCGCTAAATGAAACTGCACAAAAAACAAACATACTGTGCTCTCAGTCAGTCAACTAAACTGAAGTGCAATATAGGTTTAAAGATAACCAATAGCAGCAGTGTTGTCACCTTAATCTTTGCATCCAACTCCAATCTCTGCCTCATTTAAAGCAGTGAAGAATCCATACATCCTTTATTCTTATTTATGAGTGGAATGCAGAATTGGGATGGTATTGAAGGGCATTTTTTTTTTAAAGTACTGAATTTGCCAAAGTTTTCCATGACACAGGTGATAAGGATGCAGACAAAACTTACAGCCTAATATTATATTTCCACGCGGTCAACATTACAATTTTGGAATATATTATTGACATCAGAGAGATACAAGCATTGGCATAGCCAATAGGTCTCGCTTTTGGGACCTTGTAAGTATGTTTACTTTTGCTATAATCGCGGCACGTAAAGCGCGGGTGCTGCGATTATAGCAAAAGAAAAGAAATAGATGTTTTTTTCTATTTCTTTACTTTTGCTATAATCGCGGCATCCGCGCTTTACGTGCCGCGAATATAGCAAAAGTAAATATACTTATAAGGTCCCAAAAGCGAGACCTATTGGCTATGCCAATGCTTGTTGAAATAGTGATAGACTACAAAAGAATTAAAGAATTGAAGATTTATGATCTGGCGTGGTTTCTTGTTTTTCTCTTTTACAAGAAAGATATTAATAATAAAACTGTGTGGATAAAGGACCACTTTTTAAACTATTACGTTTTCAATGGATCCTGAACCTCTGAGTTTATGAGGAGTTGAACTTGACAAGGGAGATGAAAAGAATTTGAAAAGAAAGTTTTAAGACATTCTGCAAACAATTCTATTTGAAAACCCAGCACTGTTTGGACTGCTCAGGCATCTTGAGACATGCGAGGCAAGCACAATACAGTGCAATTTTCATCCTGATAATTATGAAGACCACTAGTTGGACACTAAACGTTGACAACCATATGTAGGAAGGTGGAATCTGACTATATGGTTGCCCCCACTTTTTGCCTGGTGTTTTGCTGGTTTATGACTTAGTTGGACTGGGCTCCTGCTATTCAGGGCCCCAGTCTATCTGCTTTCTCTGTAAAATGGTTTGCATGTACATTAGGTACATATCTAATTGGATTCTGGAGTGCCTTATAAGCCCCTAGTATATGGTATACTATGTACCTAGGGCATAGGTACCTCAGAGGCCTACCAGGGGCTGAAGCATGTATTATGCCACCCCTGGGAAGCACTCCAAAATGGCACCAAAGGTCTGCTACTGCAGCCTGGGTAAGGGTGTGCTTGCACCCCTTACAGTGGTATAGGTTACCTATATCCACATATATATACAGACACTTTTAAACCTATAAGCCACTCCTATGGCAGGCCTTGACAATCCTGAGGGCAGAGTGCTTGGTTTTATGTGAGAGGGTGCCCAAGCATGAGCTGAGCCCCTCTGCAGCTTTCAAAAATTCTTCCTTATGGCTGTTCTGAGATACAGCCATGCCATATACTCTTAAGTGCATTATAACCTCAAGGTAAATGCTAACTTTGGGATGGCTGCATCAAAACATGTCGTGTTTGGTGTCAAGTGCTTTAGAATACTACCTCCCCGGCCAGTTCTGGCAGCGGGGGTGGCATTCCATCCTTCTAGAGGGAGAGACATGTTCACACTGGTCTAACCCGGTAGGTTTTTCCAGAGCCCTGGCATCACAAAATGGATGCCTCTGCCACAGACACGGGTCTGGCCTCCTGCTGCTGACCGAAACTCTGGCAGCGGAGGCCTGGACAATAGGTTTCCTGTCGAAGGGAGGTGTAACCACCTCCCCAGACAGGCATATGTGTATTGGGGCTGGGCGGCAGCACTCTCTGGTGCTTTGAAGTCCTGCACTGGGGGCCCACTTGGTGTCCCTGTGCATAGCCCAGTTCAAACCGGTTGCAGGGGCTACCTGCCCCTGCTCTGGTGTGAAACTGGACAAAGGAAATGGGTGTAACCACCCCTCTTTCCAAACCCTCCCATAGGTGGGTCCCTAGAGTATGTCCAACACCCAACCTTAGTATAAGTATGGGAACCCATTCCTTGCGACTTTAGATTACCCTGGAAGAAACTCTGCAACATATATCCTGGACCTTCGATGTTTTATCCTGACTAGAAGACTGAAGAAATCTCCGTTGGGGTCAAGGAGTGACTCCCCTGCTTGGCAGGCACCAAAGAAGCAACTGACCGGTCTGCATCACTGAAGCGCCTGCTGGACGCCGAAGTCTTTGCATCACCAGAGGTGGATTTCCAGACTTCCCAGAGGCTGCCCTGAGTCCACAGCAAAGCTGAGGCCCGTGGCTATCGTGGGTGACGTGGAACCGTGACCCCTGGACACCGTGATCTTTTGCAGCAACAGCATCTTCCTCGTCTTCCTCGAAGTTGTGCTTTGGGCTCCGAGTGGCCCCAGCCTTGAGCACCTCCTGCACCGAAGATTGCTGGCCTCCACTCCATGAGTAACCCGTGGGCCAGTTTCAAGTGCGACTGCTTGAGGCTCCTTCGCGAACTCCTCTTCTACTTGGGCTTTCCTGGTTGCTCCAGAAGTGCCCTGCTGGTCTGCACCGCAGTCCTTTCTCTAAATTCCTGTGACTTGCCATTGCCAAGGCTTGTTGGGTCCAATCTGGTCACCGACGCCGCAGCACTCGACAGACTTCGTGGGACAGCTCGAATCCGGCTCACAAAAAGACACCTATGCACCCGGCTTCCCTGGGTGAGGTAACTCGAGTACTCCGGTGCTCCTGTGGGTGCTAGCCCTAGAACTTCTTAAGTCCAAAAGGGTTTGGTCCTGACTCAATTCTAAGTGTCCCTAATCTTTAAATTTCCAACCGCAACATTGCCCATAGAAGCTAACGGGAACCCACCGTTGTGTTTACACACTGCATACAGTACGCGTGGGTCCCCTGTGTCACTACCTTGGGTTTTTCCTTGGGGTCCCAGCGATTCTACAGGCTCTAGGCCTTGTGTCTATCCCAGTCGTGGCTCTTATACCACTTTTTTGGTATATGGTTTGGTACGCCACTAGGGCCCAAACGTGTATTTGTGCTATTACTGATGATTGCTAATTTGTAAACTAAGTACTTCGAACTCCAGTCTCATAAAGAGACTAGAGGGGTGTGTTCTATCTTAAATACATATATTTTGAATATATACCTGGTGTGGTTGTCCTTTCATTTGATCATTCAAGAGATTATAGACTGGTAAAACAAGCTGCTTTACATTCCTTCAAGACTTAGCCTGAAGGCTGCTCTCCAGAGCTACCACTAGGATAGCTTTCAATAAAGGTTGTCTTTAACCATTCACCATAAGGGGTTGTTTGGACTGATACAAGGTGCCCACTAGAACTAGTGGACAGCATATACCAGGCCACCTTCTCACACCATAGTCCTTGATTGTCCTCTGAAGCTGTTTTGTTTAAAGACTTTTTTTCTGTTGGGGGATGAAGGTTGACCTTGTATACTGGAAGTTTCCTCTTGCATGAAAGAAGTTGAGCTGAAACCAGTTGTCAAAGCAACTTGAGTGATAAATTGGCCCCTGCCCATGTTGGTCAGGGCAAAATCCTGAGGGCCAAAAATCTTTTAGAGTGAAAGTTGGGCATTGTCAATTTAAGTAAGCATAATCACATATTTGTAAATGTCACCAAACATGAAGCCCTTTGTCTTCTGTGCTCCCATACCTACGGGCCGAGTTAGCGCTAAATGAAACTGCACAAAAAACAAACATACTGTGCTCTCAGTCAGTCAACTAAACTGAAGTGCAATATAGGTTTAAAGATAACCAATAGCAGCAGTGTTGTCACCTTAATCTTTGCATCCAACTCCAATCTCTGCCTCATTTAAAGCAGTGAAGAATCCATACATCCTTTATTCTTATTTATGAGTGGAATGCAGAATTGGGATGGTATTGAAGGGCATTTTTTTTTTAAAGTACTGAATTTGCCAAAGTTTTCCATGACACAGGTGATAAGGATGCAGACAAAACTTACAGCCTAATATTATATTTCCACGCGGTCAACATTACAATTTTGGAATATATTATTGACATCAGAGAGATACAAGCATTGGCATAGCCAATAGGTCTCGCTTTTGGGACCTTGTAAGTATGTTTACTTTTGCTATAATCGCGGCACGTAAAGCGCGGGTGCTGCGATTATAGCAAAAGAAAAGAAATAGATGTTTTTTTCTATTTCTTTACTTTTGCTATAATCGCGGCATCCGCGCTTTACGTGCCGCGAATATAGCAAAAGTAAATATACTTATAAGGTCCCAAAAGCGAGACCTATTGGCTATGCCAATGCTTGTTGAAATAGTGATAGACTACAAAAGAATTAAAGAATTGAAGATTTATGATCTGGCGTGGTTTCTTGTTTTTCTCTTTTACAAGAAAGATATTAATAATAAAACTGTGTGGATAAAGGACCACTTTTTAAACTATTACGTTTTCAATGGATCCTGAACCTCTGAGTTTATGAGGAGTTGAACTTGACAAGGGAGATGAAAAGAATTTGAAAAGAAAGTTTTAAGACATTCTGCAAACAATTCTATTTGAAAACCCAGCACTGTTTGGACTGCTCAGGCATCTTGAGACATGCGAGGCAAGCACAATACAGTGCAATTTTCATCCTGATAATTATGAAGACCACTAGTTGGACACTAAACGTTGACAACCATATGTAGGAAGGTGGAATCTGACTATATGGTTGCCCCCACTTTTTGCCTGGTGTTTTGCTGGTTTATGACTTAGTTGGACTGGGCTCCTGCTATTCAGGGCCCCAGTCTATCTGCTTTCTCTGTAAAATGGTTTGCATGTACATTAGGTACATATCTAATTGGATTCTGGAGTGCCTTATAAGCCCCTAGTATATGGTATACTATGTACCTAGGGCATAGGTACCTCAGAGGCCTACCAGGGGCTGAAGCATGTATTATGCCACCCCTGGGAAGCACTCCAAAATGGCACCAAAGGTCTGCTACTGCAGCCTGGGTAAGGGTGTGCTTGCACCCCTTACAGTGGTATAGGTTACCTATATCCACATATATATACAGACACTTTTAAACCTATAAGCCACTCCTATGGCAGGCCTTGACAATCCTGAGGGCAGAGTGCTTGGTTTTATGTGAGAGGGTGCCCAAGCATGAGCTGAGCCCCTCTGCAGCTTTCAAAAATTCTTCCTTATGGCTGTTCTGAGATACAGCCATGCCATATACTCTTAAGTGCATTATAACCTCAAGGTAAATGCTAACTTTGGGATGGCTGCATCAAAACATGTCGTGTTTGGTGTCAAGTGCTTTAGAATACTACCTCCCCGGCCAGTTCTGGCAGCGGGGGTGGCATTCCATCCTTCTAGAGGGAGAGACATGTTCACACTGGTCTAACCCGGTAGGTTTTTCCAGAGCCCTGGCATCACAAAATGGATGCCTCTGCCACAGACACGGGTCTGGCCTCCTGCTGCTGACCGAAACTCTGGCAGGGGAGGCCTGGACAATAGGTTTCCTGTCGAAGGGAGGTGTAACCACCTCCCCAGACAGGCATATGTGTAATAGGGCTGGGCGGCAGCACTCTCTGGTGCTTTGAAGTCCTGCACTGGGGGCCCACTTGGTGTCCCTGTGCATAGCCCAGTTCAAACCGGTTGCAGGGGCTACCTGCCCCTGCTCTGGTGTGAAACTGGACAAAGGAAATGGGTGTAACCACCCCTCTTTCCAAACCCTCCCATAGGTGGGTCCCTAGAGTATGTCCAACACCCAACCTTAGTATAAGTATGGGAACCCATTCCTTGCGACTTTAGATTACCCTGGAAGAAACTCTGCAACATATATCCTGGACCTTCGATGTTTTATCCTGACTAGAAGACTGAAGAAATCTCCGTTGGGGTCAAGGAGTGACTCCCCTGCTTGGCAGGCACCAAAGAAGCAACTGACCGGTCTGCATCACTGAAGCGCCTGCTGGACGCCGAAGTCTTTGCATCACCAGAGGTGGATTTCCAGACTTCCCAGAGGCTGCCCTGAGTCCACAGCAAAGCTGAGGCCCGTGGCTATCGTGGGTGACGTGGAACCGTGACCCCTGGACACCGTGATCTTTTGCAGCAACAGCATCTTCCTCGTCTTCCTCGAAGTTGTGCTTTGGGCTCCGAGTGGCCCCAGCCTTGAGCACCTCCTGCACCGAAGATTGCTGGCCTCCACTCCATGAGTAACCCGTGGGCCAGTTTCAAGTGCGACTGCTTGAGGCTCCTTCGCGAACTCCTCTTCTACTTGGGCTTTCCTGGTTGCTCCAGAAGTGCCCTGCTGGTCTGCACCGCAGTCCTTTCTCTAAATTCCTGTGACTTGCCATTGCCAAGGCTTGTTGGGTCCAATCTGGTCACCGACGCCGCAGCACTCGACAGACTTCGTGGGACAGCTCGAATCCGGCTCACAAAAAGACACCTATGCACCCGGCTTCCCTGGGTGAGGTAACTCGAGTACTCCGGTGCTCCTGTGGGTGCTAGCCCTAGAACTTCTTAAGTCCAAAAGGGTTTGGTCCTGACTCAATTCTAAGTGTCCCTAATCTTTAAATTTCCAACCGCAACATTGCCCATAGAAGCTAACGGGAACCCACCGTTGTGTTTACACACTGCATACAGTACGCGTGGGTCCCCTGTGTCACTACCTTGGGTTTTTCCTTGGGGTCCCAGCGATTCTACAGGCTCTAGGCCTTGTGTCTATCCCAGTCGTGGCTCTTATACCACTTTTTTGGTATATGGTTTGGTACGCCACTAGGGCCCAAACGTGTATTTGTGCTATTACTGATGATTGCTAATTTGTAAACTAAGTACTTCGAACTCCAGTCTCATAAAGAGACTAGAGGGGTGTGTTCTATCTTAAATACATATATTTTGAATATATACCTGGTGTGGTTGTCCTTTCATTTGATCATTCAAGAGATTATAGACTGGTAAAACAAGCTGCTTTACATTCCTTCAAGACTTAGCCTGAAGGCTGCTCTCCAGAGCTACCACTAGGATAGCTTTCAATAAAGGTTGTCTTTAACCATTCACCATAAGGGGTTGTTTGGACTGATACAAGGTGCCCACTAGAACTAGTGGACAGCATATACCAGGCCACCTTCTCACACCATAGTCCTTGATTGTCCTCTGAAGCTGTTTTGTTTAAAGACTTTTTTTCTGTTGGGGGATGAAGGTTGACCTTGTATACTGGAAGTTTCCTCTTGCATGAAAGAAGTTGAGCTGAAACCAGTTGTCAAAGCAACTTGAGTGATAAATTGGCCCCTGCCCATGTTGGTCAGGGCAAAATCCTGAGGGCCAAAAATCTTTTAGAGTGAAAGTTGGGCATTGTCAATTTAAGTAAGCATAATCACATATTTGTAAATGTCACCAAACATGAAGCCCTTTGTCTTCTGTGCTACCTCAATGGAAATTACCTCTATAATTTAGTGTCTATTTTTAGGAGAATACCATAATGTCATTCTCAAGAGTTTGCAGTTTTAGCATTCTCCTGGAAATATAACCCTTTGTATCCATTCAGATAATTATTTTGGGTCTGTGCTGGACTGGTTGCCTCCAACCACCCCAAGCTATATTTATCAGGTCGACTGACAATAAGGACACCGAAAGAGGAGCAACACAGGTAGCTGACAGAGCATAACTCTAATGAAAGCAATAGCAAAAACAATCACATATATTGGCAATGCTGTCTAAACAGTAGCAAAACAGTTGCATGTATATATTGCAATGCTGGCTCAAATCAGTTATAATGCAGTAAGTCAGAGCAAAATAATAATTCTGCAAGCTCAAAATGACATAGGGAAAAAGGTCTTATGTCCTTGGATGACTTGGCTTTATCAGCTAGCATCGGGAAGCCCACTCCAAGCACTCTCTGGAAACGCCATAGAGGGACTGCGGCTGTCGAAAATGACAAATCTGTACATCTCCATCTGTGAGCTTCTCTGGTGATCTGCACCTCTCCTTTTATACACTAAAAGCTGGCTTACACAGAATCATGCGTGTTTCCTGTGCCAGTATTTCCTGTGGTATTATCAGTATTTTTTTTAACCTAGGATCCTCTCATCTCCTACAAGCTGCATCTCTCTCACTGGTACCAATCAATTATCCTCCCAGGGCCTTCAAGCTAATCTCACATTTCTTTGAGTCAGTATAACCTCAATGGTATGTCTTACCCGATCCACATGTTTTTGCCTGGAACAGTAAACACAGCACCTTGGCAGCACATATCGTTTTGTCTATTAGAAATGGCATAATAGGCATTGCAAGATCATCCGCTATCTCAGGAAGGTACATGGGTTTTCTGCATGCATTTTCACTCAAAAACACTGCCTAAGTTTGCTAACTCTTTTGCCTCACAATGGGGCATATTTACAAGTCCCTATCCCCATCACAATGTCCCTTTTAAAACAATTTGGTGGAGATAGGAGCTTTGCCTCATTTACACGGATTGTAAATAAGGCACCCTTTCAAGCTATACTTAGCGTGAACTGGGAGGGGGATTAGTGTTGTGGTGGGTGTTCCACCGCAACACCAATTGATTTTGAAGCTGCCCCATATTTACAAGGGTGGCATAAATATGGGGAATCACCAAAATTAGGACCAGGGAAAACCAGGTCTTATCCTTGCGCAATGAGAAGAAATGTTAAATTTCTCCTCCTTTTTGCTGTTTCCATGTGTGCTGCATTGTGCAGCACACCTGGAAACAGAAAAACCCCATTGATTGTTTATGTGAAGGAAGGTGGTACCCTTCCCGCACATAATCAATCATTATAAAAATTATGTTTTGCAACTTCTATATGTGCTGCATTAAGCAGCACACAAAGAAGGCAGACAGCTAGATATTAGTACCAGCACAGAGGGAAACGCAGGGCTGCATCATAATGTTATAAATATAGTGCAGCCCTGCGTTTCAGACGTTGTGGAGCATGATGTGAAGCTCCACCACCTGTATTGATAATATAGCCCGATGATTATTGTAAACTATTCCCTATGCACTGCATAGAGTCCATCGTAACATTTGTTTCTTTTTCAGTTTCAGCCATGTCAACAATTCTTATGTGCATCCCATGATGTTGAGGATTTGATATTGGCAAGATAGACAAGTCTTATTAATACTAGGGGTGGGCGGTAAACTCCACCTCGCCAGTGGAGTCTGCAGAGTTTTGCCACTCCACGCTCCGCTTGGAGTCCAGCCCAAAACTTTTCCAGCTGCCGGTGGAGTGAAGTGTATTATATTACTGGCACCCACCCCTAATTTTTACTTGATCTTAATTGTTTTTACCCTTCTTCCTGTTACATTCCGTCTTTCTCTTTATCTCTTCTTTGCTTTCCTTCTTGCCCTTGAGTCAGAGCTAAGAGTGGATCTTGTAGGCCGGCTGCTCATGGAGCAGCACCGGACCAGGCTGTCACCAGCCTCCATCAGAGCAGCTGTAGACATTTTCCTTCGCTGTGAGAGGCTTTGCTCCCCGCTAGAGCTGGCTCGGTGTGGGGCAAAATTTAAACATACCAGTCCAGCTGAAGGATAACCCTGGATGCTGAACTCCGCTCCATTTGTGGAGTTTGCGTAGTTTTCCCCACTCCCTGCTCCGTGGAGCATGCGGAGTTCCCAAAAACTCCGCTCTTCGGAGCGGAGTTTTTTCCTCGCTCACACTTGCCAACGTTAAGTTGGCTGGCTCAGTTGAGGAAAAAACACCTCCAGGGAAGGGTTTTCCTTGCTCGCCAAATTCTAGTTTGTGAATGAGGAAAATCAACCTCCTGGAGCGATTTCTCAATGCGGGCGGATGAATTTCTCAATCGACTGGTCACGGCAGGTCACGACCACTCACGTAAAGAAACCTTTGTTTTGCATTGAGAAAGCTGCACTCGAGTAGAAGATCTACTCGAGCAGCAAAAAGGAAGCTGCGCCCTCTTGCACTGCGCAAGTTGCCGTACGCAATGATTTTACACTATGGGACAAACACCAGGGCACTCAAAATCACTGTGAACGGCATGACCCTAACGCATTCCAGTGTTCGCAGAACTTCCCGTAGTGTGGCAGAGCTTTTTGTCACTTCGCGGAGTTCCACATAGTGGAATTATGCTAACTTTGTCCAGGCCTACTAAAGGCATGCTGCTGTCACTTTGCGGTTCCAGGAGTCTGATGCTCTGCCTCTTAATCAATAACCTGCTCTTTCCTGTTTGCTGCAGCATGGGGCTGCAGAGAGCCCATGCACCCAGATCCTCCCACACAGGCTAACCTTGTGAGCCTTGCATCTTCTGCCCATGTCAGTTGCAAATTAGGATAAAGCTGAGCCTGACAGACCAGCAGTTGATTTATTATTTTGGGGGGACCGTCAAGAAGAAATACAGCAGAGAGAAGAGTGCTGCACCCAGATCGCCTCTGCCTTGTGCACTCACAACGTTTCTCATCACAGACAACAGGGCACCAGGAGCCACTACTACTTTTTTCATTAAAGTTGTAATCAGTGGAATGCTCTCTGCCAGGAAGCCTCGGGAGAGGGTCCGTGTGGCAGCAGTCAGGGCACAGGCAGTGTACCAGGAAGCAGCAGCATGACTGGTGAGTGCCCTTTACTCTGCCCTGACGTCTCATTGTTGAGGGGTTGTTGGGGAGAGATTGGGGCAGTGTTGCAGTGTGAGGTGAGTGAGGGTTGATCAGGTGAAGGCTGCTGATGCGGGCCAGGAAACTGCCTGCAAGGGACAGCTGCCGATCCTGGCATACACATGACATGTTCAATGCATCAAGAATGAGGCATGCACTGTCCTTGCAGGCTTAGAACTGTGATCATGTTATATATGCTGTGTTATTTATATCCACTTTTAGTAAGAGCTCGTGATGGAGCAAGGACTCGTAGAAAAAGAGACTTGCTCAGGCGCAATCCTCTCAAAAACAAGTTAATAGATACGTATTGTGTAAAACTAACACGCACCACATAAACCCATGAATTAGTGAAGCTTGCATATGTGTTTGCTAACACTAACCAACTCGAATGAATTACTAAAATCGCTTTAACTTGGAGGGTAATTCTTGCACATGAGCAGAAGGCACTAAAATGGAGTCTTAAAGACTAGCGTGCACGGCACCTGCTTAGCTGACTATAACATGCATTATTTTACTAATGCTAATGTGGGGAAAGCATTAATAATTAAAGGGGAATAGAGTAGAGATGGGTGGTATACAGTGAAACCATTTATTTTTTAAAGTAACATCTGTCTTTCTGACTTTATTATTAGTGCGCATTTGGGTCTCTCGAGTATGACAGAAGTAAGCGGAGCAATGTGATTGAATCGTTCATCTGTGCATGCCTATTGAGAGTGAACCCGTAACGATGACTACAAACTTGAATATAAGCCAAGGCTGCAGAGTGCTCGGGCCTGGGAACTGAGCGAAAAGTCCACTGGAATGAAAGAGTATGTGGAAGTTATTATAAATGTTGCAAATATAATGTGAATACAGTTGGGAATAAAGTTTGTGAATAAAAATAAAGGGGATGGATCTATGAACAATGGGCTGACTGAAAAGGGTGACATGTAAGCATGGTGTGATGATCATCCCCCCTTACCTGACCAATTAGATTTCGTATTTTTACGATATTGCAACTTTAGTGTGTGGTACATGAAGAACGAAAGGTATAACTGAGGTAGACTTTAATTAGTTAGAGAGACGTCGATGCTGAGATGCTGTCAGCTGTGGGTGTTGCTGGAGTAGCGAGTGATGCTGATTAAGAACCTGAATGCAGAACCCTCTATCCTAACTTTATTGGATTAGAAAGTATATCGCAGAAGAATCCCAAGGAGGAAGAGACTGTCAGAGAGGGGTGTGATGCGGCCGTCAGTATTAGAGAGGTCATCTATCCTGTCCTGAATCCTGTCCTGAAGTCTTTGTCTCCTGAGCTATCCCGGGGGACCCTTACCAGCCCTTTGGCAAGGGGGTTGGTCTTCACACCATCCTTGTTAACTATAATTTAATGTACTTGCAGATTTTTTTCTCTCTGTCCTCTCCTTTCTGAGCATAAGTCATTGCAAGTTTGAAGTATGTGTTGCTGATTTGATTAATTGAATCTTCCCTCCTATGAGTGACAGTGACTGTACTGTATTTTTGAAGTGGTTCCCATGCAAATAATTTAGATAAAGACTTAAAACTTACCTGAGTCTGTGGTTATTTACTTCAAGTTATAGAGAAGTATTAGAATTATGTTAATTATCACCATCAATTAGTTCAACTAATGGTCCATCGACCAGAGGAAATAAGTTTTTGATCAGTGAAAGGTTAGTTAGTAATGGTAAAAAAAATTGTGATCACCCCCACAAATTCTTACTCCAGCGGTTTACTCAATTGTGTGTGTTTATGGGCCCAGGTGAGTATATGGTAGTAGAGTATCTGTTGTTGGCAAACTGCTGCATCAGTTTTCTGGTAGCAGAGCTATGGTTATTATTGACTAGTTTGGTGATGAGTATTGATTATTGATTACTGATTTATGTTTCACAAAAAGAGTTAGCGTCTTGTCTTATGTTGTCTGGAAAATTCCCAGGGAATGAATAGCGGGTGGTGACAGAAGCCACACTGCAGTGAGGTTACTCGTCAGTTGTAATAGCACTGAGAAACTACACATGGCTGGCAGTGTTAAATTAGGGACTATTTCATATAAAAGTCGAGTGTGAGTGGTAGCAAAAAGGTTCGCTGGTGAAACTTTGGTATTATATCACCTAGTAACAGTAACACTGAAGGTGTAACAGGTTCTCTTGAGCTTGAATAAAGGGTAAACAGAGGTTTTACTCGCAGTAGAAGAGGAGCAAATCTGAGACTCCAGAATAAGTCGGAAATCTATCCTTTGTTTAGGGGAACAGGCAGAGTAGTGAATGTTTTTGTGTTGTTATTAACAAAGAATTTAATGAAAAGTATTAAGAAGTATGTTTTTTGTATTACCTTGTGAAGGGAGGGTCAGTCGCCGGAGTAGTACTGACGTCACAGAGAGCGGTGCTGGGATTGGTGGAAACAGTGGGTGTGAGACAGAAACAGATTGTAAAGGAGGGGTCAGTAGTAAGGAGCAGAACTGATGACATAGAAAAAGCCACGCTAGCATTGGTCAGACCACGAGCGTGAGCCTGAGTCTGATTGGGTGATTGAATAGAAGCTGTTTTAGGATTGGTCAACAAAAATTTGTATGTTTGATTCTGATTTCCCTGTTGGTGTTAGTCGTCCGGACAGAAAAGCTCGAGGGTTTGCGGATTATTGTTTCTTACATCGTGTATCTAGAATGTATGGAGAAAGGAGAAAAATGTTGTTAATAAATAAAATTAAGAATTTCTTTAAGAAAGATAAGCCTGTGTTGACTAGAAAGGGAATTCCTACTCCGCCACCAAAGACACCTGCTTCATTTATGATGATGGAAAGAGGATATCATACCTGTGTATGGATTGAAAATTGAATAGAATGTACGAAAGGTGAAGGTGTTTTAGCTTTCCCTGAAAATGGTACATTTAATGGGAGAATTCTTCAGAATTTGAGGATGAGAATGAATGATTAGCACCCGAGACCTAGGTTAAGTCAGTACGAGGCTTTAGAAGAATGGGAGACTGAGTCATATGAGGGAGAGAAAAATCGAGGTGGGAGATAAACAGGATTTTTTGCCCGGTATTTGCATCAGTCTCGGGAAGGTCAGATGAAGCAATGGAGAAGAGCAATGGTATCAGAAGGTTTATACCCAGTGTTGATGGCTGAGGAACCGTCAGGAAACAAGTGTAAAGAGAAAACAAAACATGTGAATGTGACAGGATATGGTGAATCAGATGATGAATTGTTGGAGGACATTTTAACTAAAAACCCTCCACCATATCAAGAAGGACCCATAGAGTCACCCCAAGTGCACCAGTAATGGGAACGCCCTTAATTCCACAAATTTTACATGATACATCAGTTAATAGGGTGCTTCAAGATCGAGAAAGAGAAGCGTTAGGTAGAAATAGTGAGGAATTATTACAGAAAATAGGCCAATTGAGTGCAAATCCTGAAGCATTGACAGTACCCGTAACTATAGGTCCTGTTATTCCATTATATGGAGACAAGATAAGTTGCCCAAAACCCCAAGCTGTAACCACTCCTTTGAATAATCCTAGAAAGGAGGTAATAATATCTGATAATCAAGCCAGTGAGTGCGATTCGGTCATTTCATTAATGGACCTTCCGATAAGAGAATCTATAAGTGAGACCCAAAAAAGAGTTACACCCAGTAGTTCAAAAGAAAGAAAGTCTGTGGTACCCTCAGGAACCAGAAGCTCAACAACGGTAACTACAGAAGATTTGGAAAGATGAGCACAGGGAATAGAAAAACAAAGCTAACCCCTAAAGATCTTAGATATTTACAAATTGAAAGTAGAATTGGAAGAGATGATAGCTCTTCCAATTAGTTGGAAATGTGGGAATAGAAAGATTTATAAGGGGGAGGGGGAACAAGATAATGACTGCGATTTGAAACAAGGGGAAAGATGGAAGATGGAAGGCTTTTAAATTTTCACGGCAGGTACGGGAAGAATTATGTTGGTTTTTCGTAATGAGCTTAAAGACCGGGCAAAGAAAGGGGAATGGTTGTGTTCAGAATGGTACAAAAGGAAGGTAAAGGAAAAATATAGTGGGATCGATAGATGGGTATGTTCAAGATCAGACAAAGGTTATATAGAAAGTGAGGATGATATAAACGAAGGTTATGAAACACATGGGTGAATAGATGGGTGTAATAATTTGAGATAAATGCATCGCTAAAGACAGTTTATACGGTGGTAAAATTAAATGTCAGAATAATCTGTGTTTGATACAGTAGTTAACCTGAATATGTAACTCTGTTGATCAATCTAATGAATCATGCGCGTTTCTGTTTGAAATAGTAACGGATAATTGTTTTTATTATTGTTTATAGTGGCCCCTGACGAAGGGCGCTTTGAAGCCCGAAATGCATTGGGATTTTAACGAATAAAACACTGTTGTGATGAACCCTGCATCACTCGTATTTTTACATGAGGTCCGGTTGGGCACTGTTTAAATATTAGAAACTTGGAAAAAGGCAAATGATTCCGTGTGTGGGTTCGTTAATTTGAGTAAAAGGAAATGAAGTCCAAAGTGGAGAAAACTGTTTAAATGGATTACATGGATGAAATTTGAAGCATAAATGACTGCCTAATGAAGGCACACCGCAGTGCGTTTGGCGGGGGCAAATGTTGTCCCCAATCTTTCAATAGAAAGATTGAACCATTACAATGAAGAAGAGTTATTATTTATGTGTAGGAGTATAACAAAAAATCCGAGATTGTTTCATGAGAAATTGACAGAGCTTGCTGCAGAGATTGTAGTGGATATAGGGAGATCAAAAATATTACAGAAACCATACTGAGTGGTGTTTACAGATAAGGATTTGGAGAATATGAATGTGTCTGGTAAGAAACTACAGGTTAAGGAGATAATGAATATTTTGCAAAAATAGGGAGACAATGACAAGTGGAGAAATAGGTGGACAGGAAAGAAGAAGGAAGCTCAGGCTAAAGAAGCGTCTTCTGCATTCTTGCTAAAAGAATCAGAAAAGGCAGAAAGACTGTGTCCTATGAGAGAGGTACCTGGTGGTGGATATGTTCATGTTCCATGGAGCCGACAGGATATTTTGTCATTATGAATGATTTCTCTAGATTAAGAGAGAAACCAGTTGAATGGTACAAACAAGTTGAAAGATTTGTGAAAGTTTCGAAGGTTCTGTTAAAGGAGCTGGATGGTTTATTTGACATAGTGGTACCTACTGATTTGTGGACGGAATGTAAGATAACAGTTGATTGGCCAAGTGAGGAGTATCCAAGGGACTCAAAAACAGGAGCACCCTCAGATGAGGTGATGAAGAAATATCATCAAGTAATCACTTTTTGAAAGAGAAAATCCCTCCCAAAAAACAGATTGGGTAAAAATAGATAGAACAACTCAAGAGCTGAATGAGTCTGTACATGCATATTATGAGCGATTGCAACAGGTGTTTAAGCAGTATAGTGGCTTTGAGAACATTAGAGATAAAGATATGAGCCATTTTGTGTATCCGTTTGTGTATGGTCTGAAATCAGAGATTAGTCAGATGATTCAGCAGCGCATGCAGTGCTGGCAGGGCAAACCGATTGATGATATTTTAAAATACGCAAAGTACTGTGGGGACGATATTGAGGCAAGGTGTAGAAAATGAAAAGAGAAAATGATGTGGGCACAAGTAAAATTGGCAGAATACCAGGAGAGTAAATTGAATAGCCAGACTGATAGTCAGGTGCAAGAGCAGAATCAGAATGATCATTTGGTGAATGGTGGTAAATTAAGAGGACGAATGAATAGAGAGGCAGCAAAGAAGAAGTTTCCTTGTCAATCAATCAATAAAGACTTTATTTCGGTTTTGATTCAAACCATAAAAGTATACATGTAAACATCACAGTTAAAAGGAAAAAGAAAAGCAGATATAAAATTCCGTACAATAAATTCATAGTTAATAAAGTGCAAATGGCGCAAGGCATAGTATAGTCCATATAGGTTCCTGAGATAAATGAGGCAAAAAACAGCCTCATTGGTCCATACAGTTTCTCAGTTTAACAGACAATTTTAAAAATTCAATTACATGGAGAACACTGTCACTGTGCAAAAGTTGTAAATACATAAGTGCTGGTCTGATCTGGTTAAAATTAAGTTTCTTTAAAAGAGCTACCAGATAGCGTTTGCGCGGGTATTCATAAAATTTACATAAAAATATAAAATGCAGCATATCCTGTGGAGAATTTCCGTCGCAGCCACAGGGAGCTGCAGCCTTGTTAAAAATATCTTTTTTAGGTCTAATTAACAGATGATGAAAAATATTTAACCTAAACCTTGTCAGCAAGAACTTCTCATGGGAACTAAATGAGCCCATCAAATATGGCTCCATTGTCTCGCAAGTTTTTAACATGACATATTTCCTGATACTGGGTTTAAGGAGCTCCTCTCCCTCTCGTTGAGCCCTTCTCCCCATATAAAAGGCACGCTTAATTGCCTCCACATCCCCTTTTACAATCCTGCTTGGATTTTCAAACAACTCCAGACAACCAAGTCGAAAAAAACAAGATTTCAGATACTTTAACCAGGGGGTGCACATTGCCTTATCATGGGACAAAAGGTCCTTCACAATCAAGTGGGTTAGTGGAATATCCTGATTCAACCACAATTTTGCCCAACAAGTCAAAGGGCGTAGAGAAAAGATGTCACATAAATATTGTGCCCCCAATTCTTCATGTACTGCGAAGTTAGATGTGCCAATTGGAACACTTAGAGGACGCTTCATAAAAGCATTTTCAGCCACCTGTAGCTGTTCACCAGCCACATAGCCCCATAATTCACTGCCGTAAACAGCAGATGATACTGATTTTGCATTATAAAGTTTCATCATGGCATTATTGGGCTTCTTCCCCAATTTCGTTGCAAAGTTAAAGATAGTAGCGTTAACCCTTGCCAGTTCCCCTTTCTTTTTAGCCAAATAGGGGCCCCAACTTAATTTAGTATCAAATAGGACCCCATGGTACGAGAACGATTTCGAAATGGGGATGGATACATCGTCTAGTTTAAATACAAAGTTCCTTTTTGGCTGTAGGCCTACTTGCATAATAAATGCTTTAGAATTGTTGACCATTAGGTCCCTGTCTGTCATAAACAATTTTAAAGCATTTAATAAGGCTCTCGGTTCTAGAGATTAAAACCGCATCATCTGCATATAAAAGAACAGGAATACCCCGCCTACCAACTCTGGGACAGTCAGCCTGTACCTTTTGTAAAACGGTATCTAGCTCGTTAATATAAAAATTAAAAAGAAAGGGGACAAGAATACAACCTTGTCGCACACCCTTCTTAATGTCAAAATTACCAGTGGTACACAGATCCGACGAGTACCTAACATTAGCACTAGTGTTACTATGTAGGTCTACCAAAAAATTAACAATCCCACTATCCACACCCTTCTCCCTCATGGACTGCCACAGCCTCCCCCTGTTAACACAGTCGAAGGCTGATGACAGATCCATGAAGGCGAGATGGACAGTGCCCTTCTGAACGACAGTGTATTTACTTAATATTAAGAAAAGATTAAGGCACTGGGTTATAGTGGAACGACCACTGCAGAAGCCATACTGGGAAATAGACATGATGTTGTTTTCTAACGCCCAGTTTGACAATCTGTGCAGCAGGATTCTCCCCACAATTTTGACCATAGAGTCAATTAATGAAATTGGCCTATAACAAAAGGCTACCCCTATCCCCCTTCTTAAAAACAGGGACAATCGTTAAAAACTCCCCATGAGGGGGGACAGCCAATTCCAGCAGCAGCGTTAAAAACAGACTCTAAAATGGGAGCCCAGAAACTTGGTTCAGACTTATATAAGTCTGGTGGGATCCTATCAGGGCCAGGAGCTTTCCTGGCTGTTAGTCCCACTATGCCCTCCATAACCTCGCCTCTATCAAATGTAATAATTCCATCATCATTACCAGGGAGCATATTTACATTTTCAGTCACCACACAACTATATAATTGTTTGAAGTGTGATTCCCATTCTTCCTTTTTTTATGCAGCATTCTAGACCACCACCCGGGTCCTGGACCAGAAATGTTTTTTTTACTACCGTCCAGAATCTAGAGCTACATTTTAAAGTAGAGGGATCAAGAATCTCATCCCAGGCCTCCACTCTTAACAACTCCTTGCGTAAAGCAATGGCAGACTTATATTATTTACGACACAACTTAACATTCGTTTTTATTCTAGGATTAGCTGCCAAGGCTATCCTTAGATTACGTGCTGCCTTGGAGCAAGCATGATTAAACCATCTCGGGCCCTCATCCTCTATGGTCCTTATTTCGGACCGTCATCAACTCAGACACCTTCTCCGTCAAGCTTTGAAAAGCACCAAGAACCTGATTCGGGTCTGCCCCTTCTTCAATACAGTTCTTAATGTCCTGCGTGCAATTGTCCCTAATATTTTTATATAATAGGTCAGGAGTAATCATTGCCCATCTGAGGCGCCGTCTCCCATTGATTGTGCTCAACCTGCCATTGAAGCATTTCCGATCTTCTTTAATTATCCAGGGACCCTTCAGGTGAACAGTGAGTGAGTTATGATCACTGAATTCACTTTGTTCGATAGTAAAAGAGTCCACAAATGACTGCATAGGCAAAGAGAGTAACACATAATCAATAAAAGTACCCCTCCCATGGCCTTTAAAGGTTGGGGTATCAAAAAACTTTGTGGGATCCCTCAAAGCCATTGCCAAAGAAAGATCTAAACAGCTCAGTAAGTCATTAAAGAATTCCCCTTCTATCGTATGTTCCAAATGCAAACCGCCGAGGCGGTCACACTGCAAATCCATTAAACATTTCGACAGGGGATCACCGCAAGGATGAACATTAAAATCTCCCATAATTATAAGGTTATGGAGGCATTCCCTCAATGAAGAGTTAATAAATTCATTTAGTGCAAATATTTGGTTAGAACCCGTGTTGACATTGACAGCGTTATAAAAATTGACCAAACCAGCCAGACAATTTTCTCCATTCAATACTAAGCCTATGAATCCAGTATTTGCTGTTAAAATTCTACGAATTTTACAAGATAGTGTAACGGAAATAAAAATCACCACTTCCCCCTTAGGCCTACCTCTCCTTGATGCTATTGCAGGAACATAAAAGGCCTTATACCCTTCAAGAAAAAAATCACATTCCACTGACCATGTCTCCTGCAGGCAGATGACCATAAATTGCTTAATATACATAATCCAATTGTCATCCGTCATCTTTGATGCCAAGCCTGCAATGTTCCAGGAAATAACATTATTACAACTAGCTTTGACCTGTGTGGTCTTAATGGGTGATATCTCAGCTGGTGTTACATTACCCAGACTCACAGACACCTCACGTCAGTCGCATGCCTCTAAGCCAGACAGAGCATCATATCTATTCTGTATGTCCACGATAAACCCATTATTGCAATGGCCAGCAAAATTAAGTCTATTCTGTGTTTCTGCAGAGAGCCCATACCCACCTTGATTAATATTGTATACATATGGTGCATCCAGGGCAGGGCATTGCATTGAATTTGCTGGCCTAATTCTCTTTTGAAGACGCGGATCTTTATTCAAATGTGCATAGAAATAGCCCAGTGGACGAACACATATACTATTCATGTTGCACAATAATGAGGATGCTCTTAATAAAATTGTTGCCACATGTTGGGGATGCTTAAAGTTAACAACAATACAGTCCCCACTGCTTGATTTTCTGGACGGGCCAACCCAATTCACCCTTCTTACTGCTATTATTTGGTCCGAATATGCAACAGGAAAACCACAGTTTTTGCTGAGCCATGCAACTGTTTTGTTTTTTAATGAGGTGTGGGATTCCCCATATGGTAAAGCTAGATGGTCATCACAAGGTGGAACATTAGACAGCACCACCACATATGGTGCGCACTCAGGAGGGAGATTAAGATAGCGGCTTTTCCTCATATGCCTAGGATCATGTCTACCCTCCACGGCTATTGTGGGACATATAGACAGGGGAGGTATGGCTAGTGTCACAGGAGGAACTGTTACTGCTGCAGCGACTTGCTGAGAAGGCCGCTGTGCATTCCCTATCGTAAGTTCCTGCCCCTTATCCACAACCTTAGCACCAGCCATAATAGCTGGTGCCAAGTGTGAAGTTAACAGACCACCAAGTCTATCTACTTCCAATGCCAAAATGTCAAGCTTAGTTGTCAAAGGTCTTAACATCTCCTCTAGTTTAGCCTCTAACTTTACTTCCAAGATGTTAATCAGTAAAGTAAATTGCTCTAGATTTATATTAGCATCACCCTCACTATTTCTACTGAGAGTAGAGGATTTTGAGCCGTTACAAACTGGCTGAATTGAATCTGATCTTTTTTTATTATGCTTCCCAGCCCGTTTTATTTGTGCTTTCCTACAAGATCGCACCGGCCTTGGGACTGATGGTACCTCCTCTATTTTCTCAATCGAGGTGTCCATCGGATCTACATGGTGATCTGCAAGCATCTGGGCAACAACCGGTATTTCAGCCCTCTCTCTAGTGTCCAGGTTAATGCCCCCATCCATGTCAGCGACCGGCAAGGGCATATCTTCCTCTGCCACTAGAGTGGTCCCCAATCCCAAAGAGGTTCTATGATCGTTATTTATACGATTTACTTTTTGCACCAGGTAATTATCCAAGGTCAAAGCAAAAACCAAAGGAAATGATGGACGGAGTGTTGAACATTGTGAGCACTCACCCCCAGTCAACTGATCTGGGTTTAATCCATCACCGTTCTTTAGCCCACTCTGCCACCCCAGTTCAGACATGGCCATATGCAAATCAGTCTGACCCTGTGCCTCATGGGAACAGTCCAGCCCGAACTGCCAAGCCATGTCTTCCCTGGACCGGAAACAAGCTTCCTAGGACCGGTTTCTTATCCAAGGTCCCCAACACGGGAGCGGTTTTAACTGATTTCAATGTAGACATTATATCGAATAAATCACGTGTAACTTAATACATACAACAAATGACACTATACATTGAAAAACGGATGTATGTCGTTACAACGCACACTTTTACAACGCATGCACTTACAACGCATTTTTTACAACGCAACATCCACTACAACGCATTCCATTACATAGCATGACACTACAACGCATGTTTAAAAACTACCTTTACAACGCATTCCATTACATCGCATACTACCTTTACAACGCATACCATTACAACGCATAGTATAGGGGTAAAAATTACTATTCTAACTCCAGGGGGTGCAACAGTAGGGTAAGTGTTGGATTGCGTTGTAATGGTATGCGTTGTAAAGGTAGTATGCGATGTAATGGAATGCGTTGTACAGGTAGTTTTTAAACATGCGTTGTAGTGTCATGCTATGTAATGGAATGCGTTGTAGTGGATGTTGCGTTGTAAAAATTTCGTTGTAAGTTTAGTGCGTTGTAACAGTTGCGTTGTAAAGGTTGTTCACCTTGAAAAACAGATGAAACAGGTAGAGTCTCTCTTTACGAGTGAAGTCCGGCACTACAAACCCAGAGTCTCCGGCCCAGTCCAGTCTCCTCAGGCCTCTGAGGGCCACAGAAGGCCCGCCCTTTGCCCGGGCTTAGCCCGGTGCATCCCGCGCACGTCCTCGCAGGACGAGGGACCGAGCCCGCCTTTAAGCGCCTCCTGGGGCAGGATTGTGAGGCGTCCTGCCCCTGGGAATGCTGGGGATTGTGGTCCGGCGGAGTGTAGAGGGCGGAGCAAAGCCCGGCCCCGGTAGAGCAGGAAACACCAAACAGCCAGCAGAGGACAAACAGCACGCCCCAGTTTCCTTGTCATGCGTGCAGAAAGCTTGGACATTGGAAGAACAAGTGTAAGAGTATTCAGAATAATAATGGGCCAAACCAAAATTTAAATCCACAGATGCAGAATGAAGTGCTTATGAACCAGCCGCAGCAGGTAGTTAATCCACAGTGTCAGGTGCCACCAGCCCCTATGCCAAATGTTGTGAACCAGCCAAAATACAGTGCGGACGCCGGATTTCAAGTAGGAAGTGGTAAGAAAAATTCTGTGGTTTCACAATATCTTTTACAGAATAATGATGATGAAATTAGTGACGGTGCCTGAGGGGGGATGAAGAGGAGTGCGTACTTGGCGCATCCTTGCCGGTATATCAGTCAGGTCCATTTATTGATGGGAAAGTGGAAGGTAATGATATCACTTTTCTATTGGATACTGGTGCTACCCGTTCTACTGTGAGAACAGCAGACATCCCAAACCTACCCCTCTCAGGAGACTCCATCCAAATCACAGGAGTTTTGAATCAACAGATTAGAATCCCAATCACAGAACCAATGGAAGTGCACATCGGAAATTTTAAAGACATGCATAGATTCGTAGTTTGTGATTCTAGTCCAGTGAATCTATTAGGAAGGGATCTACTGCACACTGGATGGTGTTGCTTTCCAAACCCCTAATGAAGATATTGTATATGAAATCATGCTAGCTAAACAAGGCATGGAAGTAGATGAAATGTATTCTTTGATGACAGTAAATGATTTGCCAGAAGAACTAAAAACAACAGCAAACTCAGAAGTGTGGGATTTCACAGGAAAAGAAATTGGGCTATTGTCAAACGTAGATCCAGTGAAGGTGACAGTGAAAGAAGGTGCAGTTTATCCCAACACCCGACAATACAAAATGAGTCCAGAGGTGAAAGCAGGAGTTGCTTCAGAAATTGACTGAATTATTAGACAAGGCATTTTAAAGGAAATAATGAGTAGTCCTTGTAATTCACCTATAATGGGACTTAAAAAGCCTAGCGGTAAATACAGGATAGTGCAGGATTTGAGAAAGATCAATAAAATTGTAGTGCCTTGATGTCCCGTAGTGCCAAATCCAGCAGTGATTCTTTATCAGATACCCTGAAATGCAGGCTGGTTTACAGTAACTGATTTATGCCACACCTTTTTCTCTATTCCTTTGCACACAGACAGTCAGTATCTCTTTGCATTTAAGTTCGAAGACCATATCTTGGCATGGTACCGAGGTCCTCAAGGGTATACAGAAAGTCCGTCGATTTGCACTCAAATTCTGAAACATTTCTGCCGCAATTAATCATGCCCAGGAGTTCAGTCCTGGTACAATACATTGATGACCTACTAGTGGCATCAAAATCACTAGAAGATTGTGTTACTGATTCAATTGCATTACTGAACCATTTGGCTGACGGAGGACACAAGGTGTCTCCAGAAAAATTGAAATTTTGTCGAAAAGAAGGTAAATATTTAGGCCACAAAATAGAAAGAGGAGTGAGAAAAGTGACCCCAGAGAGAATTAAGTTAATCAAGCAAATGCAGTTACTGCAGACACAAAAAGGGAGATAAGAATGTTTCTCGGAGTGGTTGGATACTGTCGACAGTGGATCATTGGGTTCTCCCTGCTGGCAAAGCCATTGATTCAGTTAACACGAAAAAGAGCGAAGTACTCAAATTATTGGAACGATGAATGCGTGGAAGCTTTTGTGAAATTGCAAAACTGTCTGTGTGAGGCCCCTGCTTTAGGCATGCCTGATTATACAAAATAATTTGCACTATTCTATTGCGAGAGAGAGAGTTGTGCGCTTTCAGTTCTGACTCAAAGGCATGGATTTAGCTAACATCCAGTGGCATATTTTTCTACTACTTTGGATCCTGTGGCTTCAGCTTTACCTGGCTGCTTAAAGGTTTGGGGTGGAGGATCTAATGTCAATGCTGGATATTCCGACAGACTATAGTTGTACCAGTAGTCTGAGGCCAGCTTCTAAGTTCACACCCCAGGGGCCGCAATATGCTGCTATAGATTTGTTTTTACAAAAAACGATAGATGAAATACATAGGATGGAAGATCATGAGGGAATGGACAGGATGAGCAATAGATCTAAAGAGAACTTGACAAGGGAGGAACGGGGGCACTGAATGATTTAATACTTGATAAAAATATAGTGATTCGAGAAGCCGATAAAGGCAGACACATTGTTATGATGAGGAGAACTGATTACTGCAAAAAGATTAGGAATCAGCTCAGTGATACTAATTGATATAGGAGATTAAAGGAGAACCCTACTAAGGAAGTTAGCAGAAAGATTATGGAAAGACTACACTCTTGGAAGGAACAGGGTTTACTGGATGAATCAGAGCTAAAATATCTTAATGTCTTGAATCTTTCCTCTCCGTTCATATATACCTTGCCTAAAGTTCATAAGTCTATGGAGAAACCACCCGGGAGGCCAATTTTTGAAACTTTTGGTGGTGAATTTGCCCTCATATATTAGGGACACAATGGATGTTCTAAATAAATTACAAGATGTAACATGGGAACCTGGTATGAGTTTTGTGACTCTAGATGTTGTTGGTTTATATACTTGTATTGACAATGAAAAGGGGGAGTTGGTGTTGAGTCTTTTCCTGGGGAGTCGCAGTGCCAGTTTACTGGATCATTCTCAAATGATTTTGGAAATGAGTTCTATGATTTTGAAAAACATTTTTTCTTTTTGAAAGCAAGTGGTACCACCAGATCAGAGGGACTGCTATGGGTCCAGGTTTGCTCCCTCTTACGCTAACCTATTTATGGGTTGGTTTGAGAGGGAGCATGCCTTGGAGTCGCAGGGCTTGTAAATGGATGGATTTAATTTTATCTTGGGGACGCTTTATTGATGATATTCTTTTGATCTGGAGAGGTACTGTTGAGGAACTCAGGGAATATCATGAATATTTGAATAACAATAATTATAATGTCGTATTCACAATGAATCATCATCGTGATAAAATTGACTATTTGGATGTTGAACTGTTTGTAATACGGAACACTATTAACAGCAGACTATTCAGAAAAAAGACAGCAACTCGATTCTGAGGGCTGATAGTGCACATCCCCAGGCAGTGATTAGGGGTATCCCTTTTGGGGAGATAGTGAGATAGTGAGAATCCGGAGGAATTGTAGCACGGAGGAAGATTTCAGGCTGGAACTTAATGATTTGCAAGAGAGACTGTTTGCCAGGGGCTATACACATGATTCACTAGAGAAAGCGAAGCACAGGGTATTGTCCATTAAAAGGGACACTACGCTCACTCAGAAGGTTAAGCCTTGCATTAATGACAGGGTGTCATTTATCACAACATATAGTATGCATCATAATAACATTTTCAAAATTTTGAGTACAAATTAGCACATGCTTCGAGGGGTACCTGGCTTGGTACATGTTATTGTAGACAAACCAGGAGTTATATACAGGAGATGCCCCACAATCAAAGATCTGATTACGAGGAATTATCTGGAACCCATCAGGCCACAGGGGAGGAATTGGCTTCTTGATCCATCAAAAGGATTTTTTGTATGTGACTCATGTAACATATGTGAATTGGGTTTGAATTGAATTAAGGAATTTTAATACAAAACGAAGGCGGCCTTTCATATTAATGAATTTATCAACTGCAACAGCAGTTGGGTAATATATGCTCTTCAGTGTGAATGTAGCAAGGTTTATATAGGAAGCACAAAAAGGATGCTGAAGTTAAGGATTCAGGAACATAATCGTGCGATATTTAATCAGGATATCAAGTCACCAATTTTTCAACATATCAGAGATCATCATGAAAATAGAAAAGGGATTAGGTTCCATGGGATTCAAAGGTTTATTCCCATGGTGAGGGGTGGTGATCTGTTGCTGCGTTTGCATCAGCAAGAAGCACGTTGGATCAGCAGATGTAGATCTGTATCATTAGGTCTGAACAGTGACAATGAATTTCACTATTTTCTGGAGAAATAATTGGTATAGGACCTGGTTACATGTGGCCTTTTGGACTTTGTGAATAGAATGAACAGATCTTGTGACAGATTTTCGTTTGCATCAGTTAAATGGAGTTCAATGGGTGTTCATAGTTTTGATTAATTGATTTTTAGAAGGAACAGATCTTGCCATGGATTGTCGTTCACATTTGTCAAATGGAGTTTATCGGGTGCTTGTAGTTCTGATCATTTGATTTATTTATTTAATAATGTAGGACCTCCTTTATGTTGGGCACAGCACCCGAGAAGTTGGATATTTAAGGTTTGGTTTATGTATAGGATTATAGCTTAGTACCCATTTTTTTTACACAATTGAATTTATTGTGGGATCCAGTGGTACATATTAATTGACAGTGACATTTTGGGGAGAAACGAGGTGTTGTATATTGATATTGGATATTGGGTGAAGCGGCATCTTGTTAATTATATATTTTTGAATTATGAGATCAAAAATAGGGGCATTTAATAATGTAACAAGCACCTGATGGCTTTGGTTACACTATTTAGTAACAACGAGAGTGAAACTTGGCGAGCTCTGCCCAGGTCTAATTAATACCACTCTTTGGGTGGTTTCCAAATGTCCCCAAAAGGTAGCGAGCCTGGGTGCTAAGTTAAGGGTTATCAATACTTGTTTCAGTTTGACTAGACTAGGGCACCCTGCTTTGAATTTATCTCGTAATAAATTATCCATTGGAAAATGCAATACTATTCTAACATAATCAGTGATATGTGGACCTGAAGACCATTCTGAAAACATAGAATGAGCTACTTGTGAAGGAACAAATAAGGGCTCCCCTATTAGATCAAGTATCTCCTTGTTGTTTAACCTTTTTATTTTATTTTTCTAATCTTGAGGCACTCTTTGCTTTTTTTTTTTGCTGGATCCAATCCTGTTATAAAATATAGCATGGTCAGAAACAGCGTCAGATGTGTAAGGACACATATCACAATATATGTCTATATCAATTAGTTTATCCAGTAAAACACTATTGGATCATTCCAAGTACTTTGGGCTACCTCAAGGTTAAATGATAATGCAATGTGGCATTTTAGGGTAATCACAATAACATCAAAGGGAGGGAGAGGGAAGGTATCACTCTTGCACCCCCTGGTAAACTATTCATAAACAATGGACGAGTGACTAAGAAAAAGGAAAAAGGACAACAGCGTGGGCAAAACCAAACGGATGTAGTAGAAGAACCCTCACTCACCAACCTAATTGGTGACCTGCTTCATCATCGGGTTCCCACCAAGGAGGCCGAGTGCCTCCTCGGTGTGCTGCGACGCCTGAGTTACAGCGGAGCTGGTTTTTGAGGGATAGGTGAATGTGAATTTAAAAGGTAAATGGTTTTAACCAACCATAATTTTAATCAAGGCAAACCATTCACTATTAAAATCAATTGTGACGGACTAGAACTAGGTAGGTTATGATAACCAAAGAACGTCCGTTTTAAATTAGTGAAGAGGGGATGGTCGACATGTTTCTGCTTTAATTGCCAATTATGCTAAGCATTCTTCAGGACCAAGGGAATTCCATGGCGGTATGCGCACGCTAAGGCGCACCCTAACCTGTGGAATAGGAACGGTAAAACTCACGGTTCTACCGAGAAGCCTCCTTGTTATTCCAGGGCTACTAAATTCTGTAAGGAAAAAAGACAAACAAAACACAGATAAACATCTACATGTAATCTGCTCATTACTTTTTGTATTTAGTGTGAACACTCAATTTGGTACTCCCGTGCTGTGGAGCGGGAGTGGGTGTTTTTAGCAATTAGGCCACTGCTGCTCTGAAGGCGTCTAATTGGTGCCCTACAGAACTGTTCCAAGCATGAAAGGTAATGCAGTGAACTTGGGCGTAAGTGAGGAACCTTCATCAAGATCCCACATTCAGAAAACTGACATCATTTGGCAGAATTTGTGCCTAGGTAGCGGCTGGTGGCCATTGTGTCTTATCGTAATAGCTGACTCGTGATAGTGTTATGCATGCTCAAAAACGCCCGTAATGATTTTGCCAGGCACCGTTATTCAAGTGCATTCATAACTGAGGTGGGTAAATAAAACTATATATACAAGTGAGATATATAGGAAACAGTAGCATGGAAAATAATACAAAATAATTAAAAAGGTCCGCTTACTTGTATGCAATGAACGGCATACTTCATGGGTCCGCGAGGGGGGTAGTGAGCTATAGTATCTGTAAGATGGGTAATAAGCAAAGGGATTTGATTAATCTTCCTTAGTAAAGCGATTCACTCCCTAAAGAGGGGGAACCTGTCGCCCAAAGTTGTGGAACTGCACTTACTTCCATGCTCGCACACTCCCGCCGTCAGCCTATCTCAGTCCAACACGGCCCGAATGTTGATGTGAGCTACGCGAACCAGGAAGTAAGTAGTCACTGAAGCTGATCACGTGATGGTGATGACGTGCGTATGACGTCTGTGGACTTGGACGCGGGGGGCGTGTCCCGCCAGCGTGCCACAAATACGGTGAACTTTATTGTGCCCCGTAGTGACTGACAAACGAAGCAACGAGAGGTTACTAAGGTTACCAGTGACGCGTAAAGACTATAGCCGTGACCCGTGCAGACGAAAAAATGTTAATCTCACCTACCTTGTTGATTAGATACCCAAAATGAGGCAAGTAGGGTAATAGTGTGGTGGCAAGACGTTAACCAAAGGGAACCAAACGTGAGGCCATCAGACCATTTTTTCTTCAGACGGTTTGGGGCAAGCGAGGCAATTACTACAGAACCTAGGCAGAACCTCCATATTATCAATTGTGAGGATCTCTCAAGAGGTGGAGTGAGTAAACTGGGACCAGTTATTATGTAATAGGATCACTCCACACAATCTTGTGCTACTAGGACTTCAGAATTTATCAGAAGCTAGAGAGACTAGAAAGGCAGTGAATTGAGAGGCCCACTAGAGACTAAAAAGGCAGGGAACTCAGAGACCCATTAGGTAAAAAATGTTGTTTGTCAAAGATTTCAGTGGTCAATGGACACAGGAAATTATACGGTAGATTTCTCAGCGTTTAAGTACAGTGCTCCATGGGATATTGTCATTTAATCCTTGTTGGTGTGTAGACAAACGATAAATCCACCGTTGCTCCTTCTCAAAAAGTGACTGTTGTGTGTTTGGACCTGGGTTGAGTTTTTCTATCACTGTCCATCGCAAGTCATTGGCAGTGTGGTTGGAGAGTAGGAATTGTTCGGTGAGTTTGGTACTCAGCGTGCAACACCGGATGGTGCTGCGATGTTCCCAGATACGTTGTTTAATTTTCCTCCCTGTCATGCCAACATATCTCAATCCACATGGACAGGTTATCAAGTAAACTACATCGGTGGAGTTACAGTTAGTGTGGATTTTTGTGACCAAAGCCTTCCTGGCTCAAGAGATAGATGTTTGGTGGCAGTGGTTAGATGGCAAACACTGCATGATCCACAGGGGTAGTGGCCGACCACTGGGGGCAAACCCCATGTACTGAGTATTGATTGAACCGGAATCTTATCCTGTATTTTTGGGCGAGTGTGCACTAGTGTGTCCTTAATACTTCTTGCTCGTTTGTAAGAAAACAAGGGTTTCTCCCAGTCATGGTTATTACTTCTCAGGATATTCCAATGCTTTTTGATGGATCTGCTCACTGCATTGGAAGCTGCATTGTAGGTGGTCACACAGGTGAGAGGGATAGTATCCTTATCATCTCTTACATTGTCTTCCAAAAGAGCATCCCTGTTTTGATTACGGGCTCTTTTGCTACTCTTCTTAAGAATTCTTATGGGGTAGCCCCGGTCTTTCAGCTTAACAGTCAGATCTTCTGCTTGTTGCTTGAAGGTAGAGACTTCACTGCAGTTGCGTCGGAGTCGTAGGTATTGACCAAAGGGCAGGTTTTCTCGCAATGGTCGTGAATGATAGCTTGAAAAGTGTAGCAAGTTGTTCCTCGCCGTGGGTTTGTAATGAGTCTTGGTCTGTAGGCTGGTTCCTCTCCTAGTGATCACCACATCCAAAAAGATCATCTCATGTTCATCATGAGCATGTGTGAACTTCAGGTGAGGATTGCAGTTGTTGATCCATTTGTAGAATTCTAGAAGAGAATTTTCAGAACCCTTCCAGATGATTAACAGATCGTCGATGTATCTTTTCCATAGCGAAATGTTGAGCAGGTAAGGGTTCTGTGGTGAGAGAATGTGTTTGCATTCAAAATCATACACATACAACCCTGCTAGGGTAATCTCCAGCATTTTGTGTAAAAATGTGTAACACAAAATGCCGAATATTCTGCGAGAGTACACTGATATAAACTACATTTTTACTGGGACACAGTCTGCAAGATTAGCAGCCAAGGCAAGCTAAATAATCCAAGGCTTGACCCTTCAGTTCCATCAAATGGCTATACATACACCAAATCAAAGATATCACTATGAACCCTAACCTCACTCACTTGGCTAGAATAGACGTTTTGAGAATGATAATGCATTTTGAGAAGAATGTAATTTGTAAGTTTCTCTCAGGAACCATATTTCCAAGCATAAGTATAAAGGGAGTGACAAAAGCAGAACCATACACCATTAATGTTCATGGTCACATGCAGCCTTCTGTTTACAGATATAACCTAAGCTCACACAATTTTGGACACCCAAATAGATAGATGGTCAACAAATATTTGTGAATTGTTTCGTCACAGCTCCTTCTTTTAAATATCTCCGGGCATATTTACAAGAAAATGGTGTAGCGCCGTGTTGCAAGCAATGTTGCTGCACCGAGTTGCGTCATTTTAAAAATGCAGCGATGTGCCATACTAACAAGAATACGGGGCATCCCTTTGCTCACCCCTGCACCGGCACTAAAAAAGCTGCCTAGCACAGGGATGATTGTGTTAGTGCAGGAAGTGGCATCTTCCTGCAAAAAATCAATCATTAATCAAGGCCAGATAGCCATTGGATTAGGTCTCATTGAAGTAGGTTGCTTTTGGTGGGAAAGCTCAGAGTGGGAAAAATTCATATTTATTGATCAGGAAAGGCCATTTGCTGACTGGATACGTTTGGCATCTTCGCACGTTCAAGATTTCTTTGTTAGCACTTAGTCTCTTTTTCAGAGCTCTGATTACTCCAGCGGGCAAGGATGCAGGCTGTAGCAGAAGTGATCCGCAGGGCTGGATACTGTCTCCACAATGTCCTGGAGCAGAGGATGTGCCATTGCAAAAAAGCTCTCAGCAGGAAAAACTTCAATCTTAATCTCAGCACACACTTTGTTCAGCTTGGCAGGTTAGTCCCGGTCCTCCAGAGGTGTTTGAAGGCAAACATATTGTAAGTCTCAGGTTGTCAGGGTTTGTAAGAGGAGCCCAGCAGGACATCACCAAGGGTTCCGGGCCCTCAGGAACAGAACTAGGGGATCAAGACTCACTAATGCAGAGGCAAACAGCAAGTTCAGGGCAAGACCAGCTGGATCTGGTGAACTGGGAAGTTTCAAGAAAGGTCTCTTTGCCTTAGTCCAATATTCTCCTTGAGCACAAGATAGGTGCCTACCCCATTGGAGTGCACAGGTAAGTGAGCAGACCCCCTCTGTTGTAACTGTAAACCAGACTGAAGGCAGGTCCACTCCCACTTGGATTGGTGCCTGTCTGAGTGTGGGAACAAAAGAAGGGTCCTGCCAGGTGTCCTTTGCCTCTGAAGGTAATTAAGTTCTGAGGCACATCTAAAATACAGGAACACAAGAGAGCTCCCTGAAGCAGAAACAGAGAATAATAAAAGTGCAAGTGTGCAAAAATATAT
Organism: Triturus cristatus; assembly: GCF_964204655.1. NCBI lineage: Eukaryota > Metazoa > Chordata > Amphibia > Caudata > Salamandridae > Triturus > Triturus cristatus. The sequence goes on along the minus strand of NC_140591.1, from coordinate 1,301,341,081 downwards.
GCACAAAACATACAAATATATATATATATGTTATAGTCACAGAAAATTTAATAAAATGGTCCAAATGGTCATACTGTCAGAGAAAGGAAACACCTCCCACAACCAGCCCATTGTCTCTGCTCTAGAGCAGTTTTCACACCTCATTCAGGTTTTGAACACTCAGAGGGTTACTGCTGGAGAATAATGTAAATTACCTTCCAGAGGCTTTAGACAGGGAAAAGGTAACTTTCTAAAAGTACTTTTACTTAATATTATTAAAAATACAACTTTACCATTGCATTTGATAAGTATTATGAACAGTCCTGGAATGTTTTGTCCATGTGTTTCCTAGTCAAAGATAGCATTATTAAATGTAGTAGTGCATACCAGTATTTCTGACTGGTGCATCCGGTCCTGCTGCCAGTGAAAATTATTGTTTGGTGCTAGCTGCTGTAATGACATGTTTAACATTAACTTTCAACATGCCCTACTTTTAAGTACCATGCACCCTGCCTTATGGGCGATAATGCCTACATATGGGTGTCTCATGAATATTCAAAAAGAAGGTTCTAACTGGTCAAAAAGTTTAGATTGACAAATCAAATTATAGATTTAAGTTGCCACAGTCAGGCTACAATGGTGGGCCTGAAGCCATGTTTACACTGTTAGTTGATGTCACTATAGGTGCTGCAGTCCACTAATAGCATTTCAATTGCAGGCCCTGAGTACACCTTGAATGTATTCTAGAGAGTTATAGGCAAGTTCAATTTGCCAATTAGGAGTACGCAAATTCAACCATGTTAAAAGGAGAGCACAAGCATTTTACTATTGGTTAGCAGGGGTAAAGTGCACAGGGATCTACAGCCAGCAAAAACAGATTTCAGTAAAAGGGTTTAAAATCCAGGGTGACCATACAGGAAAGTGGATTTCCTACAATGCATCTCAATGACTCTCCATTCTCTTGAAGTGACTCTTGTGGTTACTTGTGATAATTGGTGCATTTCCACTCCACTTTCTGCAAATCAAAATGAGAGGTAGGCTTATATTTAAAAAACACAAATGAGGAAGAGCATATGATTTAATTCCCTCAGTGGGAAACTGACTTCACTATCGCTATCATTCTTTTCACCGAAAGCATCCCACCATCACCTCCATATAGAAATATATTAGGATTTCTCACTTTCAGGTTTAAATAAAGAGGCTCTTATACCTCTCTATGTGAAACCTAAACTACTTTCCAATTCATTGTTCACTGTTTAAAGTATCTCAAAGAGATAAGGTAATTTCTTTTGTGTACCTCATTAGCTGTCTGACAGCACACTTAAACAGATGTATTCAACTTGAAAAAATATATATTACTAATGCAATCACTAGCATGCCTGACTTAACACATATTCTCTTTGAGCGCTGACATCCTAATGTATAAAAGATTACTTTCACTGCCTTGTAGGAAGAAAGAAGAATACAAAATAAATCTGTGATTAATACAAAGGAGCTACTGTACCGTGCATGTAAAGCAAAGGTCTTGTTCTGGCTTGTAAAAAGGGACTGTGAGGGAGAGGCAGGAGGGTGTAAAGCTCATATTGAAAGAAGGGGAGGAGATGGAGAAACCGAGAAAGAGAGAGAGAGAGAAATACAAAAACTGTATGGGAGAGCGAGGGAGAGAGTGCATTTGCCACAGCAAGTGAGAGGGATACAGGCAGAAAAAGGATAAAGGGCAAGAGTGTCAGGAAGAAGAGAGAGAATGATCAAACAGATTCTCTTGATAAACCCAACTGAGTTGTTGGCATATTGACACTAACGTTATAATGGAAGCAGACATGTCATCATTGGGTTTAGAACTTCATACTTAAACTGCTTCAGGGACAATGGTGTAACCTGTGAAAATGATTACAACACAGGAAATGGCATCAGCAAACCATGAATTAACCCCTTCATTGCCAGGCCTCCCTGTGCCAAACCTTTTTTGGCTATTTGAGGTGGTTGGCGCTTTGGCACCCATAACCTTTTGTCCACATAAGGTATCCATGCAAAATTTGTGTCCTTTTTGTCCAACATCTTGAGCATTCTAAAGAGATTCAGGGATTTTGGATTCCCCTGGAGTGGACTGAGAAATTAGCCAACAGTTAGATTTGGGGGGTTTGGGAAAAAATGGGAAACAAGTGTTGCTGAAGAAAGTGTCTGTTTTTTTCCCCTGAAAATGATAAGCCAGGTCAAGGCACCACCTGCTTTACAGTCTATTCACACGTCTTTCATGTGTCAGACACAGAAAACCTTTCACTCTGCCAGCTGTGGGCCCAACACAATACAACACTTATGTTTACTAACAGCACCATGTAAGGGCCCATCACTCTCATTCGCCAACAGGATTAACACACCAATCTCACCATCAAGCACCCAAACATCAGACAACTGACAAAAACACCTCAAGCAAGTTCATACAAATACTGGCTACCAGACACCAACACAACTCCAGTCTACACACACCACCAGGCAAGCTTCAGCCTATGTACACTGTCCGCCTAGTAAGCACAAGCCTACACGCACCACCAGCCAACCACCAGTTAAGACACACCACCAGCCAGATGCCGAACAATTGCTAGTCCACACGTACCACCAGCCAAGCAATAGTCACCATGCACCGTCAGTCAAGCACCTGTCGACATGCACCACCAGTCAAGCACAAGCCCACATGCAGAGCCAGCCTAGTGCTAGTCCCACACACATTGCCAGCCATGGGCCAGTGTACACACACCCTGACATTAATATAGAAAATCACTGGTGTCTAGTGGATTTCTGCCCCCCTTGGGGGCTGATTGGCCTAAAAATATGGCCGATCTGCCCACAAGGGGGGCTTAAATGGCCAAAATAATGACCCCAAAAAACAGTGCCCTTCTCTAGGGGGCTGCTCCCGCACATGCCAAACCACATTTCCCTGGTGTCTAGTGGGTTTCTGCCCTCCTTGGGCGCCGATCGGACTAAATATATGGCCGATCTACCCCAAGGGGGGCAGAAACGGCCAAACATTGCCTAAGTGTAAAAGGGAGCATCCGTTGCCCAAGGGGCCACTCATAATGGCAAAAACAAAATCCCTGGTGGCCTAGTGGGTGTATTTCTACTTTACAATCGCTACCCCATCCAAGATCGTGCAGCAGGAATGCACTGCAAAGGGACCCTGCGGAGAAGGAAATGCTCTTTCCTTCCCTCCCTCCCGTGCCTCTGTGCTGTCCCCGATCCCCCCTAGGAGGAAAAACATATCTTTCGTCCCATGTGCTGGAAGCAATGGCTTTCCGCACATCCCGGGCCTGCACTGATGATGTTGGCACGGTATGCGCGTGCTGACTTCATCACATTGCCGAGTAGGACTTCAGGAATGGCAGCGGAATCGCTTCTGCTGCCACCTCTGGTCAGGCATGTAGGTGGGTGGCCTACATGGGGAGCACCAGTGCTTCCCCTGTGGGTTGGTGCCTGGACATAATGGTTACTTCCTCGGCACAGCAGCACCACTGCCAAGGATGTAACAATTACGTTCAAGGCACAGAAGGTGTTAAGTATAAATACTGAACTGCTAGTCTGATTCCTCGTCTACACATACTTCTCAATCAAAAGTACTTAGTTGACTCTACTGAAGTAAGAACTGTATCAGACAAGAACTGAGAAGTCAGTGTGTAGAACCGACTAATAGAAAGCAGAACAATCAAAGCAATTACATTGCACAAACTGAGATGCAAAACATTCGGGGAGAATGCAATGCAAAGGGAATTAAGTAAGAGCAACATGAAGAACAAAAGGCCCAATAAGCATAATGAAAATATGGAAACTGGAAAATAGCTTAAAGAGGCAACATCAACATTTGCTGGTAGTTAAAATGTAAGTACGTTTGCCTACTGAGAAGAGAGGTGAAAGAACACCATTAAAATAAAGAGAATGAGAAATTATGAGAAAAGATTCACAGCCTCATTTACAAGCCCATCCTCCACTTGTGCGTCATTTTTTTAGACTCACATTCGGTGCAGCGGGCCTGCCCTTATTTACTAGGCCATGGAAAGTCAGCCTGCATGACTTTTTTATGCATTAATTCTTATGCATTTTGAAGTTTCTATTCTTCTCATCTTCCACAGTTGTTGTGGGATGTAATATGTCCTCTGAAGGTATTTCCTTTGAATGAGTTGAAATTGAGAGGCAATAGAGTACTCTCGAGGGGAGGGTTATACTTCTCTCCAGTCGTTATCCTTCAGCGGACCAAGGTCCGCGACTCAGGCCTGTCTCAGGTGCTCACACATGTCTGTTGAGTTGTTGACTATGGAACTGTAAACGTTTGTGTTCTTCTATGAAGACCTTTGCCTCCATGAGGCTTCATTCTGGGGTCTCATCCTGGACTTTTATGTATAATGAAAGTGCATGTCTGAATTGCAGATATATGCAAAAGTTGAAGTGGTGTAATTCCTATTCCTGTTGAAAGTCAGTGTAGGACTTCAGAGTTCCTCCAGCCATCACATTACCCAGTTTCAAGATGTCAAATATGCCCGTAGTTTGAAGCCCTGCAGCATATCCACTTGTTGTAGAAGTGTCTCGGGGCCACAGTGGGGTCTTCTTAGTCAGTCGCCTCCACCACCCCAGGAACTTATTGGTCTCTCTCCATGTCTGAAGTACCACCTTCATGTGTAGGGGTAGGGATTTGGGAATAGTACCTCTGTATAAGAGGGGTAGGGATGACATGTCTCTCATTGCCCATCTTTTGGCCACAAATGTTGGATCTCCCGTGGTGTCAAACCACCACTCATTATTAATAATTAGCTGTGAGGCTTTGTAATATTATTGGACATCTGGTACTGCTATACATCCCTCATATGTTGACTTGAAGCATTTAGTTAACCTCTTTCTGTGGGGCAGGAGCCCCATAGTGCTGCGTATAATCACTTGAATTAGGTAATTTAGCAGGGGGAAAGGGTAGTTCTGTAGTTGGTACAGGAGACGTGGTAGAATCACTGTGTTGTAGATTACTGACCTGCTCTTGATAGAGAGTGGGAGTGCCCATCAGTACCCCTGGCTGAGATTCAGGCGGTCTAGCTGAGGCTGTATAATTCTGTCCCACGTCATTTGTGGGCTGTCTGTTATGTAGATCCCAAATGTATCCAAACCTGTCTTTCAGAATTGTAGGCTCCCTGCCCCGTCTCGGACCACCTCTGGGTTTCCTAAGGAGTATACAGAGGATTTGGCTTTATTAAGCATCAGCCCCGAATATGAACCAAATGCCCTAAGTATCTGGAGAACCTGGAGCTCAGACCTTGTCGGTTATTCAGGAAAAGGAGGACATCATCTGCGAATTTTGTTATCCTGTCTGCTATAACTGGTGTCTATTACAATCCAGGGAACAGAGCGTCCACTCTAACCCACGCTGCCAGGAGTTCTATCACTATCGCGAATAGCAACGGCAATAGGGGTGATCCCTGTCTCATTTCGGATCGAGAAAAGACCTGTAAGAGCTCTGCCCACCTGCACTTATGTGGTCAACTCAGTGTATAGCAATCAAACACGGCTAGCAAACATGAGTCAAAAGTTTAATCTTGAGAGGAGTACTAATAGATAGCCCCAATTGACAGAGTTAAAGGCTGTATGGCCTTCTACCTGTACAAACCTCTGGTTCCCAGGTAGGGTGGGGGACAAGGACAGTGTATTGTGAACTTTACGTATGTTGTGCCTTGTGGCATGCGCTGCATGAAGCTAGAGAAGCTATTACATTTATAGTCACATACCTAGGGCCTTGGCTCATGTGTATGTTCTCTTTTGTGTTTAGGAACGAAATGGGGCAGTCGGAAGAGCAGTTTTCTTGTGTTTTGGCATTCTTGGGCAGCACAATGATTACTGCCATGCGGGCACCGGGTAGATATTGTCCTATTCTTTGGACATCTAAGAAACCTTCGGTTAAGAGATTCATGAGTTGAGGTCAGTATGCCTTGAAAAATTCTGCTAGGGGCCAGTTAGATCCTGCTGTTTTGCCAGCAGCAAAATTCCTCCTCCTCCAGAGCATCAGCCAATTCCTCCTCATCACATTTACTTCCAGGAGTAGTCTGTCTGCAGACCACAGTGGGTGAATGGGCAGGTCGCTGTTGAAACTCCCGAGATCGTTTTATCCGGACCGTCTACATGGGTATATAGAAGATCATAGTATGACACAAAACAGTTAGCTATGGCAACATCACTTCTGTTCCCTTCTGCATCAGAAGATGTTTGAGATGGGTTCTTGGCTGGTAAAATTTGTGCACAGCTAGTGAAGCATCTGTTTGTGCCTCTGCCAGAAGGGTTTGTCTGAGAATGGGTTGGGTATAAAGTGAATCCTTAAGGGTAGCATCTGAGCCTCCCTTCAAGCACTTTCTCCTCCAGCTCTATGATGCAGGCTTTTAAAGGCAGCACCTCGTGTTGTTCTAATAGATGTCTGTCCATTGTGCTACTGAATATGGTGCCCTGTAGGGTAGCCTTAAGCACCTCTTGCAATGCAGTGGAGGATACCACTGATCCTTTGTTTCAATTTAGGCAGGTGGTGATTACATCAATTACATCTGATATGTGCCTTCTGGGGTCTGGGTCATGTTGCCCCCATTCTCCCAGTCACCATGTTGGCCCCCTACCACCTGTTCTAAGCCACTGCCTCATCTCCATTGCAGAGTGATCTGACAGACCTTTGCATGGATGTGCACTCCCTCCACTTCCCTGTCTCCGAGATTGGAATGAGCTGGTCGTCCAGGCAGAAAAACACTTTATGGACCACAAGAAGTAGGTATATCCATGTTCCTGGGGTGTAAGGTTCACCACATGTCTGAATAGCTTAGCGCCTCAAAAACTTTGCCAGCTGTGTGGCATTTTGGTGCCCACTTCCACTGGACCTATTCAGTGCCCCGCCAGCTACTGAAATGAGATCTCCTCTCATTACCTGTAATCCAGCTAGGTGTTGTGTTAAAGGGCCCACGGGATGGAAGAAATTGTTTTGCCAACAGTGGGGATGTAGATACTAATCAATGACAAGGGCCTTCCATTTAAGATCGCTGTGATCGCCACAAATCTGACCAATCTATCCTGCAATACCCGTGTCACCTTGAGGGGTACCCTTTTGTGGATTAGAACCGTCTCGTTCTTCTAGATTCCCTTTTAAATCCTGCGTGGAGCACTTGGGAAAGGTCAATGCGGGACAAGAAGGGTCACTTCTTCCCTACAAGATGAGTTTTGTGTAGGAGGAAAATGTCTGTTGTCAGGCACTTAGCTGCTCATAGTATAGTGCCTCTCCTGACCTTATCTAGGAAGCCATTAACATTCCAAGTGACTATGGATGAGTGTAGAAATGTCTGAAAATAAATTGAGTTAACTGGAATGACTTAAGCATTCCCTCCTTCACATACCCAATATCTCGAGAACTAGAAGCATCCATTGTGGAATCAACTATGAAAAGCTGCCAACACGGCAGATATACTCCAACTTTTTCCTAAGTATCATGCAGTGATCCAACGTCCCCTGAAATCAGTCCCAAACCTACAACCAGAATGAAAGGAGGGTGAGGTGGATGAGGGCCCAGAGGGAGTGATAAATTTGCTTACCCATCATCTTTACCTTGAGATGCCGCATTGTCAGTTGAAGTGGCAGTTGGGGTATGCAATGAGGATCTTGTGTATTATGGGTTGTAGGGGGGACTAGCACTGATCGATGTTTTTGTGTGTTCCTTTGGCCCCTCTGTGGAAGCTGCCTCTAGTCTCTGCTATCGCACCCCTCTCCCTATGCACCCTTGCATTGGGTCTTGTTTGACGAAAGTCTGAGCTTTCCTCAACCCATGCGCTCGCTCCCACCGGTGTGTCCAAAAAATAAGTCTTTTTATTATGAATGACTCTGATTTGTGCCGGAAACAAAAACATGTCAAGTATTTGCATGACTCTCAGTTTTTTATTGGCCTCCATGAAGGTACACCGGTTTTGTTGAACTTTGAATGTATAGTCTGGGAACAGCATGACCCTTGCAGAGGTGCATATTAGCGTCTCTTGTTTGCGAGTCCCTGTGAGCTAGCAGCATTCCACACACTGGTGTTAACTGAAGAGGTGGCAGTAGCTGTGCAACTATCCAAGACACAAACCATAGATCCAGAGTAATTGTAAAACTGTCATCCCAAAGATAATGCTCAAGAATGCCACAGTGTTATATCTCCTAGATAATCCCGGATTTTAGATGATATGCTTTCATAAAGGAGTGGTGGTTTCTTTATTAATGTGAAGTGGTAAATGGGCAAAACTTTCAGATATCCCTGAATGAGGGTGGAGACATTAAGACCTCTGATCCTGATGTTAATTAAAGGTTTTCATTTGCAAATCAGCATTAAATGGTCCTTTCTCAGCTATGAAATTTGACACAGTTACTCAACACCTGTGAACATCTCATTTCAAGCCTTTGTAGTAGATTCTGAATAAACTTGTGCCACACAAGTTGTTGTTTCTGGTGGATGTGACAGCTGTTGGTCAGCTAAGCAATATTGGGTTTATAGTGAGCAGACCTCCTTTCCATTAGGCATCCCCACACACATGGATCCTGTTTAAAAGGCCACAATAGTTTTTCTCCTAGACTTTGTCGTCTTTTGACTTAGGTTCAGGAGTGGTTTCCCAGTATTGTTAACATTGCCTGTGTTGGATGAAAGGAGATTGGTTTTGGCTTGGTTATCTTATTAAGCCGCCACTTTTTAAATCTATGTTATTCTTAGTTTAAAGCATATAAACCTGTGGAATCATTCAATGAAAATTACACATACGCATGTATGAAACAGGGATAGAAGACCATATTACATCTTTAAAAATAAAGGACTAGCAATTATAACAGCAATCCGGATAGCGTAGTTTTACATATTGCCAACACCTAGGTTTAAAAAGTAAACATTACCGAATAATGTTAGTGATAATTGAATTTAGACCAGATGTTGGAAACTACATCGCAAGAAAGTCGTAGAATAAATCCTATTTTATACAGCAAAGCCTCAATAAATCTTATATCACCCAGAACAGAGAACAGCATTTTGAACAATGTGCAGAGCAGTCTCAATTTGTTCCCACTCAAGAGACCTAGTCTCACCTCTTTAAAACATTGTACCTCATAATGCCAAGACCAAGGGAATTCCCATTGAGGACATCAATTACATGCTTCTTAATTTGAATTTAGGATGTGTCTGACTGTATGGTTGGCAATTCTTGGTTTGTATTTAATAAGTGTATAATGAGAAAGGTTGATTCTTTGGTTGATGGGATTCTCCATCACAAATCTTATGGATATCTCATCCGTACATTGTAGCCTATAGCGTTTGCAATACAGCAGATAGGCTATCGCCATGCTTGTGACAGAGTATTCTGTCTGCCAAACACTGAATAAGGCCCTAACCTAGGATTCCTTGAACATTTAACCAGATTAGAACAAAACATAACCTTTCATGGAGCAGATCCTAACCCCTGACATGAATGATATCCTTGTCACCTAAAATCTTAAGATGTTATTGAGCTTAGGAAAATTTCAGCTGCCTAAACTATTGGTGGCCTTTGATCGCTCCTGATGCATTTTTACTGCCAACTTTAAAAAATAGCAAATGTCAACTCCATGCATACTCCAAAGACATTTACAAAAAGAATTGTCTCGAATAAAGCTGACCTTCTTTGGGAAAACTGACCTATCCACTTAGCCCCCTCCAATACTTCAAAATTATGCTTGTAAAATACAAACCAGATTGCAACTCTGTGCAGAACCAAGCTGTCCTGCAACTCCAACAATATATTTGAAGCTTTTTAAGCTATTACGTGAGATTTGAAGCCTTTCTTAGAACCTCTGATGCTTACGGCACGAACATGGCAATCCATTTGTAATGTTTGGATGTGTACGGAAATATAAGGACTTTGAAGTGGAAGAGAGGTCAGGTTGAAAGTCTGTGGTGCCTACGTCTCATCCTGATGCAACCAGACGCAGCTGCGGCTCCTCCATTATGGCAGAGGAGCATCGCCCTGCCTACTGCCAGCACCGCAGTCACACTCACTCATAAAATAGTAATAAATACCATTTTATTATGTGTGGCAGGCTTGTGCTGCTTCAGTGCGAGGGCAGGGAGCGGGGCTGATTACTGCCATTGCACTTACGTCAGCCCCCTGCCAGTGCGCATTAAAGATTGGCTGGCTGTCTGCAGCCTACCAATTTTTCATGCGCTCTTCAAAGCCTGCAATCCCAGGGCTGAAAGAACAGTCAAGGGATTGCAGCCACAGGGCCCCCAGCTTCAAAATGAGCGTTGGGTTAGCCTGCTCCAACGAATCATGGAGCTGCACTGCAACTGCAGGATTGGTTTGATTCGGTGGCACAAGGGAGGAAGTCCCACCCTTTCCGCCTGAGCCGGAACGAGAGACGGCAACTGGACCCTGTGGCCAGCAACATACATATGGTACGTTTTTTGGGCATTGCGCCTCCCCATATTTTTATCTTGTTGGCCGCTACTGACCAGACGTTCATTACAAGTGCTGCAAGACATCTGGTGCAGCAATAATTCATCGAAAAATCCAAACACCGTGAAACATGGTAGTTCCTCACATTTTTAGATAGACTCTAAGTAATAGGGATTTGCCACAGACATCAGCGTTTCTGTAGTGTTTTAAACATATCTTTTTCACATACCGAAGATGAGGCTGTGGCGTAATGGCCAGAGCTCCTGACTTTGGAACTGGGGAACCAGGTTTGAGTCTCAGCGTCAGCGCAACATTCTGTGATTTTGGGAAAATCAATTAATCTCCCCATGCCAACTAAAAATAAAGATTGTGTCCTTGTGTAATGTAACTGGTGCTCATGTAATGTGCTCCAATACTTTTGGATCGAGTTTGAGCTATATAAATCTGCAAAAATAAATATATCATATTGCTCCATAGAAATATTCTGCCTTGTTTTATCTGTTCAAATGTGACCTACGAAATATATAGGGATGTTGCAATGCACTAAGGAGTTCCGTAAGCATATAGAGGAACAAGGCCTGAGTTACTTTATAAGGTTATGGAACTCCCATGTGACCTGCAATATCCTTATCTTGTGCTTTGCCCCATATAATACATGCTCACACCATCACCTTCCTACAAACCATTTACAACCTTGGTGCATAGCTCTTTTATATGAAAGAAAAAAGCATGTTTGCAAACATGAAGAGTAAAAATAGAACCTGTACTGCAAAATTAAACACATCAAAATCTGTTAGATATTTGTTGCATAAAGATATTAGAAACAGTTGAATACTAGTCAGTTTTTTTTAAAAAAAGCTGAAGTATTTCAGAATATGTAGAAACATGTGGAAGCATGTTCACTTTTCTATGATTATCTACGGAAACAAAAGAATAATCATGTTCTTTCTTCTAGTCTCTGTAAGCTAGATAAATAGAGCTGAAGAAAGAAAAGCTGTTTTTCATTTCTGTTGGTTTAAACAGCTGCTCCGTGTCCTCCTGACTTGCCTTTCACCTCTACTGTTGGCTCTGGTAGCAGGCATTGTGATGTCAGAACCTGACTGCAATAATGTATTACAGTTGAGTTCTGACATCTTTCCTTTAAAATTAGCTACTGTGAGCATCACAAGTCACCAATTAAAAGAAATTAGAGGCAGGCATTTGTACAGGGATTGCAGAATCCCATGTATTATAAGGTTGAATAAGAAGGAGCAGAGAAGAAGATGAGTTCAAGAGAGCCCTTTACACCAAAGACACAGTGGCATAGCTAGGCCTTATAATTGTAGGCAACACCCTAGGCAGTCAAACGGCTCAATTCATCTAATGGCTCCTCACAACAACATTATTGTAGGAACTCAGTGCAATTACAAGCTAGCTGTATAAAACATATTTAAATTGTATTTAAATTATTGTTAAAAGGATAAGTGACACATTATATGTACAATATAACATGATTTCAACATAACACAGAAATTAAATTACAAAAGTCACAAAAGCTGGTGGTTGATACCAAACACATGAAACACTACAAACATAAATACATATATACATAATGAAAAGGTGGCTATAAGATGGATCTTCTCAACGCACTTTTAGACGCTTAAAGCGCCTTCATCAGGAGCGCCACGATTTTGTATTTCTGTGTATAAGAAGTTAGCTGAATCTAATCTGGGAGCTGATGTAAAAAAATGTACACCACAACAACGTTTTAAATATGCACATATGGATGTGACTTTGTCGATAAATATTCACATTCCCTTATTCTTGATAATGCGCAATTCTGACTGTCCGCTCCATCCGGGTCAGGATGTTATAAAACCAAAATGAAAAGGCCACTTGGTCCGTCTATGTGTTTAAGTATTTAGAAGCGTAGCATTGCGTTCAATATTGTAGAGCTCAATGTGGTTTGTCTCTCTAGCGCACAGGACTCATCTTGATCCGCCATATACCTGCTAGCTAGGTCTTATGCCACCTGTGGCGGCCCCTGCGTTTGCCGCCCCCGACGGCCGAATATAAGAGGGGGGAGGTGTGCTGGAGATTCCTGTGGCTGCCACCCTGCAATAGCTGCAGGCAAGAGGCAGCCACCCCCAAAACACGTTCAGACCTGTGATCCAGCGGATTACCAGCTTGGGTTACTCACACACCATATACTTACCTGGGCCCATAAAGATTCATACAAATAAGCTAGTAGTACCACCGGAGTCAATTTTGTTTTACCTGCAAGATTTTGTTATCTTTACCCAAATCTTACGAATCCAATCTCCTTGACAATAAATTACCTCTGGTCAATGAATCTAGTAGCTAGTAGAATAGGCAGAAATAACATTTAAGGTTTCCTCCAATAACCACAGACTTAATTAGTTTTAAAAGTTTATTTTAAGCAAAATTTTGTGTCAAAAATCAAATACATGACAACATCAGGTTCATTCAGGAAAGAAATCAAGTTTAGTTCAATATACGTCTCATTAAAATATCGTGATGACAGTACAAGGACAGATTTCAGAGAATTATATTTACCTAATATGTTAGATGAACCCAACTCCTTGAAGATGAGTCAGGTGGTGTCCACCAGGAAAGGTGGAAGACAAAGGATCAGGACAGGTTCAGAGTCGGGAAAGTGACCTCTTCTAAGTGCAACACCAGCGTCGCACCCCTCTCTGGCACCACTCTCTTCGATTTCCTTCCACGACTTCCCTTCTAGATGATTGGATTATCGATCAGTATTTCGGTATCTCGAGCAGGGTCTCTGGCATCTGCAGGGTCTGAGGCAGCGTCTCTGACAGAGTCTGTGGCAGCATCGGTTTTGGGTCGGTGTCTCGCTTCTAACTAACTAACCTACCTCAATCACACTATTCTGTATTCGTGTACCACCCCCAAATGTTTCAATATCATGAAATCCCCTATTACTGATTGGACAAGGCAAGGAGGTGAGTTCATCACACCATGCTAAATGTAATATTTGACTTTAGGTTCATTGTTCAATGTTCCCACCCCTTAATTCATTTTCCCAAGCTTTATTCCCACCCGTATTTCACATCATGAACAAAACATTGTATATAATTTGTTCAATTTTGCTTCCTCTGTCCAGGTCGATGGGTTAGGTTCCCAAGAGATTCTTGCCAGCTTGACCTTGTCTGAGTTTAAACAGTGTCATCATAGTTCCGGGCAGGGTTTAGTGCGCTTGCGCATGGGTCAGGTGGGGTGGGGATTTCAGTCACCCTCTGAGGCCCAAATACAAACTAATAATAAAATCAGAGAAAGACATGTTAGAATACAAAAATAAATGAATTCACTGTATACCACTAATCACTATTCTAATCCCATTTACTTATATATGTCTTTCGCATTAGCAATTTTAGTAGAACTGGCAAGGTTTAGTTTAAACAAGCATGCACATTAACATGTGAGTTACAAGTGGCCATTTTAGAAGCTATTGCGCAGCTGAAAAGGTTTCCCTCCAATCATAGAAAAAGTCATACTACGTAGATGCAGTAGACGCATGCGCAGTGAAATTCCTGCGTTTTCTCGGCCATTTTTAGTGACACTCGGGTTACTGGTTAGTAATACACATAGGCAAGCATCCCCTAGATACAATATATCGTGTATAATGCAATATTAGTACTTACAAACAAATTGACTACGGTATTAGACTTATTCGAGAGGATTGCATCCAAGCAAGTTTCTTTTTTACGAAACCTTGCTCCATCACCTGGTCAGACTGCCCCCACCCCCCCTTACTACACGACTGCAAAGATACCATCAAGGGGAGAGCCTAAAGAGTGAGCAAGGCAGGCACAGGATGACCCATATTTTTAATACATCTTTCTAAAGCAAGTTACTTATCAGTGTCCACCTCATCAAATGTAAGTGCTGTGACGAGTAAAAGAAAGGGACAACTCAGTGTAATGTGGATTTATATGTAACTCATGGTTGAATTGCTTATTTCGAGTATATTAAATTTGATTTATTTTGCACATAAATCAGTAGCGTCGCGTGCTGACTCGAGGTCTGTGAGGAACAGCACCTTGAAGATAATATAAAATCAAATGAGGCAAATGTAACTTAATGAAGACCTGGTCCTGGCATTCATCACAAGCTCACTCAGGAGAATGACATAACCCAGGGTTAGGTTCCAGCATCAGAGGTGTTACCAGGCAATCACCCTGACAGATGGCGGTTGTGGTGCATAACCCAAGCACGTGGTGTTAATTACTTCCAGATGGGTATGATGGGTTCAGTTAGGATTAATGACTGTGTGAGTTTACAAGCAAAGAAAATAATTAACAGGACGCTGTTGCCTCCATGCATTTGGGTAGCTGGGCACGATTCACTAATAGCTGCAAAATATAGGGGGAAGTGCATTGTTTTAATGTATTATTTGTGATCAGGGAATATACTAAGAATATCATTGAAGGCATGTGAATGGAAGGGGAGGCGAAGTTATCGGTAAAGTCATTGTTGTGTGCAGTATTGTTCACTATATACAATTGTGCACACAGAGAGCCGTGTCTTAAACTCAAGAAGAAATTTTCTAACGTTTTCCAGGATTACTTCTGGGAGTCTGTGACTGTCACAGGTGTCAAGCACTACTCTTAAACACCTTTGAGGAATTCCTAAAATTCGAAAATCTGTTGATAAATCTACGAATAAAGGTATCCAAATTTATATGTGATAGGGACCCAATATTTTTGTGTTTCACACTGGGAACTTCATCTCAAATGTAAAACAAATTTCAGGGCCTATTCTCAAGCCCCTATCGCCACCACAACGTCACTTTAAGTGACATTGTGGTGGCAATAGGGGCTTAGCCCTATTCACAAGGCAGCGTTAAGCCACGTTAAGTGGCTTAACATGGCTTAACGCTGCCTTGTGAATAGGGCCCCCTTAACGCTGTTTTTAGCATGAAAGGGGCGTGCAGTGGGTATTGCGGTGGGCATTCCACAGCAACAGTTTGACGCTACCTCCTATAGTCAAGGGCAGCATAAATAGGAGGTAGCGCCAAACTTAAGGTGGCACAACGAGGAGAAATGCTTTCTTTCTCCTCGTTTTTGCTTTTTCCATATGTGCTACAAGCAACATGCGATGGTTTGTTTATGTACAGGAAGGTGTCCCTTCCTGTACGTAAACAAGTCTTTTTTTTAAATGCTGTTTTGTAACTTACATGTGTGCTGCATGAAGCAGCACACATGTAAATTACAAACTGGCATTTTAGGTTTGTTTATGTGCAGGAAGGGACACCTTCCTGTACATAAACAAACCTCCCTGCTTGCAGACACCCTTGCACTGTGGTGCAAGGGTGCCTGCACTGGCACTATGTTGTGAAACTTAGCGCCATTGCAGGGGGAAACGGGAGGCTGCACCCTATCTTTGAAAATAGGGTGCAGCCTCGTGTTTCCAAAGTGGCAGACAGAGGAGTTAAGCCAAGAAGACTAACGCCTCTCTCCGCCACTTCATTGAGAATATGACCCTTCATTTTTTGCTTGCAAGGGACAAAGCAAAGAAGAGTGACATGGAAGTGTGACCTTTTTAGGTGCCAATAGAGGAAGTTATGTCTGTTGTCATGTGTCTTCCTTTCAAGGAAATTAATTTGCCGCTATTACCTATCTTGTTATGTGTACATAAAAGAACATGTTCTGTTGCAGATCTTACACTGATTTTCTTTCATAGAGTGTGCATTTTGACAACAATATTGATGAATATAAACTTAATGACATTAGTGAACTGATGCTACGACCTTCCTTGTCTTTCCTAGGTGGGATCGCCACATTTTTGATAGAGGTCGCACCGCCATGGAAAGTGTGGCATGAGGAAACTAATAATATGCTAAGCGGGGCTGCAGCGATCCCGCCAAGCATATTGCAGCCTCAAGACACCCGTGCCACCACCAGGGATCCCTGATCCCTGCCGGTTGCCATGCACAGGGGTAGCCCGAACCCCTGTCAGTAATGAGGCAGTCGTAAGCCCCCGCATTCCCCTGAGTCTGGCCGTCCGTGGACCACAAGACTCATAATAAAGCCCAAAAACTCGGAGTTTGCGAATACCGATAAGTAGTAAACATACTGAAGTGGACAAAAAAATACAAGCAAATACACTCTACGTTGAGGGTGAAATACAAATTAAATGTTAGACTTTAAACGTGAGCTTGTACTGAAACAGTTCTCGGGGGCCCAAACTTATGTCAATTTAACAGTGCACATGGTTACAAATACGTGCACATTTTCTACACATATAGCAAATGCAACTTAATGCATGAATAAATTGCAAAGAATTATGAAAATGTTGTTTCAAATACACCAACATTAATATAATGATTTGTTACATGTATAAATGTTTAAACATCGGTCTACATATACACATTCTGACTCTTAGCTTCATGTTAACTTCTCCTTAAATATTAATATATAAATGTTACAAAGACCTTTATTAGTCACGTTACTATGCACACAGTTATAAGTCTGATTAATTGTCATGTGGACTACTTTACATAAACAATACCCCACCTTTCTTTAGTAACATTATTCACTCAGAATATATTTGAGTGCTGACTACGCATGACTATGATGCACTCCTACCGTATTTTAGTATGGGATCAAAATGACGCCGCTCCAGTTGGCAATTAACTATGGGTAGCCACAGGCAGTGAACCTGCCTTGGGTGCCCACTCAGTGCATTGTCTTTGGCTGAGTGCAGCCAAAGAAAATTAAAAAAAAGGTTATGTTATTAGGCCAGTAATTGGCTACTGGATCTTTTATCATGCAGCGGTGGGTGAGCATGGCATCTTTTCAGAGGTGAAGCCATAGGCCCAGACCCTGTCCATGTCACTCATGCGCTGTGGTGGTTGGACACATAGGCATATGCGTGAAGGGACTGACCAAGAACCAGCCCTGCATCCAAACCCTGGTCCTCTTGACCAAAAACTGTGAACAGTGGCGGCTTCTTGGATAGATGGTAGCACTACGTCCAAACACAAATGTTCCTTTTAAGCCCCATAAATGTAAATATGCATAACAGTCATTTCAGGTAGTGAAAACGCTGTAACATTTCCGTGTGAATAAACTAAGATATTCCCTAAAAAACACACACATCAAAATCTAAAACCACCTAAAAATATCCAGCAACTGCTATACAAACAGGACCTCATTTATAAGGCCCCTTGCGCCACCAGAACGTCACTTTTTGTGTTTCGTCGCTGTACGAGAGTGAGATCGACTGCATAGTTGCCCCCAACATTTTGCTGATGTTTTGACTGTTTTCTGACTCTAGCCAGGCTGTGGCCCTGCTATCCAGGACCCCAGCCTATCTGCTTCCTCTCCAAACTGATGTGAGTACCCTAGGTACATACCAATTGGATACTGAGGACACCCTATTAGCCCCTTGTAGATGGTACCCTAGGTACCCAGGGCATGGGTCCCTCAGAGGCCTACCAGGGGCTGCAGCACTTATTGTGCCACCCCTGGGACAGCCATTCAAACTGACACCACCAGACCACTACTGTAGTCTGGGTAAGGTGGTGCTTGCACCCCTTACAGGGCTATAGGTATCCTGTATCCCACTTAAATACAACACATATATCCTCATAGGTCACCCCTAAGGCAGGCCTTGCTAATCCTACAAGGCAGGGTGCTGAGATATGTGTGAGGGGGAACCCCTACCTGAGTAGGGCCCCTCTGCAACCTTCGTTAAAACTATTTCTGGGTTGTTTGTACTGCAGCCATACCATATACTCTTAACCGCATTATAAGTAATCACGATAGCGTGATAACTTGAGAGTGGCTGCACAGAACCATGTCATGTTTGGTGTCAAACATCGTGGAATCATACCCCCAATCCAGCCACGGGAGTGAGGGCATGAGTTCCCCCTGCTAGAGGGCTGATATGGTAAAAGCGGCAGATTTTAGACACCAATTTAAAAGTGCACACGTAGTACAAAATGGATGCTACCCGCCACCCACATGACTCTGGCTACCTGTTGCTGGGCAGAACTCCAGCCACGGTAGCTGGACAATAGGGATCTTGTTGCAAGGAGGTGTTTCAACCTCCCCAGACAGACTATGTGGATTGGAACTGGGTGGGTGCACCATAGGATGTCTTTTAAACTTGCACGTAGGCTTCTCCAGTGCCTACTCCTGCATACACCTCCTCGAACCGGTTCAGGGGCATCCTGTCCCCTGCCCAGGCGGGAAAACACACATAGGGGAGAGGGTGTAGCCACCCTTTCCCGCCTGAACTCTCATTGGTGGGCTCTGATTCAGACACTCCCCTAATCTCTGGATAAAGGTGGGTGCAGGGTCCCCAGAGCCTCAGATTAATCTTGGACTTCAAAGACTTGAACCTTTGACAAGCTGCCGCACAGCTGAATGAAGAAATCTCCCTTGGGGTAAAGGAGTTACCCCCCTGCTTGGCAGGCACCTGAAACACTGCAAGTGACCCGGTTGGAACTCTGCTGCTCCCACGGACATCAAAGACTTCTGCCTACCCTTAGGTGGGTTTCCAAGCATCCCAGAGGCCAGTGAGTGTGCACAGCAAAGCTCAGCACCGTGGACCCCGTGGGTGCCAAGATACCCAATACCCCAGGAACCAGCCACCTCTTGCACAGCACACGACTCCGACTAGTGGGGAAGTTGTGCTTTGGCCCATCATTGAGCCAAACTCTCAGCATTACTTGTGCCAAAGGACAACGCTCAAGCCTGCTCCAGTGACCCGTGGGCTCATCTTTACACACTCCAAATTACTGCCTCCCGCGGTCCCTTGTCTCTCGACTGGTGGGCCCTAGCGGAAGTCAATCTTTACTTTAAATGACTCCCCTGGTTGCTCCAGGCCTGCTCTACAGTCTCCTTGCTGGAGACCTCACTCAGACCTCGTAGGTCTGCACCGTAGTTGTTTTCTGATTCTTGCATGGGTTGCGGTTGCCAAGGCTTAGTGGATCCAAACTGGACACTAACACTGCAGCGGCCTTCATACTTTGTGTGACAGTTGCCCTCCAGAAGATGGCCTTCCTTGAAGCCTCCTGGACCCCGTGGCTGCTGATCCAAGCTACCCGACTTCAACCTGAAAACACCCGACATTGAAGTGCTCTTTCTCCTGAGCTCCCTGGTCACTGGCTAGTGACCCAGACACTGTCCCCTCTGCTTTCAGGTCCTTACCTTCAAGATCTACATCTTCAATCTGCACGACATCGACGACGCTTCACGTCAGCAGCAGTTCTTCACGTTTTTCCATTGAAAACGAGACATCGACCCGAAACCAAAAACGACCTATGCACCCGGCTTCCCTGGGGCAGGTAACAGAGGTACCTCGGTACTCTCATGGGTGTGGGCCCTCCAAGAGCTTAACTCTAAACTCCTGAACTTGAACTCCTGCTAGAAGTGTCCTGATTCTTGTAATTTCCAACCTCGACATTTCCCATAGGGTTTAATAGGGATCCCGACTGTAGTTTAAACACTGCACACGCTTCCCGTGGGTCCCCCTTTCTCACTACCTTGGGTGGTTTCGTAAGGGGCCAGCGATCCTAAGTGCCCTAGGCACTATCTGCAGAACTGTCGTGGTTCTTATACCACTTTTTTAATATATGGTTTGGTCCCCCCCTGGGGCCCTGTGATTCCAGTGCTATTTATTGTTGATTAAATGCTTTATTGAATTGTATCTTTACCCCCAGCCTCACAAGAGACTAGTGGGATTTGTTCTTAGAATAAATACATATATTTTGAATATATACCTGTGTGGACTACTCTTTCATTTGGTCATTCGAGAGGTTACCCATGGTAAAACAATAAGCTTAACACTCCTTCAAGACTTAGCCTGAAGGCTGCTCTCCACAGCTACCACTAGGATAGCTTTCTTTAAAGGTTGTCTTTTAACCTATCACCTTAAGAGTCGAATTGGACTGGTGCAAGGTGTCCCCTATAACTAGTGGACAGCATATGCCAACTTCTCACAGTCGCACAGGAGCCTGTTCCATATTTATGAGGCATCACTAAGCAACTTTTTTTGGCTTAATGCTGCCTGGTAAATATTGCTCCCTTTAACCCAGTTTTCTGCATTAAAGGGGTGTGAAATGGGTGTTGCTGGGGGCGTTTTCAGCAACATCCATGACTTTTTGACACTGCCCCAGATTTATGAAAAATTTTAACTTTGAGGCAGAACCAAAAACGTACGCCTCCTCAGGGGAGGTGTAAAGGATGCACAACAAGGGGAAATATCTTTATTATTCCTTGTTGTTCCTTTTTCTATGTGCGCTGCATTCTGAAGCAGACATAGAAAGAGTAAAACCCCTCTTGAGATTGTTTTTGTGCAGGAGGTATTCCTTTCCTGCACAAAAATAATCATCCCTGTAACGCAGGAACCCCTGCCCCATGGCGCAAAGGTGCCTGCGTTGGCATATGACAGTCCATTGTGCACCTGTGCAGGGGAAAAGAACAGGAATGTGCGATATATCTGACAGATATGGCACATTCCTGCCCTTTTCTTTTGCCGTAGGAAAGTGCAGCGGGAAGGTCTGCGGCGCTACCCTAAGGCAAAACCTCATAAATGAGGTCCACAATAACTTGCAGCCCTACCATAAAAAACATAGCTCATCCCCCTAAGATTATTTTAAAATAGTCAGTATAACATTCACTTTGTAGCATATTAATATTGGTTAAAAGATTGTGATACTTTGAGAATCAACAGATCAACTAGTAACTGTTAACTTGGAAGCTTTGAGAAATGATGAATGTGAACATCTCTGGTCTAAAGTTACACTCAACTCTGATAGATTGAGTGAGTTATTGGGTGCATCTCTTTTTGTTATATTGTTTCTGCTTGTTCCACATTGGTAGGCATAAGAGTGATTGGCCATTTGATTCATGATTGCTCCTCATCACATGAAGTGCATTTTGTACCCCTTTCATTAAATGTGCCACTTTAGCCATTTGACATAGGTACATCAGATTCACTTACAAGAGGTTATCGTGCAGGAAATAGGTAGCAGTGTTGTTCCTCCCTAGCCTTAGGAAAATTTGATTTAAAATATATATTTTTAAAACAGTACCTCTATATTCGTGGCTTTGAAGCAAAACATTCAAGAGACATTACTCAGTCTAGTCTCCACATGTCTTTGAAAAGCTCACAGTTCAACGTATACACATGCAATCTTAATGATCTTTGTCATGTTTCCCTAACACTCCCTCAAATCTAGTATCACATCTATGGGTGGAATTACTCTAAAGGGTGCCTCAAATGTTCCAGGTCCCTCTCTAGAGGGATCTCTAGATCTCTATCTAACTAGAGATATATAGAGCCTGACCAAAGGTCCATTGTGATGTCTAATCAACACATTCAGTCAAAGTAATACAAATCGGACACCTTTTTAAAGTCAAAATGGCTTGTCTATAACAATATAGGAAATAACTATAAAAGACACGGGGAAACAATGCCTTTCCTCACTCTAATAAAATGTGCTATAACAGTATGAGCCCAATCTGGAATCCATTAGATAGGCATCGATAACTGAGTGGGACACTCCTCATCTTGTTAATTACTTCATGAGCCAAAGAAACTCTGGACAGGGCAGAGGTCCTCTTTCACACGTGCAGGACATTAGCAGCACATACATCAACCCTACTCCAAAGCTTCATCTCTTTAGGGGTGGAGTTCGTATGTAGTGTGTTTGTATGACAGAACCACGCATGGCTGAACCATGCATGCCTTAATAATGAGGTCAGAACAATGAATGTATCTTAACCACACATTCCTTTACCATGCAAGTCTTTACAGCGACTTGTCTTAGGGAAAGCACTGGACTTTGGAACAGTATTGTTAGAAAGGGATTTCTGGTTGGCTAAGGCTTGCACCCAAGCCAGGCAGACACCACCACTCTAAGTCTGGGCTGGGGAGTTACACACCAAGATAACCCCTGCTCACCCCCTTGGTAGCTTGTCACGAGCAGTCAGGCTTATCCCAGAGGCAATGTGTTAAGCGTTTGCACGCGCACACAGCAACAACACCCTAGGCCCATCACAAAAGAAACTCCACTCAAGGTTATATATAAAAAATAGCCTTTGTATTATAATAAACACATTAGATGATAATCACATATTTACACTGTGCCAACTGGCACTGGGCAGAATTTTACAGGGGACTATTTACACAAGACAGGGCCACAATAGCCACTGTCAGAATTAGCACAAATCACCAATGGTAAATGTAGAACATATACCAACTGTAACACAAATTCTAACTGTAGAGCACAACCAGTAACTACTGGCACAATAATGACCTCAGCATTATCACCATAGAATCAGGTATAAAACCTATCCTGTATACATCACAGGGGCATAAACACATTATGCAATCTCTCACAAGTCTAACGCATTAGACCCTACCTCCTAAGTATAATTACACTAGTGGCGTACATCACACAGGGAAGTATAATCTCCCTAACATAAACCTAAACAGGTAAAACAACCTCCTATGCAGAAATCATATCTAGAGGTATACAACACAGAGTGCGCAAAACATACTACACACGGTACATTTCCTAACACCCAAAGCATTAGTATATAAATCACAATAGCACCTAAATTACATTAGGGTCCAGATTGCGCCAGAACCTAAACGTAGCAGCTGCCCACTGCTTGCTGGGTAGCTGGGGACAAGAACAGGGCTTAAACGCTGCAGCTGGCACTAAGTGCTGCGCAGCTGTGGAAGTCAAATATGAGGCATGGGCTCTCAAATTGTCCTTGAAACAATATGCTAAAACGTTGGAGCCACCTAGGCTCTAAAAACAACATGTCCCCCAGTACTGTGGAGCCACACGGGGCTCCTGAAATTAATATGCGCCAATACAGAACAGAACTTGCACCAAATCCTTATGGGGCGCACTTGCGTTTCCAATAACATATGCCCCCAATGCAGTCACGCATTAAAATAGCTGGACCCCCAGCGTTGGAGCCATGCAGGCTCTGAAAACAATTATGTCATACATTGGAGCCACACAGGGCTCTGTAATTAAAGAATGAATAATGTAGGCTAAGCGTTGGAGCCACACAGGCTTGGTAACCAAATACATGCCCCCTATTCGTTGGAGCCACCTAGGCTCGGAACAGCTGTGCCCCATGTTGGAGCGGCCCTCTGGCAGGCGGGGCCGCTTGAGACAGGTCCGGCACTGTGCCTCGCTCAGGCACTACCCGCGATTCACACGGAGCCCCCCAGCCACTTCCACTCACCGGCTGTTCTCTTCTTCACCCGGTCCCTCTTCTGGGACCGGGGCTTCCTGCTCACGCCGCCCGCCTTGCGCTTCTCACGGGGCTCCCGAGGCTCCCAGCCACTCAAGGGAGCCCCACTGGGACGCGAGGCAGCTCCCGCCATGGCTCTTCACCTGGGTCCTCTCCTAGGGCCCAGGACTTCTCTCCGCATCGCCCGGTCCACTCTCTCAGACCGGGGCTTCTCCATGGGTGACAGCGGCGTGCGCGGGACTTCCTCTTCAAAACCGGAAGTCCCGCCCGCCGTCAGGCATCTCGTTGCCTGACTTCCGCTGACCCGCGACTCGGGCAGAAGCGGTGATTTCAACAGCGGCAAATGAGGGGTAGGATCCCTCGGGGGGGAAACAAAGTCAACAAGCGGGGTGATCACCCACAAGGGCTAACATCAGCGGGGTGGGCACCCGCTTTAATCCCGCCAGTACAATGAAGACGCAGGGTGGGCACCTGCGCACCATAAGCAAAAGATAAGCGGGGTGGGCACCCACATGGCCGGCATCACGGGGGAATCCCTCAGCTGGGGATTCCCTCTCTCTCCTGGGAAGCAGCGCAGCAAGGCCTCTGCGCTCTTCCTAAAATAAAGGGCCAAATAAGTAAAAGCGCTCCCAGGCGCTAGAAGAAGGCAAAGGTCCTGGGGCAAAGAAAAATGAATCCACAAAGGTCCCAGAAGTCCATCAGGCATCCAGGGGCTGGGCAGGGTCCAGGGAGGCAAGCCTTCCCCTGGGCCCCAGCAGCAGCACGCCCCTGGCAGATTCGAGTCCAAGAACAAGAAAATTTTCGTGGGGTCACAGCCCCTCTTTTATACACAGAATCTTTTGTCTCCAAAGGTGCAGGGAAGGGGCGAACCAGATGCAACTGGTTCCTGAGCACTTTGTTTTGCTCAGCCCCTCTCCCTAGTCACAGGCCAGGCCAGGGACATGAGACGCACCACAGGGGGTAGAGCCAGCATTGTGGAGGGAAAACCCAGCCCTATTCAGGTCCCAGGTGTACTCCTCCCTGCCATCACACGCAGATCTCTCCATTCACCACCGGGGCAGACCCATCCTGACTCCTGGAGCCAGACACACCAGCCAATCACAAGCCAGACAGTCACTGCACATTTATTACACAGACATGCCAGCTTCTAGAAGTGGCACTTCTACACTAGACACCGTAACGCCGCACACATCATCGCGCAGCATTCAATCTCACGAGTTCGCACATGCCAAACTCGACCCTGCACTCCTCTCACATCAGGACTTAACATAGTCACTCAGATCCCCCCATGCATTCCTATAGGAGGGCAGGTCAGTCTTACTAAAACATACACAGAGCACACGCACTTCCCACTGGGACACAGTGTAAAAGTGCCTAGAGGCCTAAAACCACTAGTACAACATAGGAAAAAGGCTAGGATAAATGCAAAAAGTTCTAGGGGTGAACTTGCCAGAAAGGCCAAGTCCAACAAGTATAATTTACTATTTCAACTCCAGTCCGCACAACAGTAGGGAAAGCGTTCAACTTTAAAGTCCAATGCCACTTTACCTAAGGCATGTTGTTGTAATAACATGTGTGGTAAATGAAAGCGTGATTAAGGCGCATTCGTTGTACCGACCGCATTGCAAAGGCAGGTGGCTCGCCCGTCGTTGTTGTTGCTGTTTCCCCTAAAACGCCCCACTAGCTACTCTTTTTACAGCTCTGCATTATAAAATCACCTCTCAAGCTTCAACTGTGAAAGGATCTAGAGCTGATTCAAGACTCCAGCATTGCTGTGCCAGCATTGTGTCATCTTTCTGTCGCATCTTAACACAAGAAAAGCCCTCACCCATGGTCCATAAGAGTAGAAGAAAACAATCTGCCCACATAGGACTATGTTAACTAGAATGCAGCCAGAAATTTCCCCAGGCCCGAAGTCAGGCTCCCTGCTAGGGATAAACACTTATATACAACAATCTAAAGCCGCATCATGTCTGCAATTTGTAGGATTGTTGTATTCCATGCTCCACTCTACTCTTCACCTGCATTGTGTCTAATTCAACATATTTCTAGTACTGTTCTGTGACTACATCATTTTTTATATGCATGGATGCAATTTGTTGCGTTAATTCATGGTAGCAAGGCTTGGTCCCTCCTCCCAACAAAAATTAAAGGAGCCATAATGGAGCAGTGGCAGCATCCCGGATCCCCTTCCAAGGTTGGAGGTGGGGGAAGCTCAAAGGGACCCACTAGCGTTGAATGGAAAGTAAATGTTCCATGATTTTGAAGGTATCAATGCAAATTAAAAAAAATAAACATAGATTTGATTTTACCTTTATATTTTATGAACGGTTGGATGATTGGCCATTGTAATTTAACTACATTCGTGTGAGGTAAGGAATGCCTGAGCACACTTGCTTCTATGTTTCTCTGAGAAGTCATCTATATGCTCCGAGCTATGTTTAAAGATGTTCTAAGAGTTGGTCTATTTGGAGCAAAACACTGTAACTTAAATCATTGTGTGCTTCTTAAAGGAGAGTGCTTTGTAAAACCGTATCGGAATGGCTCTAATGGTTCTCTGTTCGATGAGATCAGATGCGTTGGCTGTTTCTTAAAATTGCCATCCAATGACGACACAAAATATTTCCAAATGCAACCAAACAGCACTAAACAATTTGGTAACATTCGACAACGCCTGTTTGTTAGCGACGCCAGGCTGCATATCGAGACATGAGTTTCTCTCCACCGGATGGCCCCTTTAATGCACTTCTCTCAGATGCGCCATTTATGTGAACTTATGTCCTGTTGAATTAAAAAAAGATTTGGAGCTGCTGTGTGTGACTCAAGAATTAATCAGCTTTTCAGAAGACAAAGATCTGTGTGGGAAAAAAGAATGTTAGCACCAAAGTACATTATTTGAGTATTTAATAGCCTCTTATAATAAACTAGTGGTGAGTGGATTAATTTATAAATGTATAATCCGAGGGATAATTCTCTTCTTTTATACTGTATTCAAAATATAAAACCATGCGTACACAGGACACCGGTCGCAAAATAATACAAGTGCAATGGCTCTCGCTTGAGGCTTAACAATTATTTTCCATACCTACTTTTATCATGTAATAGTAAAACTCTATGCAATTAACGTATAGCCAGGTCAATTGCAACTGCACCTCTTAGAACCCAGAAATCACTACTCAGTGAATCCAACAAAGGTGAGGGGTATCACCAGCCAAAAATACAATGCTATAATATGATTTAATATAAAAATGCACGGATCTACGTCCAACCCATGCACTGGTGTCTGCCTAGAAGATGTTTTACTGTAGTCAGTGTAGGTCAATCAGGCTGAGGGCAGCATCCTTAGTGTCAGGGAATGAGTTAAGCTATATGGATATAAGAAAGGCACTCTAATTTTTGAATTGTACAACTTAGTACGTTTTATGCAGGGGTGCTTCCGAGAGGGGCTGGCTGTCTAAACCGGCCCAGGAGTTTAAATGGAAAATTATGCAAGTGAAGAAAACTTGCTTCGGAGCAACCTACCCAAAAGGCTGATGCAAACAATATGAAATAAGATGTCATCTTGAAATTCGAGCTGTTCATGCAAAATTGTTTTTTCAAATCGACTATTATGTGAGATACATTGTTGATTTATCGTGATTAATTATTTCATATTGTTTGCATCAGCCTTTTGGGTAGGTTGCTCCGAAGCAAGTTTTCTTCACTTGCATAATTTTCCAGGGAATGAGTTAACCCATTTTTTATTTTCAGAGGACACAACAAGAGATCATATAGAAATCATTTATTTCACGATATTTGTTGGTCATGCCTTACCTTCTGCTCACTAGCCAGACAGTTACAACAGCCTCTCAGTTTCAACTGTTTTGCATTCTAATCCTTTGCTAATAGATGCATCCAGACCTTAATTTGTAAAAAAAAAGAGGTGCCAGGACCCTCATAGGGGGCGGGGGGGGGGGGGCACCTTGCACCACTAATTGCCCCCGCCAGTGCAGCCAACAACTACACAACTATTGACCATCACACTCATACAGATGTGACAGTTCAGACTATTCCAGGCCTCCAAAGCTATACGAACAACTTGGGCGTTGTGTATGAGTCATTTTTAATGTTTATTGAACTAATACACAATTGTTGTATTTCTCACACCCTAATTACACAAACAGGGCCACCGTGTAGCAGGCTGTCATGTGTTGACAATTAAGTTCCTGTGCTGAGCACCGGAAACCACCAGCTCAAATTAAGTACTGGATGCATCTTAGATATTGTTGAAAGTAAGTGGCAGTGGCTTGTGATGCCTTCAAGCACCCAAATACAGCAGAGTTGAGTGTTGAAAATGTGCCAGTTCTTGCATGCATACAAAACACAACGAAGAGATTGTTCAGAGTCCTCAGGCAATTCCCTTTGGCTTACAACAACCACTAAGGACCTCACACACAACAGACATTGAAAGATATAAATGTATCCTTGTGCCTGCCAGAGTGTGCTTACATTTTTTAAATGTCAGGAACCAACTTTTTGGGGAACTGTCCTCAAATGTAGTTATCGAAGTGGCATGTACTGTGAAGGCACATATTTCATTATGCACAGTCAGGATCAAAGGTAGCTCTTACACAATTCAGGTGTGACCTGTTTCTGAAGTCTGCTCAGGCTACTTTGAACATTTTTGTCTTTTAAAGGAAAGAGTTTTCAACACAAAATGTATTGGGAACGATCCTTTATCAAGGTGATTGTGCGGGTGCTCTAATTTTGACCAAGGTATAAGCCATTGTAGGAAAATGGGTTCTGACCCATTTACCCCTTGGATATTTGGCTCGGGTATTACCTGGTTTTTGACCTGTTACTGTAAGTGAGTCTCGCTAACTGCACACTCTGTTAAAGTGGATTAGGACTCCAAAGTCTGTCTTTTGAAACAGGTTCCGCTTGCTGTGCAGCTGGGCTTAGAGATTCTGCGTCGGCTGCACACGTACATATGTGTGCACACCTATGCACACATATGCAGATTGAGCATGTATGGTTACTGTTCAGCACATCCTGGTGTTTGTATCCAAGTAGCTTGTCACCGAAGGGGTGCTTCAGGTCTTGGCGCTGGCCTGATGTGGGACTTATAATGTGAGAGTCATTCCTAGTGTAAGGCTTTAGGGCTTCACTGAAAAAAGTGAGTGTTTTTCTGTATTGTACAAATTGGGCTAACTCTGTGCCAAAGTATGGTTTTGTCATAGCCAGGCCTAGAGACACAGATGTTGCACCAATTTAAGGTTAAACATGGAACCCAAGTGCGGAATCAGTGTCATATTGGAAAGGCTAATTCCAATGCGAACAAAGAGAATGCCACACCTCTGAAGCTAATCACTGAAGTAGCTCCATTTTGGAATTTTGGGCAGAAGGAGCAAGGAGATATGGCAGTTAGGGGTGTGGTTTCAGGCTCTCAGCAAGATCTTTCCAGACCACTTCCAGCCACGATCTAAGAATGTCTAGATATGCTGTGCTGGAGGGTTGCAACAGGGATGGATTTGAGTTGTGATTGGGATGCTCTTCACTTGAGGGACTACAGGTCCCAGAAGCACCAGCAGCAAAGTGAGGAGGGGCAGAGAAGGAGGAGGAGGAGGAGAGTTCCGCATGCTGACTGCACTATTAATTGCTCTTCATTATCCTCTTACTAGGACACTTTTCATATGGGGGACTACATCAACACAAAGAGAAGAGCCCCTGTTACAAAGAGACTTTGGGAGCCAAGTAAAGGTACGTACAACATTTATTTAATGAAGTAGAAGGTAATAAATAAGGACTGCGCGTGCAGCCTGTCCTCATGCATCAGAGGCCCAATGAAGACTGAGAAACTGATGCCTGACAGCAGCGTGGGCCATAAAGCACCAACTTGAAAGGAGACATAGCTTCCGGAATTCATTTACTTTTGACAAGTTAGCATGCACCGCAAAGCAGGAGCTCACTCACTCATAACAAGTTCTTACAGGTACTGCACACTCCATACATTACTGCAATGTCTAATGGTACAACACCTTCCCGTTTTTAAAAAACAAAGCTAAGTAATGCATATCATAAATATTATCTAAAATATGCATAACAACACACTATTTGCATCTCTACAGCTATATATATTTTGTAAGACATGTAGTAATCCTTAAATTTAAAAGGCACAGTAACATTGCGTGCAGCTCTGGTGTTATGGGACATAATGCAACCATTAGATTGTTCAAGAACAATGTCTGTACTAGGTTGGCTTTGTGTAAGTGACAAATCATTTGCATTATCAAACTGAGATGATCCTTGAATGTCAGTTGAATGCTCTTGAGTTGTTTGCCACCAACTTCTATCAAGAGAGGAATTGTTGTCATTATAGCCATGCACAGCTTAAGTTTTGGTTGCCTGCATCTGGGTAATCTTGACCAAATCTCTTTTACAGCAAACATCATGTGAAGTTGTGTTTGCTATCTCTTTTACTCCACCAGCCATTGTCCTTTATAAGTATTGAGGGCCTCAATTATGAAGTTTTGCCTCCCTTATGCCTCCCCTGGGAAGGCATACATTTTTGGTGCTGCCTCCGATTTACGATTTCGCGTAAATCAGGGGCAATGTCAAAAAGCCATTGATGTTGCTGGCAATGCCCGCCAGCAAAACACCCATTGCATGCCCCTTTAACGCAGAAAATTGTGTTAAAGTGAACGACATCTATGAAGCAGCACTAGCCAAAAAAAGTGGCTTAGTGCTGCCTGGTAAATATGGAGCAGGCTCCTGTGCCACAGAGAGTCACAAAAAGAGACATTCCAGCGGCGCAAGAGGCATCATAAATGAGGCTCCGAGCCTTTAGACACTCTTTCAATGCAAACTGGATTTGTAAATTTCTGTAAACCCTTCTTGACCTTAAAGCAATCTCTGATCAAAATCCAATCTCTTGCTTTTAATGTTAATTCTCTGACATAGTGTGTTTTGTCAAAACATTCCTTAACCTGACTTTGCATTGCTTCAACTCTGGATGCAATAGTCTGCAAGTCAGGTGTGCTCTATTTGCTTACCACTCTGACCCAGTCAAGACAAACTGAAGCCATTGGAAATCTTTTGCATAACATACTAAATGGGAATATATACCTGTAGTAATGTGTGTAGTTACTAGATATTCTCCCTGAGAAAAGTTTAGACCCCAAGACCTATGGTCAAGGCTATGTGTACACCCTCTTTTAAGAACGCATTAATGTCTTCAACCACACTATTGTCAGAAAGTGAATAAAGTACAACTGTAAGATGATTTATGTGAAAATCCTCAATGAAGTCCTTCATGCACGCTGATGTGAAATGGGTGCCATTGTATGTAACAGATTATTTGGGTGCTATTTCTACATCAAAAATTATTTTTCGAAATGTGATTATAGTGTTGGTGTTAGAAACATAGGAAAAAACAAAATACAGCCATTTTGAAAATTAATCAATCAAAGCCATCATGTATCTTTTGTTAATAGGCAATAATTCAAATGGACCCTCAAAATCAAGTGACACTTTTTGCCAAGCTTACTCTGGTTGAGGGACCATATGAATAAATGACTCATGTACCTTCCAGTGCTTATTAGATGTGAAGGAGTTGGTGCATTAATCAATAAACTTAGAAACCTGAGCTTCCAATCCAGGCCAGCAGTAAAATTGTTTTATATATTTGCATTTGCTACTTACCTTGTGTCCCTGCTTAATAACATCGGGCCCAATTCACAAAGATAAACTGAGATGTAAGTCTAACTTTATGACTTTTTGTATTCACAAAGGGCATTTACTACTCATAACTGTCCTTTATGAATACCGAAAGTCAAACTGTACGACTTTCGGTATTTACAAACGGCATATACGAGTTGTAAATGCCCTTTGTGAATATCAAAAGTCGTAAGGTTAGACTTTTGTCTCAGTTTAGCTCTGTGAATTGGGCCCATCATCTCCGATAATCACAGGAGGTACACACCATTACATACTACCACCTCTTCAACAACCGATAGGTCCTCTGAAATCTGTACAAATGGTCTCAAAGAGGCCTCCACATTTTTTTTCCTTGGGCCAGCCTTCTTTCATGAATTTGAAAACAGACTGTAATGTGGCATCCTGTTTGAAATCTGCAAACCATTGTTTATGTGTGATCAATCCTTCATTCCACAGTGTATACTCCATATAAGCAATCACATTCTCACTATCTTGAAGTGTGTTGTTTTCGTCACCTCTGATAGGTAACCTGTGGAGTCAGCCTGCTCTTATGTTTTTCCTTCCAGGTATGCTTTTCACCATAAAATAAAATTCTTGCAGCTTTGATAGCAATCTGATCAATCGTGGTGATGCTTTCCCTGAACCATTGCCACTCAACAGGTAGAGCAATGGTTTGTGGTCTGTGAATAGATTAAATGGGAATGCCAAATAAAAGTCTTTGTGAAAACTGTTTCAAGAGTGTGATATGTTCAGGTAACGATTTTGCAAAAATCAGCACATCATCTTGAAAGGTTTGTTCCCCACTTTAAGCAGCACATCAATTGACAGTCAGCAGGGCAACAACCAGAAAAGTAGTTCAGATTAGTCTTTTAAGCAGCACAGTCCATGTTCTGACAGAGGTTAAGTTCCAGTTCAAGAACTGCTTCTTCAACAGTGCCACTGTTCTTATACTCAGAAATGCCTCTGTTCAAGGGGTGACTTCAAAAGAAACCTTTTGAGTGCACAAAAACCGCTTTCAGCCCAGCCCTGGCTCCAGACTACCAGTAAGGGTTAAATAAGCCCTTTGGGTGAGGGCAGGACACAACCTATATGAAGAAAGTTTGAACGACCTCTCCCTCTCCCAGCCCAAGAAGACCTTCAGTATGCAGATGGAACCCTGTCACACCCAGCCCTTCCTGTGTTGTGGCTGTCTGTAAAGTATGCACCAAGTATAGCTGTCACCCAGCCCTAGACTTGTATTGGAGTCAGGCTGCAAAGCACCAGGGGCCAGATGTACGACCCACCAATTTGCAACTCGCAAATAGTGTCGCATTTGAGACTCGCAATTTGCGACTCCCAAATTGGGATATACAACAGTGTCTCGGACACTGTTTGCGATTCCTAATGGGGTCGCAAATTGCATTCCTCATTAATATTAATGAGCCAGTCGCAATTTGCGACCCCATTAGGAATGGCTAGCCCTCACAGGGATGGTGGCCTGCTGGGGTCAGCAGACACCATGTCTGTTACTGTTTTTCAATAAAGCATTTTTTTTTAAATGCAACCCGTTTTCCTTAAAGGAAAACAGGATGCATTTAAAGAAAAAGAAAAATGAAACTATTTTTTGACCTATTCAAAAAGGGGAAGGGGTGCCTGTCACCTTGCTGCACTGCGTGACATAGAAAGGTTAGAAATGCTCTGTATTTAAATGAATATGGCACAATCCTTCCTTTGCCCCTGCGGTGGCACCATTTTGGCTGCCGAGGACTAATGCAGGCACCCTTGCAACATGGTGCAAGGGTGCCTGCCTTGTAAAAATAATTGTTTCTGTGCAGGATGGAACACCTTTCGGCACAAAAACAACACCCTGAGGCATTTTCCTCATTCTATGTGTGCTGCGCAAAATGCAGCAAACATAGAAAGGTGAAGTAACAAGGAGAAATAAATATATTTCTACTTATTACGACTAACCAGGGAAGGTATAGTATTTTAGTGCATTCCCAGGTCTATCACTTTTGTTGAATCTGGGAATGCATCAAAATCCATGGATGTTGTGTGAGAACACTCATGCAACACCCATGGAACACCTCCCTGGCGCAGAGTAACATAATGTAGTGATTTACGCAACATTGATTTTCTCCAGATTTATCAAGCCACTCAAAACGAAAGTTATCAAGCCACGCAAGCCTCCTTGCGTGTCTTGATAACTTTCATTTTGGAGTGGGTTGCACCTGTACCATGTTGCAACACAACCCTATTCATAAATATGCCCCTCAGTGTTATGTTGCAGAAAAAAAGTCTAATCTTGTTGACTGTGAGCAGTAGTTCAAAATGAAGCAACTCATCTTAGAGGTAATGGTTAGTATGTCTTCTTGCACAATGTAGAGACAAAGAAAATATGCAGAGAGAAGTGTAAGAATATCAGCGATCATAAAACTGAGAAAAAGGACTTCCTCACGTAGATCAATCTTCATAGATGACCCACATGTAATAGGTCATAATAAGCTCAAAACCAAACTAAAGAAAGAATGTAAACATTCCTAGGAAAAATCAAAGTTGAAGTTTTCATGTTTCATTCTTACCTATAAAAGCGTCTGATGAAAATGAGATGCAGAGTGGACAGCATTAGTCATAGGGTAATTTTGATGAGGAGCATCAACCAACAAGATATAATCAATGTCCACATCAAAGATCAAAACAAAATCTGCTTAAACAAAATATGCGAACATGGAGAACAGTTCAAGGAGGAAAAATATAGAGAAACAGGGGATGCTCTGTTAAGATGGCAGAGGATATGTACACATAACTTTTGGTGACCTAGTTCATTATAAAAGAAGAAATTATGCAGATGGTCAGTAAACATTGTGAGGTTGTGTTCGCTGGCTATCATTTACAGGTTGATCAAGATCTATAAAAGACAACACTGCAAGCAAGGAAAGATCTGAACGTTTTTCGCTGATATGTGAAAGTGCAGTATAGATGTGTCAATCCATTTCATATACGACGCAAATGGGAGGATGAATTTCAGGCAACACATTGATGCATCCAGCAAGAATGCTCATCTTCTTTTACACAACAGGCCTGCACAACAGTGGTGCAGGCCTCTCATAAAAATGCCCCTATGTAGCTGAAATCTAATTTTTGCATAGGTACCCCTCAGTTTGTGCAAAAAAACTGAAAAAGCTATTTTGCAAACCCATCTGGATCTTGGCTATCACTATGAATTTGTCAATACATAAGAACTCTATCTTCTTCTCCCCTGAAGAAGAGGTGCATCAGTATACATCTTGTGAGGTATGTAACAATTCCTTTTACAAATAGCTAGAATATTGCTGAAACCAGAATTGCTGAACAACATTGGTTACAAGGGATGCCATTGTTCTTTTGCTTTGTCATTTGGGCAAAATGTTTCTCAAGAAGTCAAAATAAGTGATATGACTTTGGGATCACTATCCATCTCGAAAATGTCCCAGAGTAACATATAAGGCACACCAACAAAAGCAGTCTTGAGATCCACAAAGGTAGCTGTTGGACCTGACTCTTTTTGTAGGGTCACCCCCTGATTTTTACTTTATGCTGCTGAATTTGCTAATGTTGCCAATAGGACTGTGCACTTTTCCCCTGCTAACCAGTGATGACATGCTTGTGCCTTCTCCCTAAAGCATGGCACAATAGGCATACACATGATTGGTACATTTAATGTATTTGTAAATCCCTAATAAATGGTACTATATGTAGGCAGGTCCTGTAAATCAACTACTACTAGTGGGCAGAAGCACTCATTGTGCCACCCACTAAAGCAGCTTTTCAAAACAGGTGTCAGGCCTGCCACTACAGCCTGTTTTAAACTGCCATTTCAACCTGGCAAAATATACCTTTTGCGAGGCTAAACCTTTCTTTTTTATACCCACAAATCATATCAAGGTTAGGCCCTGCAGGTTCATAGGGCAGGGGGCATTGGATTTAAAAAGTAGGACATGCGTACTTATGTTCTACAAGTTCTGGCAATGAAATACCCCTAAAGATGTGATTTGCAGTTGTATGCCCTACCTCTCCTAATGACCAACAATGAGTTACCTTACTACATTTAATAAGTGATAACTTGGGATGAGATCAGATGGAAATGTATTGTTTACACTCAAATAAATTTGTAATCTTCTTTAATGTTGAAGTTGGGTTTTAAGCAGGACGGAAATCTCATAGATGTCTAGCCAGCGCCTCTCCATTTTGTAACGCGGGGACACACCGTTGGGTGTAACCAAGCGCTCTATAAATGGAATAAACTAAACTAAACTAAACTAAGTCACCATTCTGAAAACCCCAGTCCCTAACCATTTGTGCCTTCTGTCAGTGACTTGGGCCACATGACTGTGTAAGGCTCAGCTCTTGCGGTCTGTTTATTGCTTCCAGACAGTCACACAAAGGGGGCTACGCTGCAGAAAGGGTGGGCCAACCTGGCAGGATGACTGGGAGGGGCTGTACCTAGCCCCACTTACATTTCAAAGCTTTGTCTCTTACCCATACATCCAGCAAGGATTCTGACACTAGGTCTGCCCAGTCTTTTGTCACGCCAGACTTCTTGGAGCCATGACAGGGAAAGGGAAGAACTTTCCAGAAACAGATACGTGGGTAGCATAGCAAATCCCCCCACATTAAAGGCCGGCACCAGGTATAAATATTGGACCTCCAGAGCTACTCTTCAGTACACTCCTGGACCTGTGTACATTACAGAAGAAGTACTGCCTTGCTGTTACCAGAAGACTGCTATTCTGCTACCAGAGGACTGCCTTGCTCTTTTTGCTGCAGTGACCGACTAATGACTGGCAATGTGGATCTGCCTTTTGCGATACAGCAGCGACAGCCCGTGGTGACTGCCAATGCAAAGCTAAAGCAACAACCATCCACATGCACATCCAGGCACTGGCTCTTCTCGCTACAAAGATGACAGCCTAGGACAACCGAACTGCTCTTTGTGCTACAGCGACAATCATCCGCAACGCTTTCCCTGCTTGTCATGGATTCCTCTACTGCAAATGGAACTCTTTGTGCCAGACTTTAAGAAAGTAGCTTTTTCAGTGAGATTAATATAATCCCTGAATCTGACCCATGCTCCATTGAAGTCAGCCTGACCTTGTGAATTTTCAGCAGTCTAGAATGACTAGATGACCGTGAGTAGCGATTTCTGCTTTTAGATGATATCTACTTCAAGCTTTAAAAATGAATATCTCCGGTTCCACGGATTGGATTTTTGTAGTTATGGTATCATTTTATATATTGAAAGTTAAGTTTGACTGATTTGTGCCAAGCTACCAGAGGTCTAAGATCAAGATAATTTAGTAACTTTTCTGTTCACCTTGACAAGGATTGTGGTTGTTGCCTGACTGAGGCTTGCACCCCCAACAACCAATAACCCAATTTCTTACTGTAATATATCTCACATAAACATATTTTGATACTAGAAAAAAATAACATCTGAAAACCCAGGACAACTGCTCTATTGTTTTTTTTTACCAGCTTGGTGATTAGACTCTACATCATTTTGGATCTCCAGTGTGACAATTTTAGGGTAAAAGCAATCAAACCAATGAAGCTATAAAAGGGTTGGAGTGTCTTCATGTGTTTAGGTCACAGATACAGATAGCTGTAACGTTTATTTAAATTATAGCTCTGGTCGTCAACCTTGCTCATAATTAAATATGTTTTCTTTCTATCTCATTTGGCCACACTATTTCCTTTGCCTCTACCCAATGCACTCTGTTTATGCTCCCCGCCATCTATCCTGCTTCGTGATACTTCCTGTTACTCACCCCACTTTTCAAATATTTTATTATTATTTTTGTCCAAGGACCAGAAATCTCCAAACTGCTACTGGCCCACCTGCTTCCATCATCTACTCTGGTGCGCACTTCCATTTTCAATGTATTTTCTTTTATTTAGTCTTATAACATAACCATCTACCATGTTGGAAGAGTAAATAAAAAATATGAAAATGGCTGCGATGCACCACTATACAAGTGTGCACTTGTCGTGAAGTATACATGCATTCAGAGCCATTTTCAAATTGTCTTTTTAACAGAAAATCCATTGTAAGATTGCCAGCCATGCACACATAATTGTCATGACTCATTGTTATACCTGCTGCTCAGCCTGTGTGTCTGTGGAGTGGAATGTTGGTGTGAGAGCTGGTTATGGAATGCTGGATAAGAGAGAGTTTCAGTTGGTGTAAGGGCTGAGCAGCAGGGAGGCTGCTCCTGGTGGGACTCATCTGTATAACATCTTAACCTGGAATCAATCTTCTTAAAGAAAATACGTGGAATGGACCTACTTCTTACAACATATTTTGGCGACGATTAAAGAAGGAAGAACCTAGGTGTACCACCTTACTGGACTGAAATCTGTCAAGCTTGAAGTAAGTGAATTGAAACTGAAGAAATTCATGAGGAACTTGATGAATCTGGCACCAAGAGCCCCACCAGTGACCACCCCATCGGTCGCCCACAACCCAACGATGCCAGTTTCAACCGTAAAAGTTCCAGTTCCTGCTCTCCTTTCCTCCTTCCCTATATCCTTTGGGACAGCTGTCCCCATCCTGCATATTTTCCTGCCTTCTTCTGCTGCCCTCCTGCTTTCGATGAACCTTTCCTGTCTTGCTGCTTGTTCTGCTACTTTCGAAAAGTGTTTTCCTGTCCTGCTCCCTACCATCTTATGCTACATTTTCTCCATTCCTCACTCCTGGATTCTACTTGCTGTGACCCAACCCACGTGTTCCAGTCCTTGTTGTGCCTGTTTCTGAGCTGCAGTGTTCCTATTCTTCTTGTGCAGGTCTCCAGAAGCCGCTATTTGGGTCATCTTCGTGTTTCTATCACATCTTTAGGATTTAGGCACGCTGCTGTGTTTCTTCTGCTCCCTGCAATCTTTGCTGTTACTGACAACCAATGGTGTGATCCCCCTTTGGAATTTCGTGTTGTGTACTGTCTCACGCTGTAAGCTTCCTGGCAAGAGTAATGTTGAAGGTGTACTCTTCACTGTTCATGTTACTGATGTCCCCTGAGCCCTCGTGTGTAAGTGCAGTTTACTGAGCAGTTGAAGCGCTGCTAAGCTGAGTCTGTGGTTTCTTTTGACACACTGAGTGGGACCATTATGGCAGTTCAACTGCCGCAATTTTAAAATTGTGCCAGCACGCTTCCTTTTGGGACCGGATTGAGCCGATTTCAAGTCATTCCTGTGGTGAGCTTTTAAGTATTTTTGTCAATTTCCTTGACATTTCTAAAGGCAACCTAGAACTGTTGCCCACCGTTTATTTTAAAAATTCTGCTCGTGCACCTTACCGTCCTTTTGGTGCTGCATGCATCAACCGCGTGTAGCAACAGAATCCCAGATGGCGTCTCTACCGCTGCCGAAGAATGCCTGCATGCAACAGCGTCCCGCGAGTCACCCTGCATGGCGTCACCTACGTGCCACCATCTTTCGTTTGGAGGCACCATCTACTCTGGTATATGCTGTATTTCCCCTTCAGTGCTCCCTCTGCCAACCACTTTTTTTAAAATTTTATTTTCAAGTTACAATAAAGCTGTTGGCAAAGTTGTCTCTTCATTGAGACCCACACCTCAGGTACTTTTTGTTTCTTTTGCTGAGTGCCTATCCTGAGCTGCTTCCCAAGTTGTGAACTTCATGGTGTTTATGCAGACATTGTTTAAGCCTACGATGTCCTTTGTGATGTGTTATTGTTGGCGTTTGGCATTTCAGTCAGTCAGACTATTGTGTGCTAAGTCTGGTC
This sequence comes from Triturus cristatus, assembly GCF_964204655.1. NCBI lineage: Eukaryota > Metazoa > Chordata > Amphibia > Caudata > Salamandridae > Triturus > Triturus cristatus. The sequence continues at coordinate 1,301,301,956 of NC_140591.1, read as the reverse complement.
CACAGAAACTGCACGCAAAATGCAAATATTATTTTTACTTTCCTGCAGTGATCTTGTTTCTGAAAACTGTTACAGTTACAGGCTTTATCATTATTGGTGTGTCACATAGCTGGGCAATTTGGACACTTAGGGGTCTATTAGGATGGCGGGCGGAAAACCACCCCGACCGCCATAGAATCGGAAATCAACCGCCCGTCGGCACTGGGGAAAAACTGGCGTCCAAATTAGGAACAACCGCCAAAAAACAATGACCGCGGCAGAACGCGGCCAAGAAAAACCGCCTGTAGCGGGCGGCGATGGCCAAAACCCTTTCGCAGCGGTCACATTCGCGGCAAAAAACAATCAAACCTCTGCCAGGACAGCGGAGACACCGCACAGGAAATTAGGATAACCCCGATGGCCCCGCAGTACGTTGCGCAGTTTCCAACTGCCACGGTCGCAAGCCGTGATGACTGGGAGAGCCGGTGGAAGAGCTGCAGCATAGCCACTGCTGCGGACGCTCCGTGACAAATATGGTGGCCGAAAGAAAAAACCCACAACAATGCCACAAAGTGCACAAAGCAAACTAGCCATGCCTCCCAAAAACACAGAACACACCCCAATGACACAACCACATGGCAAATACAAAAATACAAATTCCAAGACAACCCACACAACACATCTGACAGCAATACCCCATTTGGACACACCCACATAGCTGGGTATAAAACCAGCCCCTTCCCTGACCACAATCCTTTGCAATACTCCACAACTGAAGGGCCCAACCAACACCAGAGCACAAAGGAGAGGTTAATCAACACACCATCACTACTCATACCACACAGCACCACCACCACTTCCATTCAGCACCTCTAACCCCCTACACATCAAACACCATACACATCAACCCCAACCCCACCACTCACACCCCTGCACCCATAACCCCTTTGCACATCACACACCATGGCAACACATAAAATGCCAACATTCACAGAGAGTGAGTTGAAGGTTATGGTAGATGAGATAGTCAGAGTGGAACCACAACTGTTTGGTAGCCTGGTCCAACAGACACCATTAGCCACAATAGCACAAATGTGGGCAAGGATAGTCGATAAGGTCAATGCAGTAGAGACCACCCCACGCTCAAAAAATTAAATCATGAAGCGGTGGCATGACCTGAAGAGGGTTGTGAAACAGAAGAGGAGCAAGAACCATGAGCTGGCTCAGAGGACTGGTGGTGGCCCTCCCATTACACCCAAAACATTCACTGCATGGGAGTCTCACAGAAGTAGCTGGGGGAGTGGATGCTGGTAAGTACAAACAAATGACTACCACCACACTGCTATGTACTGTCTTGCATAACTACAACGCCACACCTCCTAGGACACATTCCATTCATCTGTACCACACACTCCCCAACACATGTCTCACAGATCCAACATTCACTCCCTCCCATTCACCCCAAATGTAGCTAGCAACATCACCATGGGGCCATGTGTACAGGCAGCCATCACTACAACTCCCACCAGGCCCACTTGTCCCACATCTCAGCAATATGGAGCACTCCACACCCAGAAGCATTTGGAAGCCATTGTCCCACTTCAAACAAACTAACAGATAGGTAGCCATCTTGCCATGGAGGCTGTTTGGGGTTGGGAGGCCTGCACTACAACTCCCACCATGCCCCCTGTCCCTCCCCTGAGCAGGATGGAGCACTCCACACCCCCCAGAAGCATTTGGAAGCCATTTTCCCACTACAAACAAACTAACAGGTAGGTAGCCATCTTCCCAGGGAGGGGTGTCTGGGTGTGGGAAGACTGCACTACAACTCCCACCATGCCCCCTGTCTCACAGCTCAGCAAGATGGAGCACTCCACACCCAGAAGCAGTTGGAAGCCATTAGCTCACCACAATCAAACTAACAGATAGGTAGCCAGTTACCAAGGTAGTTCCGTTTGGGGGTGGGAGTCCTGCACTACTACTCCCACCATGCACACTGTCCCACACCAGAGCACGATGGATCACCACCCCCACCCAGAAGCATGTGGCAGCCATTGCATTGTTCACCTTAAGGTAGGTAGCCATCTTCACAGGGAGGTCTTTGGGGGGGCTGCACTACAACTCCCACCAGGCAGCCCTGTCCCAACACAAGCAGGATGGAGCACTCCACACCCAGAAGCAGCCATTGGCTCGCTACAAACAAACTAACAGGTAGGTAGACATCTTCCCTGGGAGGTCTGTTTGGGGTGGAATGCCTGCACAACAACTCAGCCCAGGCCCCCTAGTCCTCCAGACCATCAAGATGGAGCATCCCCACCCACCCAGATGCATGTGTCAGCCGTTGGATCACTACAAACAAACTAACAGGTAGGTAGACATATCATGCTTGCTTGTCACACCCCTGAGCAGGAGGCAAGCCTCCACCACACACTCACAGATGTGTCAAGTAAAAGCCAAATAGGAAAACATAACAGGTAAGTAGCCAATATGAGCAGACAGCCATTCTCATCAAAAAGCATGGTGCCACAGGACAACACCAGCCTTCTCATTGCACACACATACACACAGATCCTATTGCCACTCACAGTTTGCACACAGCTAAGCAAATGAAACTATCACAGCAACAAAAGTGTGACACACCAATGCACATGTAGAAGAAAGTCTGGGCACAATCATGCACAACACTGAATTCCATGTGTAAGTGCCTTGGGGCCAGAGCAGCAAGGACCAAATGAGAAACAAGAAAGCATGGTTGGTGGTACAAATCCAGATATGCACATGACAAGACAAAGTTATGCAGGAGATGACGATGACCAGTTCATGCCCAGATGTAATGTCTGACAGGGCAGAGTAAGCAAAAACGAGTCCTCATCAAAAAAATTTGTTGCGCTAGTCCCTAGATGGCAACATGTCTCTGTACTCACAAATTATGCATGTTGCGCATATTAGGTATTGACACCTCACACCATGGACAAGTAATGCATGTACCACAGCATCATGTCAGGAAGCACAGTAGTGTACATAGAAAAAAATGTGATGATTAGTCATCTGTGTGGTGTACAAACAGTGAATGAAATACAACTACCACAAAGCTTTCGGGTGCACTACAATGACCATCTCCCATCTGACCAACAGGTGACCAAGAACTGACTGCAGAGGACAACACCAGCAACCTGCAGAGCCAGTCTCTCCCCCGGTACATGGACTCTCGGATGTTGACTCCCGGGATTCTCTGGACGATGAGCTCGAAGACGGCCCATCTGGTGTGCCAGGGTGCAACAGGTCCCAGGACCCCATCGTCCCCCCACCACATCTGCTGCAATACCAACGTCTTTGCAGACCCCTCCTGTTATGGCCTGTGTGTCCTCCACCACCACCATTGCCACCACCACCACCAACATCACCACCAGCAGTGCTGCCTGCAACACTCCCCTGTCCCAGAGGATGACCACCCCACCCCAACGACTGAGGAGGGCAGGGAGAGGATGCGGTTGCCTACAGTGGTGAGGCAGCAGGTCCGTGGCAGCAGGGCAGGTGGAAGGGTCAGGGTCACTCACAGACAACAAGAGGCTGGGACCCAATCCTTGGACAACATTAACAGAGTCCTTGGGGCATATGAACTGGCCAAGGGACGAACGGGCCGTTTGGAAGAAGTGTTCCGTGATCTCATCCTGCTGATGAGGTCCATTGACACCCGCATGGGACAAATTGTGGACCTTTTGGGCCAGCAAGTGGCTGTACTGAGGGACAGGCCTGCGCCACAACCAACACATCCACCTCACTCTGGTGGGCCCCAGGATGACAGTTCACCATCCTCCCCTGTGGCCACAGAGTGGGGTGAGTCCTCAGACCCCACTGGCCCTACAGAAGGGCCCCCCCCCTGCTAAGAGACGAAGGGGCCGTCCTAAGAAAACCCTGGGAGTATCTGGAGGCAAAGCACCTGCCAAACGCCAGTCACGGAGCCAGCCATCATGGCAACCCTCTTCACCACTGCATTGACTTTTTGGACTGTCCTTCCCCACACTGCCTTGTGAATGGTAACTGTCTGTTGGACTGGGTCACCACATCTATGTGGAGACTACCCGTTTCTCTAATTTACCATAACTGTCAACTCACTGCTCACTATTCACCTCAATGTAAATGTTCATCCCCCCTCACATGTCACCATTGTTCTGCAGGATGTATGAGTCATGGGCTAAGCCTGGAAATTTGGCACACACGTGCGAGATGATCTGCCTGGCACATCACCTGCACATTTATGGAGTGGAAATATTTCCTGTAGATGTGCTCACGTGCCTGTGGTGGTACAAGCCCAACATGGGTGCAATCAATGGCACCAACAACATGGGGGATGTGTCCAAGGGGATAAAAATCTCCCTTCAAAGCATCCAATTCATGCCCCCTGGGGAAATGGATATATGTGTCCTTGTAGATCATCATAGCGGACAGAACATCACGCAGCACCATGCTGAACATAAGTTGTGACATCCCACCTGCGCTGGACACCGTGTGCTGGAATGATCTGGTGGCAAAAAAATGCAGGGCCGCCATTACCTTAGATGTAGGTGTGAAAGCTGTTTGATATGTTCGGCGAGGGTGCAGGTGGGGCTCCAACTGAGCACAAAGGGTCTGTAGGGTGGCTGTATCCAGACGGAATTTCTGGATGATCTCCTCATTCTCCATGTCTGCCAGCACTGTCTCCTCCTAGTTGGGATAAAAGTGGACACATGCCAATGCAATACATCATGAGATGGGCACAGCATGTCACGTTTTGGCGGACACAACGCCAACAATGGCTGTCATCAAAATTGAGTTACAGACCAGCTGACATGTAGTGACTCCTTCAGCTACACAAATCATACACCTGTCAACTTACACACAGCAAGTACCTCCAAATCAACCTCGCCATATCAGAATGCACATAGGGATATGACTACATTCACCATGGGCGCGCCTGGGAGTATATCATCCAGCATATGTGTAAAAATTCAACACCACTGACCCACATCTAGCTGCTGCACCTGACACACCTTCAGGCGTTAGTCGAACCTGGCACACATCAACAACACAATGACCACAGGCTGAGCGTACATGACAAGTGTAAGCATGGTCAAACATAAGAGAACAGGCACATGTGGGCATTCTTCATCTTGAAAAACATCGCTGTGATTTTCACTGCACTTTTACACATTGACATGTGTACACATTGGAGAGTCCATAACAACACTATATTGTGTAGAGGCCCATCAATATCACAAGTGACATGTGAGGGAATACATGCCAATCTAAGATATCACAGACACAAACATGGCATGTGTAGTCAGCACATTGGCACATGGCACATTGGCATTGTGTGCACAATGACGTGCCATCAACCATGTGGCCACTGTGCACTGTTGATGACTGCCAGATTGCCATTGACACAGCATGATGTGTTCATTGGTGCTGTCACAGTCATCCGCCACCCAAATCCCGGTCACCCATGTCACTGCCTGGCACCCAAACTGCTGTAGCTACCGCCTGGCCCCTGTGGTGTGTCACCGCCAATGCCCAGGACACAATCGCAGTAGTGATAGATATATATGTATTGCCAAATGGCAGTTGGCATGCTCCGCCACACAAATCCCGGTCACCCATGTCACTGTCTGACACCCAAACCGTGGTAGCTACCGCCTGGCCCCTGTGGTTTGTCACCGCCAATGCCCAGGACACAATCGCGGTAGTGATACATACATATGTATTGCCAAATGGCTGTTGGCTTGCTACGCCTCCCAAATCCCAGTCACCCATGTCACTATATGGCACCCAAATCGTGGTAGCTACCACCTGGCCCCTGTGGTGTGTCACCACCAATGCCCAGGATACAATTGCAGTAGTGATAGATATTTATGTATTGCCAAATGGTGGTTGGCATGCTCCGTTACCCAAATCCCGGTCACCCATGTCACTATATGGCACCCATATCGTGGTAGGTACCACCTGGCCCCTGTGGTGTGTCACCGCCAATGCCCAGGACACAATCGCAGTAGTGATAGATATATATGTATTGCCAAATGGCGGTTGGCATGCTCCGCTACCCAAATCCTGGTCACCCATGTCACTGTATTGCACCCAAATCGCTGTAGCTACCGCCTGGCCCCTGTGGTGTGTCACCGCCATAGACAATGCCCTTACAGCCAATGGGAACCGCAATCGCGGTATCCTGATGCAATTTTGAAAATCGCGGTAGGCGTGCTCCGCCACCGCGGGTTCGGTCATTGGATGCAATTGAAAGATGCACCACTGCGGTAGCGCCCGCCTGGCCCCTGCGGTGTGTCACCTCCATGGACCATGCCCTTAGTGCCAATGGGATCCGCAATCGCTGTAGCATGATGCAAATTTGAAAATAGCAGTAGGCGTGCTCTGCCATCGTGGAGCCAGTCATTGGCTGCATTTGAAAAAGTCTGACCTGGTACACCAATTGCAGCAGCTTAGATCCACTAAAATGACCCCAGGGCGCTATATATGTGTCGGAGAGAGCCCCAAATTTCCACTGCTCACAGAGCCTGCTGCCTGAGACCCGTCATCTGCTGCTGCCTCCAGGGACTGCTTCCTGAGACCCCTCACCTGCTGCTGCCTCTAGGGACTGCTGCCTGAGACCCCTCACCTGCTGCTGCCTCCAGGGACTGCTGCCTGAGACCGCTCTCACCTGCTGCTGCCTCCAGGGACTGCTGCCTTAGACCCCTCACCACCCACTGCCGCCGCTGCTGTCTCATGTCCACAGTGATGGTGTCAGACTCTAGTTACGGTACTCAACTACACAGGAACAGAGATGCTAGTTCCCAAATCCACCCCGACAGCAATCCAGAGCTTAGTGTGACAAGTCTCTAGAGTGGCTATCTTGGGGGAAGGGGGAAATTGGATAAAATAACAAAAGAGAGAAGAGACTGTTCTGCGGCTTCCTTCAGGAGTCCGTCCAGCAGACTTCTTTTGCTGAAGAGGTAACCTGTAGACAAGAGTTATTGTTATCATAAACTTTTAGTCCTTAACCTCTCTTATCTCTTAATCCCTATTGCCTTATTTCCTTACCATGCCAATTCCAGAACTCAGCTTCTCTTCTATTTCTTTTATTTCTTTTCTGTGTGTGCCTATTATTCCTTAACTATATTCTTCGTCTGCAATTAAAAAGGAAATAGCTAGAACCCAAGGTTTATCTGCCTCATATGAATCTTTCTCTCTGTGCTTCTTACTTACTTTCCTATTTTTCTTTTCACTCTCCTATGTTTTATCTTCTTTGGTATCTGCCTTAGTTCACAGTTTCTTTTTCTTTTTGCACACCTGCAATATATTTACATTTATCTGTTAAGAACTTCTGCTCTCTTTTTAACTAGGTGTTATCTATTTTAATTTGGTATTCTACTTACTGAGTTTGAGGTCTTTTCCTATTTGTAATTATTCATCTGTGTATTTAATGTGTTCTCTTCTTTTCGTGGTGGTATTTTACTCTCTGTTCTTAGCTACTGTCCGACAACTTATTTCTGTGGTAAGTATTGTTTTATCTTATTCTAATTATTTGTAGTTGCTCAAGCGTTCTAACATGTATTGCAATTCTCTCTTCGTTTTTTCTGGACTTGCCGTTACAACTCGTTACCTCTGTGAAGAATTACAGTAAAGCCACTTTCGTCACAGTAAGTTCTATAACTCTATTGATATCAGTAATTTACTTCAGTTCTCTGACGTGACAAATATACACTCGTTAACTTAGCTTTGTTTTTCTTTTTCTTCCTCCAGATGCTCCTGTAGACACTGCTTCCTCTCCCTGACGACTCGGTGCGAAATCTTCACAAACTGAGACTTGCTGTTCTCCTCAAACGTTACTCTACTTCATTGAACTCGGATTTAGAACTTGTATCTACAGACTTCCGAAAGCCCTTCAGTTTAGATTCTGAAAAGCCTTCAAACAAAACCTGAAACACTTTTTGTCAGCGCGCTCTGAAGTGCGCACCTGACTCTCTAGAATTCTTGGTGAAGTGCGCAGTTCCTAAGCAGCACGAGCCTCACCTAGGATTCCAGCGCGTTCTCTGCCAAACACTAGAACGCTACTCGGTTCTGGTGGCCTTTTCCGGCGCCATTTCCGAGTCAGCTCCACCCATGTACCTTCCATTGCTCGGAGTGTACAAACTTTGAGTCTTCGATGCGCAATTAACCCTATCTGTAATCTTGGGGTCCTGACATATGGCAAGGACTGAGAAGATCGGTGCCAGTCCCTTCACAAGCGAGGAGCTGGAGGTCCTGGTGGACGAGGTGCTCACACAGTACCCAAGGCTATATGGTGCCCCAAAAGTAGTGGTAAGACTTCAACAGTGGGGGTGATACTGCATGGGGGCACACATGTAGTTGGTCTGATGCAGTATGTGCCTGAGAGTGTGGGGTTGTGTCATGCACTGCCTACCATGCTGTTTCCTATGGGGAAGGGGGGTGTACCCTACTCCACACGTATCCCTGCCTGCACATCAAGATTGGTGGGACATGTGATGTCTTGTCAGCCATACAGTGACGCAGCAAGTTGGTAATGCTGGAGTCAGGACAGCGATTGCTTGTATGAATGGCTGTGTGGGTCCCTGTTGTCCATCTCAGTGTGAGCCCACCTGGCCTGCACAGTCACCGCCAAAAATTACAAGGACACATCACTAAACTTACAGAGTGTTACATGTGTCTTTTCTCATTACACTCCATCAAGGAGCCATCTCAGCCCTGTAGATTGCACACAACAGGCCCTGTGAGAAGGGTGTGGGTTTTTGAGTTTATGTCCCTGAATGTGACATCCATGACACAGTGAGCTATTCACAGGGCAAGGTCATTGAGGGCTGCGCAGTGTTGGACACAGTGAGTCTCCCCCCAAACACATGTTGATATGTGATGTATGTCTTGCTCTACCTAGAAATGGACAGTAGATGTGGGCAGACTACACATGGCTTTCTGTGCCTGCGTCCTGCTTGTATATGAGATGTGTAGGTACTGTGTCCCCATCACACCTGCATGCATTTACGTGTGCTTCTCACATGCAGATGTACCATGTGAAATACATTCTTGTCTCTGCAAGACATATCAGTGGGTTTGGGATGAGGCAGTTTCATGCTACTGTCCTGAGTGATTTTGTTTCATAACACTCTGTCACTGATGTTTTCCCCCTCTTGTCTCCCATGTCTGCAACTCAAAGTACACCAGCGTAAGGCCGTGTGGAGGGCCATTGCGACCAAGGTGGAGGCTCTAGGTGTCTCAAACCAACGGCGCACCCACTGCCACAAGAGGTGGGGTGACATCTGCCGGCTGGCAAAGAACGTTGCAGAGATGACACTGGGCCTGCTCCCTCGCACTGGCAGGTTGGCACGGCGCAGCATGACACCACTAATGTGCCGCATCTTGGCCCTGACACAGCCTGAGCTGGATGCACAATTGAAGGAGCGTCAGCAGCAAAGTAGGGGTGAGTATTCTGGGAAGGGTGACTTTGGCTGTGTGTGGCTGCATGTGTACACAGCCTGTGCCAGTGCTGGGCTATGTGATGTTGGTAGTGTGGTGCAGTGGCTTGTAAGTGGCCTCTGTGCTGGGTGCAGCTGTCATGCATTTGTCCTACCTTTACTTCCTATGGGAATTCGAGTACTGGGCATTTCAATAGCATTCTGGGTCGTGGGCTTCAGATCTGAGCTATTTGTGTTACTGTTTCAAAGGAGCCACATGCAGGATGTTGTGCTGTGTGGTCATCACATGGCTCACTTATGCCTGGTTTTCTTGTTTACACACACTGTTTGAGTAACAAAAGTGTGTTTGCACAATGTTATTGCACAGGGTGGCGTGCAACATGTAGATTTAGTCATCTTCAGTGTTGCTTTGCTTGCATACATTTGTCCTGTTGCTGCCACTGAACTGACCCTACATCTCTCTCTCTCTCATGCAGCATCTCCCGCGGTCACGGAGGGACAGGGGACGGACACCAGTGGTGGTAAAACAAGCACAACAGCTGCACAGGAGCCCAGTGACACAGATGTGACAGCGCCTTGGAGGGGAACAGGAGTCTGCTGGAGGAATCACAGCCAGAGACTCAAAGTTCAAAGTCATCTGATGCCAGCGGTGACGCAGCTATGTTGGCGGGCACAGGGAACGGGGACTCTGCATCATCTTCTACTACACAGCAAACAGTGCCCACCCTCCCAGCCACTTCCTCTGGTGCTGCCCGTGTTCGCCCTAGTAAGGGTGGAAGAGTGTCCTTCACCCCAGGCACCACTTCCCCTGCCCCTGTCCCTCCTGCTGCCATCTGTGCTGAGTCTGTGGACCTTTTGCGCCAGCTGTGTGTAGGCCAGACAGCTCTCCTCAATGCATTCATAGACCACGACAAAAATTTGGCACAGGTGGCTGCTTTCATGGAGGGCATACATTCAGACGTGGGTGGGCTGCACCGGACTGTCCAGTCTTTGTCCTCCGCCCGTGACGGCAGCCCTTCAACTGTCACAATCTTGTAGCCCAGCTCCAGTCACTTTGTCCACCCCATGCCAGTGGCCACGTCTGACGATAGTGATCACGCTCCACAGACCTCAAGGTCATGATACAGCACACGTAGCACACAGCAGCAGCCCAAGCGGTCCAGGGCGCGGACACCATCCCCACAGTAAACCAAAGCCACCCCAGAGCGTTAAGATAAAAGCCCATCAGGCGACAACAAGGGCCAAAAAGCAAAGAAAAAAACCTCAGGGTCACATGCCTCAGAGCCATCCCCAGCCAAGGACTCCCCTGTCCCAAAAGCGTCTTGCAAAGACAAGCAGGCAATTTCAGTGCCCACTGAGAAGGTGGTGCCTGCCAAGGGTACACATAAGAAGGGCTCCAAGGCAGATTCACGTACCACCTCTACTCCCATTCCAAGCCCAGTGAAGCAGGGAAAGGAGAGCACAGTAGGCGGAACACCTGGTAAACAGGGGATGGAGGGGCAAAGGCAAGGCCAGGCGAAGCATACCGCTGGATCCAGCACATCCCTAGTGGGAGGGCCAGCGTCTGCACCTGCTGCAGCCTTGGTGTTGAGTGTGCCTGTTGTGTCCACACCACTTGCCATTAATTCAAAGTCAGGCAAGCCATTTAGAATCCCCAAGAAGTGGAAAGGCACCCCTCCACAATCTCCCACCCACACTGTGTATCGCGTCAGCGTGACTCCACCTCCACGTGCCACTACATCACATGGTCCAATCAGCCCTCCGGCTTGCCAAGCCACTGATTGCTCTACCTCAGCTGGGCCTCTCTCTCCCCGGTCAAGTGCTCCAACTGTGCCTGACACACAGCCAGCTCCCAGTCCGACTGACAGCCAAGTCAGAATGTTAGTCACCCTCACACACCTGTCTCTCCCACAGCGGGGCCTGTACTGCGCATCGTGACACCCCTGACTGTGTTGCTGACCATGGCAGGGTACAGTCACATGCATTCCCTGTGCAGCTTCTCATGGACTCACTCTACACTTTGTCCTGCCCACTTTCCTTGTCATTCACTGCTGTGTGCCCCCTGCCTGTGCAACTTCTCATGGACTCACTCTGCACTTCGTTTTGACCACTGGCCTTGTTTCTCCTTGCTGTGTTGAACTATTCCCTGTGCAGCTTCTCATGTACCTCATCTGCACCTTGGACTGGCCACTGGCCTTGCTATTTTCCCCTTGCCTGCGCAGCTTTTCGAGTACCTCATCTGCACCTTGGAATGGCCACTGGCCTTGCTGTTTTCCCCTTGCCTTTGCAGCTTCTCATGTGCCTCATCTGCACCTAGGACTGGCCACTGGCCTTGCTGTTTTCCCCTTGCCTGTTTAGCTTCTCATGGACAAGCTCTGCATTTTGTGCCTTGATCTTCTCTAATGTTGGTGCCTATCTGTGCAATTTGTGAATAAAGACAGTTGCTCCTGTTGTCTGTTTTGTCAGTGTCCTTACTGAATAAAGTTTTTATCTGTGTGTATATGGTTTACTGTGCCACATGCCCTGTATGCCACTTCAACATTGCCAATGGATTGTTAACTTTTTTACAGGGGTGACAGGGACTTCAGTTCTTCCTGACTCTGATACTTGTGGGAGCAACAATGTTGTTTTTAGATGGTACGCCGTTATCATTTTCATTCTTTGTTCATGTTGGCTATATTGTACACATATCAGGTTTGGGGGCACTGACAGCACAGTGTGGGATTCTTTCCAAAGGATTGCAGGCGGGCTGGCCAGGGTCATCATGTATATGTGTTCTTACTTTCTGTGTGCCCAGCAGTGTAGGTGTATGGTCATCTTGTGATGGTCAGTCATCCTATTCACATGGGTTACTTTCAATGCGTGCACTTCGGTGGTCAAGAAGTGTGCAGTGTGAAGGGGGTGAGTTTGTCATGAGTGTTGATGTGTGTGTGCCCATGCAATGTCAAATACACACGTGTCACCCAAGAGTAGATTGCCTGTTTATGTGATTGTTCAGCCCTGTGCTTGTGATTGTGTGCACATGTGTGAGTTGTATGTTGTGCACTGTGCAGTGTGTTGGTATGTCCTTGCAGTTCTGTCTGACTCCTACTTGTTGCTTTTGGCAATTGTTAGTATGCAGAGTGTGTGACTGGCAAGTCAGTGTTGGGTTTTGTTGATCAGCCTTGTATCTTGATACTGTTTGTACTCACTGTGCATACCTGCTCAACCACACTGACATTGTGGATGGGATTTTCTCATGCATTGCTGTCACATGGTGCTTTATTGCCTCCAGTGTGGCATGTGGTGTCATACCATCCCCTATCTGTGCTTCAGATGCCTAGCCATTGTGAGTCTGCACTCCCTCTATTTGTGTATGGTACACTCCTGCCATGTCCACTACTGACGTGCACACCACTTCACTTTGATGTCAGTTGTCCCCTTATGTTGCCTGTGTGTGTGCCTCCCCATAACTTCATTTGTGACACTGTGCTTTGTGGTGCAGATCTTTGCACAGGAGCAATGTGCCACTCAGGACATTTCCCAAATTAGTTATATGTGTTGTTCTTGTACTGTTCAGCAGTCATGATTTCTCATATGTAGTTCAACTGTTTGTGCTGCCCAGTCCTCTGGTCAAGTTGTTTCCACTTTTGTGTCCCAGACTTGTGCATCTGTGGGTGTTGGGTTAGATGTATGTTTGTATGCTGGTTTACTGCTTGACTTCCTGAGTGTGATGTTGTCAGTGTGCTGTTTGGATTGTTGCTGTACGTGTTCACTGATGGCTGTGTGGGACTGTTATGTTTTGTGTGCACACACTGCTTGTTGTGCATGCAGTGCTGTGGGTGCATGTTGCCTTGTCCTTGTCTGGTGTGCATCTCCTGATGTCCTGCTGTGTTTGCTATGTGATTTGTTTACCGAGGCATCTGTTGTGTGTTTGTGGCTGTGTTGCTCTGTGATGGTGCACTTCTTGTCTGTGTTGTGGTATGTTGTCTGTTCATTGTTCCTGGCTGATGAGGTTGTGCACTCCTGTTCTGTCTGTGCTCCCATTGCCTTTCCACAGTTTTGCTGCACAGGGCATGTCTGGTCTTTTTCTGGTTGTGTGTGTTTCTGTTGAGTTATGTGTTTATCTGTTGTTTTTGTGCAGACATTGGTTCTGGCATCCCTGTGCGTGTGTGATGTTTGTGGATACCCCAGGGAGTGTGATTGTTTGTCTGTGTATTGACTGGACATTATTGAAACCCTTCTGTGTGTCTGACACTGAGGTTGTGTGCTGCAGGTGTGAGGGGGGTATGTGTGAAGATTCCTACTTGTGTTTGACAGTCATGGAGTGTGTCAATATGCCCTGTGTGTTGTACTGCTGGCATACTCCTGTGAAGTAGTTGTATACCTATGTGTGGCTGTTCACAGTTTGACTTCAGGGCCTTCCTTTCATCCCGGTGCCTATACGTGGGTTACCTTGCTGTCCCCTGATTTGTTGCACTGAGGTGACTGTGGTTTGACTTCACTCATTGTGCCAGCCATTTGTGTTTTGATGGGCTGATGGTGTTGTTCTATGTTCCTTGTCTTGCATGTGATGTACTGAAGAACCAGAAACCTTATGGGCCTGGCGGCGCAGGGTACGTCTTAATCTCCTGGGTTCTCCTGCTTCAGCTAACAGAGACACGGGGACACTCTGTCGGCGTAAAAGATCAGATTTTATTAGCTGCAGCTAGTACAGTTGTCCTAGAAGTACACACGGTATGTTCTCAGGAGACTGCCACTTCACTCCGTGGCACACAATCTTTTATAGAACATAGGTGACATATACATTAATGAAGGACACACCTAAAACATACATGAAAGACCAATAGGAATAGTCTGAAAGTAAGTCAAAGCCAATAGAAAGATTTGGAAAACAAAAGTATCGAGTAACCCGAAGAAGTCTCTCCTCCAACTGTGTTTGCCACCCCTCCCACAGGTTAAGGTATTAACGTGTCTGTAACTGACTTGCAGGTGGCGAGATACGTTCGTGTGTTTTGGAGGACAGTTGTGAAACGAGAGAATACGAGCAGAGGACAGCGAAGGCCAGAAGATAAGATAAAGTCAGGAGAGAATAGTGTGAACCAGCAGATGGTTAAGACAGGGATTAGAAAAACTAGACAGGGATTAGTGTACTCGGCCAGTCTCTAACACCAGCTTTGTAAACAGAGGCAGAAGACTATTTTGACACGATACTGCAGGAAAAGCAGAAAAGACTTCGTTCGTCACGCTGCCTGAGTTCGGGCAACACAAAATGGCGGCGGAGCACAAAATGGAGGCTCAATTCGATCGTGATCGAAAATCAAATTTCCTCAGACCCTCCTTTTGCCAGATCTCAGGCAAGATATACAGACTCACGTTAATCTGAGTCGATGTCGATGGCCATGAGGTCATCGAGTTGTTGCTGTAACATCATTCTAATATTCTCTGTTCTTTGTGTCTTAGGTTTTGGGATGCACACAGTAGCACAAAGGTCACAGATGGCGGGACCACAGTGCATACAAAGACAACAAGAGAAAACGATGGCTAAAACCATACCAAGGAATGTTAGCACTTTCCAACCCCATTTGGACAGTAGTCCCCAAAACCATCCCAATAACGACCAATCTCCTTCGTCTTGATGAATTGACTCGGAGATTATATGTAATTTAGAGATGGCCTGGTATACTGTCGGAGCATCATCAGGTATATAAATACAGCAACTTGATTTGATCAATTTACAGACTCCACCACGATCTGCAAGAATAACATCTAAGGCAACTCGGTTCTGTAAAGTCATAAGTCTATCCGCCTGTAGTTCCGCTGTAATATTACTCAAAGCTCCTACAGTGATGTCTATGGTAGTCTCTACAACACGGACCAGTTGTCTTATATTCCTGCTGTTTGCCATAGGACCCCAAAAAGGAAGAAATCATTTCAGGAAGTCTCCTCCCTCTTGTCCTGCTGTGTCTTTGGAATCAATAATTCCCCTGCCATATCTGTTTTTATGAAAATTTGAATAAGCAGTGTATGTAGGGGGAAGAAGAAAATCTATATAGCAAGTTCCTGAAAAACTAGTCGGCAACCACGTATAGGCTCTATCGTGACAGATGAAATACGTGCCCTGAGATGGCACTAACGGCGGCGAATTCTGAGATGAGTGGATGTATGTATGGGAACAAAAACTTTTTCTCTGTTCGGTGTCAGTAGTTTGGCCATTTATTTGCA
Organism: Triturus cristatus; assembly: GCF_964204655.1. NCBI lineage: Eukaryota > Metazoa > Chordata > Amphibia > Caudata > Salamandridae > Triturus > Triturus cristatus. The sequence goes on along the minus strand of NC_140591.1, from coordinate 1,301,286,315 downwards.
AACAGAAATTGCCTTGATGAGGTACAGTCCAAATTGGTGGAGATTTTCCCTGTTTAACCTTATCACTAAGGCTAGTGATATAATGAGTGACGTTCCAATTAGTATATGCTTTTCTCTCATCAACAGAAATTTTACTATTTTCCATGATTTTAGCCATAGCTACCATTCCCTTTATCAATGAACTATGACTGAAATCTGGTCCACCAATATAAGAACTGACAGGTCGTTTAAATCGGCTTTGATAGGCGTTAGAGAAAATTACAAAATAAGCCCAAGCAGAACCTTCATAAGAGAACGGGAGGACTAAATATGGCATCCCCTTTTCTGTGGTATGAGGCATTAGTCCACACACCCAACAATCGGTTGTATCAATTACTAATTGGTGTTGGTGCAATAACTGGATAAATGAATTATTGTAATATTCGGTTCTTCTACTGAGATCATGCTGAGGAAGTGTATGAAATAGATGCGGAGAGATAGTAGAATAAGAAGGCACAGTAATAGAAGAAGGGACAACTTTTTGCTGTATAGCATAAACAATCCAACCTATACACGCCAATAAAATAAATATTAATATAAAAACACATAAAGTTATACCACAACGACTGTATATTATTTTACAATGATTGTCTTTCATTTTGTTCCTTCTTTCTCTTTCGCCTAATGTAGTTTCCATCTTCTAAATGGATGCTCACGGCAATCTTCCTTAATCACTTGGTCACGATTGTCTGCTGTCCTATGACACTGCAAGTCCTGCAGGCCTATTGCCACTACTCAGGTCACAACCAAGACTCCTACCGTGACCCTGCAACCGGGATAGAAACTACATAGAAGAGAGAATCTCAAGTTTTCTTCTTCAGTCTGGGTCTTAAACCGTAATGAGCCTTAACAGGTACAGTCTGATCCTGAAACAATGTTCGTGGATTTGTGGTGTTCAGACGAAAATGTGGTGGTACAGCTTCTTTGAGAATGTTGTCGTTTTCTTTTTCCGACAATGTCCCATTCAAGCGTGCATCACTAAAAGGTATAAATCGTGGAACCTTCTCGCTTTCAGAGTCATTTATACCCTTGCGGACCCACTGATCAAAGGGCAAAGGCAAAGGAACCTTCTTGCAGTGCACGCCGTGAATCCAGTTCTTCTTTCCTTCAACTTTTACTGCTGTTCCAGCGAGGCTCCAAATTTTTCGTCCTTTGGAAATTCTTCACACAAACCCAGTCACCTGGTTGGATGGAATGACCTGAGTCTGTGGAGGCCTCTGGCAAAGCGCTCTGAACCTGTTGATGGAGAACACGCAATTTAGTTGTAAGGTCGTGCAAATAATCAGTCAACATTGGATATGGCAAGTCTGAAACGAGGGACTCCCCATATTTTAGCTGGGCGTCCGAAAACTATCTCATAAGGGCTAAGTCCCAAATGAGAATGCACAGCCGTTCTGGTGGATAGAAGAGCCAAAGGTAGGGCATCGGGCCAACTAAGGCCTGTACTAGCTCGTATTTTTTTAGCAAGTTTGAGTTTTAGAGTGCCATTATAGCACTCCACTAGACCCGCTGACTGTGGATAGTTTGCCGCATGGAACTTCTGTTTTATACCAAGACCTGCACAAACTTTTTGCATGACTTGGCTCACAAATTCGCTCCCATTGTCACTCCAGACAATGCGCGGCAAACCAAATCTAGGGAAAAACTCTTTTAGAAGTACTTTGGCTGTAGATAAAGCAGTATTGTCTTTCAGGGGGTAAGCCTCTATCCATCTGGAAAAGGCACATACCACCACTAGAACATATTTGAGATTGTTGCATCGTTCCATGTAATGTAATCGATTTGCAACACCTCAAATGGATAGGTCGGAGGAGCAAAATGACCTGCTGGAGTTGGGGTTCCCTTTCCTGGATTGTACATTAAGCAAATAATGCAATGTTTCACTACATTGTCTGCACACTTCGGGATTCCTTTGTTTTGCCACACTGGAGCCAGAAGCTTGCATATTCCTTTCTCACTTAGGTGGGCTGGACCATGCGCCATAGTAACTACAGGTAGTACATAGGCATCTGGTAACAGCCAACGTTGGTGCTCGGACAATTCCACCCAACATCCCATCTCGTCTAACATTCCTGTACTTTCTTTCCACTTTCTCAATTCTTTCTCTGTAGCCTCTTCTTGAATTGATTTCACACTTTCTACTGTATCCTCATACATTCCTCTTTCTTTGACCCAATTTGCAGGGCCCGCAACATACATGCGACTTGTAGCATCTCTGGCTGTCTTTTTCGCTACCTCATCCGCAAATGCATTCCCGCGACCAACATCGTCAGTAATCTTCTTATGCGCACTACACTTCACAATTGCTATCTGGGTAGGCAAAGCAAGTGACTCAAGAAGGTCAGTCACCAACTGACCATGTTGTATCTTAGTGCCGTGGGAAGTAAGGAATCCCCTTTCTTTCCACAAACATCCAAAATTGAATGCCACACCAAAAGCGTACTGACTATCAGTGTACACATTCACTCTTTTTCCTTTGGATAACACACACGCTCTGGTCAAAGCTATTAGTTCAGCTGCCTGAGCTGAATTATGTCTGATGCGCGCTGTTTCCACGACTGTATGCAAGGTAGTAACAGCATAGGCGGAAGTTGCTTCTCCATTAGGAAGCTTAAAACAAGAACCATCTACCCATAGCGTTCCATCCGGATTCACTAATGGTGTATCTGTTAAGTCAATTCTACCTTTTGTCTCTTCCTCAGTACGGAAGAAACAATCATGTTGTTCTTGAACACCTTTCTCTTCTGGCAGAGGCAACAAAGTAGCTGGATTCAAAGTATTACATCGTTTGATATGCACGTGGCTAGCCAAAAGCGTCAGCTCATATCCAGACAAACGAGCACTCGTAAGATGCTGTGTTTTTGTTCTGTTTAGCAAAGTATCCACTGCATCTGGCACCATAACAATGAGAGTATTATCTAGCACCACTCCAGCCGACTGTCGAATAGAAATTGCTGTTGCTGCTGTCGCTTTAAGACAACTAGGCAATGCTTTAGCTACTGGATCTAACGTAGCCGAAAAATAGGCACATGGTCGCTGTTTATCTCCAAATCGCTGTGTTAAGACTGACAACGCACAACCTTCTCTTTCATGAACATAGAGCATAAAAGGTTTACTGTAATCAGGAGTACCTAGTACAGGAGCAGAACACAGAGCAGCACGTAAGTCAGTATAACTCCTCTGACATTCATCAGTCCATGGAAGGGGCTGAGGCGTATCTTTCAAAGTGAGTGCCAACAAAGGTTTAGCCAACAGAGAGAAGTTAGGGATCCACTGCCTACAATAGGAAGTAATGCCCAGAAAGGCACGTACCTCTCTTTGTGTGGATGGCACAGACATTTGCGCAGTTGCTTGGATACGTTCTGGGGTTAATCGTCTTCCCTCCTTTGATAAGAGATGACCCAAGTAGGTAACCTCTCGACAAACATATTGTAGCTTAGAAGGTGAAACCTTATGATTAAGATTGGATAAGTGTCGCAACAATGCAACCGTCACATTCTTACATATATCCTCTGAATCAGCAGCGATTAACAAGTCATCCATGTACAGAATGAGAGCAGCACCAGACGGCAAGGAAAAAGCATCAAGATGACATTTCAAAGCTTGACTATAAATAGAGGGACTTTCACAATAGCCTTGAGGTGCGCGTTTGAACCGGAAGCTTCGGCCTCCAAGAGAGAAGCCAAAAATATCCCTACTCTCTTCGGCAATGGGAATACTAAAGAAAGCATTTTTCAGATCGATAACACAAAACCAAATCGCTGTAGAAGGTATCATCGTCAACAGCGCAGTGATATCTGGGACAACAGGAAACTGTGGTCGAACAATTTTGTTTACCTCCCGAAGATCAATTACAAAGCGATAAACAGGAGGCTGAGAAGGATCAGTGCGTTTAAGAACAGGAAGAATAGGGCTATTACATATGTTACCTCTCATTTCCTCAACCACATCTTTCTGAATCAAATCATGAATGATTTCCAAAAGCGCTCTTTCACCTTCAGTGGAAATTCTATATTGAGGAACACGTGGCAATTCAGCATTGGGCTTGAGAGTCACAACATAAGGTGGAATTTCAAGACAACCAACATCATTTGGACCCGTGCCCCAAAGCGTTGTAGGAAGAGAGGGCAATTCAGGTGGGAATTGATCTTTAGACATTGGAGAAGTCCGTTTCTGTCCTAAAGTAAGATATACACCAGAGGGAGAGCAATATATCGTTGCATGCAATCTTTTCAATAGATCCAAGCCCAATAGATTCTCGCCGCAACCATTCGTTAAGAGAAGCGGAACTTCTAAATCATAAGGGTCAATTGAAATAGACAAAGGGCAAGAAACCGGATTACGAACTGGGGCGCCAGAAAAACCTACAGATACATTTGTTAAGCCAGACAAAGGTGCCCCAGGGAGTTTTGAATGAATGATAGAACTTCTCATCGCACCAGTATCTAAAAGAAATGGCTCTGAAACACCCATTGTAGTGCCATTAACATAAGGTCCATTCTGATCTACTGGAATCGACACAACTCCCTTACTTTGTCCATGGCTGTCCTAGTTAGCATGAAGACTTTCATTCTCGCCTTCAACGTAACAATCCTCATTGTAATACTGTGTTTTTCTGATCAAAGTAGTTCACGGATTTAGAAGGCGGAAGGGAACGCTGTTCTTGGGTCAACATACTTCGACCTCTACCTCTGTTTGCTGACTGGAGGCCACCACGACCTCGTGGAGCAGATAGTGTCCCATTACGCTGCAATAAAACCGGACAACTATTCTTAAAATGACCTTCTTCTCTACAATAGGCACATTGATTAGGACCTAACATAGGTCGCGGAATATATGGCTCAGGCTTTTGATACACCCTCTGAAACTGTGGAGGCTGTTGGAACTGGGGCTGAACATAACGAGGTGGATAAGCCTGTCGCAAGAGAACCTTAGTTTTCAATTCTTTAGTCTTTTTCTCTTGCTTATCTTTTTCTTCTTTATCTCTATTTTCATAATTTTGAGCAGTAGCCAATATCTGAGCTGAAGAGGAAACAGCCCATGAACTCTCGGAGTCTTTCAGCTTATGCGATAGCTCGGGAAGCAAATTAAATACGAACTTATCTACAAATAATCGCTGTCCACCCTCCGTAGTCATGTCCTGACCACTGTGATCAATGAAGGTCTCCTCGAAACGAGTGAAGAAATCGGAGACACTCTCACCTTTCTTCTGTTTACACTCGGCTAGTTTATCCCAGTTAACTCTCAAGGCAGGCATCATCGTTTTCATTAATGTAATAATCCTACCAGGGAGTTCTGAAATCAAAGCATCAGGCTTTGCACCACCCACTTGGCCTCTATCTGCGGAAATTATAGCATCCCAGTCTCCACCTAATTCTTGGGCATGATTCTCTTTACGAATCCTAGCCCATAACGCTTGTGGGACTACATTCCCCATCGACATATCGATATCTGCTAAATTCATGATGCAGGCATCAACAGTCTGTGACAACTCTTTATAATAACCTGCAGGGTTCTTATGAGGATTCTGTAGAGACTGTTTAAGAGCCAAAACTTCAGATCTTTTCCAGGGGACATGTACCCATATTCGCTGGAAGTGAGCAGGAATAGCTTGATTAGCACCTGCTGCTGCAACCTCTTCTCTCCATACTGGAGGAACCTCTCTCATTGGGTAATTTTTCAGTGTCAACCTAACTGAGGGATCGGAGTCAAGAAAAGTCTGTGAGGTAAATAAGGTTCTAAAGGTAACAAGTGTCTTTACAGCGTCCTCAGCCTTAGAACCCACAATGAGTCCCTTATCAAAATTTGCCTGAATATCTAACAGACCCTGAGGAACCGAACCCAAGTCCATATCCTCCCAACCTTTAACAAGAGTATCACACATAACATTGAAAACATATTTCTGCGTAGGCGCATTTCACTGTGAGAAGGTAGGCATAATGTCGGGTACACTATACCGAGGACCCTTCTCAATCCATTTGCGAGCGAGAGAGTCCAACCTTTCTCGTTCTTCGGAAGCTGGGAACTGACTACGAGACTGTCTTCGAGAAAATGCCGGAGACACATTTAACGCCTCAAAGAAAGGAGATAAAAGACCAGAGACCGTATCTGTAAGTCGTGTACGCATAGACGGAGAATTGGACATAAGGATAGGGGACAAGGTATTAGGCGAACTAACTGAAGAGAAATCAGTAATTACCGGGGGAGCAGAGGGCAAAGAAGATGAAGGTAAAGTAGTCGAAGGCAAAGCTGGCAGAGGCGGCAATACTTGAGGGGGCAAATGTGGAAGAGCCGGAGCAAGCAGAGGCGCAACTGGCGGCTGAACAGGTTGTAACAACGGAGGTGCATTAGTACCTTGTACATAGGGCGGAGGCAATCTCAGTAGGTGAGACATCAAGGGATCTTCCTCTAAATCTTTTCTTTTATTAGAAGGGGAACCTGGCAACATCGGATAGCATTTATCTATCGCCATACGATGCTGTCTTTCTGAAACTTCCATCGCATTATCAACTTCATTATCTTTAAGTTGCTGAGCAGCCTGTATAATTGTCATACCCTGTGCTTTCCTATCTTGTTTTTCTTGCTTAATTTTTCTCTGTTTGGCTTCCTTACGCCAAAGGCGGAAAGAGTCAAACATTGCCGGCCAGGCTTTTCTTTTAAATAAAATAGTTTCCAAATTATCTAGTATGTCAGGCTCAAAACTACCATTTTCTGGCCATTTTAAAACACCATCATTCTTCGTGTATCGGATCCATGTCTCATTAAAGGCAATGGGGCCAACGCCATGTTTAGAATAGAGCTCATAAGTGGGAGTTCCAACCGAAGGAATCGGACAAGAGTCCTCCAGCCGGGAATCCCTATTACAACCAAAACAACAAAGTTTCCTAAACTTAGTCAGACCAGGCATCGCTATTTCACTGGACTGTTCACAAACATCAAGGGGTTAACTCAATTAACACAGCACAAATGTACTTACCCCTCGGCTTCGGTTATTGCAATACCCGAATCAAAGACCCAAAGAACCTAAGAACCAAAGAACCAAAGAACCAAATGTGGGAGCGACCCACCAATACTTAACTAAGATGTCTTCTTACACCAACAGAGGCCCGTCTATCGTCTCGCTTTACCATACATCACCAAAAAGAGGGCCAAGGCAGGGCGGCAGTCAGGGCAGCAGTCGTCAGTAGCCGTCAGGAAGGAGTAACCACGCTGCAAAAGACCTTCGGACCACTTTCGACATACAGGAGTCGCTTGACGTGGTTCGCGATTCCTCCAGAATATTCTTGCGGGGTTCCTCACGACCTTCAGGCAGAACCACTACCTCTGAAGCCGCCCCACATTGGGCGCCAGTTGAAGAACCAGAAACCTTATGGCCCTGGCGGCGCAGGGTACGCCTTAATCTCCTGGGTTCTCCTGCTTCAGCTAACAGAGACACGGGGACACTCTGTCAGCGTAAAAGATCAGATTTTATTAACTGCAGCTAGTACAGTTGTCCTAGAAGTACACACGGTATGTTCTCAGGAGACTGCCACTTCAATCCGTGGCGCACAATCTTTTATAGTACATAGGTGACATATACATTAACGAAGGACACACCTAAAACATACATGAAAGACCAATAGGAATAGTCTGAAAGTAAGTCAAAGCCAATAGAAAGATTTGGAAAACAAAAGTATCGAGTAACCCGAAGAAGTCTCTCCTCCAACTGTGTTTTCCACCCCTCCCACAGGTTAAGGTATTAACGTGTCTGTAACTGACTTGCAGGTGTCGAGATACGTTCTTGTGTTTTGGAGGACAGTTGTGAAACGAGAGAATACGAGCAGAGGACAGTGAAGGCCAGAAGATAAGATAAAGTCAGGAGAGAATAGTGTGAACCAACAGATAGTTAAAACAGGGATTAGAAAAACCAGACAGGGATTAGTGTACTCGGCTAGTCTCTAACACCAGCTTTGTAAACAGAGGCAGAAGGCTATTTTGACACGATACTGAAGGAAAAGCAGAAAAGACTTCGTTCGTCGCGCTGCCTGAGTGAGGGGAACACAAAATGGCGGCGGAGCACAAAATGGAGGCTCAATACGATCGTGATCGAAAATCGAATTTCCTCAGAACACATGCTTGTTGGTTATCTCCTTGGCCTTCCATTTGTGTGCCCCTCACTTTGGATTTCCTATATGTTGTGATCCATTGCTGGTGACATGTGGCCTGTGTGTGTGGCTGTGTGTCAGTGTGGGGTATGTCTGTGTGACTTGGCAGGCTGTGTGTCCAGTAGGATGTTTGTTCATTGTATGTGTGTGTTTTCATGTTGTGCTTGTACTCAGTTTTCTTGCTATGAATGTGGTGTTGTTGTGGTGTGTGGGTTGCCCTGGGCCTGTGCTTCTGTGCTGTGTGTTCCTCTGCAGCCACTCCTGTTGTGGCTGTCTCCCTAGTTGCTTGGTGTGTGGTGCAGGGTGTGGATTCACCTAGTGTGTTGTTGTGCATGGGGTGCAGAGGGGGGGCACATGTCATGTCCCTTCATGTTGGGAATGGCTAATGTGTGGAGGGTGGAGGTGTGGCCCTGTGGTCTTTATGCCCTGCCCATGCCTGGCACTGGCCCTGCCTTCTGCATTGTTCGCATGTTTTCCCTTGTCTTCACCGCTGCGGTGACATGACCGGGACATTACTTGGAGATTGCGGAAATGTGTGACCTGGCTGCGGAGGGGTGACTTGGTGGTAGGTAGGATATGTGTGGGTACACTTCTGTATGTGTTTCTGTCCCCACCAGGGTGTCTGGTGTGGCCAGGGACCCTGTATCAGCCCATGAGTTGTGTGTTGTGGTTGTGTGTGGGATTTTGTTATTGCGTACCTGCGGCGGCGTCCGTGACTGTCCATGAGTTGCTAGCGATGTATCAGGTACAGCACCGGAAAGAAGTGAAGAGCTGTATCCATTGCGGTCAGGCAGGGAATCAGGTTTTACACTCCGCTGTCAAGCCTCCACTGTCTCTGGTTGGGCGGTTTCTCCACTGCGGTGCGACTGGCTGATGGAGCATCCTGATTTGTACAGCAGACGGCACGTCATTCGGCACAGCGGTGAGTCTCCATTAGCTCCCACCGCCGCAGTGGCGGGCGCACTTTGATGGCGGTGCGCGTCGCACCGCAGCGGACGGGAAATGCGCTGTGTTTGGCCATACTAATACGGTGGGCATGTGGTCCGCTGCTGGTGTGCGGAAAAAGGCATTTTCCGCCACCGCAGGCAACGCGGTGGTGCTACCACCCTCCATCCTTATAGGCCCCTTAATACTAGAATGAACCAAGGACGTGCAACTCAGGTGGGAGATCGCTCACCGGAGTTTTAACTTGCCCAATATATATATATTTTTTTCTTCTTTTCTCATGTTCAAATTAATGCTATATTCTTGATCCATGTTTCCCTAAGCTTCAATGATTTATTGTTCACTCTTCTTCAATTTCATTATTCCATTGTGTCCTTGTTTGATGCAAGTTACCACTGTGAGTGGTGTTCCTTTCTTGAGCTGCGGTGTTGGAATTTCTTGTTTGTTAGTACAAATGTTTTATGTTTTTTTTTTATTCTGAGAGGTTTACTTTACATTTCTTGATATTCTGCAGGGGGTCTGTGATGTGCTTTCTGCTTTTATTTCCTTCGCACGTCAGGGTTGCGGTAGGATGTTCTACATTGCTTTGTCCTGGCACTTACTTCATGTTCCTGTTTCATGCTTGATATTTTACTGTGATTTATTCTTATATTGTTCAGGTGTATTGATATAAGTCATGATTGGTATATTAGTGTGTTAATGATTCCCACGTTTACGTGGTTTTGGATTGTTGATGATTATTCACTACCCATTGCGGTCTAGACCCGCATTACGTTTTCTTTTCCTGTTTAAGAGTGCATTGTACAAGTGTTCTGTGTCGAGTGTATTTTCCACACATCACAACCCAATCTTCGGTTTGGGTGGAGTTTCTGATTGCTTTTCTTCAGGTTCAGTGTGGAGTTCCCTTTCCACACCTCACAACCCAATCTTCGGTTTGGGTGGAGGTACTTATTACTTTTCTTCAGGTTCAGTGTGCAGTCCACTTTCCACACCTCACAACCCAATTTTTATTTGGGTGGAGTGTATGCTTGCTTTTAAAATGGAACTTAATTTTCTGTTATCTAGGTGATGTTTCCTGTTGCGCCTTTCAGTTTGGACCCTTCTTACCTCTTGTTGGCCTGGCCAGCCTGCTTGTTTGGTTTTTGGGGTTTTGTTGGAGTTGTGATGGCGTGGTAGTATTTGTGTTGCTTTGGCTTGGCTTTTGGTGAGCTTGGATTTGGGGTTTTTTTGTATGAGAAAGGGAGAAATGGTGAGTAATAGAGTTGCTGGATTGCGTATCCTTTTACTTATTCCAAACTTTTATCTTTTTGCTATTTTGGTTTACATGTATTTTTCCATCTGCATGTATTGATGTTGCCCCTCTCTTGCATTTATTTATTATTGCCATCTTGTACATGCATTTGTTTTATCGTAATTCTTTTGCTGTTGATTTGTATTGATATTAAGAAAGGGAGATGTGTTATACCTGCTGCTCAGCCTGTGTATCTGTGGAGCAGAATGCTGGTGTGAGAGCTGGTTATGTAATGCTGGATGAGAGAGAGTGTCAGTTGGTGTAAGGGCTGAACAGCAGGGAGGCTGCTCCTGGTGGGGCTATCTGTATTACATATTAACCTGGAATAAATCTTTTTAAAGAAACTATGTGGAATGGACCTACTTCTTACAACACTCATGTTTGCATGTATCGGTAACAGCAATAAAAAAAGGTATTGGCAAAATCAATAATGTAGCCTTTTAGAGCTGAGACCTACTGGTTTTACCAATACTTCAGTAACGGCCCGTGTAGGGCGTTTTACCGGGGCGGTGACGTGGCGCAGAGGAGGGGCAGGGTGGAGGGATGCAAAATGCGGCATACGGCCGAGTTCAGGTAAGTTACAAAAAACATTAATAAAACAAATTTTGTTGCGTGCGCTGCATCGCCAAATGCGATGCAGCACGCGCAACGAAATTCGTTTTATTATTTTTTTTCGTAACTTACCTGAAATCGGCAGTTTGCCGCATTTTGCAACCCCCCACCTGGCCCTCCTCTGCGCCACGTCACCGCCCTGGTAAAACGCCCTACACGGGCCGTCACTGCAATACTTGTTTATAAATAAGGATAATCTCAGCTCCTAACACGTCATCAAAGTTTTGGCATCATTATCTATGCTATTGCTAACGCATCCAATTATGGGGCCAATATCTAGAGTTGGGAATTTTACAGGCCGATATGTATTTTATCTTATGTAGGGACATTGCTTGTCTTCTAGCTCAAAACTCATTTTCAGACTAGGGGATTCTCAGAGATGTCAGTTACGGAACCTATTTACCTTCCAGAAATGAGGAAGTAGCCCATTTATAGAAAGGGCAAATATAAGCACCACCAGATCTCAGGGATAGGTAAATTTGGTATGTGTGACTGTTCTTACTTCCATCAGTAACAACCTTATGAATTTAACTATAATCCTTTTCACTGGCAGAAGTTAGCAAATTACTCCAATCAAATTCTTTCCACTTTTTTTTTAGTTTGACATATGAAGGCATGTGTACCACTCATGGTGAATATATTGGGGCCAATACAAAAGGATTTATGTGTGGGAAGTAGTACTACAGGAGTAATTTGTTTACATATTTCCATTGTGAAGTGGCAATTAAACTTTGAACTCCCTATTATTAAAGGTTCAGAGCAGACCCAGCCTTTTTTATTTAAACTAATATGTATGAATGTACTCTGAATATTCTCATTTCACTCCTATTCCAAATATTTTAAGGCCAACATACAAAAACATGTGTCAGTGCATAAAAATACTACAAGAGGACTATTTTACATACTACAAAATGCCTTTGTGAATGCACCCCAATGCATTTCATACATACTTTCAGAAGCTTGGTACAGGCTCCTTTAGCATTTGCCTATTTTCCTCAAGAACCTTTATCCAATGGTTCGAGACATTTTTAATTACATATTACATAAGACCACAGGATAATTTTAGTGCCACCTGCTTTCCTTCGGCTGTTTGGCCGTATCCTTCTGACTACCCTGGACTGCACAATGGCCTGAATTACATCTGAAGATAACAATCTAAGGACACATTTAAATCTTTATGTCATGGGTGTATTGTGTACACAAAGTAATCCATCTTTGTAATTGCTTTTAACTACTGCAGAAATTTTTATTGTGTTTGTCTACATTTGCTTGCCAGCATCAAACCTTTTGCCTTGAATGTTTGTTCTTAGAGTAGGTTATTTGTTTGTATATTTTACAGCCAGAAATCACATCCAACCATTTTGAGGTGCAATTCTTATTTAGCACTGGTTGCCTTTCTCCTCTTCTGGAATTCGATTTGTTTAAAAGGCAACGATGCACAAGCATTTGTAAAATTACTACCCTTAATTATCTCACAATGTTTTAAAAATTATTTTAACATGTTAATATTGTTTCTGTCATGGCTTCAAGAGCACTAAATGTGAGGATTCAGTCAGCACTGTGCTCTGCCAGTGTGTTTCTAAACAATATGTACATAATTTTGTGACCTAAAAAAAGGTTCTTCACTCAGCTTGGGCTCCTCTCGACGGGCACCTGTTACTCACTACTGTACAGCCTCAAGCCCACCAGAGTCTAATGCGATGGCCATTAAATCTGAATTTGCCATTGTGAGTAAAATATAATTCAAACGACATTGTATCATGATAGCTGCCATTATGCTTAATTACAGCATTGGAATCTGGAAGCATCCAGATGCATCGTAATCGGTCAGTTGTAATCTCCTTATCCGAGTGGGTCGGAAACCATTCCCAAACTGATTTAGATGGAATGATTTCCAAACTGCATCAGAATTGGGCCCTTGGTCGGAAAGACACGTTCCCAATCCGATTCGGACAGAGCAGATGCTATTAGGAGGCTTTCCAAACAGCATCGGAATTGGTCCCTAAGTGTAAGCCTTCAATACAACTAAAAGAAAATTTTAAGCAAACAGAAAAAAGAAAACCAGTGAATAACCTGCAAACTTTAAAAAAGTATCCAAAAATAAAAGAAAAACAAGATATATGAAAGTATATTTTAAAATGTAATAAGTATATCTAAATGTTTACTTTTCACTAAGTAATAATTACCATATACATACAGACATACAAAGATAATGACAGAAGAGGCAAAGTTCATTCCCTAACAAAAAGGAAAACTACCTCTATGCTGCATCGGCTATACTTATACACAAGAGAAGTAACAGAAAATAAAACCAATAGGAAATGTAGTAAATGCTACTATAATTCTTGCTATGGGAGAGCAACGGCAATAGAAACAACTGTTATTAACAACCCCCCAACGCCACAGAAATTGAGGTAAGAGATGTTTTAGAAAACATCAAAGAAGCAAGCACCAGCTCACAACAAACTAACACACAAATATAAAAAAATGTGCTAACCTGTGTTCCTGAACATGCAACAGGACAATTACCTTTTATCCCAACCATAAAACTCCTCATTGCCAGAACTAAAAGATCTACTGCTCAAACACCACGACCCCCCAAAATGTGCTCCAAAGGAGAAATTCTACAATAATACACAGTAATACACAAAGATGAAAAATTAATTCTTTATGACAATAGTCATTTTTGCCACGAACACCAACATGAAACATGGATGATGGATGGAACATTTAAAGTCTGTCCTAAACCATTTTATCAACTTTATACCATTCATGGCGCATATGAAGAAAGTAACATCCCTCTCATATACGCCCTACTCCCCAACAAGCAAAATGTTTCCTATATCAAACTCCTTACAATAATTAAACAACAAACAGAGAACTACTTCCCACAAAAATTAATAATAGATTTCGAACAAGCAATGATCCAAGCAATTTTAAAAAAATATCCACATACAGCAACACAAGGTTGCTATTATAATTTCAACCAAACTATATGGAGACATCTCCAAAAAGTAACACTAAACAGAATATCACACAAACAGCAACTTTGCTTACTAAATAAAAAAGCTAATAGCCCTGGCCTATGTACCAACAACAGAAGTGGCAAACTACTATTATCTACTTATCGAAAGTCCTTTCTACCAAGCCAACAAATCAAAACTAACACCCTTGCTTGACTACTTTGAAGAGACCTGGGTAGGAAGACTACATAGATCAGCACACCAAAGACAACCCAAATTTCACTTTCCCGGGTGGAATGTCCACGAAAGTACCCTGGCACAAACAGCTATAACAAGTAACGAAGTGGAAGGATGGCATAATGCCGTCCAAGCCACAATAGGAAAAGTACAACCAACTATTCACAAACTAATAGAAGCCATCAATAAAGAACAAAGGGGCTGATCACAATGGTGGATGAACTTCATTCCATCCGACATCGTCTCGGGGAGTGGGACCACCTTCCTAGAAGGTGGCGGTCCCATAGGGTGTATTAAGATGCGAACTCCACCACGGTGGCTGCACTTGCCATACATTACATTGCGAAGGCCTCAGCACCCACAGCAATGTAAAAAATGCACTTTTTACATTTTCCTGCACTACGTGGCAGGCACCATGTGGCTCCTGCCACATGGTACAGGGAAATGTAGGACCCCAAAATGAAAGTTCCTGGGTGTAAGGTGGGCCTGCTACAGGTCACCAAAGTCCACACACGCCCACCTTTCCATGTCGGGTGAACTGCCATGAAAAGGCTGGCGGGGATGGAACATCGTAATTCCAACAGCAGTGGCTGGGAATACGAGGGCCACCGCAGCACCGGTGGGCTCAAGGAGCCCATCGGATGCGGGGCAGTTGGAGTTTCTGACCACCACAAATACCGCCCCCCATTATAACATGGCTGGCAGAAAATGACCTCACAATGGCGGTGAGCCCACCACCGACAGCCTGTCGGTAGCGGGTTTATCGTCATCATAATCAGGTCCAAAGTTACTAAGAATTAGGGCTAGAACAATTACTAACTAAAATAGGTCCTAAGCTTATTAAACAAACAAAAACAATGCACGAACACCTACAATTTAAAACTAGACTCTATCCAAACACCAAAGGACTAGAATATCTAGATATCATAGCCAAATCTATACTTTGAAAAAAATAGAATAGCAAATACTGCACAGCATTTTAAAATCAGAAATCGATAAAACAACATATTTCTACTCTTTTTTAAATTAATAATTATGTAATTTAATTGATAAACACATATAGAAAAATATATGACATAATATAATTATTAAATTAAAGAGAGAAAGAAGCAAATAAAATATTAACAAAAAACATTTATCACCTATAATAAATAAAAATAACTTACAGTGTTGTAACAGTAGATGGTCCTCAAACACGAAGAAGTCTATTGTATTCAATACGAAATACGAATCCATGAAAAAAGGAAAGCGCAAAAAAATTTAAAAATACAACTGTAGAAAAAAGGCTCCCACAACGCAATCCTCTCAATAACAAAACTTTCAAATACCCGAAAATTTGTTAAAAACGAAAGGCTCCAACAAAACCCCAAAAAAGGGGATGTAAAAAAGTAATTAGTTTCAAAGAAACTAAATACATTTTCCTTCTTTAAAAAACGTGTCTACACCACTATAGTGTATCGAAACAGGAAACCTGCAAAAATAAAAAAAACAACACCCTCCCACACAAACACATATAAACCCACACACATTATTTACAACAATTAAAACAACATAACATAATTAAATATCACATAACTAGCAGTATATAACACTCTACCACTCTTAAAAACGACGTCAAACACATAAAACACTTAACTTCCAAAACAACACCATACTACCCAAAAACATATAACACTCTAACAAATCCAACTACACGACCACTAGTTCCCCCCACCCTAAAATTACCTTAAAAGTAAATTAAAACAAACTAAACCTAAGGGACTAAACACAGCTCCCAACTGAGGGGTCGATTCGGATCCTGGTCGGACAGCTCTCCGAGAGCTGTTTGTAGCCTTACCGTGCGACCGACACGTACCCGTAGCCGGTCCGTCCTGTAGATGAAGTATGATACGCATAACTGCCAAAAACACGACCGACACATAGGCTGTGATTCAAGCTCCATTCTCCATCCGAGCCGTAAACCCTAATGCTGCAGTCGCCCGGAAGCAGTATCCACAGCAGTTTCCACCCTGACAAGTACAATACGTACTTCCTACGCGCCGGACGGTTCGTCACGTACGGCACGTCACAGCATTTGGAAAACAAGCCTCTCAGCTGCGATTCGCGCCACAACTCAATCCACAGCTACGAGACGGACCAGCTTGCAGCGGGTACGAGACGGAGCAACAAGCAGCGTGTACGAGACAAACACATCATGAATCCCATCGTGCAGGTCATGCCAGTACTCTACATCTATGACCGGGTCAGGAACCGACGCCGATGGTGCAGACGTAAGTCAGACACCTACCACACAAACAAACGACATGTGCCCGCAAAATGGTACACACACACACAGGGGATCCACATCCTGGCCACTAACAACAGGCCACCATAGGGGTTGCATGGCATCACCACTACCACCCCAACCCATAGGGTCCTGTTGCCCATCACCCCTGCCACCCCCACTCATAGGGCTTATGTTGCCCATCATCCCTGCCACCCCCAGTCATAGGGCTTATGTTGCCCATCACCCCTGCCACCCACACTCATAGGGAATATGTTGCCCAGCACTACTGCCACCCCCACCAATATGGGACCTGTTGCCCAGCACTTCTGCCACCCCCACCCATAGGGGACCTGTTGCCCATCACCCCTGCCACCCCCCACTCATAGGGCTTATGTTGCCCATCACCCCTGCCACCCCCACTCATAGGGAATATGTTGCCCAGCACTATTGCCACCTCTACCCATAGGGGACCTGTTGCCGATCACCCCCGCCACCCCCACCCATAGGGGACCTGTTGCTCATCAACCCTGCCACCCCCACCCATAGGGGACCTGTTGCCCATCTCCCCTGCCACCCCCACTCATAGGGCATATGTTGCCCATCACCCCTGCCACCCCCACTCATAGGATGGGTGATGCGCCACACATCCATCATACTCTAACATAAGGTATGTCAGCAAAATACATCCCCCCCTAACATCACGACAACAGTGTGAAGTCTGTGACAAATGCCCACAACAGTGATTATGACTTCGAACATACAATGTAACTAACAGCACATATATGACCAACAAATGAGCGTGCCCTACACAAGGCAAGCATCACTATAGCACTGTGTCAATGTAAAACTAACACCCCCTCACTGTGTAGAACAAAAGTTAAGTGTGGGCTTCCAAACTGCAGCAAATGTCGAGCATTGTGGTGATGGGGTCTAAACCCCCCTAATCACAGTGACCAAAAGGTAAGTGCCATCATGGTCAAAACTGCAAATGCCAAACAGCATGTATGATTCCCGCTCCCAACACATCAAACACTTCTGGGGCAAAGTAGTGGTTGTGTCCCATACCCACAGAGATGTGGTGAGGCTAACAGTGCTGTGAAAACCTAACATACTCTCGGACATGTGCAGACAAGCACCACCCATCAGGGCTGACAATGCATACAGTGTACAAAGACACAAGAGCAGAAGTGACCATCACAAATCATAAAAACATCTCGAAAATAGACACACTAATCAAAACAACCTGTGTAGACTGTAGGTGTCAGCTCACAAACTCACATTTCATAACAGCAATGGCACCTAACAACCAGGATGAATGTGCACAATGATGTGACATGACTCACAGGGACAGCAGGGCAAATCAGAGAAACAGCATCCAGACATTGGCCCACAACAGTAATACCAATGCACTGATGCAGATGCACAAACACAAACAGGCAACCTCACACTGCACATCTGACACAACATGTTTGTGTGTGTATCTCAGTATCCCCAGGCAACTACACAACACATGAGGGGGGCTCAACCACAGTGGCACAGATGTGGACACAGTGCCATACAAAAGTAAACCATCATTGGGACACCCTTAGTGGGCAATCAGGCATTGTGAGATGAGAGGAAGCACAACAGATACATGTGACACAAGCTGGAATGAGCACCAACTAACACAGCAAGAGACTGACACACAACAGCACTACCCCCAGGGACCAGACATTGGGGTGACACAAGCATGCATGACACCTCCACTGTGATGACAAAGGTAGATGTCGTACAAACTGGGAAACCCAGACATGTGTCCTGTTCCACAAACATACATCACACATACACAAACACAAATCACTCAGCATGGCCCGTCATCCATGGACAAACGGGAGCTAGGGGCCCATCCATGCAAACATTTACATCAATCCACCCTCAACACCACACACCCTGAACTGCAACAATGTGCATCTGTGAAGCACACATAGACAGGTGACATTGCACCTGCACCCATGACAAACACAGGAATGTTGGGCAGAACTAAGGTGCACAGACTCATCACACAAGGACAGTTTACAACCCTGGTGACTGACAGACATACTGCACAGGCCATTACGTCAAAGCTCACGTAACCATCCGAATACCTGCCACAGTCCTAGGGCAATGCAGAAGCCAAGGGGAACCACAAGGCACACATGCTGACACCTGCAAACATTGCAGCCCTGAACCCGACAAGCGGGAGCAGTCACACACCCAAACACGTCTCAATCACTGAAAGGTACCACCTGGGGCAACTACATGATATTGCGAACATACAAGTGCCTTTAGGACCCCTGACTGTGTCCCATCTGCGTCTGACAACATCATCACCACTCAGAACTGACAAATCCCAATGATGAACCACCAATTAACAGTAGTGTGTCATGCACCCACACGTCTGGTAGCCCATGGCAAATAAGTGGGATGAACACAGTACCACTCAGCAAGCATCAACAACAGGAACATATCAAGGGAACACTGCCTGTGTATGAAAAGGGATGTAGACACACACACACATGCTCATACAACACACACCATGGGCCCAAGCTATATCACGGGACAACACACTTACTTGAGGGGACCCAACTCCCGTGGAAGTCCAGCTGTGCCAAACATAGTCACAGCACGTCTCAGTCATGTCAGCAGAACACTTGGTCAGCCAGCCATCAGTTACCACACAATGAAGGCTCTGGTCTCAACAACCTGGGTACGGGAGTCTCCCCTAAGTGATCCGCACATACTCAACACATATGTACAGCAAGTTGCACAGAGGACCCAGTTGCTCCTAAACCAATGATGCCCACACCTGTAGGTCTAGTGGGGATGCGCACAAAGTCTGTGAAATAGACAAATTGGACAATGGGAAGCACATCATATGTGCATGGGTGCAAGCCAGAGATGTGACCATGCAAATGAAATGCTCACAGAGAGAAGTACACAAATAGTTGATCCTGACACACCCAGGTAGCTGCAAAGGATGACATGGATACCAACCAGAATAGGATACATATCTCATGGACCACATGGAGTACCTCACATCAACACCTCAGTATTCAACATTGGAAACCAAGCATTACAGGTGCAAGGGCATGTTAAACATCATCAACCTAAGGTACAGCTAAATCAAGTTCACAGGGATAAAGAAAAACGCTTTATTCAGCATATTAGAAGTTAAAAGTCTGTTCAAACAAAAGGCCAATGGCCAGTCCATTATCAAATGCCAAGGAGTGAACTAGAGTCACAACTGTCACAAGTTGCTTGCCTGCACTGCTAAGGACAGGGGACAACCCCTCGGAGGGGCATACATGGGGGCAGGCCAGGCACCGCAGGGACAGGATCAGGGCACAGCAGAAGGAGGCAGTGAAGAGGCGATGGATGCAGGAGAGACACTTGCAACTGCAGTGGAGCTGACTGAAGTGTGTGGGTGCAGTCACAACGGTGGGGGACAAGTCAGATGGGGTGGGAGCCGGCACAACTTCAGTGGGCAGGTCAGATGGAGTGGATTGGGTCCCCATTGTAGTGCCCAAGTCAGACGGGGTGGTTGTGGACTCCACAGCAGTGCCTAAATCCATGTGAGTGGAATGGGGTGCAGGTGAGGTCGGCTGGACACTAACCATCTGACCAGGTGTGAAGGAGCAAGTGGTAGGGGGTAGGGCCTCAGCATTTTGGGAATGGTGTATCTGTGGGAACCCGGGGCAGGGAGTGGCGGGGAAACCTCTGGAGTGGTGGCCTGGGGGATGGAGGATGGAGACTTCACCTTGCAGCTGCATGGCGGCGGTGGGGTCTTGCTCTTCCAGTTCCGGGGGTTCTTAAGGGTGGGGGTCTCAGTCTGACTGCGCCTCGGGGAGGGTGTGAGGGGCACTCCCCTCTGTGTGTGGGGACTTCCTCTTCTCTTTGTAATCTGGATCTGCTGGGTCGGTGGGGAAGAGGCCAAGGTCACAGAGGAAGAGCTTCTGTGGAGATGGGCTTGCAGGTGAGGCAAGGGAAGGGGGCTGGGAGGGAGAGGTTTCGGAGGACTGCGGAGTGGTTGTGGATGACTGTGTGTGTGTCTGCAAACCATCCCCTGTGAGTGTGGTATCTGTACCTGCGCTGGCTTGTGTGCACGTCTAGACCTTGGTTTGGGTGTTTGTGTGCTGCCCGTGTCTGTGGCTTTTTGAGAATGTGCAGGTGTGTGTGTGCTTGGGACAGGTAGGCTGCTAGGAATTGTGGGTGGTGCAGGTCTAGGAGGGGAGCAGGACTGTTGGAGGAGGGACACTGCTGCCATCAGGGAGGAGACCTTGGACTGATTGGTCCTCTGTAGGGCAGACATGCCCGAGGAAATGCCCTCCATGAACGACACCAGTTGCATCAACAGACTTGTGTGTGCATGGAGGACCTTCAGCATCAACGTCTGCCCTACATGGATCTGTCTAAGTAAGTCCACAGACTCCTCACTCAGGGCAGCAGGGGGCACAGGGGCAGGGGGTGCAGTGCCTGGCACAAAGGAGACATGCTCCCGAACACGGGAGCCTCCAGGGACCTCTGGAACGGGAGCCGATGGGAGGGTGGTGATGGTGGTGGTGGGGGCGGTGGTGGGGACAGCCTCACTCGCTGGGGTTTGGTGGCTGCTGACACCCGCCTCCACAAGGGTGTCATCCTCAGAGCTGATGTGGCCCTCAGCTGGGGTGGATGGTGCTGACGACTCCTCTGTGTGGCTCCACTCGCCCTCCGTGCCACTGGGTCCCCCCCAACTCCTCTCCTTCTGTCCCTCTCAGGCTCTGTGGCTCCTCCTGGTACGTGGAGCTGTCCCCTCCTGTGGCCGTGGATGTATCTGGATAGGAATAGGAAGTAAGAGAACAACATCAGTCACCTGCACTGACTGCACACACCACAGTGAGTACATCACATCACAGGGCAAGCCCTGGCATCATCAGCTGAACACAGCTCAAAGTGCCAACACTGTTTAGCATAAGCCAATTGTCATTCTCAACATCAAACATGGCACACATATCCCTCCTTGACTTGCACACATATAACTGTTGCATGTTGGATGCGAATACCCCAATGACCCAACATGCACCACCCACACATTAGTTGGACATGCAAGTGAACATGTGGGAGTCTGTCACTATACACACAACACATCTCTTGCTACTGACTCAGTACAGGTGTCCGGATGAACGGATGGGCAGAGACTCATTTCACATGCTTGTGATGCATGCCAGCAACACACACTATGATGTTCTCATGTCCTGATGGGCAATGCCGCAATGAGGTGCATGGTGCCCACTTGAACACAATGCAGGATCACTCATAGCAAGTTAAATGCCATGGCACTGGCATGCCCTGAAAATCAGTCAACACTGTCTCCTGTCACAGGGGAAGGGCATCCAGACAACAACAGTATGCACTGTCTCACAATCATAGCTCAGGGGTAAAGCTAACTCTACAGATGACAGGTGCACTTGCCCATCCCCTGCAAACAACATATCCAGGACCCAGAAGACCCCATATCATGCAAATCAGACATATGAGTCTCTGCAAACACAACTCCCTGTACATTAACGCATCACAGTCTGCTATGCATGTAACCCAGCTGCCTGAAGGACACAGTTGCATACACCATTGTGCGCTGTCAGATGATCACACACCTATATGTCACACATGTCTTGTCTCTCACAGTCACATCTCAGATGTCCTGCTGACCCTCTAAATCATGGACACCCCAGTTGTACGTAAAAACAATCCACACCATAATGACACAGAGGCAGACACCTGATGGCACATGTCACTAAGCACAACCTGTAATTTGATGCACAGGAGTGGGATTACAGAGTGTTTCTAAATGCCGTTGAGTAGGCATGACTACCCAGGTCTACGTGAAACAGTGTTTGGCCCTGGACAGTAGTCAGGTGGCTAAGCAAGTGTGACATACCTGATATACATACTCCTGAGGCCCCAAAAGTCCCCTGCTGCATGGGTTTGTTTGGAACACCCCAGCCACATGTGACGAGTCAGACCAGCAATTGGAACACATCTCAAGGACACACACAGATCACATGTCAGATCTCAGGCATTGGGCAAACAATTGAACCACCCATGAAACACACAACAGAGGCACAGGAACAGATGCTGTCCGGTAGCTGAGGCATAGCTGACTGAAGGGACACAATGCCCTAGTGACACAAGCAACAGACTGTAGGGGCCACCTATGGAACAGATGAGTAGGGTGCATCACACAATTGAAGGACCTGAGTATTGGACTACAAGACCTACGTAATGTGGAAGTGTGACCAGACCAAAAGACTGCAATTAGCATGTCAGACATAGTACACAGATTAGGCATGGACTTACCCCCTTCCTGCTGCTGTCTGGCCTTCAGCTGCCTATCCAGGTCTGGGAAGACCACCGCCATGATCCGGAGCATGTGGAGGGTCAGAATCCGTTGTCCGCCCCTCCTGAACTGTGGGGTGCCCCAGGGCTCTTCCCTGAGCCCCACCCTTTTTAATGTTTACCTTAGTCCTTTGGCTGATGTCGTCCGCCCCTTTGGAGTGAAAATTGTCACTTATGCGGACGACACACAGCTGGTGGTGGCATTGGACCCCCCACTCAATTCTCACCACAGCCTACACACATGTCTGGAAGCAGTCGCCGCCTGGATGTCGGCGTCCTTCTTAAAGCTAAACGGGGAGAAAACAGAGATTATGCTCTTGGGAAATACCATCACCAAATCTATCGACTCCATCTGGCCTCCTTGCCTAGGCTGTCCCCCCGAACCCAAAGAACAAATCAAAAGTCTCGGCATATGGCTGGACAGAACACTCAACTTTAACTACCAGGCAACTAAGCTTGCTGCCACATACTTCGGGCTCCTGAGGCTACTTCGCAAAATTCTCCCCCTTCTCCCTTTCCACTCAAAACGGATCATGATCCAAGGGCTGATTCTTTCTCGCCTTGACTGCGGAAATGCCCTATACCTTGGGGCCCCACAGTCCATGCTCAATAGACTTCAAATTGTCCAAAACTGTGCCGCCAGGACCCTCCTCGACATCCCGCGACGACTCTCAGTCAAAGCTCGACTGAAGGATCTCCACTGGCTTCCTGTGAAATCAAGGATTGAATTCAAGGCCATGTGTATTGCCCATCGCTCCTACTGGGGAACAGGCCCTGATATAAATCGCCCCCTGGTAAATGCCTATCATCCCAATCGTCTCCTCAGATCCGGGACATCTTATCTCACCACAGTGCCCCGAATCAAGAGACCCAGGTGTGGAGGTCGGTTGCTCTCCTACAACCTAGCCAAGATCTGGAACACTCTCCCCCTCTCAATCAGATCAGAACCTAAATTACTTACCTTCCGAAAGCTCCTTAAAACCTGGCTTTTTAATAAATCATCCTTTTAATAAATCATCTTTTTTAATAAATTATTTTAATAAATTGTTTAAGTCTAGCGTACTCCGTCCAGCCCAACCTCTGCAGCGCTGGGACGCCCCAGGGTAGCCATCGTGCTTTATAAATTATCTTTTCATTTCATTTCATTTTCTTGACCTGTACATGAAGTTCCCTAGCCCAGCTGAACTCCCTGAAATAAAGGATGCCTTTTATACACTGGGTAGGATGCCGAACCTCATCGGATCTATTGGTGGAACACATGTGGCCCTGATGCCACCGCAGGCACATGAGCAGGCATACCGTAACAGGAAACATTTCCACTCATCAATGCTCTGGTGGTATGTCTGCAGACATGTGTATTACACATGTGTGTACATGGTTCACTGGTTCTGCGCACGATGCCTACATAATGAGGAGTAGTCGCATTACAACGCTAATGTCACAGATGCCTGCTCAGCATGCCTGGCTTGTCGGTTTGTTTGTCAATGTTGCATTTTGCACTCCTACAAAACTCAGCTACTTGTTCATTTTTGTGTGTGTAGGTGACTCCAGATACCCCAACATGCCGTGGTTGCTGACACCCCTCAGGAACCCTATGACACCAGCCGAGATTCGCTACAGTGAGGCACATGGTCGGAGCAGGAGGGTGATTGAGCGGACATTCGGCCTCCTGAAAAGCCGCTTTTACTGCCTGGACAAGACCGGAGGGGCCCTCCCATATGAACCCACAAAGGTGTGCAAAATAATCCTTGTATGCTGCAGGCTACACAACATGGCAGTGCGGAAGAAGGTGCTTCTCATCCAGGATGACGATGACCAACCTCTGGCACCTGTGGAGGATCCCGGCCTGGGCCAAGAGGCCAGTGATGATGAGGATGAGGGTGACGTCCGCTCACAGCTCATCAACAAATTCTTCACCTGAATGTGAGTTTCCAGGGTTGTTGTGTCAATGTATGGAGTTAGCCTGGAATGTGTTGTGGCTGCTCTGTTGCTGTCTGAGTGTGTCTGTGTGCTACTTGACTGGATGCGGGCAGTGATGTGTCCATTCAGGTGGAGTGTACTCCACAATAGGGTGGTACTGCTAACTTGTTTTTGTGTAGGTTTCTTGCGACATGTTTTGTGCATGTGTATTGCATTTCTCTCCTGTTCTGCTGTGCTTTTGACTGTGTCTTGTGCCTTTCCTTCACAGGGTAATTTACCTGTTGTTTGTTCAACACTGACCCCCAACACCCAGAATCCGACACCAGTGTGGGAGTAGTCAATTGACATCAAGTGATGTGCCACACACCCCTGGACTACAATTCTCAGACACTCTGTGACTGTGTGTCCACCGTATCGTACAATTGCCTTGCCACTATTTTTGAATAAACATGTTGCTGATGTGTAATGAACCTGTGCTATGCTTTGTTAGGTGCGTTGTCTGTCTTCCCACATCTGACTGACAGTTGCTTACCTCACCTGTGGACTTGTTACCACTGACTGTGGATAGGGGTTGTGGTTGTGCATACCTATCTGTTTCAAGTCAACATCATTGTGTGTGATGAGTAACATGGCCATGGTGAGTATGTGTTGTGTTGCCATAGTGCTGTGTCTCCCTCACATGTGTCACATCACCATGACTCACCTATCATTGGTCACATTTTTGCAGCATTTGGCATGCACTGTGTTGTGTAGCAGATCGACATCTCCATGACACATGACAATTTGGAATCACAACAGAGGCAAGTATGGTGTACTGGTGAGTTTATTTTCGAACATGTGTGAGGAAAGTGCACAGAATGGTGGGTGCTCTACATTGGTTTTGGAATCCAAAGTTCACATTAGAGTTGGAAATGCTGGTAGATGAAATGTAAAGAGTAAAGTCCACAGTCATCTGCTACATTGGCTTAACATGAACCCTCCATGTCATGTGGGCGAGTTGTGTACGATTGAACAAGGTGAACGGGTTGCGCACAAACAACATTGTCCAGAACAGGTTTAGAGGACCTGGGGGATGTGCTGGGACATCTGCCTCTCACATGTCCTTCTTCGGACGACCCCTCTTCTTCCTGGGGGGGGATTCTCAGGTATAGGCCTCTGCAGTGCAGGGGACTCTCCGCCAGAGTCCTCCTCCCTCCCTGTGGCGCTGGCAGATGGTGTTGCAACAGATGTTGTGGCCACACAGGGAGGTGTGGACAGGTTTGTCTGGCGGAGGCATTGGAGTATGTCCAGATGCACTGCAGTAAGGGCATCCCACTTGGCCTCCATGCGGGCATGGTGGGCAGCCTGCTCCTGTTGCATGTCCTTGAGGATCCCCACTACCTGGACAAATCCTCCGGTACTATCCTGGTACGCATCTCTGATGCGTTCCAGTTGGGGGTCATCACACAAGGCATGCCCTCTGCTTCCCACCCCTCCCAGCACCCCTATCCACACGGGCAGGACCAACGGTGGGACGCACAGGTGACACTGGGACCCCTTGGGTGGTGTTGCTGGTGGTGTTTGCTGTAGCTTCTGGGTGGTCCTGTGTCCCTGTGCTGTGGGTGTTCAGTGGCCTTGGGTCTGTCCATGTTGGTGGGGGTGCCCTGTCGGTCTCCAGATGCTGGAGGCGTGGGTACAGGGGGTGCAGATGTTGATGCTGCTGGTGCTGCACGATGACTCACACCGGAGGGGCCAGTTTGGTCGTCATCATCCGAAGACGACAGAGACAGAGTCAAACCAGAGAGCTCAGTGTCCACCAGAGTCTGGGCCTGGGAATCATCTTCATTTGGTGCTGGGTCCCCAGCACCACCTGTGTTTGGAAGAGACACACAATGTGAATTATGTTTCTACATGCATCGATGGTTCACAAACATGACATTTTCTACTGTACGAACAGATGCCTGCCTGTACACTACTTTTTCCTAGCTTGTCACGGATAGAGTTTGATATTGTTGTTGCCCATATCCCAGCATGGCCTTGTGCTCCCCACAACAGAGCCCAGTGACAGACATCTTGTCAGTCCCTTCCCACTCCCTGTGAGGCGAGCATGGTTCAGTTAATGCTTGCTGGGCCATGTGAGTGGGTGTAGATTGTCTGTGACTGTGACTCCCCTCATACTCTGCACCCCCCTTCCCAGCATGCCCATACTTCCTTCCTCTTGACTCTGCTTACCTGTGAGGGGGTGTGACAGAAATGGCAAGATGGCTGACTGTGAAGTCCTGGTGTTTGTTGTTGCCTAGCTCCCAGCAGGACCCTGTGCTCCCCACAACAGAGCCCAGTGTCAGACATCTTGTCAGTCCCTTCCCACTCCCTGTGAGGCGAGCATGGTTCAGTGTATGCTTGATGGGCCATGTGAGTGGGTGTAGATTGTCTGTGACTGCGAATCCCATCATACTCTTGGCTACACCCCCCTTTCTAGCAGGCCCATACTTCCTCCCTCTTGACTCTGCTTCCCTTTGAGGGGGTGTGACAGCAATGGCAAGATGGCTGACTGTGAAATCTTGGTGTTTGTTTGGCTACAATCCAAAGAGAGACCCTGTGCTTCACACAGCTGCACCCAGTATGGGGTGTCTTTTTATGATGTTTCACAGAGGTGTGGGTCAATGCATTTTACCGGTGAGTTGTGTGGAGTTTGTGTTGAGGGGGGGGGGGGGTGTCTCCACATGCTGGTAAGTAAGGTCAGAGCTGTCAGTCCTCCTTCCCACCCGGCCAGACATCTCACCATGAAACGTGCTTCCATTGGAGGGCGTGCAAGTTGTCTTTCAGGATGTCAGTCAGTGGTGTCCTGCTTCTGATTTGCGCACATGCCCTAGCAGGGCCTTGTGCTCCCCACAGCAGGACCCAGTGTCAGCCAACTTGTCAGTCATTTTCCACTCCCTGTGATGTGGGCATGAGTGGTCTTGATGGGCCAATTTTGAGGGGGAGCATTATCTGTGACTAGAAACCCCATCATGCTTTTGGATACACTCACTTCACCTGCATCCCCACAATTCCTTCCTGTCAGTCAGCTGCACTGTGAGGTAGTGTGTTTGTGGTGACAAACTGTCTGGCAGTGTCTATTTAGCTTTGTGCCACTGCCTTGCTCTATTTGTTTGTAGGTTTGTGCATGTCAATGCACAGTTCCAAGTCACTATGAGATGGCAGGTATTGTGTTTGTCTGACTGGCATACACATCTTGGGATGATTATCTATTGGTTACTGTAGCTTTGCTTGCAGTGCATGGTTTCACTGTCCCCTTGCAACACAATCTTGGGTATGTTGTTTGTGTACTTACCAGGCTCTGGTATGTCTGTTAGCCCATGGACGCTCTCTGGTGGTAGGATGTCCCGCACCTTCTCCTCCCAGGTCCTGAAGTAGACTGGTTTGGCAGGAGGGCCACCGCCACTACACTGACTCAGGGCGTGATCTTTTTCGATGAGTTTCTTGACCCTCCTACGCACGTCATACCACCTGTTCTGGATATCGTCCTTTGTGCGCCTTGCTGGTGCTTGGGCGTTCACCTTGTCCACAATCCTCGCACACATCTTTGTTTTCTGTGACATGGGGGTCCTTTGGACCAATGTACCAAACAAATGTGGCTCTACTCTGATGATCTCGTCTACCAGCACTTCTAACTCACTATCTGTGAACATTGAATTCTTCTTTGGGGGCATGGTGATAGGTGGTGGTGGTGAGGGATGTGTGTGTGAGGGTGCAAGTGAGGGTGGGTTGGTTTTGCTGGCTGTATGTGTGTGTGATGTTAGATGAGGTGCTGATGGTGTGTGAGTTGTGTGATGGGTGAGTTGTGAGTGTGTCTGTGGTTGCTGTTAATGGTGTTTGCTGCTGGCTTTGTCTCCTGTTTGCAAGGGATCATGGTAGTGATTGTAGTCCTTTATATATTTGGAGTTGTGGGTGTGTCTTTCTCCCAGGTTTTTTTTATTTGATATTTATTGGCTTTGTCATTGCTTGTTTGAACCTTTTTGGGTATTTTTTCCTTTGGGTTTTGTAGGCATGAAGGAGATGTTCATCTGACGGATACGGACGCTGATGTTGTCTCGTGCGGACTTCTCCGCCTCATTCACGCTACCTATCTTCTGTGTTTCATACGCGTCAGTCGCGAAGGTCTCTATTGCTTGTGGGCCCGGTTTTCTGTGCGTGTCGGTCGTGCGGCTTTGTCTGAGTTTCCACGCATTGCATCGTACTGCGCGGATCGGACATCGTGGGTACTGGTCGGCCAGGTTCATTCCGGGTTCGTGTCGGTCGGTGAAAATCGTGCCGGTTTTCCGTCCGGTTCACTATTTTCCCTACGACTCGGTCGTACTGCTTGTATTCCGTACGTGTCAGTTGTAATTCACACGTGTTGCATCGTACTGCATGGGTCGTACGGCACTGACCCATGTCGGTCGGTATCCGGTCCGGGTCTGTGTCGGTTGGTTCGTTTTGCAGCCGGAATCAGAATCGGCCCCTGAGAGGTTCCCTGTTCCAAAATGATCTAAAAACAAAATAGATAGACAGAAAAATTAGCAATTTGAAAAAAATGGCTGTGTAATAAAACGAAAAAAAGACTACCTCACCATTTATATTTTTGTATTACTAAAAAATTATAGAAAAAAATTACAAAACAATTAAAATATATCTTAAATACTATAATATCACAAAATATAAAATATAATATTTAATATATATTAAGAATGTATATGTGTATGATGTATTTAATTCTCAGCATATAAAATTACCAAAATACTATTGTAAATGTAAATGTGATGCAAAAATATATTTTCAAAAATTATTTGTAAATGATTTAATATATTAAATATTATTTATGAAAAATATTAATATTTAATATACTAATTAACAATCCCAATTTTTTTTACAAACTATATCATTGTAAAATACATAATTTATAATTTTCTTGCAAAAATAAAATTATCTAAAATGTTTTTAAAACATATCAAAACAAATGTTCTTTAAAATAAATGAAAGACCACAAACCTTTAAAAGTCTATAAGGAAAATAACAAAAATATACTTATTTTACTATGGTATGATTGTATTTGGATAAAATTGTAAAATATTTATAAATTGTAGAAAAAAAATATAAATGTATTTAACAATATATTGTAATGTTGTAAATGTACATTCAAAATATATGTTAAAATGTTTTATGCTTTATAATGTAGTCTAATTAACATCAAAATGTGTTAAAGTTTTTTATTAATTACAAAAAATTGTAAAATAAAACTGAATGAAAACAATTTAATAGTGAACTTCTAAAATCAATACACTTTATTTTGAATAAAAATATTAACAATATAAGCTCACATACGTCTACTTTTTTATATATAATGTATGTATAATCTAAGAGAAACTGCTGGATAATACAACTTTAAAAATTACTATTCCAACTCCAAACTAACTAAACTCAGGGAAAGTGCTTGATAATAAAACTTAAAGAAAATACTTTTCCAGCTCCAAACTAACTAAACGCAGGGAAAGAGCTGGATAATAAACCATGACAAATTATTATTCAAACTCCAAACAAACTAAAATCAGGGAAAGTGCTAGATAATAAACCACTTATATTTACTATTCCAACTCCAAACTAACTAAACTCAGGGAAAGTGCTGTATAAAAAACCATTAAAAAAGTACTATTTCAACTCTAAGCCAAGTAAACTCACGGAAAATGCTGGATAATAAAATTTAAAACATTACTATTCCAAATCTAAACCAATTAAACTCAGGGAAGGTTCTGGATAAGAGGTCATGAAAAATTACTATTCCAACTTCAACCCAACTAAATTCAGGGAAAATGCTGGATGATAAAAAAATTCCATTTACTATTCCACCAACTCCAAACCAACTAAAAGCAAGGTAAGTGCTGGATAATAAACCATTACAAAATACTATTCCAACTCCAAAACAGCTAAACTCAGGGAAAATGCTGGGTAATAAACCTTGAAAAATTAATATTCCAACTCCAATCCAATTAAAATCAGGCAAAGTAGATAATAAACACATCACATGTACTATCCCAACTCCAAACTAACTAAACACTGGGAAAGTGCTAGATAATAAACCATGAAAATTACTATTCCAACTCCAAACCAACTAAAATCAGGGAAAGTGCTGGATAATAAACCAAATAAATTCACTATTCCAACTCCAAACTAATACAAATCAGGGAAAGTGCTGGATAATAAACCATTTAATTGCACTATTCCAACTCCAAAATAACTAAACTCAGTAAAAGTGCTAGTTAAGTTTAAATTTTTTTTTAAAAAAGTATTACAAATAACAATTAACTACATTCTGAGAAAATTCCCCCATTTTTTTTTTAATTTAAACATGTACAAATATACAAATCATTTTTAACTTTTGAAATTTATCACAATACATTTTCAATATATTTTCATAAACATCTAAAAATATCAAAAAATTGCTAAAATTCTATATATTATAAATTACATTAGTTCCCAAGATAAATATTTTTAAAAAATCTAATATTTTTTCATTTAAAATAGATTTAACCTAAATTGTATTCTAATTTGCCAAAATTGTTTACTAAATTCGGACATTTTTGTTTTTTATTTTTTTAGAAAAACAATTTTCATAATTGTTGAAAACTAATACAACAAGAAATATTATATACATACAAATATATATATAAAAAATAAAATGTATTTAAAAGAATATATATAACATATGCTTTAATGTTTTTTAAATGTATGAATTCTTTACATAAAAATATCTACACCTCATATAAATATAAAATGTAAACTTTTAAAAAGATTTTTAAAAGTAATATTTATGATTTTGCAAAAGAAAATTAAATTATAATTAATAAATTACAAAAAAATTATTTAAATATTAGTTTTAACAAATATATTCAAAATTTATCCCCACTCTTATCCCCTAAATACCCAACATCCCGCTCCTAAAAATAAAAATAAAGAGTTAAAAAAAATATTACTTTAAACAAAAATATTTTAAATTACTCCACACCCTTATCCCCTATACACTCAACATCCCACTCCTAATTAAACTAATTGTAAATAAAAAAATATATATTACTGTAAACAAATATATTTTTAATTACTTCCCACCCTTATCCCCTATAAACCCAACATCCCACTCCTAAAAATTAGAGAAAAAACATATAAAGCATACATTTTAACATTAAAAATTATATTTATACATATAAAATAGCTACTACTAAAATAAATAAAAATATGTTATACATTATACAAAAAAAAAATAGTCAATATTATTTACAACTATATTTTTAACAATGATATTTTCAAAATCGATATTTCTAACGTACACAATAACTGATTACACAATAAAACTTACCTTGATATTTTGCATCCACAATATTCTTGACTCGATATTCATGACACTCTTCATCGATATTCTGTCTTTTCTCCTTTTTCCAAAGAAAAGTATTCAGCAAATAGGGATTTGAAAATAGAAGTATAATAGCTCAGAGGTATAAGCTGAAGACCACCAGAATAGGCTATATCCTCCCTCATGTTGCATAATCCAGTCAGCCTAGAATATTGAATTGCATACCCTCCAATTACCAATGAATGTTAATGATAATGAAAGTAGCACATACCTAGATAAAGATTCTGGCAATGGGGCAGTATAACGGTGTGTAATTTTGGACAAAGTAAAGTATTTTTTTTTCCTCCTAATGTCAAAACTAACAAACATATAGGGACCAATTCCAATGCAGTTTGGAAGGCCTCCTAACGGCATTTGCTCTGTCCGAATCAGATCAGGAACGTGCCTTTCCGACTGAATCGGAAAGGTTTCCGAGTGACCGAGTACAATGCATGTTAGGCATTAAGAATATCCCAATCCAAACCCGACAGCATTCAGAATGACTGAGCCGTGCGGAACAGACTTGTACGTCTTCTACGGGTCACGTTTCCAATCAGCCTATGACGATGCTGGATTCGGACAGCCTTTCCGAATCATGCCGTGTGACTTTATTCAGCAGTCAGAATCAGACTTTGGGGGCCCGTAGCCGGCCCCCTGCACACGGAGCCCTCCCAATTGGGCCCGTGGGGGTACCTATGTGTCCCCCTTACCAGCCATACACATTGTGGCAGGCACCAGGGGGTGCCCGCAACAGGGTGCCTGATTTTTCCTAGCCACCACTTTCTTCAATGGGAGCATATGCGTTCGGTCGGAACATAGGCTCCCACTGAAGTCAATATTAGTCCGACCGAATCGTATCTGGAAGCATCCGGATGCATCGTAATCGGTTGGTCGGGCTCTTCTGATCTGAGGCGGTCAGAAACCATTCCCAAACTGATTCGGTCGGAATGATTTCCAAACTGCATGGGAATCGGGCCCATAGTAGTTTGAAAAAATGAAACTGATCTTCCTTTTGGCTTGCCAATAGCACTGGATATGGACAATTATAAAATTTGCAATTGTCTCCATCACAGACCTTCTCTTATGTCTTAAATAAATGTTGAAAAAAGCACCCACCTTGTTATAGCAATGGTGATTGCCATGTAAGACTATTGGAACATTATTCACATAGCCCTCCCATTAATTCTCATTACCAGATTTAAGGATGTCCTGAATCAAGCAGCATTGCTAGTCTCAACATTCAAAAACTGTCTCATGTGATACTCGTCTTGAAAGGACTAAACTCATGCTCTTGTGGGCATGCCGTTTTTGCTGGATCAAGGTCCTTGGAGCCCTCTGAAATTAGCTCTGTATAATACACCATCTAGAGTCTTGCGATGAGTAAATGGTCCTAATATCATCCAACCAAATAATGAAGTAACAGAAACATTGAAGTAGGTCTTGAATTTACTGGATACATCTATAATACTGTACCCAAACTTGTGCCATTCAGAAAACATGAAAAAAGCTTTATTCATGTAGGATAGAGTGGACCTTTCAGAGACTAGGGAGTGATTATGATGGCAGGCGGATCGCCACCACCCGGCTGGCGGTGGCGATCCGCCCGCCATCACCACCTTTTTTACCGCCATCCATATTACCATGACGGGGGTACCGCGGCAGATAGAAAGTCCGTCCGCTGCTTTTCCGCCGGTCGGAAATCGTCACAATTGGCGGCCGGGCGGAACTCGGCATAATATGGTGGCGGTGCCTGGAAGGTACCGCCATCCATATTAAGATGCCTGGCGGTAAAGGCATTTCCATAGCGGTGATGCCGCCATGGAAAGGCTGGCGGGAATTGCTTTGGGGGCCCCTTGCGGGCCCCTGGGGGTAGGGGGGCTGCCTGCCACGTTGTGCATGGCAATGCACAACATGTATCAGTCTTGACCCTGTGCCTAATGGGAACAGTCCAGCCCAAACTGCCAAGCCAGGTCCTCCCTGGACTGGAAACAAGCATCCTAGGACCGGTTTCGGGGTTTCACCCCTCTTCAGCCAGGATAGCTTGATTCCAGTGGCATGGAGAGCACGGGACTCACGTCTGAGCATACCCGTCCCACTCGGGGTGACAAATGCAAAAAGAACTGTTGATGGACAGAATGCAAAACAATGTCATGCATTCACCCCAGTACAGAGATCTGGGCCAAAATCCATCGTTTTTTTGCTCACCATGCCATTCCAGTTTGGACCCAGCCATATGCAAATCAGTCTTGACCCTGTGCCCAATGGGAACAGTCCAGCCCGAACTGCCAGGCCAGGTCCTCCCTGGACTGGAAACAAGTATCCTAGGACCGGTTTCGGGGTTTCACCCCTATTCAGCCAGGATAGCTTGATTCCAGTAGCATGGAGAGCACGGGACTCACGTCTGAGCATACCCGTCCTACTCTGGGTGAAAAATACAAAAAGAACTGTTGATGGACAGAATGCAGAACAATGTCATACATGCACCCCAGTACAGAGATCTGGGCCTAAATCCATCATTTGTTTGCTCACCATGCCATTCCAGTTTGTACCCAGCCATATGCAAATCAGTCTTGACCCTGTGCCCAATGGGAAAAGTCCAGCCCAAACTGCCAGGCCAGGTCCTCCCTGGACTGGAAACAAGCATCCTAGGACCGGTTTCAGGGTTTCACCCCTCTTCAGCCAGGATAGCTTGATTCCAGTGGCATGGAGAGCATATGGCCCTCAGAGCGTGTGTACGGGCCGTACAACTATAGTAGTGGTGCCATAGGAGTATGCGTGTTACGGACCGTACACATGCTCTCAGAGCGTGTGTACGGTCTGTACCACTATAGTGGTGGTGCCGTAGGGGTACGCGTGTTACGGACCGTACACACGCTCTCAGAGCGTGTGTACGGGCCGTACCACGCATACTCCTACGGCACCACCACTATAGTGATACGGACCGTACACACACATTCATAGCGTGGGTATGGGCCGTATCATGATTGGATTTGTGCCGTAGGTGTACGCGTGTTATGGACTGTACACACCCTCTGAATGCGGGGGTACGGTCCGTATCACATGTACCCCTACGGCACCAGTACATTTGGGATACAAGGCGTCCACACACCACGAATGTTGGCTTACGGCCTGGTGCAGCATATCACCATTATATTGGTGTGTGTGTAGGCCCAGGACAGCAGTGTACTGCACCAAGGGGGTGTGTGGGTGGGCGCGTGGCTGCATAGGATTCCCAGCAGTGGACAGAGACATAGGGGTGGGTGCATATCACTACCAGCAGTGGACAGACATATACGGGTGGGTGTATATGACTCCCAGCAGTGGCCTGCAATATGAGGGGTGGGTGCAGAGGACTCCCAGCAGTGGACAGACATGTGTGGGTGGGTGCATATCACTACCAGCAGTGGACAGAGACATGGGTGTGGGTGCATATCACTACCAGCAGTGGACAGACATATTTGGGTGGGTGCAGAGGACTCCCAGCAGTGGAGAGAGACATGGTGGTGGGTGCATATCACTACCAGCAGTGGACAGACATATATGGGTGGGTGTATATGACTCCCAGCAGTGGCCTGCAATATGAGGGGTGGGTGCAGAGGACTCCCAGCAGTGGACAGACTTATGTGGGTGGGTGCACATCACTACCAGCAGTGGAAAGAGACATGGGGTGGGTGCATATCACTACCAGCAGTGGACAGACATATATGGGTGGGTGTATATGACTCCCAGCAGTGGCCTGCAATATGAGGCGTGGGTGCAGAGGACTCCCAGCAGTGGCCAGACATGTGAGGGGTGGGTGTATATGACTCCCAGCAGTGGCCTGCAATATGAGGGGTGGGTGCAGAGGACTCCCAGCAGTGGACAGACATATGTGGGTGGGTGCATATCACTACCAGCAGTGGACAGAGACATGGGTGTGGGTGCATATCGCTACCAGCAGTGGACAGACATATGTGGGTGGGTGCAAAGGACTCCCAGCAGTGGAGAGAGACATGGTGGTGGGTACATATCACTACCAGCAGTGGACAGACATATGTGGGTGGGTGCACATCACTACCAGCAGTGGACAGAGACATGGGGGTGGGTGCATATCACTACCAGCAGTGGACAGACATATATGGGTGGGTGTATATGACTCCCAGCAGTGGGCTGCAATATGAGGGGTGGGTGCAGAGGACTCCCAGCAGTGGACAGACATATGTGGGTGGGTGCACGTCACTACCAGCAGTGGACAGAGACATGGTGGTGGGTGCAAATCACTACCAGCAGTGGACAGACATATATGGGTGGGTGTATATGACTCCCAGCAGTGGCCTGCAATATGAGGGTTGGGTGCAGAGGACTCCCAGCAGTGGATAGACATGTGAGGGGTGGTTGTATATGACTCCCAGCAGTGGCCTGCAATATGAGGGGTGGGTGCAGAGGACTCCCAGCAGTGGACAGACATGTGGGGGGTGGTTGTATATGACTCCCAGCAGTGGCCTGCAATATGAGGGGTGGGTACAGAGAGGACTCTCAGCAGTGGACAGACATGTGAGGGGTGGGTGTATATGACTCCCAGCAGTGGCCTGCAATATGTGGGGTGGGTGCAGAGGACTCCCAGCAGTGGACAGACATATGTGGGTGGGTGCATATCACTACCACCAGTGGACAGAGACATGGGTGTGGGTGCATATCACTACCAGCAGTGGACAGACATATGTGGGTGGGTGCAGAGGACTCCCAGCAGTGGAGAGAGACATGGTGGTGGGTGCATATCACTACCAGCAGTGGACACACATGTGTGGGGTGGGTGTATATGACTCCCAGCAGTGGGCTGCAATATGAGGGGTGGGTGCAGAGGACTCCCAGCAGTGGACAGACATATGAGGATGGGTGCACATCACTACCAGCAGTGGACAGAGACATGGGGGTGGGTGCATATCACTACCAGCAGTGGACAGACATATATGGGTGGGTGTATATGACTCCCAGCAGTGGCCTGCAATATGAGGGGTGGGTGCAGAGGACTCCCAGCAGTGGACAGACATGTGAGGGGTGGTTGTATATGACTCCCAGCAGTGACCTGCAATATGAGGGGTGGGTGCAGAGGACTCCCAGCAGTGGACAGACATGTGAGGGGTGGTTGTATATGACTCCCAGCAGTGGCCTGCAATATGAGGGGTGGGTGCAGAGAGGACTCCCAGCAGTGGACAGACATGTGAGGGGTGGGTGTATATGACTCCCAGCAGTGGCCTGCAATATGAGGGGTGGGTGCAGAGGACTCCCAGCAGTGGACAGACATATGTGGGTGGGTGCACATCACTACCAGCAGTGGACAGAGACATGGTGGTGGGGGCATATCACTACCAGCAGTGGACAGACATGTGAGGGGTGGGTGTATATGACTCCCAGTAGTGGGCTGCAATATGAGGGGTGGTTGCAGAGGACTCCCAGCAGTGGACAGAGACATGGGGGGTGTACATCATTATCAGATGACCACAACTCCATGGGTGTATGTACGCTTCCCTAACTTTGGACTATGATGATAGTGCCATAACAACACATCACTGACAGCAGTGTCCCACTCCCAGGAGGATGGCTGTCTTTCCCTCACTGCATGACACACCACATGTGGGTGTGAGGACAAATAACACATGCATACCCACCCCTGGCGGATGCAGCACAATACACACACTCTTTTTCGATCCGGATGACAGCGTAAAGACGAGTGCAGACTACCTACGACACACGACTAATCTTTTGGAAACTATAGATGCACTATGTCTGGACAACTCGTTCTTAAATAAAGTGGTCTAAAAATACTTAGAAATAGACACTTGGTTACTAAAGGAATGAAAATTATACTGTGAGCCCTGAAGAAGTCCGATTGTGGACGAAACGCGTTGGGGGTTGCAAAAAATTGCTTGTTTGTGAATAAAAGACTTAACATCATATCAACAGAACATATCAACTTCTTTCTGAAACAAGAATTGTGCTGTCAACACCTTTATTGTGAATTATCAATATGCAACCTTTACAAGTGTGCTGAGCTTTTTTGTTTCACAATACACACACTGAGATCATGCCACAAGACTGTATAGTCATGTCACTGCCTATTAAACTAAGAGAGCCAAAGGGAACACACACTGTCACGCACATCCCAGGACTGATAGGAATGTACAGGTGCTGGGCCAGCCACCAAGATGTTGTCTCTCATGGAAGGAATAGGGTTGAGTTCCCACAGATACAATGCTCACAATTGTGAGTCATGTGCCCAAATACCCTGCAGCACAAGTACCATATGTGTGCTAGGCCGGGATTACACACATGCATAGTGCTGAAAAGGGAGAATTTCTCCATGAAGGCATTTCAACATACTCAATACACAAGTACAGTGACTAGCAAGGATGGCACAGACGATGCATCCGGAGACATTGCTGAGCAGGCATGGCCATAGTTGAAGGGATCCGTCACCAACAAAGGAAATGTAGACACAGGTCAGCACAACTAGTGTGCAACTCTTTGCAGGGAAGATGTCAGGTGCCACAGAGGAAGGAACACTCCTTGGGACAATGTCTGAAAACCAAAATAACACACACTACCAATGATTTTTTGCAGAGACCTTGTGATGGCACGCAGATACCATGGTCCACCTCATGACCATCAGACTAGAACATTTCTCAGAACCATAACACATTACCACTAGGCCTGGGTGGTAAATTCCGTTCCGTTCGCGGAATTTGGGTAATTTCGCGTTCCGCGGAGAACGCGAAATTGCCCAAAAATCAGCGTTCCGCGACTTCGCGAAATTTTTTGCTTGTTCGCGTTCTCAATATGCGTGTTCGCGAGATATTTCACCCCGAGCACGCAAACAGCGATCGCGAACAGGCAAAAAGTATCGCGAACAAGCAATTCCGCGTGTTCGCGGAATTTCTGCGTGTTCGCGGAGATTTTTTACCGTTTCGCGGAGATTTGCGTAACGCGATTACGCAAATTCCGCCCACCCCTAATTACCACAACACCAACTCCTGGAGCCTCAGCACCAACATCATTACCTGAAATGCAATAGTGTTCAAAGTAAAAATAAAATGCTTTATTCAGCATAAATAAAAAATGTATAAATAACACTATATACAAAGGCCAATGGCCAGTCCATAATAGAAGTCCTTGGGGGGACACATGGGCACGCGTCTCCCCTAGCTTGCCTGCACAGTGGAACCCTCAGGTTCGTCGACCGGGGGGGCATCATGTGGGGAAGGACCAGGCACCTCAGGGACAGGAGGGGGAAGGGTAGGTGTGGTGGGTGCAGGGGTGGATGTCTCCACCACAGGGGGTGAGGCAGCGCCGAAGGTGGAGGTGAGCACGGTGCTGCACACTTCTGCCAGGGCGTCCAGAGTAACCCCTGCACCGGAATAGACCCCAGGGCCAACGGAGGGGGGGGCCGAGGGATGGGGTGCAGTGCTCTTGGGGGAGGGGGTGGACATGGGGGTGGACTCAACTCCCCAGCCCGGGGACTTCCTCGCCCGCTTGCGGGGTGGTGTCACAGTGGGGATGAGGTCCCGCTCAGCCATGTAGACCTCTTTGGGTGACAATTTGGCAGGGGAGCCAAGGGGAGTGCTTTTGGAGGGACTGGGTTGTGAGGCCTGCGGACTCAGACTGTGGCTGCGTTTATGTCTTTTTGCCCCAGACCCAGTGGGGGTGACTACATCCCCCTGAGTGTGCGTGCCAGGAGGTGTGCGCTTGCCCTTACTTGGTGGTGTGCTGCCTGTGTCTGGTGGGGTGCGTGCTTGGGAATGTCTGGGTGTGCATGGGACAGGTATGGCAGAGGGAAGTGTGGATGGGGCTGGGGTAGGGGGGGACACAGCACTGCAGGAGTGTCACTGCTGCCGTCAGGGAAGAGTCCATGGACTGCAGAAACCTCCGTTGGTCAGACATCGTTGCTGACCCGCCCTCCATGAACGACACCATCTGTGTCAGCAGTGTGGTGTGGCCATGGAGGACATGCAGCATCAATGACTGCCCAACCTGCAACTGCTGCTGTATGTCCACAGACTCTGCACTGAGGGCAGCAGGGGTGACAGGGGCAGGGGGTGTGGTGCCTGGCACGAAGGAGACATGGTGGTGCTCTGCACGGACAGAAGGGACCGGAGCAACTGGGAGGGCGGTGATGGGAATGGAGGAAGCGGGGACAGATGTTGGGCTGCTGCCAGGTGTTGTAGCAGCCTCTGCCCCCTCGATGAGGTCAGCCTCGGACCCGTCTGCGTCGTAGTTGGGCTCGCCACCAGACAGGTCCTCCGACTGACTACCCTCGCCCTCCGTGCCACTGGCTCCCGCAGACTCGCCAGCACTGGTGGCACTGGTGCTGGGTCCCTTCTCCAGATCCGTGAAGGTGTCTCCCTCGGTTTCCAATGATGATGCTGTGGGCAAGGTGAAGATACAGAAAAACATCAGTCACCTGTTTACATCTGACACATGAGTACAAAACCAATAGGTCACAGTGAATATCAGGCAATGCATCATGAGTAACAGCTAGATTACGCCGCACATATGTAAGCCCTGTACTCCCCAGTTGGTACACCCACCATGCCACTTGGACACAAGGGTAAATAGGACACCCCAGCCCAAAACTTGAATGAGAAATATACTGAGAAGCTAGGGTCTGGGAACAGGTGAGCACAGCAATACAATGAAGTAATGCCACCTCTTGTTTACCCTGAAATAAACAGGAGTGGTGCACCCAAGGCAAACTAACAGACCTCAATACTTAAGGTGTCCCCACATTCAGAGACCTATAAGTACTTTTGAACACAAAACCCAAAAACTTTTTGTCCCTTGGGAATAACAATACTTTACACAATCGACATGTTTAGAATGTGGGAATGTGCCATTTTGTGAACAGAACACACATGTGCCTGTATAAAAGATGTCTCACAAGGAGGTGCACACAAAACGACATTTACCCAGTCATTGAAGAAGCTGGCAGCCTTATTTAAAGAAGCCACTGTCCGAAAGAAATGGTGTTGCAGAAAGTACATATACATTGGCCCACGGAGGTCTTGATGACTTGACACTTGTAAGTTGGTATCACCAACAACCAAGGACTTACCCAAATTCCACAACCCTGTGGGAACATGTATATGTATAATCTGCAAAACAGTCTTATTAGAACAGTGGCTTCTTCTAAAATGTGCCAACGTGTTCCCTGAAAGTGTAAAGGTGGATTGTTGTGCACTTCCTTGGGAGACATCTGTCATGCAGGCACATTATTGTACTTAACAACAAAACATCAAACTAAAGCATAGAAAACATGAAGACCTGTTGACAAGTGTTGTGAGTGCCAAGGTACAATACTTTTTGACTAACAACTTGAATTATGTCAGTTGTCACATGCCCATCCGTTACCTGATGACACACTTGGCAACACATCTGACCCACTGCCTGTCATGTGGAGTGGCACACATGTCCAAACCCAGGACAATGCATAAGCTAATGGGCCTGCAATTGTGTTGTAAAAAGGCATACCTGCACTGAAGAGACACCCTCATGGCAAGCCAGAATGTCCACACAGATGTCAGCACACAAAGACCAAACTACGTAGCATCTGGACCACACACTGGTGCAAAAAATGTATGAGCAGGAATCATGTATTTAAACAATTGACACATGCTGCAAAGCACAAACATTAAACCCTGCACAACATGAATGGGTCACTGCACGTTGAGTCTCTCTCCAGCCAATTATCACACACAGGTCAGACCTGGCAAGGAGACATAAGGTTTTGCCATGTATGTTTCGCCCGCACAAACCCCCCATACCTGAGACAATGTGATTGAGACAGATCAAGAAGTGACACCTCTTAATCAGGGTTTACAAAAATGTGCAGCAAGAATTCCCAAATGTACTCCACATCACCTTGTGAGGCTGGCAACACATATTTGTGACAAACAACCATCAACAGATAGTTGTGAATAGACACACAGGAACTGCCCAGTGTGAGTATGCACAAGCCAAATGGGGTCTCCCTGTCCAGTGGA
This sequence comes from Triturus cristatus, assembly GCF_964204655.1. NCBI lineage: Eukaryota > Metazoa > Chordata > Amphibia > Caudata > Salamandridae > Triturus > Triturus cristatus. The sequence goes on along the minus strand of NC_140591.1, from coordinate 1,301,244,090 downwards.
CACATGTAGCACACTTTGGATAAATACAAATGAGGCCAGGGAAAAATGACACAGAGGCCAACCTATGCTGAACACACAGAGAATGGGCACAGTGTTGGATGACACACATGATTACGAGGCAAGGGTGTCTCAGGGACTGTAGTGGGCACACTGCTCCTTGTTCCTGGAATGATCTGACTGTAACATGAGCAACCGTCCTGGCACTATGCATATCTCCCACTCATGCACATCATGTCTGAGGCCACAACATTGGTCATGTATGCTGCAAGTGTGTCCATTTGAAACCTCACACTCCTATGTTGAGGCTCATCATCAGTGCCAAAAAAAATGGCCCCCCAACAGAGTGAACGGGACAGGGCACAGGCAAGGTACCAACACATGTCACAGACCACTCTCACACATGATGCATAAAGCAATGTGCACTTGGATTAACTGGCAGCCTAGATGACCATGTGCAATTGTGATTACACACAGACCAGGGGGCACATGTCAAGGAGGGGAAGGGATGAATAAGAGCGCCAGTTGACTTTGGGGAACAGAATATGCACTGCACATATAAACCCTGGCAGTGTATCCAGGCTACAGAGCACTTCCAAAAGCTGGTGACACACAACACAATAAACAGACGTGTACCTACCCCCTCCTTGCTGCTGTCCCTCCTGTAATGCCTATCCAGGTCAGGGAAGACCACCGCCAGGGCACGCGTCATGTGGGGGGTCAGGCATCGTGCCTGCCGTGGGGGCATGGAGGTGAGAGCCCCAGCTGGACCCGGGCGATCCGCCGGGTCCAGCACCGGATGTCCTGCCACCGTTTTCTGACTTGGGCTAGGCGCCAACTGCAATCCCCCGCCGATCTCACGGCCCTGACGATCCGCTTCCAGATGACCCCCTTCTCATAGGCAGTTACCTGTGAGGATGACAAAGTGAGAGAACATCACTACACCTGCTCCATGTCACAGAGACACACAGTTGAACATCTTTGATATGTTGAACAGGGCATAGGATGGTGGCAAGGAATTCCTTCTTTCTCATATGGACATTGGCCTCTGTGGAAGCCCCAATGCACTACATGGCATTGAAAGTGCACAGGTGGCAGGAGGGGTGCGACACACTCCCTGATCATGGCACACACTGTGCATCACATGCAACACCAGGCTGATGGACAGCACCTCAAAGCAGTTACATGCCCCAGGCCACTGACGCAACCTCAGCAGAGTACACAGACACACACAGGCACAGATCAATCACCTGCCATTGGCAACAGCGGATACAAACCTCACTCTGCACATGTGCCACTTGCCTGTGGGGTGTCACAGGTGTCAGGCTAGCTCAGCAAGTCAGACACACAGCACGGCTTACTTCTCACATCAGATGGGTAGAGCTGTTGCCTCCTCCATGCAGCTGTGGTGCAACACTTCACATAGACACTCACCCACATGACAAGGAACATTCACACACATCAATATCCAGGAGGGTGTACACATCACTTTGACACTCTCACCACAGGTCCACTCAACTCATACACATCTGTGGGTACAGTCACCTGTCACACCGGGGGGACCACTGAATCACCTCAGGACAATAGCCAAAAAATGCCACCAAGGATTTGCCAGGCTGAATGTGTCATGCACCATGCAGTGAATGTTAGAGTAAGCACAATGCAAGTGAGGAGTGCACACAGGAAATACATGATGCTCTGCATGACAGACATAAGCCTCCCCCCCCGGGACCCACTCTAAACAACATTGCATGTCTGTCACACCTGGACACAATGCCAGAAGTGACAGTCACAAAAAAGGTGCACAGTCAAAGTTAGTGGAGTCAGCACTCACCTGCTCCCCAGGTCTCCCATACAGTCTGGGGTACTGTGGGAGGAGGACATCCAGCAATGCCTCATTCTCCTCAAGTGTGAATGGCTGGGCCCTTTCCACAGTCCGCGACATGGTGCCAGAGGAAGCACAGACAGCAGCAGTGTGGTCGACAGGAAAGTTGTGCAGGCAAGTTGGGTTCTGTCTGACTTATATCTGTCTTGCTGTGGGCTTTCATTTACAGGAATACAGAGTGATTGGTCAGACTCATTTGCATCCTACGTTTCCTCCAATCCCTTTAAACTTACCCCAATGACATGAATTTGCATGGTTCAAATTTTGAGCATCAGAGCAAGGCAAACACCACTTTGCAACATTGTAATTTTTGGCCTAACTGACTTTTCAAGCCCACATGATGGCCACATTGCAACTGAAATCTCTGTATCCATGACAACCAGCATGCATTTTGGGCCTAATACTTGTCCCCTATGTAATTTTAGAATCCAAAAAACATGTACGGTGCGTTTCACACGTACACGTACCCGTACACGTACGGCACCACTACTATAGTGATACGCACCGTACTCACACATCCATAGCGTGGGTATGGTGCGTATCACTATTGTAGTGGTGCTGTAGGGGTATGCGTGGTACGGACCGTACACCCGCTCTGAGAGCGTGTGTACAGTCCGTACCACGCGTACTCCTAAGACACCACTACTATAGTGGTACAGACCGTACACCCGTTCTGAGAGCGCGTGTACGGTCGGTACCACGCGTACTCCTATGGCACCACTACTATAGTGGTACGGACCGTACACCCGCTCTGAGAGCGTGTGTACGGTCCGTACCACGCGTACTCCTACGGCACCACTACTATAGTGATACGGGCCATACCCACGCAATGGATGTGTGCATACGGTGCGTATCACTATTGTAGTGGTGCCGTTGGAGTATGCGTGGTACGGGACGTACACACGCTCTCAGAGCGTGTGTACGGGGCGTTTCACATGCTTACACTGGTGATAGGAGGCGCACACAAAAGGAATGGAGGTCTCCAACTCGCACAAGGCTGTACATCAAGTCATTGTCATTGCATACTTTCATGTGCAGGGCCTAGGTGTGTAAGGCAGTGATATTGCACATGTCTTCTCATGTAGTTGCACAATTGATGTGTGGCCCACCATGCCACATGTGGATTCCCACGTAAGCAGGGTCTGTACGCATCGGACATCATATTTTCACATGAGGACATATCTGCGTCATCTCAATGTCTGTTTTCTGTTTTCACGTGTACCCCTTCAATGCAATGTGTTTGATCTGGACATTTGTCATTCCATGTGACCAGTGAGTCTAGCTTGCTGTCAGCTGTCTGTATGAGATGACATCCTTTAAATGCAGCTATGTGGATGTATGTCACTCCTGTGATGTCTCTAGCTGTTCACTCAGACTGGCCCCCAGGTCGTTTCAGGGCATGTCATGTAGATTAGCCAATCAACGGGTGTATCTGGCTTTTTGTAGGAGTATCACCAAGCTGGCATACGTGTCCTGGATGTATTGCACAGACCAGACTCTGTATTTATCTGATGTGTAGTAGCAGTTTAGCATGTGCTCTGTTCATTGACATTGATGTTGGTATGCTCTAAATCTTCGTTATGCAATACAATTTTCTGCAGGGCACCGCCTGTCCCCAAACCAATGCCTGACTTGGGTGCCATGAGGGAACGTACCTGCATCCGACGTTGCAGATTCACTCAACAGTTGATTGAGGACTTGACCGACAAGCTGGTACCACACCTCCAACTGCGACACAGGTATCCTACTGCGCTGACCCCCAAGATGAAGGTGATGGCAGCCCTACATTTTTTTGCCACAGGTACGTTTCAATTCACCATAGCTGATGTTGGTTGCATGTCACAGACAATGTTCAGCCGTGTCCTGCGTGATGTTTTGGCAGCCATGTTGGAGCAGCTTGATGAATTCTTCCATTTTCCTACTCCTGAGGAGTTGACAGGGGTCAAGGATGATTTCTATGCCCTGGGAGGGATGTCCCATGTAATTGGTTCCATTGATGGGACACATGTGGCTTTGGTAGCACCACAGGCACAGGAGGTAGCCTATCGCAACCGTGAACATTACCACTCTATAAATGCCCTTGTGGTGTGTCTTGCTAACATGCTGATTTCCCATGTCTGTGCACGTTTTCCAGGGTCAGCACACGATGCCTACATCATGAGGTATAGCAGGGTGCCACAAATGATGCTGCGGCTGCACAATGAATGAGCATGTCTTGTTGGTGGGTATACTCTGTTTGTCCTGTGTGTGGTGGTATATTTGGCTCTTACGGCATCGCCTGACCCACTTATTTACATGATGTTTCCATGTAGGGGACTCTGGCTATCCCAACATGCCATGGCTGATGACACCTCTCCGCAACCCAAGATCAGCTGCAGATCACTGGTACAACAATGCACACGGGCAGACCAGGCGAGTGATTGAGAGGACGTTTGGCCTCCTGAAGAGCCGATTCTGGTGCCTTCACAAGACAGGTGGTCCCTCCCATATGCACCGGCGAAGGTCTGCATAATCTTCCTTGTGTGCTGCATGCTGCACAACATGGCAGTGGAGAAGGCAGTGCCACTCATCCTGGAGCAGGATGAGCAGGAACATCCACCCGTGGAGGATGAAGGGCTTGGTCACGAGGCAAGTGAGGAGGAGGAGGAGGAGGAGAAGGATATCCGGAGTCAGCTCATACGCAACTTCTTCTCATAATGGTGAGTCACTGGGTCTGAGTGTGCACGCTTGTAGCCTTGGGTGGCATGTGTTGCAATGTTTGTGTCCAGCTGACTGTATGCAAAGTGACTTAGATGTGTGTTCTGATGTGTCACTCGAGTGATGATGTCATTCCACACATTTTAGCAGAGACACTTTCTTTTAAATTAGCATGGGGACAACATTGTTCATGTTTAGTAAATGACCATGTTTGCTGAGACAAATCTTTGCGCTGACTTTTTGTGTGTCTGTCATCCACAGGTTCTTGTGCATGTTGTCTGCTCGTGTCATCGTTGTCCTCCTGCTATTCCTCATGAGTATTGCAACGTGTGCTGAATCAGCATTCCATGCACGGACATGGGAAAATGTCATTTTGGATAAGAATTGCCGCAAGGCATTTTGGGGGTGGTACGTGTTTGGAATGTGTGGGGACTGCTTCTGTGCATGTTGTGTTACCATGCATACATGTCGACTCACCATGGGGCACATAACATGTAGCATGACTCCCATGAATTGATAGTCACCCTTCGTGACAGTCATCTGTAATGGATTTTGGATTCTGGTGAAGGCATCAATGTCTGTAAAACTTCCCTCTGAAACATACGGGATGCTACGGGTGGGCATAGTGTGGGACATCCCCATAACAGGCTCAATGGGGAATTGCCGCCTCTCCGTGTGCAGCAGGAGGTGTTTGGCTCATCCCCTTAACTTGTGTGCCAGTTCATTTGGATTTACAGCATCCGTGTTGTGAAGGGGGTGTCCAGCGTATGTCCCACATGTTCAGTCAATTGACCTGTGAGTCTGTTCATATTGATGCATTTCCCTTAGTGTGAGTTTGAGTAATAAAGGTGTTCCTCGCCCTCCAAGGTGCCTCATCTCTGTCAATGCAGGTCTCTTGCCACTTTGCATGCGGCATCTCTGGCATAGTTGTCAAAGATTGTGCATATGAGTCTTTGTGTAGTTTGGCTACATGCATGCATTTCTTCATGGGTTAGAATCGCTATTGTGCATGAAGTCCATTGTTGTGTATGTATTTGGGCATGTTGGTCCCCACGACGGGCCGTCAACGCCTGCTGAGGGTGTGTCTCCTGTGCGCAGCTCGGCCTTCTGTTTCCTGATCCTGTGTCAGTCATCTTTGGTGATTGTGCATCCATTTTCTCTGGGTGTGCCATGGGTAACCGGACACTCCTTCCTTTACATACGCCTGTTGCAGTTGTCCTTTCTAACATCCTTGTCTTTGTGTGCTACTTTCGGCCTAGTTTCCAGTACATGCCGCCTGCTGCTGCGGCCCCTGCGGCAAGGGCCCGCCAAGTTCCCGGATTCTGCAACCCACACGCCTCCAAGATGCTCCTCCCTTCCTCCCTCCATCCATTCATTAGGCTGTCATCAACTTGTCTGTGCCACTGTTGAGGCCACGCGGTGCCAAAGGCTGGACTGTCAGCGCATGCAACGTGCACATTGCACGACCCTCATGTCCTTGCATGACCCACATCACACAACAGTCTCATGTTGCAGCCACCCTCCAAGCAATGTCCAACCGAAAATCAACCGTATGCTCTCAGGCATACCCTAAGCGCACACATGATACCTTTGCATGCTGAGTGTGCAACTCCAACTGCCTACACAGCGCTGCCCCGCCTTCCAGGCCCTGTCATGCCAATCAGGTCATGTCCCTCCTACTCCACACCGGCTCCGTCCAACAGCACGCCATTGGACTCTGTTACCTCCTCAACACAACAGGCCCACACATCACCTTCATGACAGTGACCTGGACGCACTCAGGGTCACAAATCCGGTTTGGCACAAACCCCCTGCAAACCCTCAGAGTAACACTCATCTATAGATCTCCAGGCCTACATCCACAATTCCGCAAAGCCATCAACACGTCCATCTTCACGCACGCCCTCACATCCACAGGATACATGTGGCTGTGGGCCAGGAACTTCTGGCTGGACGAGAACCACACCAGCATCCGTCATTGGTCCATCCACATTAGCATCCACGTCTCCGACAAGCAACACACTGCCACACACCCCACTACCAATCCCCCAAAGATGCTTGATGTAAGTCAACACAGACATGCTGTGTGGAACACTGGAACCAACACCACTGCCACACCCTGCAACCTCACACACTGGATCAGCAACTGATCCAACAATCTAGCCACGTTGACGGACTTTCCTGTGACGCACATCAACAATTAAGCCACCTGGGATGAGGCAGACCTACTGGACTCATACATGTCTAGCAGGACTCTTGTGCACAGCTTGCAACACAAATAACCATCAGTGGCCTTACAACCCTGGAAAACGGCACACACAGCCATCACCATGTCATCAGCAAGGACAATTGGAGATCCTTCAGATGGTGCTGAGGCCAAAAAAGCGCACGACATCAAGGAGCTCATCAGCATTGTGAGTGCACTGACATCAGCTCTCCATCCAAGAGACAGCCCACCCTTGCAAGGCTGAGCCAATCCCTTGCAACTTTCTACCACTGCAAGCTCATGGACATACACGCAAGCCTTGGCACACAGAGACAGAATGCACTATTATACGCGGGAGCAACCCCCCTCAGGTTTAGCACTTCCATCATCAGGAGATACAACACCCGGCTCATGTGCAACATCCACTGGGGATCTCCATCAGGCCCCTTCCCACACAACATCTCAACCACATCATTCCCCATCCTTGTAGCCCCCGTCCAGCATGTCATGTATGTATCATTGGAGTTTGCAACATTCCATGGTAGATAGAGGCATGCAGTGACCCAGGGCCTTCTTAGACAACAGACGGCAGGAACGCAGGCTCTCAAGGAACATCACCGTGCTTCCCTAGCCAGCAAATGTCATCAGGAAGACAGTCAACGAGCAACTGACAAACTTCCTCCACGCAAAGAGCTCCAGGCAACCTGCACAAGACCATCTTCTACAGTAATCACCCCACTGCAACCGTCATCATTGCCACCAACACCGACAACTTTGCCCTGCTCAACAATGGTGAGGCCACCCCCCTTGACCTCTCCACAGCATTATACACGATGTGCTCACACACTGTCAGCTCACACATCTCCAACACTGGTATCCAGGGGATGGACCAGGATGAAATCACCAAGTAGCTCTCCAGCAAGGCCATGGGAGTGGGACTCAAGCCTTAAGCATGTAGTACAGTGGCGTCATCTGGCACATGGCCCAGGGCTCATCTCTCAGCGTGTCAATCTTCAATGTGTCCATGACCCCCCTCTCCACCATCACATGCGCACACAACTTCATCATCATCTCGTATGCCATTGACAGCCAGCTGCTCCTCACCCTCACCAAAGACACAGCCATTGCCAGTTCCAACCTTCAAGAAGGCATGAGGTCCGTTGATGAATGGCTGAACATCAGCCACCTGAGGCTGGACTTGGCCAGGACTGAGGTAATCATCTGAGGATTGTCCCCTTACAGCTGGGTCAACTCCTTGTGTCCCACCTGCCAGGGCACTGCACCAGCACCCGGTGGCCACGCACGCAAGATGGTGTGCATCATGGACTTGTCGCTCACAATTGCCATGCAACTCACCAGCATCTGTACCTCATGCTGCAACAGCCTCCGCATGATGCACATGATCCACAGATAGATCCACTCCAAGGCAACACAGACCGTCCCCCAGGTCCACGACACCAGCCGTGTCAACTACAGCCCCGCCCTCTACGGAGCAAGTACAGCCAAACTCCCGGAAATCTTGTCCACATCCAGGGTGCATCTGCACACCTCAGCTTCAACATCCCATGCCCCAGCCACATCAACATCCACCTGAGATAGCTGCAATGGATCACTGTGTGCTGCAGGATGACCTTCACACTCCTCACCCACACTCAGGAGGCAGTCCACAACCCCAGACCCAAAACCATCCTTGGACGTCTGTCATCCAAGACCCCGTTGGGCCAACTCCGTGCATCCAACCTTGCATTGGCCACCATTCTTCACATCCAACGAACTTCAGCATGCAGGAGATAGTTCTCCCACCTGGCCAAATATACCTGGGACTCCCTCCCCAGGAACCTCCACATGAGCCATGACCTCTACGCCTTAATGATACTCTTCCAAATTGGTCTGTCCGCACAGTATTGCAAGCCCTCCCTCAGCAGCTTGAGGCCATCACAGGTGAGTATTGTGCTCCATGTCTGTATTGGATGATACATTGTGACCCATGTGTGTCCTGTACCGGACTCAGATCCCAGGGTATGGATTGCTGGAGTTAGTTCAACACTCAGGAATAGTTTGACATTTCCCCACACGTATGTTGTGGACTCATGTAAAATGACTGCAAGATCTATTTAAAGAAATTTAGTTTTATTATCGGTGGGGGTGTGTTTTGTGGGAACAAATAGGTGCTATACAGTGTGCCTAGAATCCAAAGTTCACAGGGGGAGATGGGATCCTTGGCATTTGAAGTCATCAGAGTCCAGACCACAGTGTTTGTCATCATTGGTCAGACTGTGACCAGCAAGTCCATGTGGCAGAGAATGTCAGTGAATGAGGTGATGCTGTTGCGCATGAAGGCCAGGTGCCAGGCCAGGTGACCTGGGAGATGTGGATGGTCCGCTGCCTCTCACAGTCTTTTCCGTGGACGACCCCTCTTCCTCGGGGGGCCCTCATATGCAGGCCTTGACAATGCTTGGGACGCTCCGTCGGACGAATCCTCCTCCTCCTCCCTCCCTGTGGCTGGTGGTGGTCTTTGCCTGGTGGCACAGGGATGGTTGCCCATGTTGTCGGCGATCCGACGGAGTGAACGTCTTATGTCCGTTTGCACCGCCAGGAGCTCAGCCAGTCTTGCCTCCATCCGTCCTTGGTGTTCTTGTTGACTGGTGTGTTGCTCGGCCTGCTGGTTCTTAATCTCTGTGAGGGTCTCCACTACCTGGCTGATGGCCCTGGTGTCATGCTGGTATGCGTCCATGATGTTGCGTATGTGTGAAATACCGGACCCATCAGCTGGCTGGTCAGGTTCTCGCCTCCGCCTGCCTCCACTCCCACCACCCCAGCCCACACGAGCCTGGGCTGCCGTTGTGGGCACATCGGGTCTACGGGACCCCTGAGGGATGGCAGTTGCGGTGTTGTCTGCCTCCTCCTGGGTGCCTGGCGAACCTTGTCCCTCCAGGTCAGACAGGCTCAGTTGTTCAGTGCGGGCAGGGCTCCTTGGTGTCTCCTGGGATGTGGCAGGAATGGGGGGGGTGGTTGGCACAGATGTTCCTGAAGCAGGTGCTGCAGGGGTTTGGACACCAGAGGGTCCAGGTGGGTTGGGGTCATCCGCGGAGTGTTGAGAGGCGTCGCTGCTGGTGGGCTCAGGTTCCTCCCGAGCCTGGGACTGTGATTCTTCCCCCCCATTGTTGGGGGGCGGTCCATCACGTCGCCCTGTGTGTGAGAGAGAGAGACAATGTTAATGCTGTTTCATGCGACATCCATGTTTCATACATATTCAAGTTGGCACATTTCCTCCAGGTAGTTGTATGTGCCTAGCATTCTCCTCAATGTTCACTTGTGGATGGGTGTGTTGCGGGGGACAGATTGATATGCTCTCCTGAGTGTTTGACATGTAGATTTTTGGCTTGGATGCTTCTTTGGCTATGGATTGATCTTGTTGTGTCACATGTCCATTGTGAGAGTGGGTAAATCCATTGCCTGCCCCGGGGGTGTGTGCTTGTGTAAGGAGTGTGTGTGACAAGGCCTGCTGGTGGGTGTAGTGTGATTTGGCAGTGGGTCTCCCAGGTGATGTATCTGTCCCCCTATGGAGCATGCTGCCATGACAGTGAGTGTGAGTTCCTGTCCTAGATATCTGAGCTTGTTGTGTTGGTGTTTGAGTTTGCAGTGGTCACAGGAGGGCCTTGTGCTGCCTACAGCAGGGCCAAGTGTCAGCTACTTTGTCAGTACTTAGCCAGTCCCTGTGCATTGAGCATGGTGCATGGGTATGTACCTGGGCCATATGGGTTGAGGGTAATGGTGTCTGATTCAGAGTTGAACAATGTGTTTTGTGAGCCCCACCCTCCCAGCATCCCGGACATCCAGTCTTGGGTTAGTGCCTCGTGTAGCCTGGGACATGGCATGGCCTTGCTTTGTGAATGGGGCATACACATGTTAGTGGCATGAGCGTTGTTTTTGAGTGTGGCTGTGTCAGGTGAGGGCTTGGGGGTAGTTGCGTGCATTTTGGTGTATTTGGGGTGTGGATGCCATTCCCCCCATGTTCCTTGAGTTGTTTGTGTACTCACCAGGCTCTGGAAGTCCTTGAAGTCTGTGTACTCCCACCGGCAGAAGCAGGGCCATCACCTTCTCCTCCCAGGGATGGTAATGTACCGGTCTGCGGGGCAGCCCACCTCCAGTGATGTTGCTCTGGGCTTGGTCCTCGTTAATTTTGCGTTTGACTGCCCTCCGCAGATCGTACCACCTGGCATGGCATTCATTGTTGGTCCTTCTGATGGGCGCAACAGCATTCACCCTATCGACGATCCTCTGCCATAGGCATGTTTTTTCGGCTATGCTGGTCTGTCTGACCAATGTTCCAAAGAGCTGTGGCTCGACTCTGATGACTTTGTTGACAAGGATGTCCAGCTCCTCCCTTGTGAACTTTGGATTCTTGTCTGTGGGCATGGTGTGGGGTGAGGGTGTGGATGGCTGTGGGTGTGTGGGTGTGAATGTGAAGGTGTGTGTGGGAATGTGAAGAGGGGGTAAGTGTGAAGGAGTTTGTGTGAAGGTGTATATGTTAAGGTGTATGGGTGCAGTTGTTGGGGTGTGCTCTGTAGCTGCAGTGAGTCTGTTGCAAAGGCTCATGGTTTGTGTGTGTGGGCCCTTTTTATTGGTCCATTTGTGGGTGTGCCTGAGTTTGAAATTTTGGTGGGTGTGTTATAAGAGGTGGTTGTGAGTTTGGGCCTCTGTTTGCCTGTTTGGATGTGCCAGGTCAGTCATTTAGATGTTGTTTCTACTGTAGACATGTTTTGTGGTGTTGTGCGAGTCGAATTGACCCTCCTTGTGCTGTTTTACAGTGTCCTGGTTCAGTACGAGTCGTTTTCGCGTATGTAATGTGCGTACATACGCGTTGTTGTTGTACCGTGCTCGCATACGCAATGTTGTTGTAAGGTCCGTACATACACGATGCTGGGGGACGGGGCTGGGGTACGGTGCATACAAGTACGGGGCTGGGGTACGGTGCGTACAAGTACAGGGATGGGGTACGGTGTGTACAAGTATGGGGCTGAGGTACGGTGCTGGGGTACGGTGCATACAAGTACGGAGCTGGGGTACGGTGCATACAAGTACGGGGATGGGGTACGGTGCGTACAAGTACAGGGCTGGGGTACGGTGCTGGGGTACGGTGCGTACAAGTACGAGGCTGGGGTATGGTGCTGGGGTACGGTGAGTACAAGTACGGGGATGGGGTACGGTGCGTACAAGTACGAGGCTGGGGTATGGTGCTGAGGTACGGTTAGTACAAGTACGGGGATGGGGTACGGTGCGTACAAGTATGGGGCTGGGGTACGGTGCTGGGGTACTGTGTGTACAAGTACCGGGATGGGGTACGGTGCGTACAAGTACGGGGCTGGGGTACGGTGCTGGGGTACGGTGCGTACAAGTACGAGGCTGGGGTATGGTGCTGGGGTACGGTGAGTACAAGTACGGGGATGGGGTACGGTGCGTACAAGTACGGGGCTGAGGTACGGTGCTGGGGTACGGTGAGTACAAGTACAGGGATGGGGTACGCTGCGTACAAGTACAGGGCTGGGGTATGGTGCTGGGGTACGGTGTGTACAAGTACGGGGCTGGGGTATGGTGCTGGGGTATGGTGCTGGGGTACGGTGCGTACAAGTACGAGGCTGGGGTATGGTGCTGGGGTACGGTGAGTACAAGTACGGGGATGGGGTACTGTGCATACAAGTACGGGACTGAGGTACGGTGCTGGGGTACGGTGCGTACAAGTACGGGGCTGGGGTACGGTGCTGTGGTATGGTGCGTCCAAGTACGGGGCTGGGGTACGGTGCGGACATGGGGCGGGTACGGTGCTGACATACGGGGGTGTACGGTGCTGACATATGGGGGTACGTGCGGACATACGAGGGGCGGAGGGGGGGGCTGTACGATTCATATCCCGGGCACAAGTTTACCCAGGATACGAGTGGTACGGAGTTCGCTACGTACGGGACGTTTTACATACGCTTGTGTATTCGGAAGGGCGGTACGGATCGTACTTGTGCACTCGGACTTCAGTCTTACGATTTGTACGTAAAACTGTCCGGGTACGTCTCGTAGACCTTTTCCCGATACGATTCGTATGTATTTTTCACGTACGAATTGTACTTCACTGGTAGGACGGGACTTGTACGATTCGTACGTAAAAATAAACGGATACGAGTCGTACGGGCATTTTTTTTACCCGATCAGAATCGGCACCTTGGCCGTTAAATTAGTACTAGTGAGGTGGAATCTTACCCCAGATAGATTAACATTTGCTAAAATTACAAAATAATGATTTAATACTATTAAAAAATGTGTTGCATTATGCTGCATAATTTGTCTTTTCTTGCTGCATAATTTAGTAAACCCTGCCTCATAGTTTGGTGCTCCCCTTCTGCATAATTCCAGTGAACCTAATAATTACACAAATATTGATTTAAATTTCACTCGCTCTTTTTTAATTTAAATATTTTATACGGTTGCTCTTCTCAGTGTAGGGCGTTAGAGTGCTTCACATCACACAGAAAGGTGCAGTAAGTCATGCAAGTGTGTAAATCAATGTACAGGAAATGGTACATAAGACATTGGGGGTTATAAGGTTTAGGAATCATATATCATCCATACTTGTAACTATTATAAGTTAGAAGTGAATGTGCTGTAGGAACAAAAAGTCAGATTATAAAATGTAACCCAGTGATTGTGAGTGTGTGAAATAACAAGACTTTATTACATCCCAAAGGAACCCTTCTTTGCAATCTTGGAATAACAGCAAACTGACAAAAAACAAGGATCTAAACCCATGATTTACAGTTTGCATGCAGCTCTTTGATGCAGGTAAATAGATCATTGTGCCATATTAGAAGGCTTACAATTTATGAACTAGAAGTATGAAAATTATCTTAAAGCCAAAAGCAGTAGCCCACTTTCCTATCTAAATAAAATACAAATTCATCATTTGCATGTTATAAAATGTGCTTTGCAGCAGCCACATTAAACCTCAATGCTCAAGTTCCCAGCGAAAGTCATAAGAGAAAGCCATCAACAGCCAACTCCCCACCTTCATCGAAGAGCACAACACCCTTTTCACCTCCCAATCCGGCTTCAGAAAGAACCACAGCACGGAAACTGCCCTCCTCACTGCAACAGATGACCTCTATTCCCTCCTGGATAGAGGTGAGCCACTAACCCTCATCCTCCTTGACCTTTCAGCGGCCTTCGACACAGTTTCTACCAGCACCCTAACACGCAGACCTCATGATGCAGGGATCCGGGAGAAGGACCTCGACTGGATCTGCTCATTCCTCTCTGATAGAACACAGCGGGTTAGACTCCCTCCCTTCCTCTGGGACCCCACTACAACCACCTACGGTGTCCCCCAAGGATCCTCCATTAGCCCCATTTTGTTCAACATCTACATGGCTCCGCTAGACCCCATCGTCAGAACCCACGGACTCAACATTGTTTCATACGCAGACGACACTCAACTCATCCTCTCCCTATCCAATGAACCCAACGCAGCCAAGCACACCTTTCAAGAAGGTATAGAAGCAGTCACCAAATGCATGAAGAGCAGCTGTCTGCAACTCAATATAGACAAAACAGAAGTACTCATAATGGGTCCACACCCCGATGCCTGGAAGGACACCTGGTGGCCCCCTGCCCTTGGAAGCCCACACACCCCACGGACCATGCACGCAACCTCGGAATCATCCTGGACCGCAAACTCAAAATGGACCGCCAGATCAACTTTGTTGCATCCTCCTGCTTCCACACCCTCCACTTCCTATGCAAGACCTTCAAAAGGACCCCCCCCGAACACAGAAAGACCATCACACACGCCCTCATCACCAGCAGACTTGACTACGGCAACACACTCTACGCCTAATCAACAAAAACCTCACCCACAAACTTCAAAACATCCAGAACGCCACCGCCAAACTAATCCTCAACTTGCCACGACACTGCCACATCACTCAGCACCTGTGCATACTCCAGTGGCTCCCCATCAAGGCAAGAATCACCTTCAATACCCTCAACCATGTACACAAAGCCCTCCACAACACCGGACCAGCATACCTGAACAGCCGACTCACATTCCACGCATCCCAGAGAACCCTATCTTTAGCCCAGCTCTCAAACCCCGTGGTCCCTCCTACCAGGAAGTCCAGATGGGGAGGCCGCTCCTTCTCCTTCCTCGTGGCTAGAGCCTGGAACGCCCGCCTGCTCCACCTCAGATAGGCAACATCACTCCCCAACTTCACGAGGGCCTCAAAACATGGTTCTTCGACAGGACTCCTCCTTGATCGACAGGACCTTGCACCTCCCACCCCCTCCAGCGCCTTGAGACTCCTATGGGTGAGTAGTCGCATTTAATAAACCCATGATTGATTGCTTGAATGCTACTTTATGAGTCAAAACTGTGGCTGGACAAATCACAGAACTCTCCCAGAACTATGTTAACTACTAGAGTTATCTTATTACTATTACAATCCCCTCGAATTTTCTGGGCACACACTGATCTGTGCAACAGGGGACTTAACTCTGTAACATATTTTAACTTTATAGCCTCTTTGTGACCAATCAAGTAATCTAGAACAGATTTACTGTCTCATATGTTCTTGCTGCCAATTTTGTGCAGCAGATTTTTAAAAATAAATATGTAATTTGAATGTCAGGTCCTGCTTTTTAAACGCTGCCCCTTGTGACTCCATTTCCTTTAGTCTGTCACATCTTGACCTCAAATTTATGTGTTCCTGGAGTATTTCTTTTTTAAATCCAGAACTGGTAAACAGGTACCATAAGCAGGATCTGCTCCCATAATGATCTCTTGACTCCCCTGTCCCCTGTTTGAGTGCTGAGCATTGCTGCCTCGACCAGAGTGGTTTGGCACACCTTCACTGACTACAGTTCCATTGGGGAGCTAGGGGATTGGACGCATGACAGGGTGTGTGCTCTGAACTCATAGGGTGTTGTGGGTAAGTTCAGAGGTGGGGCGAGGTAAGCAAAATCACATTTTGGAATTGTTCACAAGCTGTGGTAAAGAGTTTAGACTCTCAGGCAAATCCACAAGACGGCACTTCTATGATCCAGGATCTCAACATCCAAAAATGCTTACCCCCCACATGCCTATTCTTTCCAGGGAAAATCAAGATGTGGCCAAATTGTTCATGAATATAGCTCTTAAAAAGGAAATATGTATTTTAAATCCACTGGTTTTGTCTTTTTGACTGCCATCTTCTCGAAAGAAAGGTTTTTGGGATTTAATGTGTGCAAAGAAATCTGCTTTTTCAATTGTCCCTATGCTCTATACCTCCATGGACATTTTTCCTATGCATGAGGAGGAATACATTCAGAACCATCCTAACATTTTAAAACTGTTTTATAATATTTATGAATTGAGATGTACTTCTTCCAGTTACATTGATTTGGAGAAAATCTGTTCTAAATACATAAATAGTCAGCCATATCATGAGTCAACTGTGTTTTTCTTCTCAAACAATGTAGTGGCACAAACTCTGAAGTTTAAGGAAGCCTTTTACAAGATGGATATTGATATAGCTTGAGTCACTCAGTGAAAAAATCTGAACAAAGACCCATGTCCTGATAAATTCTACCTTATCGGTGAAAGCCCAGGCAGGACATTTTATTGTCTATTAGCAAAATGGGTGTAGCCAGGTCTTGACGATGGTTCATGTGGATTATGGGGAGGGTGTTTCCTGGTCATGGCTCCCAGGGTTTTAAATTCCGCCTAATGGTACTAAAGAGTTGGTCCTTATGTAGTTGGAACATAGCAGCCTTGAACAACTCTGTCAGCCTACTCAAATGTTCTCTCACATTTGGATTTATTCTTGGAGATTTGTTTGCAAGAAACATAAACATGTAGGGATTTTGAAATGTTTCTATTCCAACTATTCCAACTTCAAAGGGACATGTCATATGTGGTTTATACAGTCTGTTTTAATCTGAATTGGGGTGGTGGTTTACCCGAGTGGTGTTTACTCTAAAATTTGCTGTGATGATTTATTGTTTCAATTTTAGAGATGCAGGCTAGGCTTCTAGAATATCTTATCGACAATGTGTTTTTTCACCCCATGTAATTTTGACAACACTCTGGTAGAACTTCAGAAAACAATTCTAAAGGCAGAGAGTGTATTTCCAAGTGTGATCTTATTAAATTTAATACTAAAGTATCTGAAAGTATTCATAAGAACAGTGGGTTCACCAAACTAGATGATCTATGGAATCTACCAGATCCTGTTCTCTAAACAAATAGAAAATTAAGCATGCACCACTATCACACAAATGGGGACTGGAATTCAATTTAGCATTAATGAACAGTAGATTCATGATAAATTAAATGACCATTCTTTAGATAATACTTCATGACAGCGTGCAAGTTTAAAATCTTTACTGTACTATGACATTACACACTATTCTGATTGCAAACCAGTGTACAGTATTACATTAGGGAGAACCTGTGCAGCAAGCATATTCAACTAATAATTGCCTTTCATTCACCAGATGAAATAGTAAATGTTAGATCCATTTGTAATGGGACTATAAGATCTTACTTAAATTGAAGCATTACCAAGGGGAAAGTCTAGGATGAAGTAACAAGAGACCAAATATAACTTGCTATAGATTCCTGTTTAGGTAGCATAAATATATCTTATTTTGAAAGCATAGTTGTTAACATCCTAAATTGATGATAAAACCTATACCACCATCTTCTACACCTAATATTAAGCCACATAAGGTAACACCCTTTCTAAAATGAATGCAAAGCAATAGAAAGATGCTAATATCGCTGAACTATGATGGTCCCTTCAGAGGTGCCGATTCCGATCCTGGAAAAACCGGGTACGAACCGTCGGACGGAGCGTTTTCTCCATCCGACTCATACCCGGGAAAAACACCTTACAAACCCGCAAGTACGATTCGTACAGAAACACCATTTCCGTACGAATCGTAAAAAACACCGACCGGCAAAAAAACACATACAAATCGGATCTGGGACACCGCGTACGCGACATTCGCACGGAGTCAGGCAGCGTTTTACGGATCAGCAAGTACGATTCATACCCACAGCACTTCGCACGGCAAAATTTTTACGGGACCCAAAAAGTGCCGGAAAAGCTAAGTACGCCGTGATGCACGACGAAAAGGGGGCCCGGTACGCACCGTACCCCCATCCCTACACATCCGCACCGTACCCCAGCATCCCCCCCATGTCCGCACCGTACCCCCAGCCCCCCCATGTCCGTGCCGTACCCCCAGCCCCCCCATGTCCACGCCGCACCCCCACCCCACCCCCGTAGGTACGGAGCGTACCCCCACCCCCGTAGGTACAGAGCGTACCCCCACCCCCGTAGGTACGGAGCGTACCCCCACCCCACTCCCGTAGGTACGGAGCGTACCACAACCCCCGTAGGTACGGAGCGTACCCCCACCCCACCCCCGTAGGTACGGAGCATACCACCACCCCCGTAGGTACGGTGCGGACCCCCAGCGCGTACCTACGGGGGTGGTGGTACGCTCCGTACCTACGGGGGTGGTGGTACGCTCCGTACCTACGGGGGTGGGGGTACGCTCTGTACCTACGGGGGTGGGGTGGGGGTACGCTCTGTACCTACGGGGGTGGTGGTACGCTCCGTACCTAAGGGGGTGGGGGTATGCTCCGTACCTACGGAGGTGGGGCTGGGGGTACGGCGCGTACGTGGGGGGTGGGCTGGGGGGGTGTTCGGCACGTATGCGGGCACATGTTTGGACGTCTCCATGGTTGCCATGGGATTTCGCTCTGTACGGTGTTTTTTCCATACGGTTGTGCATTCGGACGGACGGGACGGATCGTACCTGCGCGCTCGGACTTCAGTTTACCGATTCGTACGTAAAACTGTCCGGGGACGTGTCGGACACTGTTTCCGACCCGAGGACGTGTCGGGGAATTTTCCCAGTGCGATTCGTATGGATTTTTGAACATACGAATCGTATTTGACAGTTTGTACGGGACTTGTACGATTCGTACGGAAAAAAATCCGGATACGATTCGCACGGGGAATATTTTTAACGGATCGGAATCGGCCCCAGAGTGTCCTTGTTGTCTTGAAGGGGAGTAATATTATTCCACTTTATAAAGTTATCATCCAATTGCCATCCTTGACATCATAGGAAAAGTCTTTTCAAAATGTCTTTAAATAAGTGTTTCCACTTGGGTACCTTTAAATGATCTACTCCCTATTGAACAGTTTGGTTTTGGAGAGGGTTGTTCAATGGTGGACAATATCTTGGCCTTACTGATGAGTTTCAAGTTCATTTCTATTTATGTTACAAAACTCCAAAGAGGTCCACATAATAACTCTCAAAATGCACATATTAACAAGATACACAATAAAAGTAACGAAAGTACAATTTTGCACTCATGGGTACATAAAAACCACCCCAATATTAGATACAGAGATCATATAGAAAGCATCCAGAGTTTAAAATATATAGTTAAACAATTTCACATTATATGGCGAGATAATGGACCTAAGAGTACATAAAGTGACTATAGTGCCTCTAGTGCAAAATGTGCAAAAAAACTGTAAATGGAGTAAGTATCCTACATTAGCAGTAAGACGACAAACATATAAAACAAGGTGTAAAAGCAAAATTCTAGCTTAGGTATCATTGTCATCCTCAATAACATTTAAACTAGAGCATTGAAAAATACAATTTTAAAAAACACTTTAAAAAGTTAAAGCCTAACTAAACATTTCATTAGGAGCTGCATCAAGAGACTATAGAACAGCTGAGGCTGAGAGAATAGACAGCACATATAGGTCTCAGTCAATTTCGCTGACATAATAAAAAAGCAGGGTAGACATGGTTAAGATCCTGTGGGCCGTTTTTGCGCAGATTGCAGACTGCCGAAGAGCAACACCATTTGGTCAAAAAGGGATTTAACAGGAGCAAAACCTTACTTAAGAGTATTCAAAAGTGTCTCAATCCATGAGGCTAATTCTAAAACATGGGGAACAACCTTTACAACGCAACTTTTACAACGCACTACCATTACAACGCATTTTTTACAACGCATAATCCATTACAACGCATGATATTACAACGCATGACAATACAACGCATTTTTAAAAACTACCTTTACAACGCATTCCATTACAACGCATACTACCATTACAACGCATACCATTACAACGCATAATATTACACTATACTATCCAACACTTACCCTACTGATGCACCCCCTGGAGTTAGAATAGTAATTTTTACCCCTATACTATCCAACACTTACCCTACTGATGCACCCCCTGGAGTTAGAATAGTAATTTTTACCCCTATACTATCCAACACTTACCCTACTGATGCACCCCCTGGAGTTAGAATAGTAATTTTTACCCCTATACTATCCAACACTTACCCTACTGATGCACCCCCTGGAGTTAGAATAGTAATTTTTACCCCTATACTATCCAACACTTACCCTACTGATGCACCCCCTGGAGTTAGAATAGTAATTTTTACCCCTATACTATCCAACACTTTCCCTACTGATGCACCCCCTGGAGTTAGAATAGTAATTTTTACCCCTATACTATCCAACACTTACCCTACTGATGCACCCCCTGGAGTTAGAATAGTAATTTTTACCCCTACACTATCCAACACTTACCCTACTGTTGCACCCCCTGGAGTTAGAATAGTAATTTTTACCCCTATACTATCTAATACTTACCTTAAATGTAATTTAATATTATGCGTTGTAATGGTATGCGTTGTAAAGGTAGTATGCGTTGTAATGGTAGTGCGTTGTAAAGGTATTTTTTAAAAATGCGTTGTAGTGTCATGCGTTGTAATGTCATGCGTTGTAATGGATTATGCGTTGTAAAAAATGCGTTGTAAGTGCATGCGTTGTAATAGTGTGCGTTGTAACGTCATACATCCCTAAAACATATGAGGCTGCGCTTTATTTATCATATGGGAGTCTAGAGAAAAATACCATTTCCTTTTTTTGATACAAGGTTTCCTGTCCAGGCAAAAACTCAAGGCCCATGTGACTTGTTTTAAACTAACTTTTAATTGTTGCACTGTTAAAGTGAAAATCAAAGATGGATCTAGTTGTAGCAAATCTGCAGCAACTGCAAAATGTGTTGAATTAGAGACTTTCCACTTAGGCCTCCAAAAATATCTTTCTTTATACAGAAACCTAAAGAGCCATCATCACTCTTTGCAAGGTATGCAGCCCAGTATACCACCCCTGCCAGACCCTGAACAAAGGTACTTTTTAAACCAAACTTTAGCTTTAAAGCTGCAAAAGGGAGAGCTGTATTGACTAAAGCTAAGCTTATAAGAACTTGGCCTCACATCATATTTAAGAAACCACATTTAAAGACATCAATCAATTCTAATCCACACAACAGAGAAGCAGGAATATTGGCTCTGTGAACCTCTAATAAAAGCGAAAAGTGTCTTCTTCCAGTGGCCTTATAGAAGACACCCAAACATTTTGCCTGAGAATTGGCTTTACTCATGTTATTTAATATATGGGATTTTTCACTTAGATTCCCACAGGTTATCTTCCCCAAAAAGGTGTACGTTTTCACAGTTTCTAACTTTTGAGAACCAAGTAACCACGTGAGGTTTCTGAATTTCTGCTTTTTCCTCCCAAGAAAGCACATGGCTTTGCTTTTAGTTGTGTTGATCTTTAAATAGTGGGTGTTGGCAAACTGTTGCAATGACAGCAGATTACTATTTAACACCTTTTGGGTAAGAACAAAAATAATTCTCATCCGCATACAATAACCAAACGATTAGCTTTCTCCCAAATAAAAGAGGGATACCCGCACTCCAGGCCACATAATCAGGTAGGTCAGAAATGTATAGAGGAAAAAAGAAGAGGGGCAAGCAGACACCCTTGTTTTAACCAGTTTTAGGTAGGGATGGCTTGGTACAGTCCCCTATCACCACCCAGGAGAACTCTACACCAAGTATGCGGGTGGAGGGAGAGAACTAAATCCGAAAGGGTACTCAGCATACCTAATCTTAAAACCTTATTCCACAGCAGTGGATGATCTACTCTGTTGAAAGCTGTGGAGATGTCTATAGGAGCCGCATATACCGCTCCACCTTTTGTTAAAACATATTTTTCATTTATCACCTGAAGGGCAGTTCTATTGTTCCATGTTTACTCCTAAATCCTGCTTGCTCCATGGGGATGATTTCATTTTCTCTCTACCAACTGCATCAAGAAGAGCCATCTGATGATAGTTTTCCGGCAGATTAAGATTTCCCTTCTTGAAAAGTGGGACTATACCACTTCCTGTCCACGAGGCTGGGATTGTTTCATAGCAGCTTTAAAAAAATAGGCAGAGATTTTTACTCCAATGGGGTGCATCTTGTTTTATTACAGAAATTGGAATTTTATTGGGCCCCTTTACGGACTCTATTTCTTTTTCAGAGGGAGGGCCATACATATGGGAATCCCCTTTTACTGTGACTTACTTTACCTCTCTCTTGTTTGCTGCATATAAGCCCTGAATAAAATTACCCATCTAGCGAAGGGGAATGATCTTGATCGCGCTGCACAATTCTCTTTGCCTAATGCCCAAAAGGTCCTAGTCTGGCCTTTTACTGCTGCTATCCTTAGTTTAATCCAGAACCTATCCCACTCCTCTCTCTACATACTGGCCTTCAGTCAACTCCTTCTTTTTAACAACATCAGAATGTTTTTTTTTTAGAGTCTTAGTCCAGATATTGTCCCTAACTAGGGCATTTACTTCCCTGTTTAACATGAGAAGGAGCATGGTGAATAACCTTAGGCCCGCCCGCAGAGGTTCTTTCGGTTAACAGCTTTTACTAATTGCTTAATAAAGGTATTAAAACATTCAATTTAATTTACTGTCCAGCCATCACATTTATCAAGGGTAACCTCTAAATTGCCTCTTAGGGCCCTAATCATCTGATGGTCCCAGTGTGTTCTCCCTGTCTTCTTGGCAAACTTAGAAGAAGCTCAATCAAACTTCCAAGAGCTAATAGGAGTCATATTAAAAATCAAGGAAATAACAGGCTATGATCACTAAGTAGGGGGTCAGTGACCTTTAGTTCACCTAGCAAGCAAAAAGATGTACATCCCACCACCACACAATCCAAAATAGATGATTCCCCATGGGATTTATGAGTATATGCTGCGGGGGAATCCAAGAGTAGTTTCCCATTAGCTAAGACGCAGTTTGCTTTTTTCAGTCAAGCAGATAGTACTGTCCCTCTCTTATCAGTTCTTATGCATTGAGACAAAAGAGCTGGAGGGAGGCGCAAAACTTCCTCTTTTTCTACCTCATGTATTTGTTCTAGAGCATTAATTAGATAATTAGTAATTAGGTCCTCTACCAGAATTATACATGGAGCGTAATCCTTATCCAAGGCATTTTTGATATAAGAAAAGACCTTGCATAGAAGCATATCATAGGTGGCCTCTGGGGGGGAAATATACATTTAACAGCAGTAAGGGGGATTTCCCTTGTTGTCTTCCAGAGTTAAACAAGGTTACTGCTATAAATAAGTAACTTGGGTCTTTGTAATACTTATGCCTCCACTTGAATCTATTGGACAGCAGAGCCGCTACCCCCTCCTTCATGTGCCCCCTCCTTTATGGTGTCACTTTGCAATCTAAAGTGATGTAATCACCACACACTAGCGACCCCACACACCACGTCTCCTGCAGACAGATCACATCTGCTTTTAGTGAGATCAAGAAATTCAGCTTCTTACTGCTGCATTCCAGGAGATAATCTTTAGCTCATTGCTAATTTAGAGGTCGCTACAGGTGGCTACTCTGGAAGACACTGGATAGTGCACTGGGCAACCAGTTCCATCTGAGGGACTCACCATCAAGGATTATTTGGACAGGGAGGATGGGAGATTCCCTAATAGATACCTGTCTGCCATGGATGCCTAGGTGGATTGTGATTCCCCCTGTAATCGGTCCAGGGCCCTCTGCTAGGAGACAGAATCGCAGGAGGCAACTGCCAATTACTCTCAACATCCATTCCATCCCCCTCTAAAATTTGAACGGCATCAGTCCCCCGACATTGCAGACATTCAGAGAATGTTAACATCATACTTGCCATGAGTTTAAAATGAAAGGTCACCCTTGATTTAAAGCTAAATCCTAAATGGAGTAAAAAAAGAAATTGCTGTTATTGCCTTAGATTAACTTCAAGTACTCAATCTCCAAAAGACTCTTAAGCAATGAGCACCTATTTAAAATTAAATCTACATCAAATAGCGGAATAAATAGCAGCATGCAAGTGACCACATTACACCATATAGAGTTAGTCCCTTCTGAAAGGACCCCTATTTACGCTGGTGTATAAAACTGGAGCAGCAATTGGATTCAGCAAAGATGGTATAGTGAGAGGGTGAGCCACATGATATACTACTGTTTCTGCTATGGACCTCTCAGCCAATGCGTTAACTGGGCCATGGTCAGAGTCCATAGTTTGTTGAATTGGTTGAAGAATTCATGTTGCGCCCTCTGCACTTTGTGATGCATCAATGCCCTCTCTACAGCATAACCTCCTTCTGCAGTGATATTTTTACATCCATTTATGCTTTTTCTTCCTCTCCACAACTCTTGCCTGGGATGTACTTGGTTCACTGGGACTTAACTCCTGCTTGGACCGGTATTTAAAGATCAGGAACACATCCTGTTCAACACCCTGGGAATTACCATTCAAGCTCTTCATATTGGGGGTAGCATCAAAGATACATTTTATAGAATCAAGTGGGCTGTTGGTATGAGGGGCATTTTTTCTAAACTTCTTACATTATGGTTTTCCTGCCTGGGATCCAAAGTCAATTTGATGACAGACATCATTCTGCTGAAACCTTTTGCCAGGCATTCAGACCCCTTCCATTTCAACTAGCTCTCCAAGGCCTGTGTCCTTGTCCGTCTTGCTGCTTACCAATTCCTTTAACATTGCCGTCACAGTGTCAAAAATACAATCCGATCCACCAACACATTTTTCGAACAATTGTAAAATTGAGGATGAAAGCCTTTCTAAAGTAGGGAGGCTGACACCTTTACCTCTTGGTTTTGTGGATGGCAAGGTTGTATTCCACTGTTATCAAGGCCAGGAGTTAAAGACAGGATAGATATCAGAGAGGGATGATTTGATGGAGTACTGCTAAAGAGTCACAGTCCCCTGGGTGCGATTGTGGGGGGCATCCCCACAGACTGCAGATTTTCACTCTTGTCTTGCATAAATCTAGATCCAGCTCTGGCAGAGTGTAATCTTTATCCTGTACTTTTTCAGCTATTTGCTAGAGAGGGTACTCTCGGGGGGGGTTGAAAGGGGTTATCCCCACCCCAGAGACTGGTGAAGGGGGCTCTGTAGCGAGATGGGGGGAGAAGCTCTGAGGCACCCTTCTGTGGGTAGACCACACAAGGCCTTGGGCTTGACTTTGCCCTCTCTGACCACAGCAAGGACAGTCATTCCCCCTTGGTGCCAGTCCCACCAGAGCCCTTGGGATGCACATTCTCACTTGGCAACCCACTTGGGTTGGTAATCAAATCTGACTCCTCCAGAGATGGCATCTTCTTTTCCCAAAGGATTGATTCAGCGGCGTACCAACAACAGATACTGTACTACCATATACTCACCTGGGCCCATAATCACACAACAATTGAGTAAACCGCTGGAGTCAAAGTTTTTTTATAATTTTCCACAATAATCAGGATTAGTTATGCGGTACCTTGGTTCATCTCTAACTAACCCTTCACTGGTCAAACTGTCGATGGACCATTAGTTGAACTAGTTGATGGCGACAACTAACATAAATTCTAACTTTTCTATACCTTGAAGTAAATAACCACAGACTCAGGAAGGTTTAAAATGTTATCTAAATTTCAGGTGCATTTGAACCATTTCAAATACACAGTGCAATCACCATCATTCAATGGAGAAAATCAATTAAACATCAATCAAAACATAACATGGACTTACTCAATGAACGATGTCTAAGGAAAAGAGAGGATAGAGAGAAAAGGGCATATAGCTAAATTACAAGAGAAATATAGTTACCAAGAATGATGTGAAGACCAACCCCCTGGTCAAAGTGCTGGTAAGGGTCCCCGAGGTAGATCAGGAGACAAAGACTTCAGGATAGGAATCAGGACAGGATAGTGGACCTCTCTAATCGTGCTGCACCCCTCTCTGACAATCTCTTCCTCTTCGAGATTCTTCTGCGATCATCAGCTCTCTCAGCTCCCCTTCCCCAGCAACAGCAACTCCCGCTATATGGACAGCATTCATGACTCGCAGCTTCTGGTTCTTGCCTTCTTCATCATCCGCATTCAGCAAAACTCCATCCGACTAACTAACTAAAAATACGAAATATGATTGGTCAGGCAAGGCAAGGGGGGAAAGATCCTCACACCATGATTACATTTCAAAAAGATCAGTTCATCCATTGATCGCAAACCCATCCCCTTGTTTTTATTACTTTTATTCATGACTTTAAGTTCTCATGTATTTGACCCTTCAAAATAGCAACATTTATCTGCATGTCCTGTAGGTCTTGAACTTTTCACCGTACGTTCCAACCAGAGTTACACTAATTTCTTGTCTTCAATTCAATGCTTAGTCTTTGTTCACAGCTCGCACTCAATAGGCATGCGCAGACTCCGCGTCACACGGCTCAATTTCAGTTACTCGCGAGAGGCCAAAATACGCACTAATGATAAAAGTCAGAAAACAAATATTAATTTCTCAAACAAAATGGTTTCACTGTATACCACCCACCTCTACTCTATTCCCCTTTACTTATTAATATTTTTCCCGCATTAGCATTAGTAAAATAGCTTGTTTTCGTTTCAGCTAACCAGATGCCATGCACGCGAGTCTTCAAAACTCCCTTTTTGCATCTTCTGCTAATGCGCAAGAATTTCACTCCAAGCAATAGCTCGTCATCCTACCTAGATGTAGTTGACGCATGCGCAATAAAGATTTCCAGTTTAAAGTCGTTTTAGTCCTTCATTCATGTTTTCCACGTTAGTAAACACATAAGCAAGCTTAATTAACCTGCGTATTCATGTGGTGCGCATTAGTTTTACACAAACAATTTGAATAACTTGTTAGTGAGTTAAAGGAGCGGATTGCTTCTGAGCAAGTCTCTTTTCTACGAGTCCTTGCTCTATCAGGATTAATATATTGCTTTTTCCTTTCAACATTGTAGCCGAGGCATCTTTGATCCAAGTGGTTTTGATTTCGTCTGGCACAAGCCCTACCCTGGAGGAGACGACCAGATCTCAACTTTTTCGTGGTCATTGTTCTTCTTTAAGGCTTCAAGTCCTAAGGTATCAACCTCTCTCTTATTGGCACTTTCCAAGGCTCGGGTACAGGAACCGCAGAGACATCACAGGGCAGCTGCCAGATTATTACATGAAATGGATAGAGAGTAGCAACAGGTAGCTGATAACTGGTGAGTGTAAACCAATGACTTGAGAGTGGCAGTGTTAGTGCAGGGAGTAGCAGGACAGCAAGCCGCATCACACCCTAGAGTGGGCGCTTCTGCTGCACACCACTATCTCCCCTCAGGCAGCGGTAGCCCTACTGGCTGCCACACCAGGCCACTTGCAGAGCTTGCTTGACTTTTTCACCCAACATTGAGCCTCCCTTCGTGTTCTATCCACTTTCTTCTGATCAGCAGCCCCCTCCATAATCCGTAATCCATGTTCTGACACATGTTATGCAGGAATGCGAGATTTAAAGATATTGCCCCAGTATAGATAAAATATGCCAGAGTAGCATGCGAGGACGCTTTACTTCTAATGATGAACCCTCAATCTGGAAATGTTTGTCACAGGCTGGGAAGTTTCTTCACGTCATTTTAAAAGTTGCACTAAGGTAACATGGTTAATATTCAAATAATAAATTAGGAATCCACTTTGACACTTCCCAAAATATTAACTTTTTGAGGTGGGGTGATACGAGGGCATTTTATATTGTTGAAGGTTTTTAGTTTTGTTAATTTATACCTTGTGTGTTAGCAATTAACACGATTTCAGCACTCCCTCCAAGAGCCGCAACTGACACATTGCCACTTTTTAATATGCTATGTTTGATGAGACGCAATATTAAGATGTTTTAATATTATTGAAGGTTTTGAGTATCTTTAAAATCTAACCTGTGAGTTTATGGAATTAGGTATTCATAGAAAATATTCATATAAAACTAATGAATTACTTCATGTGACATTTTTATGTAAAACTTATGAATTACTTCATGTGACATAATGACTTAATGATGACATTTTGCATATTGTAATTCCTATTTTGATATGTATGTTTGTATTATGTTCGGGTACTATTATTAGGATGGATTTTTAAACCGATGTTCACAATGGTAAAGTAGTGTTTATGTGGATCCACTACTGTGAGTGTTAAATAAATAAGGGATAGGTTAAATTTATACAGTAGTCAAGAATATGTGATTTGTGTTTCCATGCATATTCCCTGAAAGGTCATGTGACTTTCCCAGCGGTATCCTATTCCCACTGTGCAGGGTTCTTCGTACAGGAAACTGTGATTATAGACATTGCGATCCCTGTAAATATGTTCTATTTTTCTCGGGGGAGGGAGAGGGGTGGATATTCTTCCTAGTAAAGAAACTCGTTGACTTTACATTCTCACACAATTTGGGGGGTGATGGATTCCCTTTCCCATTCTTGAAAGGAGAGTTATGCTAGCCCTTGGCTGGAATAAAAACCCACCGTTTCTTGAGCCCTCCACACTTTTGGCGAGTATCTCAACAAAAGTAAATGGGCTTCCTTTGTGAATTCCTCTCCATTTAACAGAAATTCAGAACTGAATCTTCCTTTGTGAAGAGGCGGCAAAGTGACCTATTTATTATTTACAAAAATGTCTCCCCAAAGGAACTACTAATACAAATTCTTCTCCCAATGGACACACTTTTGTACATAGCATTTATTAGACATAGCCTCCAACATTGTATGCGATGTTCTTTTTTGGTCCAGTATTACTTCCGTCATTATGGTGTGTGGATTTTGCATGAATGTGTCCGCAATTATAGCCTTGATATGGAGTTTGCGAAAATTTTCTCCCTTGTTAGGTAATAAACTATTTAAGGAGTGCTATACTTTTGCACCATTAATGCCCATACACCCTAGTGCTTTTTTTTATTTTCATTTAGCGTCTAGCCCCCTCTAGCCTCTAGTAAAAGCTTGCTATTACTAACAAACTTGTTAATGACTCTAAACTGCCCTTTTTTCTCTAGACAGTTGGCATCAGAACAAAAAATACATTTTTCTTATGCCCTTGTCGCTGCCAAGGCATGGAACACCTTCCCTCTCCAACTCCGACAGACACCAACACTCTCCAAGTTCTTGAAGGACCTCAAGACCTGTTTTTTCGGCGACTCACCGTGTACTTCCAGGAGCTGGGCCCCCATGCTCCCCCACTCAGCGCCTTGAGACCCAATTGGGTGAGTAGTAGTGCTAAACAAACCCCTGATTGATTGATTGATTGATTGATAGCCAATGGGATTAGCTAATCTGGTGATGGGAGAATCATAACCCATAACTCTAAAAATGTGTTCCGTCTTTTACAAGAAAATTAGAAGCTTTTGCCATATGGTATGCTTGCCATAAATTTAGGAGAATGTCAACTCTGAGCATTTAACACTGTATAAACAGCTGGTTTTTATGAACTTTTATGAACGAATCCTTCTTCAATAAATAATAGTAAAGCGCATTAGCCCCTCTTTCTCAGATGAAAATGTGTTCCCAGATGTCGATTGTCCATTAAATAATATTCTCATGCCATTTCTTTAGCTAATCAACCCAGCAACAGAAGCCCCCCAAAAAATCATCATGAGATTAGCGAAGGTAGGGCCACACAAGAGCTCATCACAATGCCATATTTCTCTAAAAATCTTTACAATTGAAAGAGAAAACATTGTTACTGGAAATTGATCTAAAATCATCTTAGTGTAAAGTTAAAAAGCAACCAGATCTGTCTTTAAAACATGTTCAGTTGCACTTAAGGCATTCGTAGGAACAGTAACAGTATAACGTGAAACAGCACCAATGGTCTAACAAACAAAATCCTCCCAAAATAGATCACATAGGTAGACATAGTACCATTCAAACACACATTGCTCGCCACATTTAGGGCATCATTAGGATGCCGGGCGGACAAAATCCGCCCGCCATCCTTTAGTAGAATGGGACCGCCCGCCATAGGTGCGGGTGTCCCGTGGGTGACATTAGGATGCGCCCGCCACACTGGCGGGTGCATCCTGCATTCTTGACATTGCGGCGGGTGGTGCTCTCAGCACCACCCACCACAATGCCAAAAAGGCATGTCGTGCAGTTCCACGCACAACGTGTCAGGCACCGCACAGTGCCTGCCATGTTGTGCATGGAACTGCAGGGTGGTACCATAGGTACCCCCCATGTGCACCCCCGAGAATCCCTGGGGGCCCACTACAGACCCCCAATGGCGAGAACCGTCTGCCTTTCCTCCGTGGCGGCAACAAGGCAACTCCCCGCATGCATCATAAGATGGATGGCGGTGTCTACCAGACACCGCCACCATATTAACTGCTTTTCCGCCTGGTAGGCAATCGGGCGGATTGCCTACAGGCGGAAAACCAGCAGACGGTCTTTCCGTCCGCTGGGTTCCACCCGCCATAATAATATGGTGGGGGGAATTGGCATGTGAGTGGGCACAAATGTTGAGCGGATCGCCACTGCCAAGCGGGCGGTGGTGATCCGCCCGACATGCTAATGGGCCCCTTAGTCTTCTTGCGGGCGTGTCTAATGACTTAAGAACCTTTGGAATGAAAGTCGATAATGGTTGTACTAGCATTTTGCACCCTAAAGCAATCCATATCTTCTAAGCTCAAAATCCTCACATCAAAGCATCTCATCAACAACCTTTCTAATTTCATCATACCTAGATCTTGCCCCTTTGCCTGAGGCTTTGATCACGTCATTTTTAACAGAGTTCTTAGCTGACCATTGTTTCTTAGGAAGCCTTGTTACAAGCTATCTGAAACAGCTTCGAGCATTACCTCTGCTATGTGAAAACTTTCAGTCCTTTCCAATCCTTCAGAGCCTGGTAGTAAAAAATAATCGATTTATATGTATTTACATGTGTCCCTGCAACTTGAAAACTTTTCTGGCGACTTCTTAAAAGTAAATTATTTTAGGCCCATGGTCTCAAACATGTTGACATCGTTATATTGCAGAGAATGCAATAAGCCCTAAGTGCATATTTGTATTGCGAGTGATGTCCTGATGTGTGAATGTATTACTTGTTTAATAATGTTTTTAATTATGATAATTAATAAATGCTTTGCTATTGGTCAGAATCTTATTTTAGAACTGACCACGTACGATCTAATTCCCTTGAGAATCATGCAATATAAATTGAAAAATATGCTTTTTGTATCAAGTTCTTTTCACCATACTAATCATTTCATTACATTTTTTTGTAAGAATGCAGTGACTGTGGTTAATATAATTCATTGCATATCTTGAAAAAGTATAGAGGTTGTTACTGAGAAATAGGGCCATAAAACCTGCATTCTAAGCTGCACGCAGACCGCTAGTTTCAAAAGGAGCATATTAAGAGCCTGCCTCTTTTGTTAAGGCCTGGCACAATATGGCTCCAGGCTCGCTCCAGGAGCGCCTGCAGCTATGTGAATCAGACTGTCGCCTGACATTCTGATGAACTCTGAAGCTATACATACTTACATTTAAACTTTTAGCAAATGGAAACCCAGTCTTTTCATTGATATCTAACTCGTCGCAAACCAGCTTTGGTAGGAATGTGACGCTGTCACGAAAACTCTCTTCTTTACTCTGGGTAGAAGTTAAATGCTCTACATTGAAGGACAAGTTATAGAAATTGAGCTTTTAAAAAAATGTAGGCATTATATGCTAAATGGAATAAAACATGGGATGAATAAATGCAGTACATGTACACATTCAAACCAGACAAAATATTGACTATTCAGCTCATTGGAGAACCCGAAATTGAACATTGTATAACTTTTTGCTTTTGTACAGACCATTTTCTTGACAATGTACTAAACAATTCTCCTTCCTACCTCTAAACACAACAAGCATTGGCATAGCCAATAGGTCTCGCTTTTGGGACCTTATAAGTATTTAGTTATGCAGCACAATATGTTTGGTGCAACAACATCAACTGATGCATGGCTAAACATTTATAAGGTACATGTTTAGCCATGCAACAGCTGATGTTGTTGCACCAAGGATATTGTGCTGCAAAACTAGGTGAATAGGTGAAAGTCGTGAGGACAGCCCGTGGATAACTTATGGAAGTTTTAAATTAAAAATGTGAGAAATGGTCAGGTAATTCGCACACTAAATCACGCTTAGTTCAGCTTTTTGAACACAACCAACTTTTGGCAGGCAGCGGAGCCCGTTGAAAGAGAGGGGTGATTTATGAACAGGCCAGCTCGGTACGGGGACTCCGCCAGTATATGATGTGTTCGGAATTACTTAATGTCAACACTCGCGAGATCTGAGACCAACATCTGCACAGAGCTGTCCAATAAGATGTAATTGCTGGTGAAGGTTACAGGACTACAGAAGGCTGCATGTTCCACCTATGTGGACACGCAGCTGATAAAATCACCTGCACTCATATTGAAAGACGGAGGGCATGAAAGGGTGGAAACAGTATCGGGAACAATGCGGA
The DNA here is from genome assembly GCF_964204655.1 of Triturus cristatus. Taxonomy (NCBI): domain Eukaryota; kingdom Metazoa; phylum Chordata; class Amphibia; order Caudata; family Salamandridae; genus Triturus; species Triturus cristatus. The sequence continues at coordinate 1,301,211,558 of NC_140591.1, read as the reverse complement.
TTTGAGATAGATTTATGAAGCTTTGGAAGCGGCGTATGTGAAAGAAGAGAGCCCCCGCATGCATCTGTGGGTGCCACTCGGTGCCGAGGGAAGAAGTAAAAGGGACTTACCAAGATCACATAGTATGTTAACAGGGAAACATGGCTCCTGAAGCTTGTACTCAAAGTAACTGCAGAAGTTGGCTCAACCTCACACATTGGTTGATTTTTTAAGATGATGGAGATGAGCACTCATTTTTGGGGCTCCGGACTTAATTTTTGATCATTAAACTTTCACCCAGATAAAGAGAAAGACATGAACACAGTGACAATGGGAGAAAAAAGGGATGGAAAAAGAACCTGAAAAATGGGATAAAGAGACAGGAAGTATAGCATCCAGTGAGCAGTCCCATGGGGGTCACAAAAACAACAACAAGCATTGGCCGCGCGCACGCTTCGCGCTCAAAGTTAAAAAAAAAAAAACAAGCTGCGAGACGCGCGCTGTGGTGGGGGAGGGAGAGGGGCATTGAAGCGAGGCGCGCATGCTTGGCTGAGCGAGAGGAAAGCCATATGGCGCCTCTGCTCGTGCCTGTGCACGTGAACGCAGGCAGAATGCCAGCCAAACGCGTGCGGTTGCACTTTTAAAAGCCCTGTTTACTAAATGTCTCACCGTGCAACGCATGCGCTGCCTCAGGCGAGACCTAAAAACAGTAGCTGGCTTCATGTAAGATTGTGCAGTGTTTATATGATGTTAAACTGTGATAATCAGGTTGCCTTCTTTGCAATAGTCTAAGGGCCTGATTTAGCATCGGGAGAAGAGTTTAGTTCAAAATAGAAATTCCTCTGGTTCTGGAGGATGTTCTAAATCCATACACGAAAAGATAAGCAGCAATTCCACCACAATTGCATATTTAGGGTCATCCGTACTATTTATAGGGTGGATGTAAATTGATTGGTGGATTCATCTACAAATTTAGCGCTTCTTCTAGTATTTTACAGCACCACTCAACTCCAAAACAAGTCTTTAGTGTTAGGTATAATGAACATATTCCAATAAATGCAGGAAGTGATATCCCTGAAGAAGAAGCAATAGCTGCATTTCCTCCACCATAATATCCCAATGAAAAAGAGAATTCCTCCTGCAAATCCTCCACCATATTTACCTCTGTCTCTAGAAACCAGGTTAAAATTCAATCTCCCCAAGTCATATTGCTGTAAATCTGTAATGCCAAAGACTCAATACAGCAGTTCAAGCCATGAGAAACGTTACATCACTTCGGGAGTATGTAGGTTTTACATTCTGTGTGACCAAAATGCTGGGTGAGTTAAGTGGGCATCCTACCTTCAAAGATGATCTCATAGAATGTAAATTATTGATGTTGATGTCAGGCCAGGGTGGACTGGGTATAAGCTTTAGCTGTCACTAATGTCACATCCTAAAAAGTAGGAAGACAAGTAGTTTCTTGTAAAGCAGACTGCCTGTGTGGTCCACTGGATGTTTGGCATCTAGACAATGTTGTTCATTGAGAAAAATCTGCTCTGATGACTAGGAACATACAAAGTGCATCCCCATTCTGATTGAGAAAGGCCAGCTATCCCTGAAATATAGGCTATGTATCAACTATCGGTACTGCTACAACATACTTCCCTAGGTTAAACTTCTGACCAGTCCCCATAGCAGGGAGTTCTTAATTTCATCTTATATGGAACATTTTTGGAGCCTGTGCCTTTGTCCGGGGTGTGTGTTTCATGTGCTTAGAATGATTGGTAGGGTCAATTTGGACCCTATGTGCATACTGTACAGGATTATGGCTCCTTCAGGCACACTGCCTTTGTCTAGGGTGGACTTGCTATGTTATGTTATGTTATGTTATAGAAACTTATATAACGCATGTGGGTGTCTTGTTGCTTTCAGGAACATGAGCCTACTGTCCCTAGGTATAGCTAACTTCTAAACAGCCAAGTCTTTCGTTCCTTTCTAAAGGCAAGAAGGGTGGGTATAGTCCTGAAATGTAACGGAAGGGAGTTCCACAGCCTGGCTGTGCTGCTAATGAAACTCCTTCCTACCCATCTCGCTTTTTTTACTCTTATGGTGGTAATCAATCTAGCCTTAGCTGATCGAAAACTTCTACTTGGAGTGTACGAGCTAAAAGCCTTCCATTGGTATGTTGGTCCTTCTCTGTGCAAGGCCTTATGAGTTACACAGAGCACATTAAATTTAATTTGCTGTTGGACCAAGAGCCAATAAAAATCCTGAATGCCTGCAGATATCAACTGATATTTGGGAATATCCAGGATCAATCTGGCAGCTGTCTTTTGCACTGCTTGGAGCTTCCCAAGTAATTTAACTTGGAGTTTCATATATAAGCCATAACAATAATCCAGCTTTAACATGATTAGCGAGGAGACAACAGTCTTCCTGGTAATTTTGGAGATACAAGGGAGGATTTTCCTCAAAGTTCTAGTGGAATTAAACGAGAAGGACACCACCTTGGACACCTGGGCCTCATATCTAAGCTTATCATCCATGATAAAGCCAAGATTTTTGGCTTTAATCAGTGGAGTAGGAGGTGGGCCCAGGCTGTATGGCGACCAGGCAGGAGACCATGTTAAAGAGAGATTACCAAATAATAGAACTCTGTTTTATTTGAATTCAGTTTTAGGCAGTGTTTGCTCATCCAACTGCTCAAAGCGATCATACAATCGTGTAATCTTAAAGAATAGTTGACATCATTATCCACAGCTAAAACAACCAGTTGGGTATCGTCAGCATAGGATGTTGGATTTAGGTTGGAACTTTTGATTAAAGGGGCAAGTTCTGAAGCATAAATATTAAAAAGCGTCGGGCTCAATGAAGAGCCCTGAGGAACCCTACATGGCAGAGTAAAGTGTGTGGATTTAAACTGACTGAGATTCTAAGTTTGAGATCTTTCTGATAGAAAATATGTTAACAAAGTAAGAGCTTTCCCTTTGACTCCTATAGAGTTCAGACGGATCCATGAACCATGGTCCACCCAATCAAATGCCGCGGACTGGTCCAGTAAAATAAGAGCTGCTGAACCGACACCATCCAATGCCATTCTTATTTCTTCAGTGTTTTTTATCAGTGCAGGCTCTGTGCTGTGATTCGCTCTAAACCCACATTGACCAGGGTCTAAAAGCTGATTCTCAAAAATAAAATTGGAAAGTTCTGTACTGATTACTTTTTCCACAGATTTTGCTGGCAGAGAAATTCTTGAGATTGGACGATAATTAGCAGGATCGCTAATATCAAGAGTTTGTTTCTTAACAAGGGGAAGGATACAGGATTGTTTCTAGATTATAGGAAATGATCCTTGTAAAAACATTTGATTAAACATTGATGATAGATAGGAGGCAATGTGCTGATTCGCATGCTGTAAAATCTTAGGGGGGCATGGGTCTTCAGGGGAGCCAGATGTGGCAGCTAAAAGAAGAGTGGCTACTTGATTGGGAGATGTTAGAGAGAATTCAGTGAGTAGCAAGTCATTAGTCACTTCCTGGTCACTTAAATCTGTATCAATTTTAGATTTGTCGAGTAGTTCAAAGATTTGATAGACCTCATTTTTAAATGTCTGAGCGACTGTATCACAGAATTCTTGGTTGTACATAGAAGAGTTATTTTTTGTAACTGAAGTACGTTTCGTTATGATCTGAAACAGCTCTTTATTGGAGTTGCCAGCTCTTTCAAATTGTTTTGTATAATAATGGTTTTCATTGATGAGCATCTTTTTATAGTTTGCAAGAATAGCTTTATATCATTGTTTTTTGGATTTATCATAATGTTTATGCCATTTCCTCTCTTGCCTCCTGCATGCTGGTTTTTCCAGTCTTAAAGCCTCGGAAAACCAAGGAGCTGAAGGTACCCCTCTATGTTTATTTGCAGAAATAATGAGAGCTAATTTTGCACAAATGGCTGAGGAATTAGCTTCCATACCTAAGTAAGGTTGACTCTGTGCCAGCTGACGTCTTAATACTACAGGGTCTATTTATGCCAAGGTCTACTAGAGACAGTCTATATATGTTTTTCTCATGCCCCACTCATCAAAGCCATTATTATTGGTGAAGTAGGGTATAAGAAAAGTTAACCCTGCTTGAGCGCAACACTCTCAACACCTTTAAAATGTGTGGCAGTTTGTCACAGGATCAAAGTTCTGTCTGACTTGGATTTCACAAATTCATCTTTTCAAGTTAAAACCGATCTGACCAGTGCCACACTGCTCATAAACCTAGGAAATTTGGACAGCAAAGCAAAGAAGAATTTCCCTAGTGTTATAGGAGGGCTTTAACACTTGAGAAAGCATCACATTAGTTGGCTCTGAATGCCTGCTTTGCAGGTGAAAGTAAAATAAATACTGTCCCCATTCCAGATTCTGCACAATCTTTTGCATCCACCTGGACTCTAAAACCCTTAATTCATTTTTTTTATTAATACTATTTTAGCATGTTGAAAACAAGTCAATCCATAATAACAATAAACAAATACATAAATAAATGCACATGTGAATTAATAGATAAATATGCAGTGAATTGTTGTAAGATATTTAGTAAGGCCTTGAAGATGGGAAGCAAATGAGAATGCAAATGGCTAAGGCATGGGGACATCAAGTTCGGAGACAAACTCTTTCTATAGATAAAAGTAAACAAACAGTATGACACATACTGTCTCTAAGTCTGGAATATTGAGTTAAACTTTGCAACTGAGTATTGAGGGAAGACAGAGAGCTTACCCGCCTGCCTGAGATGCTGCACTGCACCTATCTGGAAGGGCTAACCTGATCCCTGCACAATCCATATAGTCCTCTGATGCATAGAGAATCTGTGTAGTGGACATCACAAAGAACAGAGGTCACTCAAGAGTCACAAGATCCCTGGTGTGTAGCTGGTCAGGCAAAATCAAGCCCCTGACAACTGAAATAGGCTCAGATGCAATGTTACATGCCTTTTGAAGCTGATGAGCCTGCATTGAGGTAGACGTATGACCAACTATGCCTGTACCAGCAGGATGATGATGGCTTCTGCCTTCATGCACCCATCAAGAGGTTATTTTAGTTGTGGAGGGCATTTAGTTTCTGCTTAAACTACTATTCTAACCCATGTGATTCAGGATACATTGACATTTAAATGTGCATTCAAATCTGAGCCGTGTAGTTGAGCAAATACTTGGAAATGATGAAGCCATTGGGATTCATGGGAGCACCTTCCACTTGAAATGTACCCATGACTTGTACATTTTGAGACATTAATAAATCACAAATATGTAGGCTTAGAAGCCCATAAGACAGGGTGCATGGTGTTCAAAAGAAGGTCATGCAATAATTTAAATTTAACATGTACTTGCAATGACTAGCACCCACAAGTTATTTTCGTTGTAGCAAGGCTGGCGGGGCCATAGAGAAATACTAGACAACAATATTAAATATTAATTTGCTATCTCTGGATTGGAAACTGCTAGAAATGTGATTAGACAACTATTTTTATTATTTACCAAAAATCAAACTCAATCATTCAGTCAGATGTTTAATAGATATTAAGGAAACATAGATATTAGAAAGTTACCTTTTCCTTGCCTAAAGCTCCTGGTGGCTAATTTGTATTTTCTTTCCACCTGTAAGTGTATAGTCCTGATGAGGTGTGGAAACTCCTCATAGAGCAGAGACAAAGGCTTGGCTGTGGGGAGGTTTTTGATCCATGGAAAATAAGAATATTTGGGGTGGGCCCAGGAACTTCATCTTTTTCAAAAGGGCTTTCTCTCTTGCAAACAACTGTTTGGTGACACCTGGGAAGGCCCCAGCTTTTGTGCTCCTAATCAGTCAGGCAACAAAGCCCAGTGGTGGGAAAGCTGCCCAAAGAACTAGTTTGAAGTGGCCAAGGTGATAGTCACATTTTAAAGCAAATTAGGACTGTTTGTGCTCCATTTGAGGCAGCAGTTGTGCAGTCGAAGCTTGCAACTACTTCAAAATCTGGTCTAATCAGTCATTTTTGCCGCAGACTTTCTGCGAGGTAAAATCATCAGTAATGTAGCCGTTCTGATTTGCACATGAGTGTATCTTGCCTGAACTTCTCGCTGATCGATCCAATGTCAGTAAAGTGAGTGCTAATCAGTTGTCTGGCAAGCAACAAGCTACAACTGTTGTGGGTGGAGCAGAGAGAGAGGTGCACAGTGCCTAGAGCTTGAAGCTCGAACCTGCGAGACAATAGCAGGAACCTCTATGCCACATTATGCTGCATTGATTGTGATTGATTTACCCAAAATCAGGGACTCCGGCAAGGAGACTCATGCCAGCCGTCCCAGCATCGTCCTAGTATCCCTCACCCCCTCCCATCGTTGGAGACCTTCAGGAGGGCTGTGGTGTGGTGCAGTGAGTGACACAGGAGAAACGGAACAAGCGCTTTTAAAGCATGGCCCAGCATTAGCCATTTGAGTAGCAGAATGGTCTAGTGGGTCTTGATGGTGCAGTTGTGCGGGATTGCTGCCATTGCTGTTTGCTCGCTACTACAGTATATTTTTCACTGATCATTGCCACCCCAAGACATGGAGCATGTGGACCACTTGGTGCATGCCATGCTTTGTAAAGACTGCAGCTACTTCAACTGAATTTTAATTAGCAGAATGAAACCTTTTTAGTGTGACTTCGAAGTCCTGAAAAATACAAGAGGCTCATTAAGCACAAGTGGCTGAAGAGGAGTAAGAGGTAAAGGAGGAGCCTAACTTGTAATATTAAAAATACTGCCAATTGTTAACTTGCCTTGCAACTAACTTGTCCTGCCTTGCACTGCCCTGCCAACCACCAATGGTGAGGAGAAGAGTGTGTGATGCTCAAGCAGCTTGGCTGCAGTTTTTAGGCACTGCTACCAGAGGGTTGAACCAGGAGGAAGCTCATACAGGCAGGCTAGGGCCAGGTGCGGCCTACAAACCCCTGTGAGCTCCCACTTGCTTGGCCCAATTCATGAGCAGTTGTTGGAAACATCAGCCGTAGAGACAAGCAGGCAAAAGGTAAAGAGATTCTTAATGTATGCACATCAGCCCAAGCAGCATGACAGCAGTTTTTAGGGACTTCTGCTGGAAGGTTGAGCTGAGGGGAAGTGAAAGTGAGATGGCCTGACTAGGTTAAGGTGTGGTCTGCAAGCCCCTCGAGAGCTTCCCCACACTTGTTGATAACAACTATTATATTTTTAACATTGAACTCAACAATTTTACCATCTCTCCACTATTGTTCTTGCAAGCCTTATAGTCTCTGTATAATCTCAGTTAATAAATCAAGGTAAAATTAAAGTTTACCACAGAACTCTTGTGATAATCAGACAACCAGACTAAACAGGCAGCTGATAACAGGTCTGGTCATTCCCAGGGGCCCCACAACCATTGGAAAGGCAGAATAATTCAAAGACTGAGTTATCAAAGTCTATATTCAGCTCACCAATAATTTAAAAAACGTTACCTGTTTCTCGTCCTCAAGCCCTGTATTCTCACCTCTGGGGCCAGTGTCTAAGGCAGCTATTCCTGAATGCACAAACACCCAATCCTCTTTTGTGGATTATTTTAAATACTCAGGAAAAACATCACAAAGGGATATTAACTATTTGAGAACTTCATCTTTGAGTCATTATCCAGTCATAGCTAATGATCAGTATTCAGGATCGGTGGCTACTGTATTAGATGATGTCCCAGTAAATGTACACATTTTAGACAACTCTGCAAAATTAAGTAATGACTTATGTAGTTGTAAGGTTGTTGTTAAGGCACATGTTCAATGTTATGATTTGGGGAAATGTTTATCATTATTTTCTTCAAAGAACTCTTTATTTGTGAAGAGAGCCATTAACCCTTTTCCACAATAGCTAGCTATTACAATCTCCGGCAAAGGTTATGATCACACCCAATATAATTCCATTAAATGACTTATCCAGCCTTAATAAAAGCAGTGAAAAGGCAGAAATAGGCCCTTTAGCCCATATTACTCTATAGGACCTAGAATCACTGATCCAAACCATCTTTAACGCCACTGATATTTAATTTTGAAAACATCACTAATAAAAATACAAGTAACGCCAATGAGTAACACTCACTAGAGACTAGCCCATTAATGGTAGACCATATGGAATTCATGATCAACTCAATTAAATCTGCAGATCTTTCCTTAATGGAAAACTATGATAGTTTTGCTTCTAATCCCACAAAGTCTCCTAATTGTCCTTGTCATGACACTAGGAGTCCTTGAATCAATTTGCTTAACACCCTGGATGCAATAAGAGCAGCCTTCAAATTCCACTCAGACAAATTGAATATTCATGTGGATTTGCTGAATATTCTTGCACTTTTTGTTGTGGAAATAGTTTCGAAATTACAAAATCTGGCCAAATTAATAGCAAAAGTACAATCTGACAACAGTAGTCTACTAGTTACATGCCCTTGTGTTCATATATTGGATGATATTTAACATTTCCCAATGAATAGTTGGTTCTCTAGTGGATGAAGTTAAAAATATAGCCACCTTGCTAATGGTTAAAAATTGCAGAAAATCCATCTCCTGTTTCCCACACAAAACTGCAAAGTCAAATCGATTGTCAAACTCAGGATTTGTCAACTATATTACTAGAACAACCTCCGATGACTGCTGAAATGTTGTTGGATGGTGACCAATGTACAACGGCTAAATAAAACCAAAAATGTACTTTCTGATACCAACCTTGAATTACAAGTTCACGGGGAGATCAAAATTAAAAGGGCCCCCATTTATGAGGTTTTGGCGCAGGGCAGCGCCAAAAGGAATCTTGCAGAGCTGCCCTTCATCAAAGGAATAGGGCATGAATGCGCCATATCTATGAGATAAGGTGCATTCCTGTCCTTTTCCCCTGCGTTGACGCATAATGCGCCAACACAGGCACCATTGCGCCATGGTGCAACGGTGCCTGCATGGCAGGGCTGACTAATTTTACCAATCAATTGAGACAATTTCCTCTTTTTATGTGTGCTGCAGAATAGAGAACACATAGAAAGAGGAAAAATATGGAGAAATTAAAGCATTTCTCCTCGTTGAGCCTCCCTAAAGAAACCCCTGGAGTGGCGTTAAAATCTGACGCATTCCCAGGTTTACTATTCCTCGTAAATCTGGGAATGCTTCAGATTTCATGGGTGTTGCGTGGGAGTACTAACAGGAACACCCATTAAACACCCCTTCCATGCAGTGCTCCGCGTGAAAGGGGTATATATTTACAAGGCCATGAAAAGCCACAGAAAGCACATTGCGCCGCCGGAGCATCAAAAAAGTGATGTTCCGTGGCACACAAGCGCCGCTAGGGGCCTCGCAAATGAGGCCCAAGGTTCATTACCACTACTCACAGTTCAGAATCATACAGTATCTCAAGAGCAGTCAAGGTTATGTGAAGTAATGCAGGAGAAAAAAACACTTAGGGGCCGATTCCGATCCTGGAAAAAGGCTGTACGAATTGTTGTACGGAGCGTTTTCTCCGTACGACTCGTACCCGGTAAACTCATCTTACAACCTAGGAAGTACGATTCGTACAGAAAGCCTTTTTCCGTACAAAAGACCATACAGCGAAAAAAAACCAATGATTCTGATCCGGAACTGCTTGTACGCGACGTCCGGACGTATTTAAGCAGGGGTTTCCGGCCCAGCAAGCACGATTCGTCCCTATGGCACTCCGTACGTCTCTTTGATTACGGGAGCGAAAAACAGCCGGGAAAGCAGAATCCTACAAACGGAGCCCCGGTACGCGACGTACACGCCATGAACCCCATCGTACGTGTCATACCGGTCCTCTTGGCCTACGACCTGGTGCACCGCACCCGACGCACACGCCACAGAAGGTGAAAACAACACCCAGCGGCCAGGGTGGGGGTGAGGGGCAGGAAACATACCCCATACTCAAAGCGAAACCTATAATATGGAGGCCATACATTAGCACCAGGGTCTGGTCACTTGGGGAGGCGTGTCCAGCAACCCCTGCGTACCGCAACAACGGAAGTGGATGTATACGGTGCGTTGCACACGTACCCCTACGGCACCAGTACAATAGTGATACGATGCGTACACACGTAATGAATGCGTGGGTACGGTGCGTGTCACATGTACCCCTACGGCACCATTGGAACAGTGATACAGACCGTACACACGCAATGAATGCGTGGGTACGGTGAGTGTCACACGTACCCCTATGGCACAGTAGAACAGTGATACAGACCGTACACACGCAATGAATGCATGGGTGCGGTGCGTACCACTCGTACGCCTACGCCACAGTAGAACTTTGATACGGACCATACAAACGCAATGAATGCGTGGGTACGGTGCGTACGGTGCGTACCCCTACGGCACCATTAGAACAGTGATACGGACCGTATACACGCAATGAATGCGTGGGTACGGTGAGTACCACACGTACCCCTACGGCACAGTAGAACAGTGATACGGACCATACACATGCAATGAATGCGTGGGTACGGTGCGTACCACACGTACCGTTACGGCAAAGTAGAACTGTGATACGGACCGTACACACGCAATGAATGCATGGGTACAGTGCATACCACACATACCCCTACGGCACAGTAGAACTGTGATACGGACCGTACACATGCAATGAATGCGTGGGTACGGTGCGTGTCACACGTACCTCTACGGCACAGTAGAACTGTGACACGGACCATACACACGCAATGAATGCGTGGGTGCGGTGGGTTGCACGCGTACCCCGTTATGGCAGCAGTACATTTGGGATACGAGGCGTACACATGCCAGGAATGCGGGCTTACGGACTGGCCCTGCATGTTACCTTCATATTAGTGTGTGTGTAGATCCAGGCCAGCAGTGTACTGCTCCAAGGGGGTGCGTGGTTGGGTGCAGAGGACTCCCAGCAGTGTCCAGACATATGAGGGCTGGGTGCAGAGGACTCCCAGCAGTGTCCAGACATATGAGGGCTGGGTGCATATGACTCCCAGCAGTGGACAGAGATATGGGGGTGGGTGCATTTGACTACCAGCAGTGGACAGAGATATGGGGGTGGGTGCAGAGAACTCCCAGCAGTGTTCAGACATATGAGGGCTAGGTGCATTAGACTACCAGCAGTGGACAGAGATATGGGGGTGGGTGCATAGGACTACCAGCAGTGGACAGAGATAGGGGGTGGGTGCAGAGGACTCCCAGCAGTGTCCAGACATATGAGGGCTGGGTGCAGAGGAATCCCAGCAGTGTCCAGACATATGAGGGCTGGGTGCAGAGGACTCCCAGCAGTGGACAGACATATGAGGGCTGGGTGCAGAGGACTCCCAGCAGTGTCCAGACATATGAGGGCTGGGTGCATATGACTCCCAGCAGTGGACAGAGATATGGGGGTGGATGCATAAGACTACCAGCAGTGGACAGAGATATGGGGGTGGGTGCAGAGGACTCACAGCAGTGTCCAGACATATGAGGGCTGGGTGCATTAGACTACCAGCAGTGGCCTGCAATATGAGGGGTGGGTGCAGAGGACTCCCAGCAGTGGACAGACATATGAAGGCTGGGTGCAGAGGACTCCCTGCAGTGTCCAGACATATGAGGGCTGGGTGCATATGACTCCCAGCAGTGGACAGAGATATGGGGGTGGGTGCAGAGGACTCCCAGCAGTGGACAGATATATGGGGTGGGTGCAGAGGACTCCCAGCAGTGTCCAGACATATGAGGGCTGGGTGCATTAGACTACCAGCAGTGGCCTGCAATATGAGGGGTGGGTGCAGAGGACTCCCAGCAGTGGACAGACATATGAAGGCTGGGTGCAGAGGACTCCCTGCAGTGTCCAGACATATGAGGCCTGGGTGCATATGACTCCCAGCAGTGGACAGAGATATGGGGGTGGGTGCAGAGGACTCCCAGCAGTGGACAGAGATATGGGGTGGGTGCAGAGGACTCCCAGCAGTGGACAGAGATATGGGGGTGGGTGCAGTGGACTCCCAGCAGTGTCCAGACATATGAGGGGTGGTTGCATATGACACCCAGCAGTGCATAGAGATATGGGGGCGGGTGCAGAGGACTCCCAGCAGTGCACAGAGATATGGGGGTGGGTGCATATGACTCCCAGCAGTGGACAGACATATGGGGGTGTACATCAATATCAGATGACCACACCTACATGGTGGTATGGACGCATCCCTAACTTTGGACTATGATGATAGTGTTATTACAACACATCACTGACAGCAGTGTCCCACTCCCAGGAGGATGGATGTCTTTCACACACTGCATGACACACCACATGTAGGTGTGAGGACATATAACACATGCATACCCACCCATGGCGGATGCAGCACAATACACTCCCTGATTTCATGCCAACAGACTGTATAGTCATGTAACTGCATACAAAACTAAGATAGCCAAAGGGAACACACACTGTCACGCACATCCCAGGAGTGATAGGAATGTTCAGGTGCTGGTCCAGCCACCAAGATGTTGTCTCTCATGGAAGGAATAGGGTTGAATTCCACTAGAGACAATGCCCACAATTGTGAGTCAGGTGCCCAAATACCCTGCATAACAAGTACCATTTGTGTGGTAGGCCGTGATTACACACATGCATAGTGCTGAAAAGGGGCAATTTGTCCCTGAAGGCATTCCTACATACCCAAAACACAAGTACAGTGACTAGCAAGGATGGCACAGACGATTCAGCAGGAGACATCGGTGAGCAGGCATGGCCATTGTTGAAGGGATCCGTCACCAACAAAGGAAAGGTTGACACAGGTCAGCACAACAATTGTGCCACTGTTTGTAGGGAAGATGTCAGGTGCCACAGAGGAAGCAACACTCCTTGGGCCAATGTCTCCAAACAAAATGAACACACACTACCAATGATTCTTTGCAGAGACATTGTGATGGCACACAGATACCATGGTCCACCTCATGACCATCATACAAAAACATTTCTCAGAACACTAACACATTACCAGAACACCAACTCCAGGAGCCTCATCACCAACATCAAGTACCTGAAATGCAATAGTGTTGTAAGTAAAAGAAAAGGCTTTATTCAGCACAAAAACAAAAAGCACAATTAGACTATTTACAAAGGCCAATGGCCAGTCCATTTCTCAAGTCCAAGTGGGGACATAGGGGACCGCGTCCACCCCTACCTTGCCTGCACAAAGTAACCTCAAGGTTTGTCGACCGGGGGAGGCATCATCAGTGGTAGTACCAGGCACCGCAGGGACAGGAGGGGGATGGGTAGGTGTGGTGGGTGCAGGGGTGGACGTCTCCACCACAGGGGGTGGGGCAGTGCCAAAGGTGGAGGCGAGCTCGGCACTGCACACTGCTGCTAGGACGTCCATCCTAACCCCTGCACCTGAAGATCCCCCAGGGCCAACGAAAGGTGTGGTGGGCGAGGGATGGGGTGCAGCGCTCTTGGGGGAGGGGGTGGACATGGTGGGGGACTCAACTCCCGTGCCCGGGGACTTCCTCGCCTGCTTGTGGGGTGGTGGCTCAGTGGGTGCAAGGTCCAGCTCACCCATAAAGATCTCCTTGGGTAAGAGTTTGGCAGGGGAGCTAAGGGGAGTGGTTTTGGAGGAACAGGGTTGTGAGGACTCCGGACTGCGACTGTGGCTGCGTGTATGTCGTCTGCCCCCAGACCCTGTGGGTGTGCCTACATCCCCCTGAGTGTGCGTGCCAGGAGGTGTGCGCTTTGCCTTACTTGGGGGTGTGCTACCTGTGTCTGGTGGGGTGCATGCCTGTGACTGTCTGGGTGTGCGTTGGGCAGGCATGGGAGAGGGCAGTGTGGACGGGTCCGGGGTAGGGGGGACGGAGCGCTGCAGGAGAGTAACTGCTGCCGTCAGGGACGATTCCATGGACCGCAGAATCCTGCGTTGGTCAGACATCGTTGCTGACATGCCCTCCACGAACGTCACCATCTGTGTGAGCAGTTTAGTGTGTTCATGGAGGACATACAGCACCGATGCCTGCCCAACCTGCAACTGCCGCAGTATGTCCACAGACTCTTCACTGAGGGCAGCAGGGGTGACAGGGGCAGGGGGTGCGGTGCCTGGGCCGAAAGAGACATGGTGGGCCTCTGCACAGACAGAAGGGACGGGAGCAACTGGGAGGGTGCATATGGTAACGGAAGAGGCGGGGACAGATGTGGAGATGCTGCCAGTTGGTGTTGCAGCCTCCGCCTCTCAAGGAGGTCAGCGTCGGACCCGTCGGCGTCGTAGCTGCTCTCGCCTACAGACAGGTCCTCCGACTTGACTCCCCTCGCCCTCCGTGCCACTGGCTCCCACTGACTCCACAGCACTGGTGGCACTGTCGCTGGGTCCCTCCTCCAGGTCCATGCAGGTGTCTCCCTCGGTTGCGGATGATGATGCTGTGGGCAAGGAGAAGAAACCGAAATGCATCAGTCACCTGTATACATCTGACACATGAGCACAAAAACAATTGGTCACAGTGCATATCAGGCAATGCATCATGAGTGACAGCTAGATTACACATATGTAAGCCCTGTACTGCCCAGTTGGTAAACCCACTATGCCACTTGGACACCAGGAAAAAAAGAACACACAAGGCCACAACTTGAATGAGAAATACAATGAGAAGCTAGTGTCTGTGAACCGGTGAGCACAGCAATACAATGAAGTCATGCCACCTCTTGTTTATCCTGAAAGAAACAGTAGTGGTGCACCCAAGGTAAACTAACACACCTCAATACTCAAGGTGTCACCACACTCAGAGACCTGTAAGTACTTTTGAACACAAAACGAAAAAATGTTGTTACCTTGGGACTCACAATACTTTACACAATCAAAATGTTTTGAATGTGGCAATTCGCCATTTCGTGAAAAGAACACTCATGTGCCTACATGAAATATGTTGCACAAGGCAGTGCACACAAAAGTACATTTGCACTGTCATTGAAGAAGCTGGCACCTTTTCTAAGAAGCCACTGTTAAAAATAAATGGTGTTGCAGAAAGTACATATACATGAACCCACGGAGGTCTTGATGTCTTGAGACTCGTTAGTTTGTATCACCAACAACAAAGGAGTCTCACAAAATCAGACCACTGTGGGAACATGTATATGGAGAATCTGCAACACAAGTTAATTCTAACAGTGGTTTATTTGAAAAGGTGCCAGCGTGTTCCATGAAAATGGAAATGTTGTTTGGTGTGCACTTCCTTGGGAGACTTTTTTCATGCAGGCAGATCAGTATTCTTAACACAAATCATCAAATTAACACACTTAAAACATGAAGAACTGTCGACAAGTGCTGTGAGTGCCAAGGTACAATTTTTTTAGAGTAACAACTTGAATTATGTCAGTTGTCACATGGCCATCCGTCACCTGATTACACAGTTGGCTACACATATGACCTACTGCCTGTCATCTGGAGTGGCACACAAGTCCACACCCAGGACAATGCATAAGCTAATGGGTCCGCAATTGGGTTGTAAAAAAGCCTAGCTGTACTGTGGGGGCACCCTAATGGCAAGCCAGAATGTACACAGAGATGTCAGCACACAAAGTCCAAACTGCCTAGCATCTGAACCACACATAGGTGCCAAAAATGAATGAGTAGGATTCATGTTTTTTAAAAACTGACACAGGCTGCAAAGCACGAACATTAAGCACTGGCCAGCATCACAGGGGCACTGCACGGTGAATCTTTGTACAGCCAATTCTCACACACAGGTCAGACCTGGCAAGGAAAAATCAGGGTTGCCCATGTAGGCCTCTCCCGCCCCCCCATACCTGAGTGAATGTGATTGATACAGATCAAGAAGTGACACCTCTTATTCAGGGTTCCAAAAACTGTGCAGCAAAAATTGCTACATTTACACACCATCACCTCGTGGGGCTGCCAACACATATTTGTGATAAACAACCATCAACAGATTGTTGTGAATAGCCACACAGGCACTGCCCAGTGTGAGTATGCACAAGCAAAATGGTGTATCCCTGTCCAGTGGACACATGTAGCACACATTTTAAAAATACAAACTAGGCCAGGGAACAATGCCACAGAGGCAGACCCCTGCCGAACCCACAGAGAATGTGTACAGTGTTGGATGACACAAATGATTAGGAGGCCAGGGTGTCTCAGGGGACTGTAGTGGGCACACTGCTCCGTGTTCCTGGAATGAGCTGACTGTACCATGATCAACCGTCATGGCACTATGCATATCTCCCACTCATGCACATCATGTCTGAGGCCACAACATTGGTCATGCATGGTGCAAGGGTGTTCAGTTGGAACCTCCCACTCCTATGCTGAGAATCATCATCATTGCCAAAAAATATGGACCCCCAACATAGTGAACAGGTCATGGCACAGGCAAGGTACCAACACAAGTCACAGACCACCCTCCCACATGATGCAGAAAGCAATGTGCACTTTGATTTTCGGGCATCCTAGATGACCATGTGCAAATGTGATTACACACAGACCAGGGGACACATGTCAAGGAGGGGAAGGGATGAAAAAGAGCACCAGGTGACATTGGGGAACAGAAAATGCACTGCACATATAAACTCTGGGAGTGGATCCAGGCTACAGAGCACTTCCAAAAGCTGGTTACACATAACACAACATACAGCCATGTACCTACCCCCTCTTTGCTGCAGTCTGTCCTGTAACTGCCTATCGAGGTCACGGAAGACCACTGCCAGGACACGGCTCATGTGGGGGGTCAGGCGTTGGCAGCCGCCGTGGGGGCGAGGAGGGTCGAGCCCCAGCTGGACCCGGGCGATCCTACGGGTCTAGCACCGGATGTCCTGCCACCTCTTGCGGACCTGTGGCAGCTGCCGACTACGCTCCCCCACAGATCTCACGACCCTGACGATGTCCCGCCAGATCACACCCTTCTCGTAGGCAGTTACCTGTCAGGATGACAAAGTGACACAACATCAATACACCTGCTCCATGTCCCACAGACACACATTTGAAAATCTTTGAAATGTTGAACAGAGCATAGGATGCTGACAGGAATTGCTTCATTCACAATAAGAAATTGGCCTGTGTGCAAGCCCCAATGCACTACATGGCATTGAAAGTCAACAGGTGGCATGAGGGGTGAGACACACTCACTGATCATGCCACACACTGTGCAGCACATGCAACAGCAGGCTGATGGCCAGCACGTGCCAAGCAGTCACATGTCCCACTCCACTGACGCACCCAGACTAGACAGACACACCCAGGCACAGATCACTCACCTGTCATTGACAGCAGTGGATACAACCCTCACTCTACACATGTGCCATTTGCCAGTGGGGTGTCACAGGTGTTGTGCTAGCTCTGCAAGTCAGACACACAGCACGGCTTACTTGTCACATCAGATGGGTAGATCTGTTGCCTCCTCCATGCAGCTGTGGTGCACCACTTCACATAGACACTCACCCACATGACAAGGAACATTCACACATATCAACGTCCATGAGGTCGTACACATCATTTGGACACTCTCACCACAGGTCTACTCAACTCATACACATCTGTGGGTACAGTCACCTGCCACACCGGGGGACCACTGAATCACCTCAGGACAATAGGAAAAAAAAGCCACCAAGGATTTGCCAGGGTGAATGTGTCATGCACTATGCAGTGAATGTCACAGTAAGCACAATGCAAGTGTGGAGTGCACACAGGAACTACATCATGCTCTTCATGAGAGACATAAGCATGTCCCCCCCGGGACCCACTCTTAACAACCTTGCATGTCTGTCCCACCTGGACACAATATTGACAGTCACACAACCGGTGCATAGGCAAAAGTAGTGGAGTCAGCACTCACCTGCTTCCCTGGTCTTCCATACAGCTTGGTGTACTGTGGGAGGAGGCAGTCCTGCAATGCCTCATTCTCCTCATTGCTGAATGGCTTGGCCCTCTCCACAGTACGTGACATGGTCCAGGAGAAGCAGAGACAGCAGCAGTGTGGTCGACTCTAAAGTTGTGCATGCAAGTGCCCTCTCAGGGGTTCAGGCTGTCTTATATCTGTTTTGCTGAGGGGCATTCATTTTGAGGAGTACATAGTGATTGGTCTGAATCATTGGCATCATACGTTTACTCCAATCCCTCTAAATATAGACCAATGACACGCATTTGCATCGTTCAAATTTTGAGCATCATGTAAAGTTAACAACCACTTTGCAACATTGTATTTTGTGGCCAACTGACTGTTCCAGGACACCTGATGGACACATTTCAACTGAAAACTCTGTATCCATGACAACCAGCATGCATTTAGGGCCTAATACTTGTGCCTTATGTGTCCCCTATGTAATTTTGAAATCCACACACATGTACGATGCGTTTCACACGTACACCTACGCCAATAGTTGTACGGTGCTTCTCAAACATACACCTATGCCAATAGTTGTACGGTGCTTCTCAAACATACATGTACGCACTAGTTGTACGGCGCGTTTCACACATACACCTACGCCAATAGTTGTACGGTGCTTCTCAAATGTACACCTATGCCAATAGTTGTACGGTGCTTCTCAAACGTACATGTACGCACTGCTTGAAAGGTGAGTTTCACACGTACACATACGCCAATAGTTGTACGGCGCTTCTCAAACGTACATGTACGCACTAGTTGTATGGTGCGTTTCACACGTACACCTACGCCAATAGTTGTACGGTGCTTCTCAAATGTACACCTACGCCAATAGTTGTACGGTGCTTCTCAAACGTACATGTACGCACTAGTTGTACGTGCGTTTCACACGTACACCTACGCCAATAGTTGTACGGTGCTTCTCAAACGTACACCTACGCCAATATTTGTACGGTGCTTCTCAAACGTACATGTACGCACAAGTTGAAAGGTGCGTTTCACACGTACACCTACGCCAATAGTTGTACGGGGCTTCTCAAACGTACATGTACGCACTAGTTGTACGGTACGTTTCACACGTACACCTATGCCAATAGTTGTATGGTGCTTCTCAAACGTACACCTACGCCAATAGTTGTACGGTGCTTCTCAAACGTACATGTACGCACTAGTTGTACGGTGTGTTTCACACGTACACCTACGCCAATAGTTGTACGGTGCTTCTCAAAGGTACACCTACGCCAATATTTGTACGGTGCTTCTCAAACGTACATGTACGCACTAGTTGAAAGGTGCGTTTCACACGTACACCTACGCCAATAGTTGTACGGTGCTTCTCAAACGTACATGTACACACTAGTTGTACGGTGCGTTTCACACGTACACCTATGCCAATAGTTGTACGGTGCTTCTCAAACGTACACCTATGCCAATAGTTGTGCGGTCCTTCTCAAACGTACATGTACGCACTAGTTGTATGGTGCGTTTCACACGTACACCTACGCCAATAGTTGTACGGTGCTTCTCAAACGTACACCTATGCCAATAGTTGTACGGTGCGTTTCACACGTACACCTACACCAATAGTTGTACGGTGCTTCTCAAACGTACACCTACGTCAATAGTTGTATGGTGCTTCTCAAACATACATGTACGCACTAGTTGTACGGTGCGTTTCACACGTACACCTACGCCAATAGTTGTACGGTGCTTCTCAAACGTACATGTACGCACTAGTTGTACAGTGCGTTTCACACATACACCTATGCCAATAGTTGTATGGTGCTTCTCAAACGTACACCTACGCCAATAGTTGTACGGTGCTTCTCAAACGTACATGTACACACTAGTTGTATGGTGCGTTTCACACCTACACCTACGCCAATAGTTGTACGGTGCTTCTCAAAGGTACACCCACGCCAATATTTGTACGGTGCTTCTCAAACGTACATGTACGCACTAGTTGAAAGTTGCGTTTCACACATACACCTACGCCAATAGTTGTACGGTGCTTCTCAAACGTACACCTACGCCAATAGTTGTACGGTGCTTCTCAAACGTACATGTACGAACTAGTTGTACGGTGCGTTTCACACGTACACCTACGCCAATAGTTGTACGGTGCTTCTCAAATGTACACCTATGCCAATAGTTGTACGGTGGGTTTCACACATACACCTACACCAATAGTTGTTCGGTGCTTCTCAAACGTACACCTACGCCAATAGTTGTACGGTGCTTCTCAAACGTACATGTACGCACTAGTTGTACGGTGCGTTTCACACGTACACCTACGCCAATAGTTGTACGGTGCTTCTTAAAAGTACACCTACGCCAATAGTTGTACGTTGCTTCTCAAACGTACATGTACGCACTAGTTGTACGGTGCATTTCACACATACACCTACGCCAATAGTTGTACGGTGCTTCTCAAACGTACACTAGGGGTGGGCGGAATTTGCGAAATTAACTTTCGCAAATTATCGCGAAAATGTTTAAAATTATCGCAAACAAGCGGAAATATCGCGAAGATGCGGAAGTTTTTTTCCGGCATGTTCGCGAGATTTTCTGCATGGTTGCGGGTCGCCAACTTACCCAAGTGGTTGCTTGCGGGCGCGGCCATCTTGTTTTGAGCTGTCTCGCGGTGCATGATCGCGAGAAGAAAGACGTGATAGCGGACGCATGACATCACTGCGGGCGCGAACTGTAGCGAGACAGCGCAAATGGCTAAAAACAATACAACATCTCATGGAGAACGCGACCGGATCAAGAAAACTTGTCGGCGAACGCAGGGATTCAGGTAAGGCGATCGCGCACGCGCGAGAATGTAATATTTTACAGCGCGAGCAAGAAACAAATTATCGCCAAGCTGCGGAAACCGGAATTTTTGACATTTTCGCGCTCTCCGCGGAACGCGAAAATGTCAAATTATCGCAATTTCCGCGAACGGAACGAAATTTTCGCCCAGGCCTAACGTACACCTACGCCAATAGTTGTAAGGTGCTTCTCAAACGTACATGTACGCACTAGTTGAAAGGTGCGTTTCACACGTACACCTGTGCCAATAGTTGTACGGTGCGTTTCACACGTACACCTACGCCAATAGTTGTACGGTGCTTCTCAAACGTACATGTACACACTAGTTGAAAGGTGCGTTTCACACGTACACCTACTCCAATAGTTGTACAGTGCGTTTCACACGCTTACAATGGTAATACAGGTGTACACATGCCAGGAATGGAGGGCTACGACTCGCACAAGGATGTCCATCAAGTACTTGTCATTGCATACTTACATATGAGGCCCTAGGTGTGGCAGACAGTGATATTGCACAGGTCATCTCATCTAGCTGCACAATTGATGTGTGATGACCTGTGGACACATGTCATGTGTGATGGGGCACTATGTGGCACACATCACCTTGACACTTGACACATGTGTGTCTGTAGTCCAACTGTGTCATGCACAGCAGCAGTGGGATGGCACAGTCAACAACACCCACACCTGTCTCCTGATGCCAGGGACAGGGACACTCTATCAACTGACATGTCACAATCAGCGTGCCCCTTTGTGACTATGTCAGGTGTGTGTCATGTGTTCCCATGAGCTTGCTGTCAGTGTTCCGTCAACTGCATCTGCTGTTGGTGCATCCAACATGGGTCTGTGTGGAGATGGGCATGGCACACATCTATGCACACCATGCCACATGTGTATTCCCATGGCTGTAGGATCTGTGTGCATCGGACATCATATTTTCCCAGGCATACATGTCTGCGTTGTCTCAATGGCTGTGTTTTTCTGTTGTCATGTGTACCCCTTCATCCCAATGTGTTTGATATGTACATTTGACATTCCATGTGACCTGTGCGTGTGCCTTGCAGTCAGCTGTCTGGATGAGATGACATCCTTCCAATACAGCTATGTGGTTGTGAGTCACTCTGGTGATATCTCTGGCTGTTCACTCAGACTGGCCCCCAGCTCATTTCAGGGCATGTCATGTAGACTTGACAATAAACAGGTGTAACTGTCTTTTTGTAGGAGTGCCAGCAAGCTGGCATATTTGTCCTGCACACACCCGACTCCATAGTTACCTGATGTGTATTAGCAGTGTAGCATGTGCTATGTTCATTGATGTTGCCCAACTCTCAATCTTCATTCTTCCAAACAATGTTTTGCAGGGCACCGCCTGTCCCAAGACAAATGCCAGACTTGGGTGCCATGAGGGAACGTGCCTGCATCCGCTGTTACAGATTCACTCGCCAGTTGATTGAGGACTTGACAAACAAGCTGGCACCACACCTCCAACCGCGACACAGGTATCCTACTGCGCTGACCCCCAAGATGAAGGTGATGGCAGCCCTACATTTCTTTGCCTCAGGTACGTTTCAATTGACCATAGCTGATGTTGGTGGGATGTCACAGACAATGTTTAGCCGTGTCCTGCATGATGTTTTGGCAGCCATGTTGGAGCACCTTGATGAATTCATCAAATTTCCTACTCCTGAGGAGTTGACAGATGTCAAGGGTGATTTCTATGCCCTGGGAGGGATGCCCCATGTAATTGGGTCCATTGATGGGACACATGTGGCTTTGGTACCATCACAGGCACAGGAGCAAGCCTATCGCAATAGAAAACATTACCACTCGATAAATGCCCTTGTGGTGTGTCTTGCTAACATACTGGTTTCCCATGTCTGTGCACGTTTTCCAGGATCAGCACACGATGCCTACATCATGAGGCGTAGCAGGGTTCCACAAATGATGCTGCGGCTGCACAACGAACGAGCATGTCTTGTTGGTGGGAATACTCTGTTTGTCCTGTGTGTTGCGGTATCTTTGTCTCTTACGGCATCTCCTGACCCACTTATTTACATGATGTTTCCATGTAGGGGACTCTGGCTATCCCAACATGCCATGGCTGCTGACACCTCTCCGCAACCCAAGAACAGCTGCAGATCACCGGTACAACAATGCACACGGGCAGACCAGGCTAGTGATTGAGAGGACGTTTGGACTCCTGAAGAGCCGATTCCGGTGCCTTGACAAAACAGGCGGGTCCCTCCCATATGCACCGGAGAAGGTCTGCCAAATCTTCCTCGTGTGCTGCATGCTGCACAACATGGCAGTTGAGAAGGCAGTACCACTCATCCTGGATCCGGATGAGCAGGAACATCTACCCGTGGAGGATCAAGGGCTTGGTCACGGGGCTAGTGATGAGGAGGAGGAGGATGATATCCGGAGTCAGCTCATACGCAACTTCTTCTCATAATGGTGAGTCACTGGGTATGAGTGTGCAAGCTTGTAGCATTGAGTGGCATGTGTTGCAATGTGTGTGTCCAGCTGACTGAATGCAAGGTGACTTTGATGTGTGTTCAGATGTGTCACTCGAGTGATGATGTCATGCCACACAGTTTAGCGGAGAGACTTTCTTTGAAATTTGCATGTGTGCAACATTGTTCATGTTTCGTAAATGTCCATGTGTGCGGCGAGAATTGTCTCAGGTGACTTCTTGTGTGTCTGTCATTCCCAGCTTTTTGCGCCTGTTGTCTGCTCGTGTCATCGTTGTCCTCCTGCTATTCCTCATGAGGATTGCAACGTGTGCTGAATCAGCATTCCATGCACGGACATGTGGAAATGTCCGCTTGGGTAAGGATTGCAGCAAGGGTTTTTGGTGTTGGTACGGGTTGGGAATTTGTGGGCCTGCTTCTGTGCATGTTGTGGTACCATGCATACATGTCTTCTCACCATGGAGCATATCACATGTAGCATCACTCCCATGACATGTAATTCACCCTTCTTGACAGTCATCTGTAGTGGAGTGTGGCATCTGATGAAGGCATCAATGTGTGTAAACCTTGCCTCTGAAACATTGCGGATGCTACGGGTGGTCATAGTGTGGGACATCACAACAACAGGCTCTATGGGGAAATGCAGCCTCTCCGTGTGCAGCAGGATGTGTTTGGCTCATCACCTTAACTTGTGTGCCAGTTCATTTGGATTTACATCATCCGTGTTGTGAAGGGGGGGTCCAGCGTATGTCCCACATGTTATGTCAACTGACCTGTGAGTCTGTTCATATGTATGCATTTCTCTTTGCGTGTGTTTGTGGAATAAAGGTGTTCAGAACAATCCAAAGTGCCTCATCTCTGTCAGTGCAGCTCTCTTGCCAGTTTGCATGTGTCATCTATG